>NC_069662.1:80205293-80830293 GCF_027244095.1 Hemicordylus capensis | reverse complement strand
AAATGTCTTGAGAAGATACGCCAGACAGGTGAGCAGCCAAAGCACCATAAGCTCTTGTGGAATGTGCCTTGATGGTCTTTGGTGGCTGAACTTTCTGTAGAGAGTATGGCAGACAGATGGCTTCCACAAGCCAGAGTAACAGTCTCTGTCTAGACAATGCCTGTCCTTTGTTTACTCCCTTATAGGAGACGAATAGTCTCTTTGACGACCAGAAAGGCTTAGTCCTAGAAAGGTAATAGAGAAGCACTCTGCGAACATCCAAGGAATGCAGGGCCTTTTCCAACGGCGTGGTTGGCAACTTAAAGTGGGCAGCACCATGTCCTGATTGATGTAGAAGTCAGTCACAATTTCAGGTAAAAAGGTGATATCTGACCAGAGGAGAACCTTGTCTGGGTAGAAATGGGCATAAGAGACATCCATCTGGAGAGCTGTAAGTTCACTCACCCTGCGAGCAGTGGTGATAGCCACCAAGGCAGCAGTCTTCAAGGATGCCACCTTCAATGCTGCGGAACATGCATGGGTTCGAAGGGCGGCTCAGTCAGGGCAGAGAGGACCAGCGAGATAATCCACTGCTCAAGTGGCTTACATATGGGAGGATACAGGTTAGTGAGGCCTTTCAAGAAACTTTTGTAGGAGGGATGGGAGAACAATGTCTTGCCATCCCACCCTGGATGCCTAGACAATAGTACCGCCAGGTGGATTTTGATACATTTGAAAGCTTTGCCGTTTTCAGAGAAGTCATATAAAGTATGATCTCATGGACTGAGACCCCCTTAGGGCGGAATGCATGCCGAGAAGCGTAGACAGCAAATCTTTTCCACTTGTTGGCATAGTTCCTTCTTGTAGATGGTTTACATTGATTCAACATGATCCGTTTCAGCAGCCAATCTTCCACGCTGTTAGTTGTAGGGTGAGTACTTCTGGATGTAGAAGGTGCCCGTTTTCCTGAATAAAGGAGTTCTGGATGGTTCGGAAGTCTCTGAAAAATGTTCGAAGCTAGTCTGAGTAAATGTGGAAACCATGCTTGGCGGGGCCACCAAGGCGTGGTCAGGATGCACTTCACATGGCCTGCCAGTAGACATGCCACAACTCTGCTCACAAGAGGCAAAGGGGGGGGAACATGTAAGTCCAATGTCTGACCAGTCCATCTGGAAGGCATCTCCCAAAGACAGGGGGTTGTGGCCCACTCTTGAGCAGAACAGCTTGCATTTTGCGTTCTGCACTGTAGCAAATAAGTCAATCTCCAGGTGATCCCAGAGCTGAACTATGCAGGTAAGTGTCATTCAGTTCCCACTCGTGTCGGACTTCCATCGAGAATGAACGGCTGAGGCCATCCGCCACTATGTTGTCCGTGCCCTTGATGTGGATGGCCACTGGGGTAATGCTGTTCTTGATACACCAATGCCAGATCTGAATGCTCAGGGCACACAGCAACCTGGAGACCGTCCCACCCTGTCTGTTGAGGTAGGCGATGGCAGTAGTGTTGTCCAAGTGCAGTAGTACCACCCTCCCTCTTAGCATCAGGAGGAAGGCTTTCATGGCTTGGTAACCACCAGGCACAGAACCCATTCTAATGGATTCACGGATCACAACCCAGATCAAAACACACCTGAAGGGTGGAACAGAAGGAGCTTTCCACCTGTCACCCAGCCTGTGTGTATTGGATAGCCCCTGGGCAGAGAACCTTCACCAATCTATGCTGGACTTGTGTGAGCTGCTGCATTCTCACCACACTAGAGTCTCAATTTGAGTTGAGAAGGAACCTCAAGAAGAGTGGCTGCTCTGCACTAACGATAGCCTCCCGACTGCAGTTGTAGGAAAAGATCACAGATGTTTTCTCTTCCTTTTTAAATACCTGTATTGGATTAGAATCCCAAGGCATAGAACCTTGCACACAGAAGCAGCTTGTAGTGTAAAAAATGTGCATGAGAAACTCAGTATTCTCACCTGTGAAACAGATTATTAACAACATAAGAACAGCCCTGCTGGATCAGGCCCAAGGTCCATCTAGTCCAGCATCCTGTTTCACACAGTGGCCCACCAGATGCCACTGGAAGCCAAAGGCAGGAGTTGAGGGCATGCCCTCTCTCCTGCTACTGTTACTCCCCTGCAACTGGTACTCAGAGGAAGCCTACCTTTGAAGCTGGAGGTGGCCTATAGCGCTTTGACTTGTAGTCGTTGATAGACCTCTCCTCCATGAAGTTATCCAAACCCCTCTTAAAGCCATCCAGGTTGTTTGCTGTCACCACATCTGGTGGCAGAGAATTCCATAAATGGATTATGCATTCTGTGCAAAAGTACCTCCGTTTGTTGGTCCTAGCTTTCCTGGCAATCAATTTAATAGGATGATCCCTGGTTCTAGTGTTATGTGAGAGAGAAAAGAATTTCTCTCTATCCACTTTCTCTACACCATGCATGATTTTATAGACCTCTATCATGTCTCCCCGCAGTCGACTTTTTTCTAAACTAAATAGCCCCAGGTATTGCTTCATAAGAAAGGTGCTCTAGGCCCCTGATCATCCTGGTTGCCCTCTTCTGCACCTTTTCCAGTTTTACAATGTCCTTTTTTAGATACAGTGACCAGAATTGTACGCAGTACTCCAGGTGTGGCCGTACCATCATTTTGTATAAGGGCATTATAATGTTAGCAGTTTTATTTTCAATCCCCTTCCTAATTATCCCTAGCATGGAAATGGCCTTTTTCACAGCTGCCACACATTGAGTCGACACTTTCAACGAGCTGTCCACCACAATCCCAAGATCCCTCTCCTGGTCAGTCACTGACAGTTCATCTCCCATCAACGTATACTTGAAGTTAGGGTTTTTCGTCCCAATGTACATCACTGTATACTTGCCAACACTGAAGCGCATTTGCCATTTTTTCACCCACTCACCCAGTTTGGAGAGATCCTTTTGGAGCTCTTCACAATCTGTTTTGGATTTCACTACCCGAAAGAGTTTGGTATCATCTGCAAATATGGCCACCTCGCCGCTTACCCCTACTTCTAGATCATTTACGAATAAATTAAAAAGCACTGGTCCCAGTACAGATCCCTGGGGGACCTCACTTCTTACTTCCATCCATTGTGAAAACTCTCCATTTATACCTACCCTCTGTTTCCTGTCTTTGAACCAGTTAGCAATTAACACATGTACTTGTCCCCTTATCCCATGACTGCTAAGTTTTCTCAGGAGTCTCTGATGAGGAACTTTGTCGAAAGCTTTTTGGAAGTCCAGGTATACTATGTCAACTGGATCACCTTGATCCACACACTAGCTGACACTCTCAAAGAACTCCAAAAGTTTTTTGAGGCAAGATTTATCTTTGCAGAAGCCATGCTGGTTCTCTCCCAGCAGGGCCTGTTCTTCTATGTGCTTTACAATTATCGATGCTGCATTAGAGAGGGCTTAAGATAAACTTCAGAAGACAGCCAAGACAATGTTCCATTCCACACACAGACCCATAATTTTTAATTATATTTAATTTTAATTTCCCTCAGAATTAACCCATTAGGTTAATTTTGCTGGAAATTAACCAAATTTATATGAATATTGCACATCTCATATCTTGTCTGGGTAAAATACAGATTATATTGTTTGGATTTGGGAACCTAGTTTATGATGACCAAATGCAGCTACTTGAAACCTAGAAATCTAAGGAAATCTGTTTTAGAAAGCATTTAAAATGCTAACAAACAGGTACATTTAATTCCAGGTACACCTTGTTTCATTGAGGGCCACTTTTAAAACTCCCTTTTGTTCAAAAGGGCTATACCATTAGATTAGCCACAGAAACGCGCTGTTATAATTTTGAACCCTGGTACACTTACTCCACTATCTTAAGCACACTTTCCTGAGAAGAAGTTCTATTGAACACAGTGGAATTTAGTTCCAAGCACTGAGTGGGTAAGCTGTCCACAGCACAATTGGAATGAGCACATTTAAAACAAAACTGACAAGCACTCTCTAGAGATTTAAATTTACTAACATCATTCCATACTGAGCCCTGCCTAATTTGATAATGTCATCAGGAATAAATCAGTGCCTAATAGTCTGCCCACCCATCACCTTTGCAAGATTCCTCTGCAAATCCCTCCTTTTCCAAATTGCAAGCTTACCATGATGAGAAAGAGGGAGGCACAAAGGGCCTTGCAGCAACTATAAACCTCAAGACTGAGATTTGAATGCTAGAATGTGAGCACTGTAAGATATTCCCCTTAGGGAATATCCCCTTTATGGGACTCCGAACCGGTTCAAATGGCAGGTGACTCTGCCAGTTCGACAGCTGGGGTGTTTGTGCAGCTTTAAGGGTGGGGTAGGATCCACTACCCCCCCCCACCTGCAGTATTTCCCCCACCGGTGCTCGGTTTTCTAAATGTCCATCGGGGAGGCAGTGTACCTCCCTGCCACCCTGTTCACATTTCCTGGATGTACCCGGAAGTAGCAGGCAGACCTGCGTGCGACGTGCATGTTGGGCATGCTTGTGGAGCGTGCACACACGCACAGGCACATCTGCTACTTCCAGGTACATCTGGAAAACGTAGTGGATGGGGCGGCAGAGAGATACACTGCCGCACCGATGTTCGTTTAGAAAACCGAGCACCAGCGGAGAAAATGCGGCAGGGGATGAGGAGTGCATCCTCCCCCTCAAAGCTGCACCCCACCCGCCACTGAATTGGCCCCTGCCGGTTCCGTGCACATCCCTACTCCCTATTGCCAAGGTATGTTTGTGAAATGCGGAAGGGAGCCAACAGTAGTGATGGCTTGTGCAAAACCAAGCCAATTCAAAATCAGACTGAAACTTTAGAGGTCTAGATCCAATTCAGAATCAGCTTTGGCAGTGAATTGCCAAGGTGACTGCTCCGTCACTCATCTCATATTAGTTCAGATTTTATCAAACTTATTTGAAAAAGAATCAGGAAGGAGTCAGATTGTGTGTAAGTCTTGGCAAATGTCCCCCCATTCCCTGCTAGTCCTCTCCATTAGCCATTAAACCCTCCTAAATGCACTCATTACTTACCCCAGCAAAAGTGGGGAAGGGAGCTCCTTCCTTCCCCTCTATTGCTTTTGCATGCAACATGCCAAAAATAAAGACTGTGTTATGCAAGAGACATTTTCCCTCCTTTCATTTCCCTTCAGCTTTGCTGATTGGGAAGAAGAAACGTACCAAGGCTAGTTTGAGTTGTAGTCAGTTGCAATATATAAAGACAATAGTCCATACAAAAACTGCAACTCCCAGTCTAGGTGCTTTGCTTGCTGTTCAGCTGAGCTGAAGCAACAAAGAAAGGACAGGGTGGGGAAGCATCTTACATACTGTGAATTTGGTGTGCCATATGCTAGAGCAGGCCTGCACAACATAAGGCCTGGGGGCCAGATCTGGCCCGCAGGAACGCTTTTGCTGGCCCCAAGGTAGGAGCATCCTGCAGTAGGAACCATTAACAGCAGGATTAATGAAGAGCTCAAGGACTGCATGCCTAGAATTGGAGCTTTAAATCAACTATGATTGAGGAAGAGGAGGAGATGACTTGATATTTGTTTGGGGCTGGCATTCACTCCAGGTGCCCCACTGACTGAGCAGGGATAGGGCCTATTTTATGGGCACTCTCCTTGGTTAAAATTGTGGGTCTTTTGACAAGGGGGAAGATCCATAAGTAACTAATAGTTGCTTCTATTAATGTTTTTAATAATTTTAATGTCATAATGCACTGAAAATTGACCTCGGCCCCTGCAAGCCAAGTCGTTGTTGGTTCTGGCCCACTGGGGCATTTGAGTTGTGTGCCCCTGTGCTAGAGCAACAAAGAGGAGTAAGTGCCCCCCCCTCCACAGTTGCTGGGATAATGGAGTGTTTGGAAAGGCTGGAAAACTGGCGGGGAAGACTGGTCAGAGTGGGACCAAACTTTGTCAATCTTTGGCTTGAAAGTGCAGTTTTGTGAGTTTGCACCTCCGTGTGTGTGTGTGGTGGTGGTGGTGGTGAGGGATTTAAATCCAAGATTTATGAACCTGAAGAACCCCTGCTAACTGAGCTAAGAAGCACCTTTTATTTATTCATTCATTCAATTTCTATACCGCCCTTCCAAAATGGCTCAGGGCAGTTTACAATTAAATTACAATTTTTGAAGTGGTGATTTTCTTTACTGAGCAGGGAGAAAGCAACTGGCCCTATCCAATCCCAGCACAGCATCCCTTCAATGGCTGTTGCTGATGTCTATGTTTCTTTTCTAGATCGTGAGCTCTTTGGGGACAGGGATCCATCTTTATTTGTTTTCATTTCTCTATGTAAGTTCTTAGGGAACTTTAGTTGAAAAGCAGTATATAAATATGCAAAGTAGTAGTAGTACATATCTAGCAAAATAGGTAAATGTATATTTCAAACACTCACTTTTCAGGATTCAGCACAATCATTACTTTCAAGTAAATATGTTAGGACCGGACAGTCAAATGCACAGCATTCACACAGGAAAGGGCCACAGTTCAGTGGCAGAGCACATGCTGTGTATGCTTCAGATTCCAGGTTCAATCCTTGACATCTCCAGATAGGAATGGAAAAGACCAAAAACTGAATCCCTATGAACCACTGTGTCCAGACTCCCTGGTCCCAATGCACACAGGGTTACCAGGGCAATAAATTAGGATACAGATGCTATTAAATTTGAAGATTATCAAAAAGGCATGGCAAACTTTCTGAAGCCTACAAGGTAGGGGGAGAGGATATTTAGGCAGTGGACAGAGGAGAAGTTGGCATGCAATAAATGGCTAGACCCTAACTCCGAAGGGCAGTCAAAGGAGGACACGGTGATAAAGAACTTCCTCCTTTCCCTTACTAATTTAAGGAGTAGTGCTTAACCCAGGTGATAGATGGATGTGACTAGGAAGAGGAGGCGGCAACAAGCAACACAGGAAGCTCCTACTTCCCCAGTGAACAGAGGACATTGTGGCTCCTAAATTTTTAGACTAATTCCTAGAGTCAAACAAAATTTGTTATGCATTACTGAGGCCTTCGGAACAGTGTTCTCTCTATTTTTTCTCATCTATGTGCAGATTGAGTTTTGTTCTGGGCGGCAGTATCAAGGCACTGTGTGTACAAGTGCATTCAGAATCGGGCTTTCTTGATTCTACCTGAGTGGGATCTCAAATTAACTGAACGGACATCAGAAAGCGTCTGAGCGCACACGTGCACATGCCTTAGAAGGAACGCTGCTTGGGAAAGGGGGAAAGGAGGAGGTCAAGACAAGTGCCATAGCCACAGTGACATGCTACCAAGTCAAAGTAGACAATACTGACCTAGATGGACCAGTGCTCTGACTCAGTATAGGCAGTCACATAGGTTCCTATATAGACACAGAAGTGCATCTCTGTCAGTTGCAAAATAATGACAAAACACTGACGTTTCTTTCAAGACACTGTAAATAAATGAAACAAAATTTCATAGTGTGCTAGCAGATGTAGCAGAAATATTCAAATTATAGCAAATTATAGGTAGAAACATGCTCTACAAATGACAGAACAGGTTTAGCACAGTATATCAGCTTAGAAGAGGCAATGTTTGAGACGCTAAACTCTAGTCAACCAGTTATAAAAATTATAACTATAATGAAAAAAAGTATGTTATACAAGGAACAGTAAATGCATTCTGCAGTGGAAGAAGTTGCAAAAATATTCTCCAAACACAAGGAAGAATTTCATGGATTCCAAATGCTAAATGTTAACAGTATGAATTTATTCACAGTCGAAAAAAGTTAATATTTCAAAATATGATTCAATACACAATTGATTTTTCTAGAACGCACTCCCTCACAAACCACTGCTTCTGTTCTATCTGCATTTACCAAAATGAGATTCCAACAATTGCATAAAATGCAGCTAAAAACTGTATTATTGATATTTACTCATTCAGGTTTTCTAATATAGGCAATGATTAATTTTTAGCAGCAAATAATTTCATAAGACATTTGAGCCATTTGATCTTTGACTTCATTTATAGAAACAGATTTACTTAGGCAAACTGCCATCCAAACCTTTACAGCTTCACCCTAACTATGTTTACTCACAAGTAAGATCAAGGGAGGCTGCTTCCTAGTAGAGTTATAGCATGAACCTACAATTAAGCAGAATAAGTTTTGTTCAACAGACTGCACTTCCAAGTAAATATGCACCAGGATGCAGCCAAAGTGTGCACGGTGGGATTGTAATCCTAAACACATCAAGCACTATTTGCTTCTAGGAAAGTCTGATCAGAATTACAAGCTGAATGTATTTAAGCCACATAGGCGATCAGGAAAGAAGCATACTAACTAAAAGTTCCTATTTATTTACAAGAATGTTTTTCAGATTGACATTACATTCTTAAACATTATATAAGATTTTCTGGGATAATTCAGTTCCCTCAAAAGTAATTTTTGCCTATTAGGCTGGAACATGATCCAATATCCTTTTGGGCCTTCAGGTTAAGAGGTGCTAATCTATTATTTAATTAAAACAAAACAAAAATCCAGTCCTCCCTGCAGGGCTAACGGTAGTGTTCAAAATGCATATTTTAAAAGGCAGGCATGCATTCTCTCTTTCTGCTGCCGCTTTAGCGAAATGGCGCCAAGTCTGTCTTTAAATGCTATACAAGCGCACTTATCAGCTCCATATTTAAAAGGCACAACACACACAAGTGCATAGGCAAAGGTGGACCATGAACTGCAGCTAATGTACAATTAAAATTCCCTCAAGGCTACAAACAATCCTGTGATACTGTATTCTGTGCAGGCTGCTCCAAGAAAAACTTAATTTTTAAAAGCCTCTTTAAACACAGTACTTGTAACTGAAATTGTCCAAGCCAAACATAGGCTTAAAATACTAATAGAACAGTACTAAAAATTGTTTTGAAAGATAATTTCCTATATACACCTTTCTTCTACAAATACAAAATAACTGTTTTGGTTTTAACAATATTCCTTAATAAAGTAATAGCTTCCTGCTCTCATCCCCACAAACCACTGAGTTCCTGTTCCCCCAATTATGTATAAAAGCAACTTATCTCAAAGCAACAAAGCTGAACTCTGATCCTTGCCACTTTGTAACATCAGCTTGTGGCTCAGTAGCTGCCTCCATCTGCTTCAAGAAAGGCAGATGCTGCTATCCATCTCCTACTTGTGACAAAGGATGATGACCTAGCTCCAGATGCTACCACCAAGCACAAAGTCTTAATATTATAGAAGGGGGTGGGGTGGGGGACAGAAGACCTCTAGGACTTTGATTTTCTCTTCTCTTGTATACAGTACACCCCTTGTACATTTGTTTTCAGCAACTACAATAATGGCCTGCTTTTTACAGTATTTAGAAAAAGCAAAATCCACTACAGTACTACATCAACAAGGTTTTAAATGTTTAGTTTCCTTACTGGCACTTGAGAAAGACTACTGTATATCCCAAAACACACACACTTGAGCACTGCAGATAGCTAACATCAAGAGATGCTGCCATGCAGTGACCTTTCCAACTCAACAAAATAACATTGCAGAATTCTTTCTCTGAAACAGAAAGAATGATGCAGGGCAGTTGCTTTTAATTGTAAAGAGCAGATGTGCACAATTTGAGAGCCACTAAGCCAAATGCAGCCCATCAGCTACATATAGCAACCCACAGGAGGCCTGACAAACCTCTTGTTTCTGCTTCCTGCCTCCGACTGCCAAAATGGGGAATGGAGAATTAAGCACTGACAGGCCACAAAACATGACTGGTGGGTTGCATTCGGCTTGGTAAGTCACAAGTTATATAAGCCTGTTTTAGAGGGTTGGTACAGTACCTAATTGGATAAGTGCAATCCAGCAGTACCAGCTGTGAAAGCAGGCACATGGTAGTGGTGAGGTGAGAAAAATTGAAAGTGAACTTGAATAACTACTTGTACATCTGCAATGACCACTTAATTAGTAAACATTGTACACAAAACACAATTATCTTTACAATTACTTAAATGTCCTTTGAATTTAAATTTGAGACATTCTATGGGTCAAACATGGCTTCGATGATTTTGACCTACAAGAAGCAAACAGAAGACATACAAACACACCCTCCTCACATACCAACTGGATTTTTCTTTTAGGGAAAGGTTTTCCCAAAACTTTTTTTTTTAAAAATGCAGTTGGCTGCGTTATATCAGAGGTAAAGGTAAAGTGTGCCGTCGAGTCGGTGTCAACTCCTGATGACCACAGAGCCATGTGGTTTTCTTTGGTAGAATACAGGAGGAGTTTACCATTGCCATCTCCTGCGCAGTATGAGATGATGCCTTTCAGTATCTTCTCCTATTAAACACTACTAAATTGCTCGTCAGCAAAAAAATCTTTAACAAGTTATCTCCGAAAGATACAATAAAATCAAATTATCTGATACAGTAGGTTGGATTCCTTTCAGTGAATCTAGTGACTCAGATGTTCATACAGTGGGAAAGGCTCTAATAAGGGTGCAGGAGGAGACGGTGGCCAGCAGGTATGATAGAAAGAGTAGCGAAATGTGTTTGTCCACAAGATTATTGCTAGTGATAAGGGACACTACAATAGAAGTTTGGTACCTCCTTTTCTGAGGTACTAATCTTTGCATTTTATTTTATAATATAAATCACACATTTGGACAGGACTTTAGTGCTAAAGGTGCAAGGCATATGGGCCAAATTATGCAACTAATTAGGCATAGCTACCACTGTGCATAAGACTAACCACTCTCTCACTTTTCCACTATGAGTAACAGTGGTACCAAACAGGGCCATTGTTAAGCATGCTTTTCTCAATATTAGTGTTGCTGCATGAGAAAAGCAACCCAACACAGTGTGACTCTTTAGAAAGTCAGCATGATAAGTCAGTTAAGCATACTATTTCCTTTCAAAGTTTCCTGCTCATTTTGCTCAATTCACAAACTTGCATCATGTTATACATATTTGAAACATGTTGGGAGAGGAGGCCTGCCCAGTAAGCCCTGTAAGTTATATTACAGTGGGTCATATGGTGATGCCAGTTTAACAAAATCATAAGGGCTGAAACTTTTAGTTGACCAACATATGCAGATTTAATCACTGAAAGAAGTTTTAGCCTATATACCACATGCATTTTAAGCCATCACTCATCAATATAAAATTTAAGTTTGTATGTCAGTTAACTCTGCAGAAACCCACTCTATTTTGTTTAGGCTGAAAGCCCTAAAATAGCATCATTTGGCCACTATACAATAATATTACAAGAAGATCACTGGAGTGAGGACATCCACCAAGAAAATCCTAGTGAAAACCCACTCAACCAACGCTGCTATGGATAATGCCCATTTGATGATAATCTATCACAATGCATCATCTTAAAACTGGCCACAAACTTTAAGTGGCATTTGAATTTAGGCCAATTTAAATTCACCAGTGATACCAATAGAACTAGATCAGCTTCAAGTTAAAATTGTGATTAAACGGAACACTTTTATGAAATATGGTTTTTACTAATATTATCCCGTATGACACTTTTTGCAACTATTTTAGAACGAACAACTCATCTAATATATGAAAACAAAAGCTTCCTCATAAATAATGGGAGCCAAGTTACTAAACATCAGCTTCTGTAAAACTAGAAAAGCATATTCTACTGAGATGGTTTAAAACTCTCAGGTCTGAACAATCTCCTATGGGCAGCTCCCCCCAATAAATAAGATTTCTGCTGTGTTCCAATTAAATCATTTCAAATTCTCTATAATTTGCAAGGTATCTTTTCTTTCAAACAATCCTTACATCCTGAAATAGAATAAAGTAAAGAAGGTTCTGCCGGAATTAAGCAGGGAAGGGCAGGAACACATCACATTTCTCAAAATATAACCTATTCTTTCCCTTCCTTCTGCAGCTGGGTGTCTAAGAGCTCACCAGCTGCCTGCTCAGTCACTCCATTGTGTCTGCAGATCTGTGCACTCCTTCCATGGAGAACCTACTTAGGCAGGCTGGACAGTACCAAGCTAAACAAAGGACACTTGACACTCCAGGTCTTTCCTCCAGCTGTCACTGCATCCCAGGACTTTGCATCCCTTTGTGCCTCTTCAAAAGCACTTATATCCAAGAGTTGACCATGATACACCTGCACCTAATATGAAAGATCTCAAACATACCCCACCGCAAACCTTTTAAGCAAGCATCAAACTTCACCATCAGTTCCCACCCTCCCTTCTTACCCACATATTAACCCATGACTCCCAAAGCATTAATTACAAAGAGCCTAATACTGCGCTAAGTGTTGTACAAGTAAGAAATGGTTAGTCCCTGCATCTCTGCTTATATTCCTCTCAACCCTCCCTTAACCCCCTCTCCCCATAGAGAGGCCTTTGCCTTCCCACAGGGTCCTCACTTGCCCTCCTCTTCTAACACCACTCTCACTCTCCCCCCCCCGCCCCGCGACGCACTTTGCCATTTCCCTATCACAACTCAGTTGCACGCCTTAAGAGCCCTCCCCCATTCACCCTCACGTAGCCATCCCCGCCACCCCATTCAACCTTTCTCTCGCAAACCCTCCTTCGCCCACAGCATTTAACCCTTTCTACTGAGTCCCTCGATAGATAACACAGTTGCTGGAAGAGGCTTCCACGAAAGGCGAGACCCCCGTCCCCATGCTGTCCTTTGGGGAAGCCACGCCCCCCGCCTTACAGACAAGCCCCCCACCCTGACTTGCCCCATCCCCCGCCCGCCCCCAAGCACGACAAAGAGCCCTGAGCGGGCGTGTCTGTCTCTTTTCCTCTGCACACACCCCCCCCCCGCGCCGCCACTCACCCCCTTACTAGCAGCAGCAGCAGCGCCACCGCCGGTGAGTCCGGCCGCGTCCCTTTCTCCGGCCGCCTTCCGCCCACTTTTCTTCCCTGCCCGTGCGCGCGCGCCAGGTTCACTGCACCCTTCTCCCTCTTCTCTTCGTCCTCACAGCTCCGGACAACAGAGCGCCAAACCCGCCGGCGGCCCAATGGCCACCGCTCTCGTTGGAAAGAACCTGTCGTCGTCTGGATTGGATCGGAGGCAGCCCTCTCCGCCCCGCAGGGCTTGGGTTTCGCCAATCGGCAACGGCGGGAGGCGGTGCAAGAAGCACCGAGGGGGTGGGGAGTCCGCTTCGCCCCCCACGTGCGGGGCGGGAGAGACGGAGGGAAGTTCTTTGTTCTCGCGCTGGCTAGAGGCGGGAGGGAGTTTTCTAGCTCTCGCTTTCTCTAAATTTCCTTTCCTTTATCGCCACCCCTAAGCGCCCCCTCTTCTCAAGTTTCCTTTCCTGGTGGGGTGAAAGAAGCGTGACAACTCTCCCTTAATTTTAAATGGCGGAAGGGGAGTTTGTCCCGTCCGAATAGTGCGGGTGCGTGCTCAGGTCGGGTGCCCGCCTGATGAGTTTTAAAGCGGCAAGCCGTTAACGGTTTTAACAGCTGTGATTTGTTGTTTTTTTGCGCGCGCGCGCACGGTAGAACAGAAATTCGCGCGCTCCCAGGCAAGGCTCTGCGCCCAGCTCCCGCCGGCGCCTGTTGCTTGTTTAAGGCTGGCCAGTCGCTGTCCGCCTCCGTGGGGGGGGGGGGACCCCTTCCTCGATTAAGGTTCCAATCCTAAACACACTGGGACTAAAACCTATTGAATGCAATTAGATCTACTTCTGAATAAACCTACATGGCGTTGCGCTGGACGTGAGTGCAATCCTGTACATGCTTAGAGGTAATGATTGTCATTATACACAGTAGGGACTACTGAGTAGGCTTGCCGCGTAAGATAGTTCTGCCACTGCTCGATCCTCTGCACTGCAGTTTGACGCGCCAGAATCCCACTATTTTTAATAGACTTAGACGCGCATGAGTGCTGTACAGGATCAGACTTGCAAACCATTTTTTGACACTGCAAGTACAGTACACTGGCGAGCGAGCTTAAGGATTTCAATCCCAGCTGCTAGATAAAGGTATACGGTGAGTAGCATTGCCAGAAGAATGCGTTGCATCTTCTGAATGTTTTGTTTTCCCTATTAAAAGTACAAGGCATAATACAGAGTAACATCGGCAAAGAAGACAGGTCCATTCCGTAAGGCGCTTACAGTCGGCAGTTCCGACTGTGAAATCTTACACTGCAATCGAATACACACTGTTGGGAAAGAAGCCTTATTGAGCACATTGCTTTTTATTGCACAATGCCTTGGGCACGTTTTTGGTGGAGAGGCGATTCAGAAATATTATACATAAATAATCAAAATGGCGCTTCGGGGGGAGGGTCCTCCTAAGAACACTACCATTCATTCTATAAGCACGATCCAGCTAAAGTTATCCAATTGATTTTGATGGGAGTGCTGAGCCCAAGCCTAGCCTGCCTATGTTTACCCAGAAGTACTGGTAAGTCCCACTGATTTCAATGAAACTTACAAATAAGTATGCATATGACCAGCTTTTAAGTTTGTTCTTAACTCCACCACATCCCCCCATAGAATTACTGAGCCAAAGTTTTAACATTGGTTATGGTGTCAGTGCAACTCAGTTATTTAGACTAGAGCATCTTTACTTAGAACTATGACCCTTTGAGTTCAATATTACTTATTCCTAAGTGTGTATATTATCGTAACAGATTGCAAGCTCTTTGGGGCAGAAATCTGCTTGCTTTGTTACTCTTATCTGTAATGTGCCCTGAATGTTGATGGTGCTGTAGAAAAATAACAAATGATAACAATAGAAAAGGGAGGAGCAGAAAGGGTAATATGGGATTAATATGAGCAGAGGTGGCTGTGCATACGGAGACTTTGTTTTGTTTGCAGATAAAAAGCTAAGCCATGGCTTTGTGGAAAAGGTGGGGTTTCCTGAGCAAGGATTTAAAGCAAGAGGGAAGGCTGGCAGCAGCAGGTAACTGCAGAGGAAGGGAGTTCCAGACATAAGCAGCAAGGGAAAATGGGAGGAGTCATTTGAGAGAATGCCTACTACAGAATTGTGTTGGAGTGCACTGGGATGTGCTAGTGCAGTGATCTTCACTATTTTTTCAAGCAAGAGCCACTTTGGGTAAAACAAAAAAGCCAAAACAAATAAACCCCTTCAGCATGAGAGCCATTTCCTACTACACTTTCCCCAGCTTGGGGCATTTAAGAGAAACAGAGCTCTGTCAAGCCTCAGCTCTAGGGAAAATGCAGGGAAGGACACTTGGTAGCACTCCATGCACAACTTCTCAGATGTCACTGAGAATCCCCTGCTAACTGAACAAAGAAGCACCTTTTGAAAGTGGTGATTGTCTTTACTGAGCAGAGGGAAAGCAACTGGCCCTATCCAGCCCCAGCACAGCATCCTCCAGTGGCTGTTGCTGGTTTGTTTGTTTTTAGATTGTGAGCCCTTTGGGGACAGGGATTGAGCTCTATTTATTTATTTTTAATTTCTCTTTGTAAACAGTTTTGGGAACTTTTGTTGAAAAGTGATATATAAATATTCGTCGTAGTAGTAGTCGCTGGGGATTGACAAGGCTCCATTTCACTTAACCTCTTGCCCTGGCACTAGAAGCACAGCACTGCGCAGTGGGAACAGTCACCTCTGCACAGTGCTGGGGTGTGCGCGCAAGTGTTCAGTGTGGCATTTGCCACATATTAAACTTTGGCCGAAGTTTTCATCAGGGAGCCGCACTTAGGGTTGACAGGAGCTACTGCTGACTCCCAGGCCTCTCAGTGAAGAACACTGTGTGAGGACTCACCAGTTATTTTTATAGACTTGGTAGCACCTGTCTCTTTTCCACTGCTGTTAGTTAGTGTATGCCTATTTGTTTGTATGTATGTATGTAGCTGAGCCATAATTTAATTTTTAATCAAGCTTGGATCCTTGTCGAATATTTACATACTTGGTTTCTAAGCCATGAAGTTGCTTGCAGAACTGTTTGCTTTCAAGAGAGCTTTTTACATTTTATTTTAAATTTTCTATGGCCCAGTTCAGATGCAGGCATAAAGGGTAATATCATACTGTGGTGAGGTGCAGGGTCACTTGAGCCTGCCACCCTGCATACGAAGTAGTGTGTCATTAGGGAATATCCACAATTTGCAGTCCTTCTAGTTGTTGGCGATGGATGGTTCACAGAAGTCAGGCAAATGACATGAGCATCTGTAGACCCAAGGACTCTCTGATGTAATGGTCCAAGCTCACATGTCTTCTGGAAATACTGCAAGACTTATTTTTAAATCTGAGCAAGCATTTTGTTGTTGGATAAGGTGCTAGTTATTTTAATCACATTTTATTTTAAATATTTTTATCTTATTAATATTTCAAAAGTGAGTTTATGAATATGATCTCTGAGTGTAGGGGAGGAAAACAGAGTGGATTACCAGTCTAATGCACTCTTACTCAGAAGTCCCATTGAATTCAATGGAACTTACTGTCTAATTTAGTATGCAGCCTAAGGGTGGAGTTACATTGTGTGTCATTCTGTAATTCTTCCTTCAGATTCTTTTTAAATTATTATTATTATTACACAACGTAGGTGCTGTGGCTGCAATTTGAAGCAGAAGATTGATATAGGAGAAAAACATTCAAAAAGGTCCTTTCTTCTTACTCTGTTCCCCAGCAGGATAAACGCAACTGTCAGGGGCAGGCAGGATTTCCACAAAAACGGTTAAGAAGCTCCTTGCAGCCCCAGTGGTCACATGATGTGTGAGTGTGTGTGTTGTATTTTAATATCAGCGGGGAAAATCACAGAACTACATATCATCACATGTAATTTTTCCCGTAGACTGCATATTCAAATCACAAGGCTTCTATATTTGTTAGGAACAAATCAAACATTGCCACCAGGTGAGGGCCTATGCATAATACTTCCCCATGGCTCTATGTGGGGATTGTAACATTTGCAAACTGCTTACTAGGTGGGTTGAACTGATTGCATGAAGGGTCTCCATAGCAGTGCCACATATTTACTAATATGGTGATATGTTTGTCTGTCTGTTTTTATTACATTTATAGACCACCTCACCCAAAGGCTTTGTGCAGTGTACAACAAATTTTAAGAAAAACAAACACCATTTAAGACACATTGCTTAAAACAATATACAAACAAGTTTAAAACAATCCCAAACCATTTAAAACCAATTAAAATACCCCAAAACAATTTACAAACCTTGGAAGGCTGGGACAAATAAGTACGTTTTTAGGGCTCTCTTAAAGGCCAGCAGTGAGCCTAAACTGCGGAAATCTGCTGGGAGTGCATTCCATAGGCTTAGTTCCAAGTCGTCACCAGACATACCGGTGGTAACTGGTGATGGACCTCTCCAGATGACCTCAGCGTGCAATGGGGATCATACAGAAGATGGCGCTCTATAAGGTAGTGTGTCCCTTATCCAAATCAGTTTCAGTTCAGTGGAGTTTGCCCTGCTTTAACTCTTTGAGGATTAGGCCTTTAAAATTGTTGATTGATAGGGATGTGCATGGAACCGGTGGGGAAATAGCTTCGAACTGATGGTGAGGGGGGCAGCTTTAAGAATGGGGGAGGGTGCAGTTACACCCCCCTGTGCTCTCCCCTCTGGTGCTCTGTAAAAATAGTCCGGTGGGGCGGCAGTGTACCTCTTTGCCGCCCCGTTGATCCCCCGCACAGGCACTTCGTCACTTCTGGTGGGGTGTTCAACGGTGCGGCAAGGAGGTACGCTGCCGCCCTGCTGGACTATTTTTACACAGAGTGCCAAAAGGGAAGCATGGGGGGGTATAAGTGTAACCTTCCTCTGTCCTTAAAGCTACCCCCCCCCCTTTCAAATTGGCCTATCGAAAAAGGGCCTCCAAACTGGTTCGTGCACATCCCTATTTATTGATCCACCGACCTCTGACTATAACACATTGCTATTACTTTGACTTCAACCGTTATCAGCTTGGTGATACAGCCACAAAATGTCTGTGACTCACTATCAGATCTCAGCCTACCTTTTGGGAAACACTGTTACAAAATTCCTCAATAATGGCTTCTGTAATCAATAATAATTTGCTATAAAGAGCAAATATTTAACACAGATATTTGATAAAAAGTGTGGTGTGAAAAGGAGTGTTAGGAAAATATTGCAGTAGCTGTTTGGAAGGATCCTGCTGTTTCAATTTCAATCAATTTAATTCTCTCATCAGCTGAAGGGAGAATTGAAGAAAGGGGGTATTTTTCAGGTGAAATTGACAAAATTTGTAATTTGTGTATCATTGTGCTAGAAATTCAACCTTTTGAACAAAAATTGAAGTATTAGGATACTAGATAACATAAATGGCATAAGCAAATGGAATTGGTGTGGTACACCTGGAGCAGCAGAAAGTCCTGTAGGTCTGCCTATGGCATTAAGTAGGTCTCCATGCCCCACTCACCTCCAGTATTACACAGCAGTTCATCCATTCATTATAAATATGATGAATACTGAGTTTACTCCACTCAGTCGACCTGAAGTAAGATCACCTTAGGCTGGGCTCAGTGGGAGGGCAATGAATACACTAGAGTGGCCCTATGTCATGCAGTGGAGTTGTGACACATTTGTCAAAAATACTGGTCACCAATGCATAGTGGGCAAAGTTGCATATAAATGTACCATAAAGTTCATCACAAATGATCATAAATGATCATCACAATTATAACAAATTAAGGCTTGACTTATCTCGCTTTGCATGTAATGCGTCTATCTCATATATCAGTTTCACCTTTTAATTTGCATTACTGAAATTAATGAACTTTTGCACGATATTCTAATTTTTCGAGTTTCACCTGTATGTTCAAACTTAGATACGCAACCTCAGAACTCAAATCCTCCAAAGCAGGGAGCTTCCTTCAGCCCCTTCTCCCTGTGACTGTAACTTCCTCCTTTTTGTTACTGGCCAGAATAGCTGCTACTCAACCTATTCCAATTTCTGATTCCTTGGGGCCGGCTCCAAAGGAAGACAAAAAACGGGGGAAATACACACTATGAAGCAACCAGTATGTGTATCTTCTATTTTTTTCTTCCTCGGGGATAATGCCTGGAGCCACCCTCAAGGAATGAGAAGCTCGAAGCTGCTACTCAAGCTGTTCCAGCAAGTAACAAAAAAAGAGAAAGTTACAAGAACCAGGTAGGAGGGGCTGTAGGAAGATCCCTGCTTTAGAAAATTTGTGTTCTGTGGCTGCCTGTAAGTTTGAGCATAGTTACTAGTTTGTGTGTTGGGTGAGGATGAGGGGACGCAACCCCCACTTTCTGCTTTCTCCCCCTCTGCTTTCCTCCACAACTACAGACTTGGGTATTTAAATATCCAAGCCGGTTGGCATGGAGGAAAGCCAGGGTAGGGCTCCTGCCTCAGTGACTGGACTCTCCCCAGTGCTCATCAGCCACTAGTGACAGTAGATTCTTCTCCCAAGGTGTGAGCTTTTCTGGCTTTCTGCTTTTGCCTTGCAATTGACAGATGTACTTACTAGCAACTGGAACACTCAATCAGACACACTCCTTTCCCCCAGGCTTCAGATACATTATCTGCCTTTTTAAAAAGTGTAGCATGTACATTTAATTTAAACATTCATTCATAACTTTACAAACAAAAAAACACAGTTGGGTTTTTTGAAGTTGTAAAACTGCTCTGGTACTGTGGGGAGTGGTGGCTTCATGATGCTAAAGGTACCAGCCAATCAGTGCTGTGTTCATCTGCTGCAAACTTGTAAAAGTGGTTTTCCCTGAGCTTAACCACGCAGGTGCAAGGTGGGATCATTTGCACAGAATGTGCTTCCAGAGTTGTCCCATCACTGAAGCAATATTTTGTTTATTCACGGGTTAAGTGTAATTGGAACAAGTACTCCTACTTTTTACGTTCATATATTTTTGTAGAGCATTGGTTTTGGAGCAGGATCCAGGTCACTAATTATGTATAAGCAACCAAATTCCGTTCTGAATCACACTGATGTGCATTTAGAATACTGTGATAGGAACTCATTGCATCTCTCATCACAGGTCTCATGCTAGAAGCAAAATCCATCTTTGGCTCTGTGTGTCAGACAGTGCCTACACAGCACTTAAAACCCACTTAATTTTTAAAAAATAGCCATGATATTTCAATTATTTATTTTTCATAGTTCAGTGTTTGGAAACAAGGGCTTACTCCTGACTTTTTTGCACATTTGTAACTCTATTGATTTGTCTGGCATTACTCCCAGTTTCTCTTGAGAGTTCAGAATCAAGCCCAGCAAGTACAGATGACTAATTCAATGGAGTGAATGAATCAGGGGCTAATTATGTAAATAAGCTACTGTGCCATTATGTGTTTCTGTGATCATTTCTATGCATGAGTGAATGACTGTGTAGCTTATTCAACACGCCATATACTTGTGTGGTCCTTCCATCATTTCCAGAGTCTGAGGACAAATGTATTTATCTATCATAGCCAGCCCTTCCTCTGTGAGCTTAGGGAAGCAACCATGTGGTTGTACCATTTTATTCTTGCACTAACCCTGCAAAGATATTAGGCTGAGATGGGACTGATGTAAGGCCACCCAGTGAGTTTCACGGATGAACAGGGTGGTATGGTTTTTAACTTGAATCTCTAGCATTTGAGCTACTACATCACTAGCAAAAATATTTAAATTACTGAAACATGCAAAAATTTGACCACACCTACTATTCTATGCATATTGTCCCATTAAATGGGTATTACTTCTTTCTAATGAAACAGGATTGGGAAGCAGAACTGTTTTAAGACAACCATGAAGCGTAATTAGCTGTCATGTGGGGGCTCCATTTGATTGATTTAGCTGTACAATTCCATAACATCTACTTTGACTTCAAAAGACAAAAACTTCTTTGAGAGGTTTTCATTGAAAACCAGTACAGGAGAACCTCGTTATTTGCAGTACCTCTATTCATGGTTCCGTGTATCCACAGATGGATAGACACCCATTTCCAGTATCTGTGGATACAAATGAGTTAAAACCCATGTATCCATGGTTCCTAGAGGGCTGGAAGTGACTCTGGAGGTCACTTCCTGTCCCCATTTTGTCTTGGAGAGAGGAGGATACAGGAGGAGCCTTTTTGTGGCTCATTTCCTGGAAAAAAAATTCCCCACAATTTTTCATGGTTTGGGGGGCCATTTC
The DNA here is from genome assembly GCF_027244095.1 of Hemicordylus capensis. Taxonomy (NCBI): domain Eukaryota; kingdom Metazoa; phylum Chordata; class Lepidosauria; order Squamata; family Cordylidae; genus Hemicordylus; species Hemicordylus capensis. The sequence continues at coordinate 80,809,262 of NC_069662.1, read as the reverse complement.
GTACTTTGGAGGGTATGCCTAGGCACATAGAGGACGCACAAAGCACACCACAGTAAGTTTGGGGCAATTTGGGGGCTTTTTCTGATTTCCCCTTCCACCCTAGAACCTAACCCCTCTTTCCCCATAGTGCTAATGCCTCATTGCTCACGGTTCCGTTCCTCGCGGTAGTAGGTGAGGAATGGAACCCCCACAAGTAACAAGGTTCTCCTGTATATACAGTAAATAATAGTAGCAGCAGCAGCAAAGTCTAAAGGTGTACTTCTTCCAAAGAAGCTGTGATTGATTATGTATTGTTTAGACCATAGTGTTTTGCCAAACTTACAAAGAAATGGACAAAACAAGAAAATGAACAGATTTTGCTGTATTGTACAATTGTATCATTTGGCACAGTTTGACTCTTGCTTTACATCAGCATCTTTGTTTCCAAACCTCCTGCCAAAAGTAGATGTTTTTATTCTATAACTTGTTAGAGAAATCTGAAAGTTTCCTAGTCTGAGTGATTTATTACAGGAACACTTGTTTGCTTGCTTGTTTTGTTTATTAGCCATATATCTATGGACCTGCTTCAAAAAGGGAATTTCTCTGAGGCTGGAATCTGAAGAGCTGTTCAGGCTTACCTGTGGACTTTTGTGCTGGCCCAAAAGAATCTGTGAGTTTCTTTTTCTTTGAACAGTTGAGCCCCTATATCACAAACTGGGGAACTCCTCTCTTTTATAATAGTAGTTTGCCATGCCACATCAAAGGTTATTCATTTCAAGAAAATAAAATAGATTCCCTAAGGCTCATGGACCATATTTAATAGTAGTTTGGATCCTGACCCTATGCACACGTAACATAGGTCCCGTTGAACTCATTGGGGTTTATTTACAAGTAAACATTGATAATTAAATTTTACTGCAAGTTTACTGGGCCATCGAACAGAAATGCAATGCTGTATGTTCAAATATTAAATCACTCTTTCAGAAATCCTCTGTTCTCGTCACAAAACAGATCTGTGATGCAGGCAAAGAGCATAATCCTTCAAAGTTAAGCTTGTATACACCCCATTAATACCAGTGGGAGAGATTGAAGTATTGGAACTCTCAAATGCGTAACATTGCTTGGCTTGTGTCTAAAACTGTCAATCTTTAGGTGAATGAGATAGGTGAGATGAGACTGTGTTCACAAGCATAGTGTGACATTTCAAATTATTGATAAATAAGGGCAATGTTATGGGATCAAGAAATGCAAACATTTCTGTTCCAAGAAACAAAGTTACCTACTGTATTTCCTAATTCTTTTAGATGCCATCCACCTCTAAGTCCTACTTGTGTCAGTGGGAGAGTTAAGCATGCTTTTAAATACTGCACTGTATGTTCATTGGACCTCTGTGCATTTGTTTTTGCATGTGCATCTGTTTGTGTTTCTGCAGTTATGTTGTATGCATGTGTTTTTGTATTTGAGTTGTGTGTGTGCGTGTATTTGTGTGCATGCGTTTGTGCCATGTGCTTTGCATCTTTTTGCAAAACACATGGCACAAATGTTGTGTCTGTATTTGTGTGTTTGTGTTTCTGCATTTGTTGTGTGTGTGTGTGTGTGTGTGTGTGTATTTGTGCCGTATGTATGTGGTTGTGTTGTGTGCATACGTTTGTGTGTTTGTGAATAGGCAGTAAATAGGCTAAATAAAGCTGAGATTACCTCAGAGGGTTTAAAATAAAATAGGTGTAGGTAAAGTAGCTCTGCCTATTGAAGCCAGTGAGACCTTCTTATTGCAGAAGTCAGGTGCAGTTCTCTTGTCAGTATTCTGACAATGGGGGATGGGCAGCAGGACACTGTCAACTGAGAAAAGTGTGAGGCGATTCTGAAGTAGTTTGAGGGAGTCACTCTGCCTGCCTGACAGATAAGAGAGTTGTGTCTGTGTTTGTGCATTGAACCTTTGCATCTGAGAGGGGGAAGAAAAGGATGCTACAGTCATGGGCAGGCTTACTCAGAAATAATCCCACACACTGCTTCTTCCTCACACAGCTCTAACTACCCACCTGGCTTTCCTAATATATTTCTCCTCCTCACTCTTCCCTGAGAGTTTACATCCCATCACTAACAGAACAGGCATTGCACCTGCAATAGAATCTAATGGCTGGCTCTCCCTACCTATCTCACACTACTGGCAACATGTGCCAGCATTCCAGCTTCATTGAACTGCTGCTCAAAACTTCAACAAACCATTTAAAAGGCACTCCTTCTAAACAATTCTGGAAAAGTACATCAGTCATTCTCAGCTGCTGTGGGTTATCATCCCGTGTTCGCTCCAGAGAGCCAGGACTTATGTAAATTAAGTAACAAACCTATAAAAGCCCAGGGAGGATAGCCCCTCCCAGTTTAGTTAGTCCTGCCAGCTCCAGAGCAGACAGAGCTCAAGCGTAGATCTTTCTCCTCTTGCTATTCTTTCCCTTTTGGATCTCCTTTTTACCCTGCTTCTTTACTTTTATTTCCATTTATTCTGCTAAAACAAGCAAACAAAAAAACCCTTGCTTTCCTCTTTCGTTTCCTCCCACTCTCTCCTCCTCTCCCCCCTCCGCCTGCCTCATGGAGTCTCGCAAAGGGGGCATTTTGCAGGGCCTGTTGCCCAAATCTAAATGGTCTTCAGAGCCTGCAAGAACAAGCTGGTCCCTCCACCACTGCATGGCGGTACCCTCGGTTGAGAGCAGCCTGCCCTGGACCATTGCGTCTATGCTGGGCGTGGCATGCTTGGAAGAGGCGCATAGCTTGGTGAGCACCCGGCAGGGGACCTCAGCATCGGAAAGGATCACGCGTGAGCACGAATGCCGAGACTCGCCCCCAAGAGACACGGAGCTGCAAGCCAGGGCCCTCAGGAAGTCGGCTGCACCCGCCAGGAGTCCTCACCTGGGTGGCGGGAACGCTCCTCCCCTGCCCAAGCAGCAAACCAAAAAGCAGCAGAGAGCACTCTTCATGAGGCCTGTTTCAGCAACTGCAGCATCCTCTAAGGTGGTGAGCATATCGAAGTCCCCTGAGCCCTCCGAAGCCGATCAAGCACCCCTTCACTCCAGCGCTGATTCCGAGGAGGAGGTAGGTCAAGGGACCCCTACAGGGCAGCCTACCAAGAATGAACCACTGAATCCTTCTAGTCCTCCAGAATTAGTGCCCATCGATCAGGGTCTTCCTGACCAGCACTCTCCCAGGGGGATGTAACCAATGACTACCCCAAAGGATCCAGGGGCCCCTCCCCCACCGGTGGAGGAAATACCTGCGGAATGGCACCAATGTTTTTCCTCCATGATTGCAGATGCATTTTAATGCCAGCTCTTGAACAAAAAATGCTGTAAGTATAGGACCCATCTCAGGTCACCTTCTACATATTCATCTGGTTCCCAGACTTCAGATTCTCCTCCTCCTCCTCCTCCTAAGAGAAGTAAAGGTCATAAGCATTCCCGTAAAAATAAGGCAAACCAATGTAGGGACCAGGGGAGGAAGCCAACCCACCCTTCCCCTACTCATTCTTCTGATGTATCAGACAACGATTCTCCTGACTCCCTCCCAGGCAGGCGAAGGGAACCCCTTCTCCCTCCAGACCTCCCTATGGATCCTTCTACTCCTGCTATCCCAGATAAGGATCCTATAGAACCTGACAATGATCCAGATTCCACGGAGGAGGGAGAATGGTCTGATGGGCACCCAGCAGAACCTACTTCGTTTTTGCATAGATTGTTTCTGGCTGATGACTTTTCTCACCTTTTTCTCAAGGCGCTCAGAACTCTAGGCCTATCCCTCAAGGGTTCACAGGATTCTACAACCCCAACACGAGAGGCCCTGGTGTTACCTACCACTTCTACTCTAGAGTGCTTGGTTCCACTACCTGAAACATTCTCTGAAGTCCTAAAACAGGAATGGCTGGCACCCGCTGTGCAGAAAAAGACATCAGCCTTAGTCAACAAGCACTATGCCTTTGTTCCCACAGCTACTACTCTTTTTCAGACACCCCCGGTCAATGCTCATGTTGCTGGCCTAACCTCTGGGGCGGTCCTGCCACGCGATGGGGAGTCGGTCTTGAAAGATCCGACAGAGAAAAACTAGAATTTCAGCTCAAGAAGACCGTTGAGTGTATCTCTCTGTCCATTTGAGCCTCTATTGCCGCCTCTATCATCTCCAGAGCCTCTCTCTTGTGGACGGATGAATTGTTACAGTCTCCTACCCCAGAACCAGTCAGGCTCAGACAACTCGCCTTAAAGCTCCAAAAAACTCAGGCATTCATAGCCGATGCTACTTTAGACTCCGTACGCTTTGGAGCCAGGGCCACCGCCAATAGCGTGGTAGCCAGGCGTTCCCTTTGGCTGAAACACTGGCCAGTAAACGGAGCATCTTGATACAACTTAGCATCTGTTGCCTTCACTGAGACCAAACTCTTTGGAGATGAGGTCTTAAAAGACATCGTTGAGACAAAGGATAAAAAGAAGGTGCTGCCCTTGGCCCCTAAAAAGGATGAGAAACGCCCCTTCGGAAGACCCAATCAGTCCTTTCGGCCCTATTTCCGGAACACTGACAGAGAGAGGGACAACCGACCATGGCGTAATAACTGGGGCAAACCTAACTTCGCAGCCAGATCCGGTGCCCTCAAACAACAATTTGGACAACAGGCAAAGCCACATCAGTCTTCATGACGGTCGGGGCGTAGGAGGTCGCCTTACACAATTCTTTCATACTTGGGAGAGCTCCGTGTCAGACAGGTGGGTCCTAGATACTGTGCTTCACGGCTGCGAGATCGAGCTTACATCGCTCCCAAGGGACAGGTTTCTACCAACACCACGTTCCAGGTCCCCTACGAAACACGCAGCCCTGCAGCAAGCCATCAACCACCTAGTGGCCATCTCTGCAATAGAACCAGTACCTCAACACAGCTTCGGCAAGGGATCTACTCCATCTTATTTACCATGCCCAAAAGGGACGGTACTTTCAGAGTGGTTCTAGATCTCAAATACACCCTAAACAGATGGGTTCGCCGAAGAAAGTTCCGAATGGAAACGCTACACTCTATCACAGAGAACCTACAATACGGGGATCTCCTGTCTTCAATCTACTTGACAGAGGCCTACCTCCATGTGCCAATCCAGCCGCGCTCCAGGCGCTTCCTTCGCTTCTTTTACCAAGGGCAACACTTTCAATACACAGCCCTACCCTTCGGCCTCTCATCGTCACCTCAGATATTCACGAAGGTCATGGCCCCACTGGTGGCTCATATCCAACTACAGAGGGTTCGACTGTTCTTTTATCTTAACGATTTGCTCAACCAATCGAGGGGAGAAGCCATCGACATCACACTTAGAGCATTGGACGCTCACAGCTTTCTAATCAACAGCCACAAGAGCCACCTTCACCCAACCTCCCATCTTCAACATCTCGGGGTCATCATCGACACCTCGAAAGACAAGTTGTTTCTCCCAGAAGAGAGGAAGCATAAGCTCCAGACATTACTGCAAAGACTCCTATCCAGTCCAAAGGCTCCAATCATGGACCTAGCCCAACTGCTGGGCTTGATGGTGTTGACCATAGAAGCTGTCCCCTGGGCGTGCTTCCATCTGCGTCCACTACAATGGTTCCTACTTCCCTTCCAGGATGACACTGCACACAAACACACCAGACAGGTTACCTTATCTCAACATCTCAGGGACTACCTCCTCTGGTGGCTGGAGCCGTCCAGTCTAGACAAGGGAAAACCATTCCTGGATCCCCCCCAGAGTGATCCTGACAACCAATGCCAGCCTTCACGGCTGGGGAGTCCACTGCCTCTCCAATACAGCTCAAGGCAAATGGTCCCCAGAAGACAAGAAACACAGCATGAACTGGCTCGAATTGAAAGCCATTCACCTGGTCCTTCTAGCCTTCAGCCATCTCCTTCACAGAAAAGACGTTCTAGTGTGAACAGACAATATGACGCCAAAGCCCACATAAACAGGCAAGGAGGGACCAGTTCCCAGTTGCTCCATCAGGAAGCAACTCTCTTGCTGCAGTGGGTGGAACAACACCTATTCTCTCTATTGGCCTACCATGTCAGCAGTTCCTTGAACGTGCAGGCCAACTGGTTGAGCAGGCAGGACTTGCATCCAGCCAAATGGAGACTCAATCCCCAAGTCTTCAGACTGCTCACCAGGAAGCTAGGTTTTCCAGAACTGGACCTGTTTGCATCCAGCTTCAACAGCCAACTCCCAAGGTTTGTCTCCCGCTTCCCGTGTCACCTCGCAGAGGATGTAGACGCCATGTCAGCTCGCTGGCCCCCAGAGCTCGCTGGCCCCCAGGCTTACTCCACACCTTTCCTCCAGTGCCCTTACTGATCAGGCTTCTACGTCACATTCACCTGTTGGGAGCACGAGTCATCCTAGTAGCACCGTTCTGGCCTCGGCGCCCCTGGTTTTCCTAGATCCTGCACCTCGCAGAAGACAGCCCCTTCTTTCTGCCAGAAGACCTACTCAGCCAGGGACTGATTCTTAACCACAACCTCAGCTGGTTCAGGCTTGCTGCCTGGCGACTGAGCGGAACCTCCTCAGTTGCCAGGGCTACGATCAGTGTGTCCTGAGCACTTTGCTGGCTTCTCGTAGAGTTAAAGTTATTTAAATGCTCACCTCCTAAGTTCTGGAGCTTGCTACTCGCCCAGTGTTGGGAATGATGCCTAGCCCCAAGGATAAACAGGTTGTTCACCTGTAACGTTTGATCCTTTGGTGGCTTGGCATCATTCACAACACCCACCCAGCCTCCCTGTTTAGTAGATTTACTTATCTGCTTCATTGATCTCCAGAAGAAGCTTTGTGGGTACATAGTCCATCCAGGACATGAGGTGATGAAGCACTTGCCCAGGAAGACCAAGTGTGCTCCATGTGGGGCTTCAAGCACCTCGTGGAGCTATCGAGTCCTCCTGTGGGGGCAACTGCAGAGGCGCAGAGCCCAATATTGTGAATTATGCCAAGCCACCAAAGGATCAAAGGTTACAGATGAGTAACCTGTTTATACACCTGGATAAGTTTTGGACAAAAGGGATCAGTTTTCAGCACTTTTTAACTTACTGTAGCTGTGTCAATTTATATCAGATCTTGAAATTTGTAGACACATTTGTCGACTTCATGAAGTAGCTCACACATGCCATGTTTTAAATTATTGGCTCAATAGTCGTCATATTTATAAGCAATAGAATTTTGAGGCTTATAGTGGAAGAACCCCCCCCTTTTTTTTCTACGCACCTTAACTAAAGGGGCACTCCTGTGCCCCTTTAATAATAATACGTCAAAGTGAAAAGTACAAGTTAAAACATACCCATATTTGTTCTGAGGAACGTGCTGTTTGGAAAGAGAGAAATGGCATAGAACTGGATTGATTAACTTAGATCTTCTGATAAGAAAGGGCTTTCTGCCATGTGAGTTACACAACATTGAAAGCAAACATGAAGTTACACATATTAGAGATCTTTAAAAGAGCAAGTTCTTGCTGTATGCTAAAAATACTATAGCTAACACTGAGAGATTTCTGTTTACATGTGAAAGGAATCTGTTCCCAGAAATATTTATCTCTTAAAAAATAAAGCCTAAGGAAGAATGTGAATAATTTATTAAATGTCCATATGAGTTTGTTTGATACCATATTCCATATAAGTGTTCTTGTATTCATTATATAGAGAAAATTAAGTATCAACCACTCTTTTGTACATCACACACACACACTCCAGCTCCCTTAATCAAACAGAGCACCAAGTGATATGGCTGTGTAGTGGATTTACCAGCCTTTGTCTCAGAGCAAGCCTATGTGAGGGGAAGCAAAATGCTGAATCATCCCCTCCATGCTTTCCAGAACAAAAGCTGCTCTCCCAAAACTTTCCTGAATGTCCAGTAGTTTATTCACTGCCGCCACCACCCGAATTATCAACAGAGTTTGGACACCACCACCCCCGCCCTGGGCCTGGGTGGAATTCCCAGGGAAACTCTCTCCTTGGCTATTGGAAAAGTATAAAAGCCTTCCATGTGTAAGCTTCCATGTGGTGAGAAAACTGGTAGGTTGCTGAATGATTTGAGATGTTTTTGCACCAGAGAAAACCCTTATTTTTTTAATTATTATTATTTATTTAAAATATTTATACCCCACCTCTCCAGTGCACTACTGCTTGGGGCAGCTCACAAAAATAAGATAGACACAGATAGAATAAAAGTAATAAAATTAACTAATTGTTTTTAAGTCAGATTAAAAACCACAATTATTAGGTTCAAATTAAAACTGAAAATTATAAAAAACTATAGAAGCTAAAGAACCTACCAGATATAACAAAACAATAATGGAGCCTCCTTAAAAAGGTGCATTTTGAGATGTTTTTTAAAAACACTGGGGGAGGGAGCATGGCAAAGCTCTTCAGGGAGGGTGTTCCAAACCCAAGGGGCCACAACTGAAAAGGCCCTGTCTCTAGTTCCTGCCAACCGGATCTCTGTTAGTGGCGAGGTCATGATTAGGGCCTGAGATGATGAGTAGAGGGCCCTGGCAGATTCATATGGGCGAATGCAGTCTGACCCTTCCCAAATCCCCCTTTCCTGAGTTAAAAAAATCCACTAAAAGGCTGGTTAAAACTGCAAAGAACAAAAATGGAAATATACTTTATTCAAAATACTACAGATAGCTTTGTCTGAGGCTCTCAGCTTTTAGTTACAGTAGAAGAAACACTCAGTAATTGCAGGAATACTTCAAAAATAAAGACCCCAGTTGCAAGGAACAGGGATGAACAAAAATACAAAAAGACCTTTAAAAACCTAGTATTTTACACCGTCCTGGATATATGAGCGCAGGCTAACGTTTTCTTAGCTTAGTTGTGTTAAGATAGACAATCCTAGACCAGTTGCAAGGATATACAGAGCACACGAAAGGGAAATAAAAGTCTAATGCAAAATGACAAACTGTTCTCTAGGCTAAACTTCCAGAAGCCAAAAAGCCCTGGCTTCCTTCTCCCTTCAACTCCCTCATCACCTGATGAGAATCAAGCTTCCTGCAATCCTGTCTCTCAAGGATCTGCAGTTGTTTCTGCAGCCAAACTCCATGGCCACATGTCCTGCTGCAACCCCAGCCTAGCTTCAGCTAAACGAAAAAACCCTCCTCTTCCTGTCAGGACAAGGTACACTTCCGATTCACTCTTTAGAGGAAAGGTTGTTACAGGCTGGGACTGGCATATCCATCCAGAGATTGCACAACCCAAGCTGCTGTGAAACCACCACTGACATGGCTGGGACTGGATGGTGCTGTTGAAACAGCTGATAGCCAGGACCTGTGGCCAAGAGCTATCTTAAAGCTGCTCTGACCAGTTGCAAGTAGTGCAGGTGATTACCACGTGCCCACTGTCCCCTGCTGTCTCTTCCTCCATTTTTGGAGGTTGGTGACCCTAAGGATTTGGGAGTTTTCCTGGATTACTGTAGCACACAGCTTCCTTGCTTAAGTATCTGCACTTGTTCATACCAAACATTGCTTTCCCCCCCCTCCCCCGCAAAAAAATCACTCTACTCTCAAGCAGTAGTAAGTGCTAGGGGTGGCCTCTATTAGATCAGTTTCTTTGTAATGGGAGAGCCCTGGTGACTTGAGTCTTTTTCATATTTGTTTGTTTACTAGTTATATAAGCAAAGCATATTGGAAGCAAGCAGTTTCCTAAAACCGGAGCAGTTTAGAAGATCTTGCTTCTGGAGGACTATCGACTTTTCCTGTCTTATTTTTATGAACTTGATACTTAATGCATTGGCAAATCAGCAATAGAGCTGCAAATGAGGTCAATGTTGATAAGAAAGAAATGTTGCCATCTGGCAGCTGTTTGCTATCTTACATGATATCAACCCAGTTTCTAGAGACATAATTATAATCTTGCTGTTAAAAAAATGTATGGTACTTTTTGCTCATAGGATCAATCACAGAGGTAGAAGTTATGTTCACGATAATACTTTACAGCATTTAAAACACTTCATACATATTAGTTCCATAACCTTTACAACAACCCTGTAAGATAGACTAGTATATTTATCCTCATATTGCAGATACCTGTTCATAGCCCCCTTCTAAAAATTTGTCCAAGGTACTTCGGATGCTATATCAGTGTATCTAAAGTAAAAACTCAGTACTTTGGATGTTTCATATAAAGAAAAAAGAAGATACACAGGGATGCACACAAGTGCTTACATGCAGAGACCAAGTCATTGGGTTATCATAGACATGTTGATACATTGGAGCTGATTGTATCAGGGATCTGTGAATATTGTAAATATCCAAGAACAAGTGAAACATCTGGTGAATGTAAGCAGTTACCATAAAGGTAACCAATTCCACATGTGCTAGAACCTTCATGTTCAGTGCTGCCAGCCAGCTCTTTTCTTTCTTTCTTTCTTTTTTTGGTATTGCTTTTCTTGAGCTGCAACTTGGAACAAATGTAAATGAAAGACAGTACAGTATAAACTGTATGACTTGGTTCCCATCATAATGGAACTGGAGTTTCCAGTTTCACAGACACCACCCATGTGAACTGAAAATATGCAGAGGAACATAAATCATCTCTTTATACCAAAAGTATGACCTGCAAACGCCTTCATTATAAAGCGCTAAGCAAGATCAAATGTGACTAAGTCATTTCCATCCACTGGCTATCACTAGTTTGTCATGGCATTTGTAGCACTCATGATTTGGAAGCTTTTTAAGTAAGAGAGTAACTTTGAAGGGTTGCTAAATTTCAGCTTTGTGTCAAATGATAAGTGATATTATTGCTTTTTACCAATTGTATTTGATACATGGAATTTGTGTACCAGTTGGGGGGGTTCACAGTCTATGAGGTTCAGGAAAATCCAATGCATTTTAAACTTTACTGTATTCAGTGGGACTTACTACCAAGTAAGTGTGCACAGGGTTGGCATTTGAGTCATATCTGATCATTTCAAGAATGCAGACTATGCTCTTTGATCCCTCAACACACATTTTCAGACTGGCATCTTAGGTTAAAATGACATGTTACATGCCAGTGTGTAAAAAAAATAAAAAATAAAAAATCCCAAAAGCTGCTGCTGCTCTGCAAAGCAGCTGGGGGGGGTGCAATTTGCAGCAGAGAACTGATAGGAAAGAATGATTTGCAAACACCTGGAAACCTGTGGGTGGAGCTTCAGAAGGAAAGTGGCAGGTAGTGGGAGGGTTAAGCACTTCTTTCCTTCCTGCAACTCATCCTTCCTGAAATACTTTACAGAGAAGAAGCAGTCATCAGGATTTTATTCCATGTACAGTAGTGGCATTTAACACAATTCCAACCTTAAAAATACATGTTAGGAAACTATTAGAAACAATCCTGTTTTTTAAGTTGCTCAAATAATCTTGAAAGTTGGTAAAAATGAGTTAGTTGTTTGAAGTGATTTTATTGTTTAGGGCTGCTGGGTGTTTGCAAAAAGGAATCTCAGATATGAGTTTCATAAAGTATTATTCATTTAACAGAAGCACATGATTCACTTTACCTGAGCCATCTTCTTGTTAAACAGCCACACTCATCCAAGTGGGAGTGAATATTATTCATCTACTTTGATTACATCCTGTCTTTATTTTTTAAACAAACACAGAAAAACCTAGCTCACCTTATTTGTGATAACAACGTAAAGATTATCCCAAAGAAAGCATTTGCATTGGGAAATGCTTTACATATTACTTCCCCCCACCCACCACAACAAAGAATATTTATTTTAGATATTTATACCCTGCTCCTTCAGTCCAAAGGGCTCTCAAGACAGATTGCAAATAAGCTTAAAATAATATATACAAACTAGCTTTAAGAACCTGGCATTGCTCAGGCTTATGGCACAGGTTTTATCTTTGTTACTGCATCCATAGGTTTTGTGGATATACCTGTTGTATACCTGTGCAAGATGGTTGCTGGGTTCCCTGGTACCCTATGTTACTCAGGGTCCTAGGAAGTCTCTTTGCCAAGCCTGGTCCCGATAGCTCAAAGTGTGGAAATGTATAGGGAACAGACAGACAAACAGACATTCAATTTTATATATATACATAATATGAAACACCGTCAAAACAAAGCAGCAGCAATGAAAGCAGAGCATTAAAATCAGAAGGATTAAAATATCAAGAATGCCTGAGCAAATAAAAGATCTTCACCTGGTACCAAAAGGACATCAGGGCCTCTGAAGATGATCTTACTGCTTGGGCAGGTTCATCCGGAGGCAGGTGATCTTTGAGGTGCCTAGATCTCAAGCCATTCAGGGCTTTAAGACCAGCACCTTGTATTGTGCCTGGAAATGGATCAGGAGCCAGTGCAAATTTTAAGTATTGCTGAGATATGTTCCATAGCCCTGGACTCAATAAGCAATCTAGCTGCTGTAATGAGAACCAACCAAAGTTCCTGAACAGTTTTCAAGAGCCACCCCATGAACAATGCATTGTAGTATTCTACATGAGGTGTTACTAGAATGTGAATAGCTGTGGCTAGATAACCTCTACATAGAAGAGGCTACCAACCCAAGCTGATGAAAAGTGCTTCATGCCATGGACACCAATTTGTGGGTCCCAAAAGCGAAGACCAGATTTAACAGCACCCCCAGACTATGAGCCTGATCCTGCAACTTCATCCAGGACAGGTTGAACACCACTTCCCAACCCAAATGAACCACCCACTAACAGTACCTCCATCTTTTCTGGATTGCACTTTAGATTTTTGGCCCTCATCCAGGCAATTACTGATTTCAGGCACAGTTTCACTTGAATGTGATGAAAAGGCAAAATAGAGTTGGGTGTTCACTGGTTGATGACGCCTTACTCTAAATCTCCAAATAACTTGACTTAGTAGTTTCATGCAGATGATAAACAGCATGAGCACGGAGAGCAGAACACAGCTCTGTAGAAAACCATAACATAAATGCAATGAAGCATACCAATAGCATTACCTTTTGGAAATGACTATCAAACTAGAAGCGGAACAACTGCAATAAATGCCTCCAATCCCCATCCCGGACACTGGCTCAGTAGAATAACATGGCTGATGGTTACTGAAAGCCACCAAAAGGTCCGGGAGAATTCACAGGATCGCACTCCCTGTGACCTCCCAGCATAGATTGAGGAGAACAAAGCATTTTCAGGGCCAAATCTAGGCTGGATACCAGATTGAAATGGAATCAGATAATCCCCGGCATCTCCAGTGTTTTGGCGAAGAGAGCTGGTCTTGTAGCAAGCATGACTTGTCTCCTTGGCTAAGCAGAATCCACCCTGATTGCATATGAATGGGAGACTAGAAGTGTGAGCACTGTAAGATGTTCCCCTCAGGGGATGGAGCCGCACTGGGAAGAGCAGAAGGTTTCAAAGTTCCCTCCGCCTGCCTGCAACCTTGGAGAAGCCGCTCCCAGTCTGTGAAGACAATACTGAGCTAGATAGACCAATGGTCTGATTCAGTATATGGCAGCTTCCTATGTTCCTGTGTTATCCAATGTTTAAAGACCTAATGTAGTGTGGTGTCTGCAATTCTAGCCACATTTACTAGAGAGTAATCACCTCTGAGCCCAGTAGGACTTTGTTCTGAGCAAACGTGTTTAGAGTTGAGTTGCATAAGTGTGTATTGTGAGCCGGAAGATGCCTGGTTCAAATGAACTCATTAGATGGCCTTACGAAAGCCACTGTTCTCTCAGTCTCCTATCTGCAATTGGGATCTTAATAATGGCTTGTATTACAAGGCTGTTGTAAGGACTACTGAGAATGTAGATTAACCCATGCAACAGGTTATATATATGTGTGGAAGTTGATGGAAAGTTCCCTCAGAAATCCAATAATGTAAATACTTTACTGAACTAATGCCATATTTTACTTGTACCTTTGAGGAATTTTCTGAAGCTCTGGTCTGTGAACCTTCTGCTGTGTACATGAATCCATGTAAATATAAGTTTAGCAATGCCTGTGGTTTAACAGAGTGCCTTGAAAATATTTATGCTACATTTTGGACTCAAGGACAGACTTCTAGGAGCAGCTGTTTTCACACAATATCTTACTATGTACACTCTGAAAACAGAGCAATTATCTCTTGGCTTATATGCTTTTGATTCTTTGCAACTTTTGAAAAAATGTTCTTTTTTTTCGTAGACAAACATCTGAAGAATGAGAATATGACAGGTTGATTCTTGAGTCGAGCCTTCTGTACCCAGTGTTCAAAATTAATATATTCTCATTTAGTGCACTGCATAGTCTATATATTTATTTCTCCTAGGCATACCTGTTGCTAATCCCATGTGTGGCAGCTCTCGCGAGAGTTCATTATGTCTTTAATGAGAACTGATAGTTGATTTTTACCATCAAACCTCTTTAAAGAAACATCATTAACTAGATAAACAAAAACCCAGAGATGGTACTGTCTTGAGGACAAGAGAACACAACAGTATTAACTTGCAACCCCTTCTCCACATATAACTGCTAGGTAATACACTTCAGAGTCCTATCAACTATTGAGGACAATTTAACTACTCTGTTGCTTCCCCAAATTGCTTATGAAGTACATATGTGTTGCAAAACTCCTTTCTGCCCTCAACCTGGCAGGATGTTACAGATGATTGATTTACCTAGTGGTTACATATGCACTGGAATAAACTACCATTTGGTAAATGATTGTCTGTACTATATTCACTGATCCAAAACTCACAGCATAATTTCTAATCATACAATTAATCTCTCATGTGTTTATGCATAACTGAGTAAGCAGGCCACCTACTGGCTGCTCTGTGATTAAAATGGTGATTGGCAGAGATAAAATTGTTGATTGCACACATACACAATTTCTTGAGGCAATGGCAGAACATATCCACAGAAACTTGTGCATAGGTAGCAGAAATCTCCAAATTAAAGAACTTGTTTGGTTATGTTTGAACTTGTTTGATTAAGAGAAGCAGCATTTACTAAGGTTGAAAATTGTTTATATCCTTTTTATTAAATTTATTTAAAACTAGCTGAACCCGTACAGAGCATCTGTGCGCTAGGACTTTGTTGCTCTCCTTGCCCCCCCACAACAGCCCCTGCTTTATTGCTCAGTGTCAGCCACCCACTCTCAGCTGCCCCCTCCCCACCCACCCACTCACTCACTTGTCCCCTACCTGCTCCTCTTCCCTATCTGCATATGGAAGGAATCCCCACTGCCCAATCACCACGGTGCTTCTGTTATGTTACCTCTGATTGGTAGAGCCAATTGGACATAGAGTTGCCATGCCCCCCAAAATTCTCGGTTTCACCCAGATTTTAAGCATTTCACCCAGATTGCTTAGCCCTCCCAGATTTGCCTGGATTTCAGCTTTCTTTCTTTTTTTTTTAAAGCTAAGCTCTAGCCCTTGTAGAAGTGGAGTTATGGAGCAAAACATACAGTCACTATTATGCTCAAAAATTATTTCCAAGCCAATTTAAATGATATGCAAATTAGGCACCTGAATTTGGAAAGCCAGAATATGGCAACCATCATCGGATGCCATGTTTGCCATGTACGACCTTAGTGGTAGGTAGGTAAGTAATTTGGATATTAATAAAAATTAGCTGACCTGGCACAGTGCATCTGTGCCCCTAGTTCTCCCATTCCTCCCCCCCGCCCCAGTTAATTCTCCCTCCCAGCAGTTTGTTCTACCTTGGCAGCCGGCTAGCCAGCCGGCCGCCACTTCCCCTTCTCTGCCCCCCACTGGGTGTTACTGCCTTTTGACCAGCCGGCAGACCAGAGAGAGGCTGCACCACCCTCTCTGCTGCCCACCCACCACCGTCTCCCCTCGCCAGGTGCTCCTGCCTTTTGGCCGGCAGGCAGGAGCAAGGCTGCACCCTCTGCCCACCCACTGCCATCATCTCCCCCACCCACCCGCGCCGGGTGTTCCTGCTTTTTGGCCGGCAGGCGGTCTAGAGAGGGAGGCTGCGCTGTCCTCTCCACCACGTACCACCATTGTCTCACCACCACCACCAGCGCTCCTGCCTTTTTGGCCACCTGCCATCATCCCTCCCCCCCCCAGTCGTTGCTGCCTTCTTCCGCCCACCCATCATCCTTCCTTCCCTGCTAGTGCTGCTTTTTCCCCCAGCTGGCCAGCCCACCATTTTCTTTTCTCCCGCCCATACCCATGGCTATCTGGCAGCTCTCCAAACTCTCGCGAGAGTTGCCATGCATGAGATTAGCCACGGGATACATCTTAGAGAATTAAATATATAAACAGGAGTGTAGTGTGAATAATTGAGTTCTTTTTTGTTGGTTTGTGGTAATTATGTTCTATATGTTTGTGGTAATTATATAATATTTGCATTTATGGTTTCCTTTTTTCTTTATCTGTATGTTTTAACATTACACACAAACACACACACACTTACACTTCAAATAAGTTCTCTCTATTTCCAATGTAAATAATACTATTTCTCATATCCATTATTCTTTGGTATCAGTGTTACTGTGTCTCCCACGGAAACTCAAAATGTGGAACTGTCCTCTGTAATATGAAGCCCTGTCTGCTAAGCAATTATCAGTTCATGACTCATGGATGAGTCAGCACATCTAAAAGCAGCAACCATTTTGTCACCAGCACCTGAAGTTGGTAATAGCCTCTTCATCATAAGATCCCAATAAACATTTTTAACCCTTCATTGTAAACCTCAAATGAAAAGGCACATAAAAACTAGAAAAGAAATAGTTTGAAAATCATTTTAGGATTTAGAGACAGTCCAGTCCAGTGTTCCCTCTAACAGGGATTCCCAGCTGTTGTTGACTACAACTCCAAAACAAATTGGCTTGTTCTTTTCAGCCAATACTTGTATTCAGAGCTTTCAGAGTTTTGCTTTATCTTAAGTAAATTTATTGAGTTAAGACTCAAATCATGCAAGAATTTTGAAACTCTTATTTCCAGATGGAAATTTATTCTAATGTTAACCCAAATTGTGATGAGATTTTCCAGGGGATCCACATTTTCCAGAAAATCTTTCATCACAATTTCAGTTCATGTTAGAACTGTTGTCTCAAAATGCCCTTGAAAGTAGTGTTTAAAAGGAATGGGTTTTCAATGGATTTTTCATGGATTGTCAACAAATGCCCAGCAGATGGTGTTAAGAAATAGCTCAAAGTCCTCTGATGTCATCTGGATCCCCCAGAATATCTCTATTTGTTTTCATGTTAGAATAAATTGTTGCCTGGAAATGCCCAGGGACAGCAGTTGACACTGAAATATAACCATGTCTAAGAGCCAACCTAGAAATGACTCCATCATTCTGAATAACTATCAGCTTGTTTAAAATATCTCTTCTTTTAGGTAAGGTGCTTGAATGTGAGATGGCAACTTTGATCCCATATTTGAGGCTAAGATGGACTTTTCACCCTGGTGGACTGCCTACAGCAGGAACTTTAAAAAGGGGGGGGGATCCCTTTTGGTTCTGCTGGACCTCTGAGTGGCTTTCAATACTGTTGACCATGAGATTAATCCTTTATTGCCAATTCTACAGGGATAGTCATTCTAATCTTATTTTACCCCTCATAAAGAAATATCCTGGCCATTCTGATCTTTTTTATTTGAAACTAGTATGTGTAAGCCCGTTGTAATAACGGGCTCTAGTGGGGGGGGGGTTCCCGCTGCCGCCTCACCCGCCTCGGGCGCACTCCTTGGGCCGACACCTCCGCCGCCGCCTCGGGCGCTCTCTCCGCCCGCCGTTTCTTGTGGCGGTGGCCGCCGCCATCGGAGCCAGTCGCCCCGCCACGGCCACCGCCTCCTTGGCCCGCACTCCTGTGGCCGAGGCCGCGGCTCCGCCGCCGCCTCGGCCACACTCTCCGCCCGCCGCTTCTGCTCCTTCTGGTCTCCCGTGGCGGCGGCCGCCGCCATCGGGGCCAGTCGCCCACCGGCGGCCGGGTCCAACATGGCCGCCCATCTCCGCGCATGCCCAGAACGGGCGAAAAAGACACGGGCGGCACGGACGCACGCCCAAGGCTTTTATGGGTAAGGATATCTGCTGACAGATTTTTAAACCTGTGATTTCTATTAATGTGGCCAAGTTTTGTTTTATTGCTTGCAAATTGCGTAAAACTTGTACTATTAACTCCAAAATTTTGTAAAACTTATTATGCAAATTGTAATGATTGGTCAACGACCGTAATAAACTTCTACTGCTACTACTACCATGAGATTCTTCTGGATTGCTTGAAACTAGAAAGCACTGCTCTGTAGTTATTCCAGACCTTACAAGATGTTAGGTTCCAGAAGGAGATTCTGGGGGACTCCCGTTCAAATCCATAGCCATTGGCCTATGGGGTCCCTTAGGCATCCATCTTTCCCCCATGTTATTTAATGTCTAAGTGAAACCACTGGAGGAAGTTATCTGAGAATTGGATGCAGTGTTATCAGTATTCTGACACCCAACTCAGTCTCCATCAGATTCCAGGGAGATAGTGAAAGTCCCAAACCACTGTCTGAGGTCTGTGATGCAATGGATGTGGGCTAAGAAGCTGAAAATCCAGACAAGTGGTTTTTTGTCAGTTGGAATGTCTATCCAGGAGTTGGATTTTTATTTATTTATTTATTTATTTATCAAATTTGTACGCCGCCCCAAACTTTCATCTCTGGGCGGTATTTGCCTTGTTCTGGGCAGGTTTGCACTCTTCTTGGAGGATAACATTTACAGATAAGAGTGCTCTTGGACCCAGCCTTGTTGTTCCTGCTAGTCAAGCAGCTGTTGTGGCCTGGAATGATTTTGCACAATGTCAGCTGTGCCCTTTTCTGGACAAGGCAAGGGCAAAACATGCTTTGGCCACATCTAGTTTAGTTTACTGCCTCCTACTTTATGTGGAGCTGCTTTTGAAAAATGTTTGGAAATTACAGCCAATACAAATGCTACAATTAATACACATAATTAATTGATTACAAATATTTATATCCCCCCTATCTACTTTTCTTCAAAGTATTCAAGTCAGCTTACAATAATAAAACAAAAATCAAACCCTACATCTATTTTAAAACAAGAACAGGCCAGATAATAGAACAAGTCAACCATTAAAATATTAGAGGAATAAAACCATTTTAACTTAGTGACTACAAGTCAACAAAGCTGAGTACCATATGCTTGCCCTGGGAGAGGGCTGGATGGGCAGCAAGGGAGAATGGGCAGAGTCATTTAAGAGAGCAGGAAACCTAAGGGTGCCTGAGAATGACAGAACTGAGGAAGCAAAAGTCACAGTTACGGTTGTAACAGGAAATAAAGATGGAGAAAAGCCAAGTAGGGTTTTGTTGTTGTTTTTTTTAAAGTAAGGGCATGGAGCTTGCAATGCCACTCATAATTTTGTTTCTCCAGCACAGGGGTTCCCAACCTGTGGTACTCCAGATGTTGCTGAACTACAACTCCCATCATCTCCAGCTGCAATTTATTGTGCCTGGGAATGATGGGACTTATAGTTCCACAACATCTGGAGTACCACAGTTGGAGACTCCTGTTCTAGAACATGTACTACATAGGAAACCACTGTCAGCTCTGAAATAGGAACAGGAAAAGATGAACTAAAGGATAAAGCATTAATGGAATGGGGAAATAAAAATAATATCTTAAATGCATGGTCTGCCTAATGGATGGGTTGCAACAGCAGTGGAAATGCTGAGGGCCAAATTTGATGTGATAGCAGGAGATGTGTGTTTAAACACAGAGTTGCCCAAAATAGGTGAAAATTGGAGATAACGAACACATTTATTTCAGATATCTATGTCTGGCTCCTCCAGTACAAAACTGCCCTGGGCGGCTCACAAAAACAGTAAAACAGACAGATGAAACAAAATAAAATCAGTAAAAAACTAACTAAAACCAAGACTGAGTTAAAACCAAGTTTTAAAAGTTAAAAATCCACCAGATATAAACTGAAGAATCTGTGTTTAATAGCAAAAGGGGCAGATAGTTGAGGAGTGCAGAACTGGAAGAAAAGTGCTTGGAGAAGTGCAAAGGGGAGGGTTCTGCATCTGCAAGCTCCTTTTGCTGCTAAAAACAAACACTGTTCTTTCTGTGTAATTTTGACAGATCTGTGTTTAAATTTATTGATCTGTTGCCCTTATACATGGTCTGGCTCTGTGCTGATCAAGAACTCAGTACAGTGTGGGTTACCTCCTGAAGAAAACAAATTCAAATCCCTATATTTCTCCCTGAGCTGAGCTCAATTCATATGGAGCCAGTTTGGACATTCCAACCAGCCCCCACTCCCAAATGATTAATATTACTGAAAATACATGCAGAGGTGCGATTTGGATTAACCACTTATGCAATTAAGGAATGGTGCAGTGGGGGTGAGGAGAAATGGACATGCTCACATCTTGATCATGTCATGGGAGTGGGATCACATCCCACTGGTGGTATCGCCAAACTGACTCACTGCCTTTACTTGGGCTTATCTCAAAGCAAGTTGACTTTGTCAACCAATGTGAATCATCATTTAAAAAACAGTCATGTTCATATGCTCACCATGTGCCCAGACTCCAGAAGAGCAGTGAGTAGTTGTGTTACTCAGCCATTCGTGGGCTTTCTGACACCTGGACATGGTGTGTGTATATACATATGGCTGCTCATTGTACACTGATAAGATCAGGCTGGCAAAAGGAAAAAATATATATCCTTTTAAATGAGCCTAAATAAAGGTTGCTGAACTAACCATACAGGTTTAAACATTAACATCTGGATACAGATTTGAAGCTTCAGGTGCATTTGGGATGCCACCTCTAATACAGTGGTTCGAGATTTAAGCCTCAGTTTTATAGGTGAAATTAAAGGAGGAAATGCTCTTTGGAAACATGTGTTTTGAATCTAACCTCAACTGAAAAGGGATGAAACTGAGTTGCATGAATGAACATATGTTAATACTTATGCCTTATATTCCATAAGGTTGGTACCGAAATTCAGTCTTTAAGAATCACTCTCGAAGTTGTACAGTTTTTGCCAGACCACCATATGATCTAGCAGCAATTTTTTTTTGTTAAAACAGCAAAATTATAAAATGAAATTATGAATTCAGCATCTGTGCACTAAGGTTACACTAAGGTCTAGTTCTCACAGTGGTGGTAAAGTTGTATCTAGGATATACCACTTTGGACTTCAGTTGGGAGCTCAAATGCTGCTACAAGAAAATAATAATTCAGCACATGGAAAACTAGCATAGCCAAGAAAGAGAAGGCTAGGTTAGCACCCTTCTCCCTGACATCCAATTCGTTCTCGTTCTCTCTCTCTCTCTCTCTTGCGCGCGCTCTCTCTCTCTCTCTCTCTCTCTCCCTCCCTCCCTCCCTCCCTCCCTCCCTCTCCCCCACCCCCCTCTCTCATGTATAAGCAACTAGCAGTCTGGAGTGATACAGTCCAGTCCAGACACAAGTTAGCCACTTTAGTGAGAACTAGACTTAAGGTCTATTAGTTAGGCAGATATTGTGGTTCCTAGCACACTAAAATGTTTAAAAAAAAGAAGAAGAAGAACCAGGAACTGCAAGATTGCTTTGAAAAGGAATGAATGACAGAATGAAAACAAAGTCTAGGCAAGTAAGCAAGAAATCACTTCAGTGCCTAGGCAAGATGTTTTCACCTATGCTCAGAGAAAATAATTCTTCCTTCATTTTGTTTTCTTAATCTGTGTGAGCACAAGAAATTCAGCCCATGGTTAAAAAAACCATCCCCAGTATTCAATCTAAAATATGTATTTCACCAGTGCAAGGAATCCTTATAGAAATGGTATCAAGATTCTTGGCAAAATCACACAACTCTTCTAGCAGTGCTCTCTAAGTGGTGTGCACAAAAGGGGAACTAACTCAAGAGTATTAGTAGCAGAAAGAGAGAAGACCAATAGTTGAATGAGAAAATTGATTGGAAGCAATGATGAAATTGAACAGTAGCAGAAAGGGGAACATCAACACAGACAACAATCATATGCAGCAATTTAACTACTCATTAGGAACATAGGAAGCTGGCTTATACGGAGTCAAACCATTGGTCTGTCTAAGTGCCAGAGACTTGCATTTTGGGCGGTATACAAATGTGTTAAATAAATAAATATAAGTAACTCAGTATTGCCTACACCAGGCCTGCTCAACTTCAGCCCTCCTGCAGATGTCGACCTGCCATTCCCATAATCCCTGGCTATTGGCTACTGTGGCTGGGGATTATGGGAGTTGTAGTCCAACAGCGATATAGGAAGATGCTAAAAGGCATCATCTCATGAGAGAAGGCAATGGTAAACCCCTCTTGTATTCTACCAAAGACAACCACCGGTCTCTGTAGTCACCAGGAGTTGAAATAACCTTTAGTCCAACAACAGCAGGCGGGCGGGGAGGGGGGTACCTAAATTGAGCAGGCCTGGTCTACACTGACTGGCAGCAGCTCTCCAAGGTGAGTCTCTCCCAGCTCTACTTGTAAGTGCCAGGGAGTGAAACTGGGACCTTCTGCATGCAAGCATGCTCTCCCACTGAGCTATAGCCCCATCTCCTAAGAATAATATCTACAATGACTGGCAGCAACTCTCCAAGGTTTCAGGCAGGAGTCTCTCCCAGCCCTACCTGTAAGAATATCTTGTAGTGCTCACATGTAGTCACCTATCCAAATATAAACCAAGGCAGACCTTGCTTAGGAAAGAGGACAATTCAAGCTTGCTTCCACAAGACCGGCTCTCCTCCTCATTATCAGCCTTTCCTTAGAGATTCCACCTATGAGATCCTGTTTTTGTACACAAATAGCCACCATGTGTTCTACAGCAGCAAAAACTGGGAACAAGAACAAAGCAGAGCACACAGGTAGACTCAACCAAGGGAGGGAGGAAAGGCAACCCAAACCTCAGTTCCCAGTTCATAAGTGTCGTCAACCACACACACTCACTTGTAGCATAACTGAATGCTTGCTGCATATGATTACACTGGTAATTCTCAACACTCACTGTGACAAAATGGGGGTTTCTCTTGTTTTAGAACTTCCGTTAGAAAATATTTGATTGTATTTATGTTTGTGGTAAGGAATAAAGTTATATGGGAGATTTTATACTGAATGTAGCAGAGGCAGGAAAAACACTGAGGTGATTGGGCAGTGAGGATTCCATATGCAGAGTGGGATAAGGAGTCTGTGACAGTTAAGGTTGGAGTGAAACTGTTACTGGTGGGTAGATATGTTTAATGTAGCTTTGTGTAAATGAGAGAAGTGTTATATTTCACTTCAAATGAGAATAAATCCTTGGGTGATGTTTATCCCAGGTGGCATCTTTGACTGTCAATTTCCACACGAAGACAGAAGGCTTGTTGTGCCAAGACAACACAGCTACTGTGAGACGCTTCAGGAATTGGGATGAATGCTGAAAGTTTCTTCAAGTAATAGCAGTGGCTGATTATCGAGCGATAACTGTCTTAAAACTTCATGGTGAGGTGTCACACCCACATATTTTGACTACCTCATTCACAACTGGAGACACAGTGCTTGGGGTGGTATGGGGAGGGCATGGGTGGGAATTGTTGCTGGGAGGCCTGTTCTGTTCCTCATTCAGAAAGCCACAGCAGCAGCAACTACTACAAGACAAGAACATGGTAAGTAATCACAAGGTCGCATAGGTGGCCTGCACAGACCATACACTGAGGCTGTTCCCACAATTGGCAAAAATCAGGCTAGGGAAGCCTAGCCCGATTTCTCCCGATTGTGAGTAGCAACGGGAGCCGCTTGGCTCCCAGCAGCGGCAAGCCCACTTATGGAGTCTGCCACTAAACGCGGGGAGTTTTGGGTTTTCAGGTTGCGAGAGCGCCCCAAAAGTGGGTTCCTTAATCATGTGTCGTTGTGGCTCTGCACCGACTCAAGAATAGCCTCCCAAAGGGGATGCTACAACAAGCCTCCCGGCGTCCGGAGGCTCCCCAAAAGGCACCACACACTTTCACGGTGCTTTATGGGACTTCCAGGGGCCAGGAGGCCCCCGAACACCCCGGGAGCTGCTAATTGTCTGGGCAGACAATCTGGCCACCCAGGGAAGGCTCCCTGATCATCTGCGCGGATAGTGGGTCAAACCCGTTCTCCTTGCAAACCCCTTCGGCTCTTAACTCTGCTCATGTGAAGAGCCTCACTATGTTCCAGGTAAGCCTCTAGCAAAAGCAGAGGTAACTTCAAAATAGGGCTCTAAAACCTTCCACCCATACCTAACACTGTCCCAGTGTAGAATAGTGGTTAGATTATTGGACTAGGGCCAGGGAGACCTGAGTTCAAATCCCGATTCAACCATGGGTGACTCTGGGCCAGTCACTGAACTCTCAGCCTAACCTACCTCACAGGATTGTTGTGAGGATAAAAATAACTATGTGCACTGTTCTGGGCTTCCTTCCTGGAAGAAGAGTAGGATTTAAATGTATAAATAAATAAATTTTTGTCCTGTCTTCTCTTACAAGGGCAATTCCAGAGGATTTCCATGAACAACTGACGTATGCAAAAATGTGGTTCACTCGATTTATGTGTTTTATCTTGCCATTCTTACAGGAACTCTCCTACTGAAGCACTATGGGTATGGTTTTTGTTCTGTTAAAACAGTATATAGAATGCTTTTAAATAAAAGTTGGTCAAATCCTTGACTGGAGGACTATTCCTTTGGGAGTGGGAAATATTCCTTTCCCTTGAAGTGAATAATAAAGGTAACTGAAATCATCTCTGTTAAGAGGCTGACATGATCCAGTGTTATCATTTAATTTGATGCAATTAAAGCAAACACAGATTAACTGGCAGGAGAATCTAGGCCAAGCCTGCACAGCTGTGACCCACTAAGCTAAACACAGCCCATCAGTCATCTATTGTGGCCTGCCAGGTGTTTGACAACTCCTCTTGTTTTTGTAGTCCCAGGCAGGCAGCAAAAATAGAAGGTTCCCAGAGGGTTAGTATTCATGGCTGGTGAGCTGCACTTGAACTGGTGGGCCACAGTAGTTGCAAGCCTGATCTAGGCAAATTCTGAATCCCAAAGTAGTAGTATCAACAACCATGTTTTGCTGTTTGATTCTCCTTTTGCCACATTTTAGAAGGGGTAAGCCTGAAGACCAAGCTACCTGATAAATATAAAATGTTCTATTCTGGGGCAGACTGCAAAAGTATAGCAAGCTTATCCTGTTTGAGCAAACTCTTTAAGCTCAGTACGATGGCAATACGGTCAGCTATTTAAATTAAGTTTCTAAATAGCTGACCCTGTTGCTATTGTAATAGTGAAGGGAACATGCACTGTAGCCTGGGCTGCAGATGTATATCTATAAATGTTCCAAAGCACTGAGCAAGACTATAGCTGCTGTTGTGCCTTCTGCCCCATTCTTTCACCTATCCCCTTGCCAACCCTCCTTCCTCACCAGCTGTGAGGCAAAACTAGAGTTCTAAGGCCACAGACATGGGGACAAGGTTGAGCAGGGGGACTAGTGGCAGAGCAGAGAATACTGCAGCCATATCCTTTCTTGGTGCCTTGGAACAATGAGTTGGTGACTCTGAGGAGGATGTCCAATGAGAAGAGGGACACGGCTTAATGAATAGAGAGATGAAGGCTATTCCATTTTAGGAAGTATCATAGTAGAAGGCATCTAGAAAGGAATTGGAACAAAGACAAGCTGAGCATATGAAAAAACAAAAGAAGGGAAAACAAAGGAACTCATAGTATTGCCCTTCATGTTCCTGTAACTAAAAACAGGTTCTGGGGCTAAAAACTCAAGAGTACTTACAGAAAGATACTATTTTATAAATTCTATCAGTGCAAAAATTTGAAATCTCATCAAGATTAGCATGGGTGTAGCACGTTGGAGTGGGTCCTAGGATAAGAAGAGAAGATGGTTCCCTGCCCTCCACCTTGGAATCTAGCCAGAGCTCTCCTGTGGCTGCTTCTTGCAAGGCAATGAGGCTAGTCTCACGATCGGGAAAAATCGGGCTAGGAAAGCCGAGCCCGATTTATCTCGATCGTGGGAGCCACCAGGCTCAGCTGTGAGCCCGGTGGTTCCTAGGCGGGTAACCCGCCTAAGTACCCCTGCCTTTAGCCCGGGTTTGTTGAGCGAGTGCTCCGCAAAACGGGGCTCCCTGATCATGAGTAGCCGTGGTGCGGCTCCGCGGCGTGGCTACTCATGAGTAGACCCCCAGAGGGGAGGCGGAAAGCCGGCTCCGGGGGTCTTCCCAGTATGCCCTGCGCACTTGCGCAGGGCATACTGGAGCTTCCGGAGGCCGCACGGCCCCTGAGCCCCCCAGCCCCCACTGACTCCATCACGGAGCCGGCAATCGTGTGTGCGGCTGATCCGGCCGCCCTGGGCTACTGTCCTGATCGTCTGCGGCGAGAGCGGGTTTAGCCCGCTCTCCCCGCAGTTTTGGCAAAAGCAGGTCTCACGGATCGTGAGACCCGCCTCAATATGTATCATCAGTGGAGGCCAAACTGTCTTCAGTCTTATTGAAGAACTCCTGATAAGCTTCTTAGAAAATCCAAGGGTTCCCCAGAAAATGGCTTTGAACAAGCAGAAAACAAAACTTCTTTTTCTTCCAGAGTTCCATCTTTACTGCCAATGCTTAAAGCGACAATGGGCAGTTTTTCAACATTACAGCTTCTGTGTCTGTAGCAGTATCAATCAATCAATCTTTATTATGGTCAGAGACCAGCATAAGTCTGTAGCAATAGTGACTCATCCTGCCGAGCCAGAGGGTGCCAAAGGAGGCAACTCCGGTGGCCCCTCTCCGCACCCCCAAGCTGTGCAGCTGCCTGCAAGCTGGCCATTGTCACGAAGAGCTGTGTGGTTGGTGAATGGTCAGCCTGCAGGTGGAGGGGTGTGAGAGAGAGGAGCCACCAAAGCTGCTGCCAGGAAGCAGAAGCAGCTGCCTCTCCTTTGGCACGCATGCGCGCGCACACACACACGCGCGCGCACACACACACACACACACACTTGTTAATCTACTACTGGTCTGAAGGGTACAGCAGAGATTGGCTGTTTGAACTTCTCAGATCCCAACAGTACAGCAACATGACATGATGCTTGCTGCCAACACTCTCCACTGACAAAACTAGGAAAACAGGAGTCCTAATGTTGAAAGACTGGCTGTTGTTGGGCTACAGTCAGGTCCATGGGGATACTGCCATATTCTCCACAAGTGTACCTTTACAGTGAGACCAAAAAGGGCTTTTGAAAGAGGCTAATTTCTGTGTAAATAATCTAAAATGGCATTTCAAATGGTGTGAGAAATCATGTGAGTAATCTATCAGTGTTTACACTTGTTGAACACTACACTGTGTGGCAAAACCAGTCTATCAGATAATTCAACAGAAACGTGTGGACATCACTGGGCAACTCAATGTGACTAACAAGCCAGATCAGCTACATACTGAATTTTCTTTGTACAGTACTGCCATCTGGTGTATTTTGACAAAACAACCCTTGTGGCACGGTCACCATTAGAAATAGAGACACCCCCCTCCCACAATATATAGTTAAAAATTAAAAAGCTCCCTCAAGAATACATTTTTATATTGCCATAAAGTTCTGCTTATTTTATTTGGCAAGCAGCAATTGATGTGTTGTATAATTTGAAGCAATAGTTCAACACAAGCAAGAAGAAACTGCTGTTCAGTAATTTGCTTACATTTCCCATCATGCAAGTTTCTGAAGCAAATATCTTTTTATTTCTTGATTGTGCTAACAAATGCAAGCTAATCTACTAAAGCAGTCTAGTTTCTGAGACAAAATGTAAATTATACTAGCCAGTCCTTCTAGCTTGCTTGTTAAAAAATAATCATCCTAACAGAAGAGAAGCACATCTTGACAGCTATATATAGAAACTCTGCAAGCTCATTTTCTGACTGGTCCGAAAGTAGTGGGTTACCAGAAATTATTACAGTTAGTTTCACTAACCTTTCTAAGTTCCACCCCACTGCTAACTTTGACTGGTCTTTTAAAAAAATTATTATTTAACAAAGAAAACTACCTTCTTCCTCTATTCACTGGGTTTCACCTGACTTTGAGATCAGAAATCAATGCAACATAGGGCATTTGAGTAATTTATATTGCTGTGAACAAAATTTTAATATCTGTACGCACCAAGTGAGTCTTTTGGAGCAACATATGGTGATATGGGAGCATAATTCTGCACATGCTGAGTTTATTTTGGAGAAAATCAGGTCAGTACTTCAGCTTTTCATGGCTACTTCAAGTAGAAAACCACAGGGCTCTGTGGGTGCCAGGAGTCGAAATCAACTTGATGGCACACATTACCTTTACAGGTAGTACAGGAAAACAAACCTAGGAGACAGATTCCAATTAAGGAAAGAATTATTACCTCCTGCCTTCTGAATAAGCTCTGCATTTTCCATGCAGATAAAGCAAACTCTATTGTTTTGCTGTTTTATTATTGAGACATTGTCAGTGCAGAAGTAGTTGAACTTTTTAATTTATTCATAAATTATCTAGAAGTTGGGGTGAGCAGCAAGGTGGCCAAATTTGCAAAAGACACCAAACTATTTAGGGCAGTGAAATCCAAAACAGATTGTGAGGAGCTCCAAAAGGATCTCTCCAAACTTGGGGAGTGGGCAACAAAATGGCAAATGTGGTTCAATGTTGGCAAGTGCAAACTGATGCATATTGGGGCAAAAAACCCGAACATCACATATATGTTGATGGGATCTGAGCTGTTGGTGACTGGCCAGGAGAGGGATCTTGGGGTCATGGTGGACAGCTCGTTGAAAGTGTTGACTCAGTGTGTGGCAGCTGTGAAAAAGGCCAATTCCATGCTCAGGATCATTAGGAAGGAGATTGGAAAATCTGCTAATATTATAATGCCCTTCTACAAAACCATGGTTCGGCCACACATGGAGTACAATGTACAATTCTGGTCACCATACCTAAAGAGGAACATTGTAGAACTGGAAAAGGTGCAGACAGAGGTACACCTAGGGAATTTTGGAGCCTGGACCTAAAGGACTTTGGAGCGGGGCCCCTTACCTCTTCCCCCCCACCCACTGCAAGTTAAGCATCATCTCCTTATTCTTATCCCACATATTTCTTTTCCCACTTCCCCGCTCTGTCTCTAAAACACCTGACAAGTCATAATCACACTCTGCTGCCCAGCACAGTGTGGGCGAGCAGCAACCATACCACCCGGGTCAGGCTAAAGAAGATCTGGGGGCCTTTGGGGTAAGTGGGTGAAGGCCCTGGCTTTTGGCCTTGAAGTCCAGATGTAAGATCTCCACTGGGTACAGAAGAGGGCAACCAAGGTGATCAGGGACTTAGAGCACCTTTGTTAGGAAGCAAGGCTACAACACCTGGGGCTTTTTAGTTTAGAAAAAAGATGAATGTGGGGGAGACATGATAGAGGTCTATAAAATCATACATGGCATGGAGAAAGTTGATAGAATTTGTTCCCCCTCTCACATAACACTAGAACCAGGGTCATTCCATGAAACTGACTGCCAATAAATTTAGGACCAACAAAAGGAAGTACTTTTTCGCACAATGCATAATCAACAAGTGGAACTCTTTGCCACAGGATGTGAAACCAACAACCTGGATGGCTTTAAGAGGGGTTTGGATAACTTCATGGAGTAGAGGTCTATCAACGGCTACTAGTCTGGTGGCTATAGGCTAGCTCCAGCCTCAGAGAGAGGATGCCTCAATACCAGTTGCAGGGGAGTAACAGCAAGAGAGGGCATGCCCTCAACTCCAGCCTCTATCTATACCACTTGATATGTACATCTGTAGGCGGTGTACAAAGTTTGAAATATTTAAAAGTCATTAAAATACATGACATTAAAAACAATAAAACAAAACAAGTTTTTAAAATTATTAAAAATTAATTCTAATTAAAAGCCTCTTGAGGTTCTTCCTGAAAACAAACAGAGGAGATGCTCTTATTTCAGTAGGGAGCATATTCCAAAGACCTGGAGCAGATACAGAGTTGAGCAAGGGTCAAGAGAACAGGTTGTAGGACGCGTAGTCTGAAGCAGTTTGTCCACGTCCTCAGGAGTCACAAACTGAAAATGATCCAATCTAATCCCATAAGAGGAGTTTCTGGACACCTCCACAACAGACTCTGCAGTAATGCTGGAATCCAGCTCGGCCCGAATAAGAAATATTTTATCCGCTAAAAAGTCATTTAAAATGTTACAGCGAGTGACCAATGGTTCCAAGTTTAAATTCAAGGGGAAGGAGTACATACTAGCCCCCTCATGACCCTAGACAACTCAGCTGGATGTGAATTTGTGGAAGTAATGCGGGCAGAAAATAACTGCTTCTTTGCCACCCGCACTGTCAGAGCATAGGTCTTCAAATGTACTAGTGTGTTGTGCCTGATCATACTCATGCCGAGTCTTCCTTCACTTGCGCTCTAATCATCTACCTTGCCACTTCAGTTCCCGTAACTCATCCAAATACCACGGGGCTGTCTTTAAGGCATGTCAGAGAGGATGCTTTGGAGCTATTGTGTCTACTGCTCTAGTTAGTTCATTATTCCATCTTCATACCAGAGCATCAACAGAATCATTAGCAGAGCAAATCCTAAACCCTTCCAAGTCTTCTTGGAATCCTATTGGATCCAATAACCTCCTTGGGGCAGACCACTCACCCCTGCAGAGGTGGATCGTAACTATATATTCTCCCTTAACCAGATGGTGATCCATCCATTACAATGGGGAGATGACAGGAGTCCCCACCCACAGAACACCATCCTGATCAGAGCAAAATGCAATATCAAGTGTATGACCAGCATTATGTGTCTGACCAGAGACCAACTGGGATAGGCCCACAGTCATCATGGTTGCTATGAACTTTTGAGCCGCCCCCAACAAACCAGTCCCATGAACATTAAAGTCCCCCAACACCAACAACCCGGGCGACTCAAATGCCAACTCAGCAACCAGGTCCATCAGCTCAGTTAGGGACTCCACTGGGCAGCAGGGTGATCGGTAGAGCAGCAGAAATCCCAGTCTATCCCTGGTCCCTAGGTTTAGGTACACATATTCAGTATAGGTCAAAGCCCTGACAGGGATCCTGGTAAGGGAGATTTCATTTTTATAGACCACAGCCACCCCACCTCCCTGACCACATCGTACCATGGAGTAACCCTCTGGGAGAAGCTGGAACCAAACTGGACCACTAGCCTCTCCTGACTAGGTCTCAGTAATACATACCAGGTCAGCTCCTTCATCCATCCAAGTCATGGACTACATCAGATTTATTCTGAACCAACCCGGCATTACAGACTAATAATGGTTAAGTTCTGTGGATGGGTGGCTTTGCTCTCCAAAATCAAAGAGGTGGTAGGCCCGCTGGAAGGGGAAACAGCAATTAAATTTCTGAATTCCCTTCCCCTATAACAGTCCGCTGGCCTACTAATGTCATATCTTCGTCAATTCCCCACCACCACTGGTATAGCTGCCCCAGGATCATCCCGCAGCAGCATCTGTAGGCTTCCAGCAGCATCTGGTGGGCCACTGTGTGAAAGAGGATGCTGGACTAGATGGGCCTCGGGCCTCATCCAGCAGGGCTGTTCTTATGTTTGTTTAATCAAATAGATCAGCTATGGGATAAGACCCCAGTTCCCCAAAGATCTATCCCATTTCAAGCTCTGGCAGTCGGAGCTCCATAAGCACACAGGGCACTGCCCTCTGCCACTGCCAATAATGCAGGAGCGTAGCTATAATTGAATGGGGGGGGATGTTCTCAGGCACCTAAGAGAGGGGACCCATTAAGTAGGTGACTGCTTACTCTTTGTTCTCCCCCTCATGCCTCTCTGAAGAAGATGCAGGGGCCCATCTTCACTTTTTGTCCCAGGGTGCACTCCCACTTAGCTACATCCCAGCAACAATGGTAGAATAATGATAATAATTAATAATAGAACACCAGTTTCACATGAGAGATTACTTGAGGGACTGGGCCATGGTCAATTCATATGTAGCTCTCGTCAAAGTAATGCAATGGATTAAAATTAAGGCATGCCTTTAAAAATAGATATCCTGTGTCCTGGATACAGATATCCTGCTGACCACACACAGAAGGTTACAATGATACAAGTGTCCAGACCCATACAGATCCTTTAGATGCTCTGAAGACTTCTGTGAGGCAGTGTTTCTTTCCATTCCCTACTCATGTCTTCATGATGCAGTCAGAGAAATATAATGTTCAAACCAACTCTGCGAGCCGTGAGTTTACATGGCAATTCCCTACATGAATGTGTTTTACACAAACATGATGTGGGAATATGCCCACACGGATACATCAATTTTCTATTATCTTTCTGCCTTCAAAAAGAGTTGAAGGTATTTTGAAAGTTGAGTATATTGTCCACATACACCTGCATCACAAGATATGTTTATGCCTGCTGCTCTGCACACATGTACACATAGAATCTTCTTCATATGTTTCTGATTGTGTGACACAGCCTTAAATAATAGCTGCCTTGAAATTGGTAATAACCAACATATGACAGGATTTATCACTATTCTGCTTGCTTCATTTTGTTTGGTAAACTGGATTTTATAATGAGGCAGTTATTGCATGTAGAGGGTATTGCATTAATAACTTACCCTATTGATATTTATGTCAGCTAAACCCTCAGTATCCTCAAAGCCCTGATGCTAACTGGAACAATAGCTGAAACATCAGTTATGGTTCCCCCGCCCCTTATAACATCTGGGTATCACCTTTCCCAAGATGCTCTTCTGTCATAAAAATCAGTTTTTTCTTACCTGAACTTTTCAAATAAAGCGAAAATGTATTTCCAAACTGCCATTTAACAGACTAACCAATATCATGGAATGTTGGGGAGTGGGGAGGATCTTACTGTTCTCCTACAACCAGTTGTCTGATTGGAGATTGAGGAGGCCAATAGTTCAAAGATAAAAACATTGATGCAGTTTCTGTAACTTGCAGGGGGTACGGGTGGGGGGGTTCTTATGTTTTATGGATGCAAGAAGAAAATACTAGTACACTACAGGCCACTCTCACATTACAGCGCTCTGTGCTAATCAATCCACTTATTTTCTTTCCATCAAGAAAGGAAACATGGTGAAAATGTTTCTGTGGGGCAGCATTTCCATGGGAAAACCATAATGTTGGTAAACAACTTACCACATGGCTATGAATACTGGGAAACATCTCCACAGCTACTCCGGTGGCCTGCTGGAAAGGAGCCTTTTATGGGAGCAATTATGTGGATTTGTGGTCATATTTAACATCTGAACCAGCATTTAGCCACAGTTCAGAACATGAAGACAGGTTTCTGGTTTTGGAAGGAACCTATATTCTTCAGCTGTTCTTCTCACTTTATTTTTTTCTCCATTTCCACTGTTCTTCTTCTTCATTTTCTTCTAGAGTAGGTCCCTCTGGCCATGAGACCTGTGCCAGTCTCAAGACAACACTTGCTGCACAGATACACTGAACAATTGATCTGACTCAGATTGTGCTTATATGATCTCATAGCTGACTCCATAATGCTAGCTTTGATTATACTAAGTGCTAGGTTACACTCTGTCTTTATTTTAAAAACCCTCAAAATTTATTAAAGGTCTGCCATATACTTTTCAGACTTCTTGATATTCCTTAGTAAGGGTCCCTTGCTCCATCCTTGTCACAGCCAGCAAACCAAATTCGTGGGCAACCACATTGTATCTTGATACTTGAAATTCAGATGAAAATTAGTATGGTTATGCTTGCTATTTTCTCTCTCCCTTGGAGAGGTTCCTGTGCCTTTTCATAAGAGTATGGTAAGCAGAAATTCAGCAGATGATGCTTTTAACATCGTTGTACCTATATCGTCTGTATGGCTCCACCTGGTGAGTTTCAGCTTGTTACACAGCTGTTAAAAGCACAGAAGCCTGTCGGAGAACAATAACAACAAAAACCCTTTAAAAATAGTGAGAGATATTCCAATATTAGACCATTCAAATCGAGCTCCCTTAGTTCTGTGAAAGTATTTTGCCATCTGTGGATATTCTTGATCAAGACATAATTGTGTCCTCAGTTTAGAAGAGAAGATTACAATTGGCAATCGCTAACGTAAATTAACTTTTGCAGAAAAGCCTTTATCGATGCTTGATGGATTCTTGAAGAACCATCAAGAAACATTTAACACAGTGCCTTTTTGGTTTGGACTGATGAATGCCACTATTACTACTAATCCACTCATTGCAGGATAGCTAAACAAAATAGGTAAATAAATAAGTAGACAGTCAGTGCTCACATATCTGCATTTGTTTCTTCAGTAGGTCTCTCTCACCAGTTCAAATGCTAATAGACGTTTGTCTCTCCTGGGTGTGGTAACTGAAAACGACTACATATATTCTATTGGTTTTATTTACTGACCGCTCAGCTGCACCCCTTCTAAGAGCATCGACCATTCGTACTAGTGTAACTGAAGCCAGTGGGTTGAACGAATCTGAAGCCGGCTGGCCTTTCTGATTTGTGGAGAGCCGTCTTTATTTGCATAGTGTGTACCCGTAATGCAACGCTACGTTCTCATTCTTTCCGGTGCAGCATTTAACATTAGAACGTAGATATTTTGTTTTATATGGTGTTGATAACTATGCAGTAATATATGTAAGTCATTATTTCAAGTATATTAATACTCAAGATACATTAAAGAATGTTAGCCATAACTTGCATATCCAGTTTATTCGCAGCCATATATAGATACTAAGCTACATAGGATTTTTGGCTGGTCCGATTGCAGTGGTACTTATAATTAATTGATCACAGTCAGTTACAGGTTTCTTTGTTCTTTCTCCACTCCCACTGCTTCACTTGACTAGTCTTTTGCTTTTGATATTGAAACTGGTTCACACATCTCTGCAAGACAAAAATATAGGAAGGGGGAAGGAAGAAGGGGAATTCCTTTATCCTCTAGCTCTTATTCCTAACTGGAGCAAAGAGTATTTAAATAACTGTATTTCATTTCATTTCATTTGAATTCTGTTACCCCTTGCTTTCTTTTTCAGCCTTCCTACTGTTATATCTTGTTCTTCTCAACCCTCATTTTATATTGTTTGGTCCTAGGCCAGGAGCTTGCAAGCCACACTCTTATTTTATTAATTGTATTATCCTCTGTCCTGTTTAGAGACTCTTATTTCATAGAAAATAAATAAATATTTTTCCCTTTCCATCTCCACCCTGACAGACACTCTCTCTTAGCTCTTTCACTTCCCTAGCCTTTTTAGGTGCTATCCTTTTTAGGTGTCATACTCTTGCAATTAATAATAATAATAATAATAATTGTTGTTGTTGTTTGTTTACACAGCCAGACAGGTGTTATTGACTGGTTTGTTTTATCCAGACATCGAGTCCTTCCCAAGGACCTGGGATGCCAGAATTTTATTGTCGATGTTGTTGCTGTTGGTTATTATAGATATCGTCGCAGAATATAGGCTGTTCCCAGTAAAGCTGCTTTTTGTAATTGGCTGATGGTGATTTCTGTGGCCCCTATGGTGCTGAGGTGCTCTTCAAGGTCTTTGGGAACTGCACCCAGGGCGCCAATTACCACTGGGATTATTTTGGTCTTCTTCTGCCACAGCCTTTCAATTTCAATTTGTAGATCTTTGTATTTTGTGATTTTTTTCTATTTCTTTTTCTTCGATTCTGCTATCCCCTGGGATTGCTATAATAATAATTGCTTATTTATTATTATTATTATTATTTATTAAGCATCCTACTACTCCTGAAACAGGGGTTTCTTGGCATCAATATTTTAGAAATATTGTATTAACATGTTTTATGTCTAATGTTATTGATTTCCCTGATTTATTTATTTATTTATAAACCCCAGATTCATCCCAGTTATATCTTGTTTCATCCCAGTGATATTTGCCTATGTAATATATTCTTAACTTTCAGTTTACTTTCTTGCTGAAGTATTTTATTGCGTACTGATCCCTTTCTCAAGATCAATGAGAAGGGCTACCAGGCACGTGGGGAGGAAGGCTGCTGAAACGTACCTCCTCCGCAGACGATCATTGGGTCCGTGCTGGGCACATGGATCACATGCTCAGATGGTCACTGGTTGCCCCAGGCAGTGCAGAGGGTCAGGGGCCGGGACTCATAATCCCAGCCTCCAGCAATCCCATAAACCCAAAATGCTCTTGTGCAGTGTGAGAACAGCCTCATTGTCAAAATGCCCATCATGATTATAGTGTGGAGGGAGGGCTTGCATAATATTTTGAGGTTACAACCACCAGTCTAGATGTCTTTAAGAAAGGCTTAGATAAATTCATAGAGGACAAGTCTATCAATCTATACTAGTCTCAGGGCAATAGGCCAACTCCAACCTCAGAGGCCAGATGCCTCTAAATACCAGTTGCAGGGGAGCAACAGCAAGAGAGAGGACATGCCCTCAGCTCTTACCTGTGGACTTTCCAGAAGCATCTGATGGGACACCGTGTAAAATAGGATGATGGACTAAATTGGCCTTGGCCTGATCCAGCAGGAGCTGTTCTTATGAAGAGAGGGCAGCTCAGACCATAGGTCCATCTAGCTCAGTATTATCTACACCGACTGGCAAAAGCTGCTACTAGTGTTGATGGCTATTACTGCCTCTAGGTTTAGAAGCAGTATGGAAAGCCTAATGTCCTTTTAATTTCCCTGGGACTTCCTTGAGTACATTTAGTCAGAATGTGTCAGCCCATGCCTCTGAATACATTGCAAGGGAGCAATGGCCAGAGAGGGTGTATGACTCTATCTCCTGCTTGTGGGCTTTCCAGAAGCATTTGGTTGGCCACTTGGGGGTAAAAGATGCTGGACTCGATAAACCTTTGATCCAATCCCGCAGGCTCTTCTTATATTCAAGTTTATTTATTTGTTTGTTTGTTTGTTTGTTTATTCATTCATCCAATTTCTATACCACCCTTCCAAAAATGGCTCAGGCTGGTTTACACAGAGAAATAACACATAAATAAGATATAAAAAATAAAGTAAATCTGCTTCTCTCTTTCATCTGCTTCATCAGGAAATGGCGTTCATTCCCTAAATACCTGCCTACAGGCAATAATGGGCTGGATGAGGGACAACAAATTGAAGCTGAATCCAAGCAAGACGGAGGTGCTCATTGTAGGGGCTCAGAATCTGAGGGATAAGTTAGATCTCCCTGTGCTGGATGGGGTTACACTCCCCCGGAAGGAGCAGGTATGCAGCTTGGGGGTACTCCTGGATCCAGGCCTCACTCTGGTATCTCAGGTGGAGGATATGGCCAGGAGTGCTTTTTATCAGTGCAGGCTAATTCGACAGTTGTGTCTATTCCTAGAGGAGGATGACCTCAGAACAGTGGTGTACCAGCTGGTAACCTCCAGGCTTGACTACTGTAATGTGCTCTACGTGAGGCTGCCTTTGTACGTAGTTCGGAAACTTCAGTTAGTTCAAAATGCGGCAGCAAGGCTGGTTGCCAGAGCAACCCGGAGAGACCATATTATGCCTATTTTGAAACAGCTGCACTGGCTGCAGATAGGTTTCCGAGCAAAATACAAAGTGGTGGTTATTACCTTTAAAGCCCTGAATGGCTTAGGTCCAGGTTACCTTAGAGAGCGCCTTCTTCGGTCTGATCCCAACTGCACGCAAAGATCATCTGAGGAGGTCCGGCTCCAGTTGCCACCAGCTCGTCTAGTGGCGACCCAGAGGCAGGCATTCTCTGTAGAAGGACTGTGGAATGTGTTCCCTACAGACATCCGTAATTTGAATTCTTTATTGGAATTTAGGAGAGCCCTAAAGACCTACCTGTTCAGCCTGGCCTTCTACTGCTCTTAAATTGTTTTAAAGGGTCTTTGATGTTTGTGAAACGCCCTGAGCTATTTTGTAAGGGCGGTCTATAAATCGAACAAATAAATAATAAATAAATAAATAAATTTTAAAAGGATCCCTGTCCCCAAAGGGCTCACAGTCTAAAAAGAAACATAAGATAGACACCAGCAACAGTCACTGTGCTGGGGGTGGAGAGGGCCAATTACTCTCGCCCTGCTAAATAAAGAGAATCACCACGTTAAAAGGTGCCTCTTTGCCAAGTTAGCAGGGCAAAGGATTAGGACTGCACTCCGCTAACCCCGTGTGGTTGCTCGTGTACTGCCACGGCATGGCTTTGTGCCACGGCAACACACGAGGAGATCCCTGCCGGGAGGCTACAAGCAGTCTCCCAGGCTCGGGAATCTCTCCAGGATGCCCCGCGCATTCGCGCAGGGCATCCTGGGACTCCTTGAGGCCGCACAGCCCCCACCGGCATCGTGATGGAGCCGGCAGCCGTGTGGACGGCCAATCTGGCTGCTCCGCTACAAGCAGCTGCTCGTCTGCAAAGCCCACTCTCCCCGCAGAAGAGCAAAGCCTGCTCTCCCCACAGAACCCCATCAGGCACTTCACACCTGTCATGTGAAGCACCTCATTTTCTTATATACTTAGGAGCCTGCAATGATTCTGACTTGAGTTGGAAGCTGCACATGTTTCTAAACAGACATTGTTGTTTGCACAGCAGTACAATTGCGGGGTGTGTGTGTGTGTTTTGTTTTTAAGCACAAAGCTATCAACTGGGCAATGTCACGCCCAAGGATATGAACAGCTCTGGCGACATCTGCCATTTGCAGTTCTATATTTGGATTTTTCACCAAAATGCATTTTTTTAGATAATCTGAAATGGGGAAATATTCCCCTACTTAAGTGAGTAAAATTGTAGCCATATTATGTTTGCATCAATGTTCAACAACTCAACTTTACTGAATAGTAAAATCTCAGTAATCTCAGTAAAAAGTGTTATAAAAAATTTAATCAATTCATTTAGCTTCTTTACAAAAACAAGTCTAGTCAAGGGTTATTACAATTGTTTTAGTGCCCCTATTCTTATTAAATAAAACAAAAGTAAATATAATTTAAAAACAACTTCAGAATCAGACTAGACTGGGGATAATAAAACATATAGATCAATGCATATCATTTTAAGAAAATGAGCAAAGAAATACCACTTCTTGATAAATCTGTCTTCTTGTCTGCTTTCAAGAAGGCAAATTGCAACTTTAGTCATAGCCGTATTCTAACTTTAAATGTCAGTTGTACATATGTGGTGGTGACTACTTCCTGCATGAATATGAAGCATTAATTTAAGTAACAATTAACACACAAAAGTTCTGGCTTATTGTGGGGGAGGGGAGGGGGGGAGAGAGAGAGAGAGAGAGAGAGGATGGCAGAATTTGAATGAGAAATAGACTCTAAGCTGCAAAAACTTCTAGCATTAGTTCCATGAAGCTATGGAATGTTAGTTTCAAATTTAATCACAACTGCCAGAATAGTGATTGCAGAAAACTGGAGAAATCCAAAACTCCCTACATGATAGGAATGGATGAATCAAGGCTGGTATATTGCTCAGTTATCAAAGTTGACAGAGCTAGTGGAATTGCAGGGTGGAAAAGAGAATAAACCCATTTGCAACGGACAGTAGCAACCCATTAATAGTTATTGGAAAGTAAATTATAGTGTTGATATAAACAAACATATATTTCTCCATTTTGTGAGTTGAAATATATTTATGAGAATATAGATAGTATAATAAAATGCATATCGTACAACCACTAATTATAAATAACAAATAAAATGTGCATCACACCACTAATTATGCATAATAAATAAAATGCACTCATACAATCACTAATTATAAACAATTAGTGGTTGCATGATGTGCGTTTTATTATACTATCACAGTAGAATGGCTGGTATAGTTTTAGCTAGTATAGATTATTAGATGTCAGAACTTATTCTGTCTGTGTTGTTAATATTTATTAGTATTAGTACTGTATTCGTATTGTAGTGTAAGTTTAGCCCTCCAAGGAGAAACGAATGAACCGTGGCGACAAAAGCAACCAGGAAATCCCGTTTCCAGACAAAGGAATAGCGAGTCTAGCCTGGGTTTTAAGTTCTATAGTTAACACTACTGTTTTGGGCTTTGTTCTTTCTGAGTCCCATAACGTAAGTCCCATCAAATACTGTTGAACAGATCATCATAATAATATGTATTTGTACAGACTATAGGAAGTGGCAAC
The DNA here is from genome assembly GCF_027244095.1 of Hemicordylus capensis. Taxonomy (NCBI): domain Eukaryota; kingdom Metazoa; phylum Chordata; class Lepidosauria; order Squamata; family Cordylidae; genus Hemicordylus; species Hemicordylus capensis. The sequence goes on along the minus strand of NC_069662.1, from coordinate 80,769,301 downwards.
ATGAAGCGTTCTTCCAGGGCAATTATAACGGTCCTCGTGCGCACTGGGATGTACCTTTTTGAAAAAGTATCTCCCAAAGGAGTAAATGTTATCTACTGGATGAAACTAGTGTGGCAGCAGAATTGCTTGCTAGCTGAGCTGGTAGATCTTCATACATTTGTATCACAGAGCTAAAAATATACAACGTTACGAAGAAGCCGATTGTGCAACCTTCACAAATCCTCTTCAGTTTCCTGTTTCTTGGCACGCTCCAGAGATTCCACGGTATGACGGTTTGCAGTTTTGCATATTGACTTCCCAGCATGCATGGGAGCATACAAACCTTTCCCATGAGAGCATATTTTTGCCACGGACAATTATCACAACATCTTGGTTGCAAATAAATTTTTCAAATGCCTCCATATAACGCCTTGTCCTTTTATATCGGTTAACCAGCTGTTTCCCACTATAACTTGGAAAAAAATAGAAAAGGAGACCTATAAATACAGAGTATGTCTGCTTAGATTTTTGGCTGGTCCGAAGGTAGTGGGTTATTTCAATTGATTGTTCACAGTCAGTTACAGATTGATCTACTTGTTCTCTCTTTCCCCCCTTCCCACTACTGCACTTGACTAGTCTTTTGCTTTATTTAACTCTTTCTTTTCCTTTCCTCACTAGATTGCTATTAAAAGACAAACCAGAAAAGGTTTTATATAATATGCAATTCATTCTCAAATAACTTATTTCCACATGGGACACTTTAATAGCAATGTGAAATGTCATTTCCTTTTAGTGTATACATTAATACACAGATTTTGGCTGCTATTAAATGGTTTACTTCAACCTCACAGATTAATGTGTGTGGCAATTATCTGTTGTATGTCAAGGAGGAAAGATAAGGGGAGTATCTGTGATCATCAAATAGTACCTTTTGTAAAAGTAAATGTTTCCCTTCAGTTCTCTTTATGGTTGTCACATTAGTAGCTGTACTTTGAAAAGTTTTATCCCATATTTAGGGTTAATATTATTGAAGATTTCCTGGACTATGCAGGAATTTGTTGGCTATCCCTTTATTCAATACAGTGTTGTGAAAAGTCTGCAAGCCAACACCATATCTGGCTCTTCCTTTAATTTTGAAACTTTCTTTTATGTTTATTTGTGCCTTAAAAATACACTTGCACAATCCTAAGAAAAGAAATGTATTTATAAAAACAAATCAAAGGAATTTGATACTTCCCAACTGAAGAAGGATGAAGGCAGTGGGGAGAAAGTCCATCCTTGTGCAATTACATTATTACAGCACTGTTTAAGTCATTCAGACCAGCATCAAAATGTTTGAAAGGGAAATGTGTGCTTGAAAAATAAGCACAGGGGGTTATGGAGTGGGAAAGTGCCCAGAAGCTGGGATTTCCCACAATCCTCCAAGTGTGCAACACCCTGCTAAGATACAATCCTCCCCATCTCTGGCAATTTTTTAAAAAACATCTGGAAACCCATCTTTTCACCCAAGCTTTCTCAGCTTTTTAAAATCTGTCAGTTTTAATTTTGTAGTTGATTTTAAATTGTTGAATTGTTTTAACTTTTTCTATGTTTTAATTGTTTTATGTTAACCGCCCAGAGACGGAAGTCTGGGCAGTATATAATTTTGATTGATTAACTAACTAACTAACTACCACATGGTTACAAGCACAAATCTCCTTTTCAAACATCAAACAACACATGCAGAAAATGTATGCCTTTATCCACCTAAAGCATGTATTTGCTCACAGAGGCCGATATTTTGACTAAAATTGTCGAGGAAGTGATTAAAAGGGCAAATTAGGCATGAGAAATTCCACACTGTGCAAGTACTGAGTGACATATTATATTTTGTTAGAGTACTATCTAATAAATACTGTGTGCTTTGCTGTCCTCATCATGTAGCAAAGGATAGCTTTCTGTCTTGCCCAGTAAAGGGTTCTGTATCATTTGAAAGCATACTTACTGTAACTTGGGTAGAATGAATAGAATAATCTGACCTGATTATTATTACTGAGACCTATTCTCTCAGTAATGTTGTTTCTCGGATTTTCTGGCACCAACATGGCAACAGTGGTAATGCATTGTCTGTACCAATCTGATTGGTGGCTGTAAAGTGATTTCAGAAGGTACATCTCAGGCAAACAAGCTGCTGTTCTTTTTCTCTATTGTCAAATGTCTTTCAGGCTCTGCTTTGTGTGGCCAGCACTAGGCCCATTCACACATTATGTTCAACACATGTACAGTGAGTGTACAGTGTATACAGGCACAGTCATTCACATGTTAGGCTGAATGCAGGTACAGAAGTACACTTCCTATCTGTACCATGCATTTGAAGGGCCTGTATCCAGGCTCACTTTTTAAATGTACACAGGTGTAATTATTCACACAGACATGTGTACAAATGTAAAGACATCTACACACTCATACGGCATCATGTCTGAATCAGGGCTGAAGTAGAGTGAACTTAGTAACTAATTCTGTACTTTCAAGGGCTCCCCATGCCATGTGGCAAACCACTTTTGAAACGGAAAGGACTTTCCAAAGCAATTAGTAATATGGCAAGGGTGGGTGTGGGTGTGGATGTGTACATGCCATTCTGAAGGAAAAGAGAAAGTAAAAATCCTGCTGGGCATGCCCAGGTCCTTTGGGTGTGCCTTTGTATGTGAGACAGAGGCAGACTCAGGCAGTAGCATATGAAGCCCTACCATGGGTCACGTTCAGAATAGCACAGAGGACACTCAGCACAGAAATCCCCTGCAGCCTCACCAAGCCCCCCATGTGGGGGTCAGCACGACACTCTCTGTGGCACTCCCTGCCTCGCCACTGCTGCCGCCTCCTTCTCCTGCTGCATTGCACAGGAAGCTGCCATATACTGAGTCAGACCATTGGTCCATTTAGCTCAGTATTGTCTACACAGACTGGCAGCAGCTTCTCCAAGGCTGCAGGCAGGAGTCTCTCTCAGCCCTATCTTGGAGATGCTAGGGAGAGTGCTTCTAGCAGCAAGGTGAACTGGATGGATCGGGCCAGGCAAGAAGGCTGATCTGGAGGTTGGAAGTGTAACTAACACACAGAGCAAAACATGGCTGAGTGCAATGGCAGATCTAGCATCCAAACTGTGGGTGACTCCAAGGTGTAAAAACCAAATGAAGCACACTGGTTCAAGAAATCAGGGGCAGTTATAGCCCAAAATGTGTCCTGAGGCAACATTCCATTTGTCCTTCTTTGCTGAATAGGATAGTTCTGGGGAATCTCAAAAGGTTCCATTGTCTGTGTTGGATTTACCACACAATGATTTCAATGGTTGGGAGCAACCTGTATGTAAATAGAGTGAATGCATATGCAAACATGGTATCTCTCAGGTTGGAAGAGCCTAGTAAATCAATCAGTACTTTAATGAGTACACGGACACCTCTAGCAGAACCTTATCTGACTTTCCTGCTGAGAGGATTAAACTTGTTTGAGACAACTGCAGAGGAGGGAAGTAGGGGGTAGGGATGTGCACGAACTAGTTCGGCGGTCCTTTTATGGACTGCTGAACCGGTCCGGAGGTCTGGCATTCAAACAATTCGGCAGGGGGTGGTTTACCTTTCAGGAGCAGGGAGGGTGCCCCTCACCGCGTTTCCCCCACTGGCACTGGCACCAAAAATGCTGGCAGGGGACTGCTGTCTACATCCTTGCAGCCCTGGCCAACTTCTGGTACGGCACTCACTGGGGCTGCAAGGATGTATAGTGAGGGAAATAAGTATTTGATCCCCTGCTGATTTTGTCCGTTTGCCCTCTGACACAGAAATGACCAGGCTATAATTGGAATGGTAGGTTTATTGTAGCTGTGAGAGACAGAATAACAACAAACAAACCCTCAAAAGCCCAGTGCCCAAAAGTCAGCGATGGATTTGCATTGTAGTGAGGGAAATAAGTATTCGATCCCTTCACAAAAGATGTCTTAGTACTTGGTGGCAAAACCCTTGTTGGCAATCACAGAGGTCAGACGTTTCTTGTAGTTGGTCACCAGGTTTGCACACAACCCAGGAGGGATGTTGTCCCACTCCTCTTTGCAGATCCTCTCCAAGTCAGAAAGGTTTCGAGGCTGATGTTTGGCAACCCGAACCTTCAGCTCCCTCCACAGATTTTCTATGGGATTAAGGTCTGGAGACTGGCTGGGCCACTCCAGGACCTTCATGTGCTTCTTCTTGAGCCACTCCTTTGTTTCCTTGGTTGTGTGTTTTGGGTCATTGTCATGCTGGAATACCCATCCACGACCCATTCTCAATGCCCTGGCTGAGGGAAGGTGGTGCTCACCCAAGATCTGACGGTACATGATCCTGTCCATCGTCCCTTCGATGCGGTGAAGGTGTCCTGTCCCCTTAGCAGAAAAACACCCCCAAAGCATAATGTGTCCACCTCCATGTTTGACGGTGGGGATGGTGTTTTTGGGCTCATAGGCAGCATTCCTCCTCCTCCACACACGGCGAGTTGAGTTGATGCCAAAGAGCTTGATTTTGGTCTCATCTGACCACAACACTTTCGCCCAGTTCTCCTCTGGATCATTCAGATGTGCATTGGCAAACTGCAGATGGGCCTGTACATGTGCTGCCTTGAGCAGGGGGACCTTGCGGGCACTGCAAGATTTCAGTCCTTCACGGCGTAGTGTGTTACCAATTGTTTTCTGGGTGACTATGGTTCCAGCTGCCCTGAGATCATTGACAAGTTCCCCCCATGTAGTTCTGGGCTGCTTTGTCACCGTTCTCATGATCATTGCAACTCCACAAGGTGAGATCTTGCATGGAGCCCCAGACCGAGGGAGATTGACAGTTAGTGTTTCTTCCATTTGCGAGTTATCGTGCCAACTGTAGTCACCTTCTCACCAAGCTGCTTGGCGATAGTCTTGTAGCCCAGTCCAGCCTTGTGCAGGTCTACAACCTTGTCCCTGACATCCTTCGACAGCTCTTTGGTCTTGGGCATGGTGGTGAGTTTGGAAGCTGAGTGATTGCTTGCTTCTATGGACAGGTGTCTTTTATACAGGTACTGTGACAAGCTGGGATTAGGAGCACTCCCTTACAGAGGGTGTTCCTCATCTCAGCTCGTTACCTGCATATAGTGAAAAGACACCTGGGAGCCTGAAATCTTGCTGGTTGATAGGGGATCGAATACTTATTTCCCTCACTACAATGCAAATCCATCGCTGACTTTTGGGCACTGGGCTTTTGAGGGTTTGTTTGTTGTTGTTCTGTACACAGCAGCCCCGCACTGGCATTTTTGTCGACAGCGCCAGCAGGCAAAAAGTGATGGTGGTGTGTGTGGGGTGGGGTGGGGTTGGGGGTTGGGCACCCTTACTGCTCTGTAAACCCCCCACTGTTGAACTGTCTGAACACTGGTTCATGCACATCCCTAGTAAGGGGGTCAATCTTTGGACAGACAGACCTTGAGAGGAAGCTAACCCGATAGTTAACTCCAGAGTCTACTCAGACATTCCCAAACTATAGGGAAAGGCATGAGGCTGATCCCGTTGCAATGCACTTGGCAACTATTGAATCTGGGGGTGACCACACCACTGCCTGGTCCTCAATATGCCAACAAACAGGGAGTTCACAATCCCATGAGACTCCTGAGCATGTGAAGAGTGAGAACTACATGCCTGTGGTCTCAGACATAAGCAGAGAGGCTTCTGGGAGCCCACAGAAGAGCAGCATGGAACACCATGTGACTTGCTGAGCCATTTCTTGAGGGGAGGAAGCCTGGGGGGAAAAAACTGGCAGGGTGAGGGGGTGTCTGCATAATCTCCAGAGCATATGTACTGTATTTATTTATTTATTATTAAAACTTTTATACCGCCCTTCCAAAAGGCTCAGGGCGGTATATCTGGCATAGACACATAACTGAATCATGGCCCCTGTTCTGATCTCATGAAAAGGAGTAGCAATTAGTATAACCACGTATGATGCATTTAATCCAGTTCTGATGGTCTCTGGGTCATCTCGGAGAGACCATATCATTCCTATCTTAAAAGATCTACACTGGCTGTTGATAAGTTTCTGGGCAAAATACAAGGTTTTGGTTATCACCTATCAAGCCCTAAACAGCTTGGGCCCTAGGTATTTAAAAGAACGCCTTCTTCGCTATGAACCACACCACCCATTGAGAACATCTGGAGAGGTTTGTCTGCAGTTGACACTGGTTTGTCTGGTGGCTACTCAGGGATGGGCCTTCTCCATTGCTGCCCCGAGGCTTTGGAAATAAGAGCCTCCCCATCTCTTACAACTTTTAAAAAGGCAGTCAAGATGCATTTGTTCACCCAGGATTTTAATTAGTTTTGTGTTTTTAATAGTTTTAACTTTTTAAATTTTAAATTGTTGTAATGTTTTATCTTTTTTATTTTGTTTTTATTGTTTTTGTTTGAGACTTGCGTTTTTGGCGGTATACAAATGTATTATAGTATTGATTGATTGATTTGATTTATAAACTGCTCTGACAAAATAGCTCAGGGCGGTTCACAAACATCAAAGACCCTTTAAAACAATTTAAGAGCAGTAGAAGGCCAGGCTGAACAGGTAGGTCTTTAGGGCTCTCCTAAATTCCAATAAAGAATTCAAATTACGGATGTCTGCAGGGAACACATTCCACAGTCCTTCTACAGAGAATGCCTGCCTCTGGGTCGCCACTAGACGAGCTGGTGGCAACTGGAGCCGGACCTCCTCAGATGATCTTTGCGTGCAGTGGGGATCAGACCGAAGAAGGCGCTCTCTAAGGTAACCTGGACCTAAGCCATTTAGGGCTTTAAAGGTAATAACCAGCACTTTCTATTTTGCTCAGAAACCTATTGGCAGCCAGTGCAGCTATTTCAAAACAAGCATAATATGGTCTCTCCAGGTTGCCCCGGCAACCAGCCTTGCTGATGCATTTTGAACTAACTGAAGTTTCTGAACTATGTACAAAGGCAGCCCCACGTAGACCGCATTACAGTAGTCAAGCCTGGAGGTTACCAGCTGGTACACCACTGTTCTGAGGTCATTCTCCTCTAGGAATGGACGCAGTTGTCAAATCAGCCTAAGCTGATAAAAAGCACTCCTGGCCACAGCCTCCACCTGAGATACCAGAGTGAGGCCTGGATCCAGGAGTACCCCCAAGCTGTGTACCTGCTCCTTCCGGGGGAGTGTAACCCCATCCAGCACAGGGAGATCTAAATTATCCCTCAGATTCTGAGCCCCTACAATGAGCACCTCCGTCTTGCTTGGATTCAGCTTCAATTTGTTATCCCTCATCCAGCCCATTATTGCCTGTAGGCAGGTATTTAGGGAGTGGACGCCATTTCCTGATGAAGCAGATGAAAGAGAGAAGTAGATTTGGGTGTAATCAGCATACTGATAACACCCAGCACCAAATCTCCTGATGACCTCACCCAGCGGTTTCATGTAAATATTGAAAAACATTGGTGACAGAATGGAGCCCTGAGGGACTCCATATAACAGCTCTCGTTGAGAAGAGCAACTGTCACCAAGCTCCACCATCTGGGATCTGCCCAAGAGATAGGAGCGGAACCACTGCAGAGCAGTAACAACAACAATAATAATTTTACTTCTCCCCAAAAGCAGGTCCATGCCTCTGGGTGGGCAGTTCGCTGTTGCTGGTTGCTCCGAGGGCTGGGGTGTCGGGATGCCATGTGTTTGCCCCCCCGCCCCCCCCTTGAGCTCAAATAATGCACCACGCAAGTGCATTATGGGGATTCCCCTTCCTGGGTTTACTAGCAGCCGTGGCTGACAGATGATCGGTAAAATTAGATTAAGGGAATGCTTGTTCCCTTAACCTCATTGTAAAGGGAGGCTTCATAGGTGGGTTTGCTGCCATGGCACCACTGGGATTGGCCCAATCCTGGTGATTCACACACACGTATAAAAGTGGGCTGGGGCTCCCTTAGCCCGGTTTTGCATGTGTGTGTGAATAATCTTGCTATGTTAAGCCTCTAGGAAATGGATCATATGCTTTTTAAAGCAGAACTTCTTGTAGGCTTTTGTTTCAAGCATGTTTGAAATGACTTTGCAGTCTCTCCTCTAAGAGACTGCAAACAAAAAAAAAAAGCTTCATCAGGTATATAGTTTCACATGAAGGTTATACAAGACCAGTATTCAAGGTAGACTGTTTTAGCCCCCAAATGGTTTTTCCTTGCATTCACTTTGATAAATTACTCAGATCATCTTCAGTTTCCCCTCCCCTCTCATTTTTATCTAGGTACTGTTTCTGCTACTTCTTATTGAGGAAGAAATAACGAATTGGAACTTGGGAAGTGTGAAGGAACGAGGCCTAGACCTCCTGGTGGTGTTTTTTGTTTTGTAAATAAGCCCACTTAAATGTATTGTAAACCTGCATTGATTTTTGTGCTTACAAACTCCTTCTCCTTTGTAAAAGTGTTTTGTATTATAGTTGTTCTCTGTAGGGTAAAAGTTCAGTTGTGTTTTTGTTTCACTTTTGGTTTTGGCAAATCTATCTGTGGGGCTTTGGAGGGAAAATGATTTTAAATTATGGAGGAAATGTTTTGTGGAGTTCTGACTGTCTGAACTAAGTAACTGATATGATGGAAGAAGTGTATATATTGGGGAAGTTTGAGAGGGATTGAGTGCAGTGGAATTAGAGAAGTTCAGTCTGGAGCTGTGTGCTTAAAAAAAAGCTGGAGTCCAGTTGAGTCAGGCTTCTTTTGTTTTAGTAAACACTTTCTTGTTGATATAGTAGAGCTTGTTGATAGTCTCCACCCCACGCCTATAGGTCTTTCCACTCTACTAAGTGCCAGCATGGTGTAGTGGTTAGAGTGCTGGACTAGGACCGGGGACACCAGAGTTCAAATCCCCATTCAGCCAAATACTTGCTGGGTGACTCTGGGCCAGTCACTTCTCTCTCAGCCTAACCTGCTTCACAGGGTTGTTGTGAGGAGAAACTTAAGTATTTAGTATACCGCTCTGGGCTCCTTGGAGGAAGAGCAGGATAGAAAATGTAATAAATAAAATAAAAAGGTTTGGTTTGGGTTTTTTGAATTCCTGGAAGGGCTGTTGCAGGACTCAGCCTTATCAAAAGCCCACTTGGTGGCATCAGTGAAGGAGTCAGGAGGACTAGAGGGCTGTTCCCCACACTTGATAAGTCTGGTGGGATAGCTGGGTCCTCCACAGGGAGATATTCTCATCAGCTCATTATTAAGCATCTTGTGAAAAGGCATTAATCATATGAGTTGTTTGCAGAGTTATCTACTTTACCCATTCACTAGAGCATTATGTCCCCAGTGGTATACTGCATCACACTAGTGTGCCATGCTGACTCTCTGAGTCAGCTCCAAAAACAGGGAGTTTCAATGCACTCCCTTACGTAGTGGTAGGGACACATCCTTCCCCGTGTGTTGTGGGGCAAGCCAGCTCCAAAAGCAGGCACTTTAAAATTCCTGCTTTTGAAGCCAACTCAAAATAGAACTGGTGCGTGTGTGTGTGTGTACAATATGCCTGATTTTTTAAATTTAAGTGTGCCTTGTGATGAAAAGGTTGATCAACACTGCACTGGACCATTAAGGACCAATTAAGGACCATTATTATTCATTAAGGACCAATTCATTAAGGACCAATTCACACATGAATGCTCTTAGGATGACAAAAGCAGTAAGCGACAGCCATGTTCTTGTATCAGTAGAGTACTGGAATGCATTATGTGTGAGATTGCCCTTGAAGACAGTTTGGAACTTCAGTTGGTTAAAACATAACTGCCAGACATTTGACTGGACATAGTACTTCTGACCATATCACATCACTCTTGAAAGATCTGCACTGGCTTTCAACAAGTTTCTATGTTCAGGTCAAGGTACCGGCCTTAACTGTTCATGCTTTAAATGCTTGGGACCAGGGTAGTTGAACAACCATCTCTCAAGTGAACCTGCCCAAAGTTTAACATCTGCATCAGATAGGGGACAATATGGCGGGGGGGGGGAGGCACCCCTGCTTGTGCAATGTCCTTCCACAACCAAAAAGGGGGGCACCCATTGTTAAAACCTACTCATTCACCATGGCTTTAATGGTCCTTAAGTTGTCTAATTTTATGATTCTGCTACAGTTTTGACTGTTATATGAATCTGCTTCTGCTAAAGTTTTTCTAGATCTCACTTCTATTTATGCTGCTTTTGTATGCTATTTTGACATATTATAGAAAAATACCACAGATAGAAAATATAGCTAATGGATCACTTCACATCATCTGAAATACACAGCACTTTTGAATAGGAGCAAAGCTTAAAGCATACAGATCAACAGTAAGAAAATAGGGATACTACGAAGACATTCAAAGGTAAGCTTCCAATCCTGGATTGTGGCAAGAATATAGTTTCCCATTTGGTCTCAACTTGGCAAATGGAACCACAACTGGGTTCAAAAATGTCTGGTCTCTCTCTCGCTAAGCAAGGGGCAGGCATGTGGCTTACAATGCCAAAAACTGGTTTTAGAGCTGCACAGCCGCTAACTGTAACTTAATGAAAAAAACAGAGCCCAGGGAGGGATGGCAAGCATAGTTAGTACAAGGGAAGGTTAAAATGCAGCAACCATTCATTCAAGTTCTTCATTAGGCTGTAGCTTGAAATACATGGTATAAAAACCATCTTAAATTTTTTGGGTAAGGCTAAATAAAATAATTCACTGAGAGCCAGCGTGGTGTAGTGGTTAGAGTGCTGGACTAGGACTGGGGAGACCCAAGTTCAAATCCTCATTCAGCCATGATACTTGCTGGGTGACTCTGGGCCAGTCACTTCTCTCTCAGCCTAGCCTACTTCACAGGGTTGTTGTGAAAGAGAAACTTAAGTATGTAGTACACTGCTCTAGGCTCCTTGGAGGAAGAGCGGGATATAAATGTAACAACAATATTAAGCTACCGGTGGTCATAGCAAACCTCTAATATAGGGGCAGATAATTGACTCTTGAAACATATGCAGATCCACTCCTGAACAAAAGGCTTTCATTTTAATGGTCAGCAACAGATGTTGTTTCTGGTCTATTCAATAATGATTTCTAAACTTACATTAAAAACCAAAACTCTCATAGGAAATAAGATGGTGGATGGCTGGGAGGCCAATTGCTAAAATAAGGCAGACACCACTTAAATTCAGTATTAATTGTCTGCTCTGCATGAAGACAAACAAACTGCTAGACCCGAAAGCACCAACAGTTCCTATATTGCTGCATGTCTGGGCTAAGCACGAGGTGTGCTGTTCACTTATACATTCCCATCTCTCCATGAAGTAACAAAGAGACAGAAACAACTCTGTTCAAGCATATTTTTGTTTGATAACTTTCAAAATATTATTAAAGCTTTTTTTTTAAGGGGGGGGCAGAAATTACATGAGAATCAAGCTCAAGTTATTCACAAAAAATAATGTATTTTTCTCAGGTGATCAAAAGTGTTAACTAAAAAAAACCACCCCAAAACATTCACATCAGTAAGTTCAGTGTTCCAATTTCTTTTGTAATAATAAAAAAACCTCATACTGCATTGTTTTGCTACCCCAAAATCTCCACCGCTCCAGATGCAGAATTGTTCCCCCCTAACCAATCTCTCAGTAACTTTGCATTAAACTGGTGTTTTGTCTTGTTTCTAAAGTTCTTCTTTTGTCCTGCTTAATTTGGTGGCATGTTCTTCTATAAATTTGCTCAAGCTCTCCAAATCTCTCTCACCACTTTCAAATTTAATAGGATTCTTCTTCTTGTTGCTTGGAGCAAAGTAAATGGTGGGGAATCCTTCCGCTTTGTACTTGTCATTGCTGATATCATTGGCAGTAGCATCCATTTTGGCAATTACAAGATTTTTCTGGTTTTTGTATTTTTTACCCAACTCAGTATAGATAGGTTCAAGTTTCTTGCAGTGTCCACACCAGGGAGCATAGAACTCTATCAGGACATCAGCGTTTGGATCCATCACTATGGACTCAAATGTTTTACCAACTACAATCTTTACAGGGCCCTTGTTGTTTTTTGGTATTGGTTGGGATTTCACAATGGGTTTTAGTTTACCTACAAAAGGAAACACAAAGAAGAGGAACTGTAATAGATATATGTCCATCAAGTAATTGTATTTGTGCATAAGAAAAAGAAGTCCTAAACCGAATTAACGGAGACAACCTGCTGCTTTTTTCAAAGTGGTGAATAGTACAAGAGACCACTAAAGTGTCATGGCAAAGGGGTGGTGGGGCTGTAGCTCAGTGGTAGAACATTTGCTTTGTATACAGGTTCAATCTCCAAGAAGGCTGGGAAAGACTCCTGCCTGAAACCTTGGAGAAGCTGCTGCCAGTCAGTGTATTTACCTGAATCCAAGACCAGTTTCCCCCCAAGTTTTTTGATATTAGAAATCAGGAGGTTGCCAAATTCAGAGTCCTGTCCTTTTTTTAGATTCTGAGCCCTTTGGGACAGGGAGCCATTGTATGACTATGTAAACCACTTTGGGAACTTTTATTGAAAAACGGTATATAAATATTTGTCGTATTCATATGAGTAATGAAGGTATAACCTATATTTAACCTCTACTTTTTAAGGGGGTCATCTTAGACTGAGTAAATACTGTAGTGAGCTAGATGGCCAATGGCCAAATTTAGTATCCTAAGCTGAATGACTGCCATCTTGTTTCAAGATTTCCAATTAAAACTGGAATACCCTTGTCAGGATTCCCAAGACACCCTCCCATGTACTGCAAGTTTGGTTTATACCAGATTGTATACACAAGAGTTACTGGGAGCACACATAGTGATCTCAGTAGCCTAAAAACCAACTCTTTTATAAAGCTTTCCTATCTGGTCACCAAGTGGTGACTCTTACTTGCCACAGGTGATTATTGTAAGAGGCTATTTACATGTGGGGATCAAGAGTTTTTTTTAATTTGATGGAAAGTGCCTTTTGTAGCACGTTATGGCACAGCAAAACACCCACCAGCAGCAATGTCCCAAGAGATGTTTGATGAAGTCCAGCTCCACTGATTTAAAGGTCCGAAGATTCCGTTTCCCCTGTCTACATCCAGGATTTTACAGTCTCTGGGAGAGATAGGTCACCTCATATTACCCAAACCCGAAGAAGCAAAAGGATTATCCACAATTTAATCACAATTTACCTTTTTTGAATGTTAGAACAAATTCTCTCAGGACCTCAGAGTCAAACTCTTCTGGTTCCATGGCATATTTTTTGCCACCTTCATCAAAGATGGCAACATTAACATCCTCTCCACTGTCAATCAGTCCAAGGTCCTTTATTTCAGAAGAATATTCTTCTTCATCAGCAATTGCAAATGTATATTCTGGAAAGTCTTTAGCCACCTCCAAAACTTTGTTTCGCCAGTACTGGGTAGCTGAAATAGCGAAATGCAGCATGAGGTTTAAGATTTCTGATTTGTTTTTCCTGTACTATATTTTAAAAGATGACAAATGCTTAAGTTATACTTACCAACACGATAATCAAAACTGAAGTCTACAGTATAATATACTACTACCAGAGGTCTCTTGGCATATCTCTTAGCATCGTTGGAAGTTGTGCGATGACCAACAAGAGGTAAGGCATGTTTTAACACATGCTCTCTCACTTCAGCAGCTTCAGTAGATTCCTATTTACGCAAAAACAGGGGAGAAGACAGAGAGAATAAAGCTAGATGTAAAACTTGGAAGAGTTACCACGTAGAATGCCATATAGGTACAGATCTTAATCTACACTGCTTAGCCTCAGGAATTCTGAATGGAAGACTACATGATTAGCCACCAGATTGAGGGTTTTATGCTGTGTTGCTCATCACCTTACAAAGGAAGTACTAGTTTGTCTGCTTATATCCAGCTCTCACAGGGCAGGTTGACTGAAAGGTTCTTGCTCTAAATGACTAGGGATTGCAAGCAAATTCTGAGGGTGAAAAGGCTTATTCCATAACCCAATGGCTTTATATATTCCTGCTCCCACCCCCAAGCATTTTCTACATCCCTCACTCCATGGGCATTTTTCATCACTAGATTCTGGCCAGCAGTTACTTCTCATCTTGCTCTAGATCCATCTGTACCTCAACTAACAGCTCCAATTCTACACCTCCCTTATTATACTACTCTCCAGATTTGCTTCACCTAGGCATGTTCACACATGCTTATTTCAGTTGCCATAGCTCTAGCTTTGATTTGCTCCTAAGGGGAAACTTTTCACTCATTGTGCAAGGCCATTTTTAATCGAATATTTATTTTGCACACAACGCACAGCTTCATGTAAGGTCTGAACACAAGGCCATGTAGTTCCACTAGGACTTTATATATGGTTTTCAGATACAGCTTGGAAAGCTGAAAAGCTTGGAAAGTATAGAAGACAAAGCCCAACATGAAAGAGCAAGACCTACTGCAATAAAGGACTACTCAAGATTTAGCTTTAGAATCCAGAATGGATGAACTTCTGTACTCAATAGAACTAGCTGGTTTACATTACATTTTGAGCAGCAAGGAGACATGAATGGCTCATAAATACAGACAGTTCAATTTGATTGTTGAGTATACCGCTTTGACATAACTACTCACTTTAAGATCCAAAACATGCATTTTGGGTTCATATTTTGACTGAAATTTTCCAGGATGCATCACTACCAGTTTCCCAGGAGTCACTTTCAAAAAGCTTGAAATTTCACTGCTGAAAGTATGATGGAATTTGTACTGTTCTCTTAGATTGTTAGCTGAAAAGAGTGAGGTTGAGAAAAAATGCCCACAATGAAAGTCAGAAAATTGTTGGATCAGAAATTCAAACAATCTGAATACTGTATGCAGCATTATAATCCTTAAATCAGAAGCATTAGAACATATTATAGCACAAAGCTTATCAAATGGCACATGCAGGAGTAGGAGATAGCCTGCACACCTTGACCAAAGCCACAAACCTCTGGAACCTCACAACAGGCAGGAAGGTAATGACCATCTCTAGTTCATTGTCCCCAGCAATGACCATTGTCCCTAACAATGTTAATCAGAATGCACTATTCTGTATTAGCCACATAGCTATCATGACATCTTCACTTGAGGCCAACACTACTTCTTATGGCAGTTAATTCTACAAGTTAATTATACATTTTGTGCTGTAGTACTTCCTTTTGTCTGTCCTGAACGTACTATTAGTAACTTCACTGGGTGACCAAGAGAGGAGAGTGCTCTAGCCATTTTCTCCACACCATTCACAATTTTCACCACTCACTTTCAGCCTTTATCATGTGCTCTCCCTTACTCTATTTTTTTGAATCAAAATTTAAACTGCTCTAGCTTTTCTTCACAGGAAAAGATGTTTCAGTCCCTTGAACAGTAGAGTTGGTCTTCTGTACTCTAGAACATCCTTGCTTTCATAGTTTAACCAAAAGAAGATTTAGATATTGAGAGATCAAGTCCCAAGTCACCATCTCTTTCCTGCTTTACTGAGAAGGAACTTTACTTACTCTGCATAAATTCATTTCCCATAAAATGACAGTTTCTGCTGCCTGGTATTGAATTCTAAGCAGAATGACTCCTATAGAGTCATATGTACTTTAATGTCCCCTCTTCACTTTTCTCATATACTCTCCTCTGCTTTGTATGTTAATTCTGTCACTCTTAGTCTAGAACAGACAAGCAGCCTGTGCCTCCATACTCCAAGAAAGCAGTGACGGGAGATGGTCAGAAAGTGGTGGCAGACATTTTAAGAGCTGACATGGCACTATAACCATCCAAGAGCGAAAGAGGATGTGCTATTTACATTCTTCAAGTTCTGAGCATCTGCATGCCAAAAGAAATCCTCTCATACTTCCTCTGTATTGGAAGTGTACAAAAGACCTACAGCTTACACTCGGTAGACAATGAGCAAGTTTTGACAAAATTCATATATAAAGAAAGGCTTACCAGCATCTTGATACCGTTGATAGACTGGGTCCTGGTCTCCTTTAAACACCCCAATGATGACAACATCATCTCCATCTTTCAAAAACTCTTGGACCTGTTTGGTAGCTTGTATCTGTTTGGATGGAGGGCCAGCCTGTTCTATCATGTAATCAACAATTCCTATCAACAAAAAGAAATTAGTTTGATTCTGCTGGACAAAAACAGACTAGTTGCATTGTATTGTTACATTAAATCGGAAAACCATTTTACACATATGTATGATAGGGAGTAGTGAACCTGCAGTTCCTACCCACTGATACCATAATTGTGATTGTATTTTCTAGAAGGTTAAGGAAAAGAAGATGTGCCTTAGGACACAAGTGGTCTAGGACAGTAATGCTCTAAAAAATAGATGTTCTGTTTTTTCGAGTGGTCATGTTTTGCAAGTGCTGCTCTTCTGAAAGAGGAATTAAGTAGCTACACAAAAACCCAGAGATTAAGTACTGTTTTTTCTTAGGGTCAAACAAGGAGAGTTGGGACTCAGATTTTTAAAAAATAGATCTGTGGTTCAGAGTTCATCCAACACCTAGGCTCAGTTCAAAACACTGGTCCACAATCTCTGCAGCATTAGGACGACTCCCCTTTGCAGGGAATCAGGACAGTAACTGCACTGAAGGCTTGCTGCACAGCTCAGCACATGAGGAAAAGGATGCAGAAGCACTTTTTGCTCCTCTCCCTTCCCAAAATCCCTGTTTGCTTGTAGAAATATGTTCCCAAGGACTGTGCGACCCCAGAGACATATTCTTGGCAGCGAATAGGGCTTTTGCAGGGCGGGAAGGGAAGGGAAGATCACTTCTCCTCCCTGTGTGCTGGAAAACAGAGGAATGCTGCAACACAGAGAGTGTCCTGGCTCCCTGTGAGGGCAGAGCTCTTGCTCTGCCCTCCTGATGCTGTGGAAAATGTGGGCCACTATCTTTATGATGTTGCAAACTGCTCCCCTGTGGTTGGTTCCTATGGTTCTTTGTTAATATCACATTGTTGGCATCACATCGTTAATTCATTGTGGCTATGCAAAAACCCAGGGATTCGAATACCAGCATCAGAGACCCTAAGAGTGGAGTGGGGAAAGATGCTGGTATGGAAAGTTCCCAAGTGATCTGGAAGTTGCAGTGTTACAGCAGGAACTACACTGCAGAGGTAATGCCAGAACAAGGCCTAACATCAAAGTAGTGACTACCTTTAATCCTAATCTTGTGGACCTCTGCCACCCTAACTAGTAATTGTGACTATAGTTTTTATTTACAAACTTTAGCCAATTTACATATCTATTAAGGCCAAGAGTAGAAGCAGAAGCTAAAAAGGTTCTGTTAAGAGGCAGTATCATGCTAAAACTTTTTTAATATTTGCACTTCTTACACTTGCTTATATATCGGAACTCTATTGAATTTTTTATGCTGAACCTTCTCAACAGACCAGTAGAGGTCCATTTGGCTAGGCAAGCAGTTCTAATTGGATTTGTACATGGCCACAGCTACACAGAATAACTTAAACTTGCAACTGGGATGATCACAGAAATGGCTAGCATCAGTTTCATGAATTTTTCCTAGCCATCATGATTAGAGAAACGACTAATAGCAGTCTTCAAAACTGACCAAATATTAAATGTGCCCATGCAAGAATATGCCAGGGCAAGGCCAAACCTGTCAAAACTCGCATTTTATCAATGGATTACAAACTCTTTTCTGGAACACACTACTAGGGTTCCTTGAGAGCTTCAGGGTCCTTAATGAGAAAATCAATAGTAGTGGAGAAGAAGCTTCTATGAAGGGTAGTGGTGGTGAGGGACCCTGCTCCCTATCACTGCAATGTGCAGCAACAGGAGAGTGATGGATATGCTCTTTTCAGTTCACACAAATAAATTATAAGGCCCAACAAGCACCCTGTGCAATTCAAGTATCTGCCTTAGAACTTGCCCTCAAATTATCAGCAATGCACTGGGGTTCAGTAGCAAACCTCTAGGAATTCCTCAGCAGAGGAATCAGTGTGGACATATTTCCCTGAAACTAGGAAGTTACTGTACTATGTGGACAGACCCTAACAGAAGTAAGAGTTCACCCTTCCCATTATAGTGTATTAAAGTAAAGTGTGCTGTTGAGAACCACAATTACAGTGAGCATAGACCAGGGCTGCACAAGTTGGCCCTTCAGCCATTTTTGAGCCACAACTCCCATAATCCCCAGTCACAGTGGCCAATAGTCAGGGATTATGAGAGTTGTAGGCTAAAACTTGCAGAAGGGCTGAAGTTGTGCAGTCTTGTCATAGACCAGTTATAAGAAATGCTGCACCACTATGGATATAGCTCAAATACAGACATACTAGGATGCTGTTTTGGCATCAGTACAACACACTGTTTGACTTCAACTGGTGCTCAAATCCAGCTCATCTATAGACTTTATCATGTTCAGGTTCTGCTCTCAATCTGTAAAATGCACATGGGAACAAACCAATGGAGTTTATTGTAAAGAAAGGAGGCACTTCTAAAGCATTTTGCACAAAACTAGAAATACCACTCAAGGTATCATACCATATTTCTCTCTAGGGCCATTGTAGTCAAAAGGTTTGCCCTTGCGGAAGATCTTGAGAGATGGGTATCCAGACACATCAAATCTCTTTGCAAGCTCTGTTTCTGCAGTAGCATCAACTTTAGCAAGAGGAATAGGGGGAGTACGCTTGCTAAGCTCCTTAGCTGCTTTTTCATATTCTGGAGCCAATCTTTTGCAGTGCCCACACCTAAGAAAGGGGGAAAAGTAGTAATTACATAGGCAAACATAGTCTTTCCATTTAAGAGAATGGAGAGAAACATAATTTTTCCACATTACTCTTGCCACTGCTTTAACTGTGTTGGGGATGTGTTTCTATTAGCAGCCAGATACCTTGGGTTGAGTGCAATAAAAGGTTATAATGAGCACACCTAAATTCTAGATTCAGATGTGAATGTCATGTATTTTTTTTGCAGATAAATGTCCCAGATAGGCAACAGGGTTGAGAATAGCCAATATCAAGCTCATATGCAAGAGAGGGAAACTGCAGACAATAGGTTACCTCTTCACTGTAACAGTCAGACCATAATACAAATGCTTCCCAGTGGACCCATGATGTAATTACAAGTGAATTTCATCTTATCAATGAGGAACATGATCTGCATTTATAAAGATGTATATACAAGACTTTGTATATCCAATTACTGCTTAAACATATTTCAAAACATATGTATATAATTATAATGCTAATTGTAAGGTACTTTTCACCTGCCAGGAAGAGGAGTTAGTTCCCACTATACCGATAAAACCAGGGGCTGTCCAGTGGTGCAGCCAATAGGGCAGCTGACGGCAAGTTGCCTGTAGGCGGCTGCCAAAGCCGTCCACCAAAGGGGGCTGACCTTTGGGGGTGGGACAGAGGGCTGAGGCAAGTTATGCTGCAGCTTTAATAACTTCTCTGTTTGTCTGCTAGACTTTGTGCAGGTATGTGTTTTGGTGAACCTGGAGTTGGAGGCAGCGTGTACACTGTCCCTGGGGTGACTCTAGTGTTGGTGAGGAATGGAGGAGAATGCAACATTGGCAGGGTAGCAGGCTGTTACGAGGGGAGGGGAGGGGAGATCAGATCAGAAACTTAATAGCTGTTACCCCTTCTAGCTTCCCTGCCAGATCTTTGACCTTGGGGAGCAGTACCTAACCCCCACAGAACATCACTTTGCTTTTATGTAATGCTAGGTCTGTTCAAAAGAAAACAGAAATCATCCATGATTTGATCATAAATGATGGAGCTGACTTGGTATGTATTACAGAGACCTGGATAGGGGAGGCTAGTGGTCCAATTTGGGCCCAGCTTCTCCTGGCAGGATACTCTGCTGTTTTGGCATCAGTCCAATACACTGTTTGACTTCAACTGCTCAAATCCAGCTCATCTATAGACTTACTCATGCAGGTGAGAGGACATGGGTGGGGAGGAGGAGTGGCTGTGGTACAAAAGACTAATATCTCCCTTACCAGGGATCCTGTCAGGGAATTGGCCTATACTGAATGTGTGTACCTACATCTGGAGACCAAGGATAGACTGGAACGTCTGTTGGTATACTGTTCGCTCCACTGCCCAACAGAATCCTTAACTAAACTGGCTGACTTGGATGCGGAGCTGATGTTGGAGTCTCCCAGACTAGTACTTCTGGGGGACTTTAATGTTTGCTTTGCAACCAATTTGTCAGGATTGGCTCAGGAGTTCATAGTGGCCATGACAATTATGGCCCTATCCCAGGTGGTCATGGAGCCAACGCACATTGCTGGTCACACTCTCGATTTGGTTTTTTGCTCTGATCAGGAAGATGTTCCATGGGTGGGGACTCCTGT
This sequence comes from Hemicordylus capensis, assembly GCF_027244095.1. Lineage (NCBI taxonomy): Eukaryota > Metazoa > Chordata > Lepidosauria > Squamata > Cordylidae > Hemicordylus > Hemicordylus capensis. Next base: position 80,749,048 of record NC_069662.1, on the reverse strand, counting down.
GATTTCCCCATTGTCATGGATGGACCACCATCTGGTTAAGGTTGGACTCACAGCTTCAACCCTCCTCCAGAGGGGTGAAGGACCTATTAGGATGGTCTGCCCAAAAAAGCTATTGGATCCTATAAGATTCCAAGAAGCCTTTGTAGGTTGTAAGGTTGGTTCTGCCAGTGATTCTGTTGATGCCCTGGTTCAGACTTGGAATAATGAACTCACTAGGGCAATAGACATGATTGCTCCTAAACGCCCTCTACAACCTGCTTCTAAATAAGCACCTTGGTATATGGAAAAACTACGGGGGCTGAAGCAGCAAGGTAGATAGATCGAAAGACTCAGCTCGAATCCGACAGATTACAACACAGAATGCATTTGGAGATCTATGCTCTGGCAATGCGTGCAGCAAAGGAACAGTTCTTTTCTGCCCACATTGCTTCTGCAAGCTCACATCCAGTGGAGTTGTGTAGGGTCATGAGGAGGCTAGTACATGCCCCTCCTCCCCGGATGAGTATTTGGATCCATCAGTTACTCATTATGACATTTTAAATGAGTTTTTAAAAAACAGATAAAATCTCTTGTATTCAAGCTGAACTAGACTCTAGAGTTACCGCAGAGTCTATTGTGGAGGTGTCCAACAGCTCCTCTTGTGTGTCTAAATTGTATCAATTTCAGTTTGTGACTCTCGATGATGTAGACAAGATACCTGGGACACTATACCTCACCACCTGTTCTCTCGACCCCTGCCCAACATGGCTTATACAATCTAGCAGAGAGGTTATTGGAGAGGGCCTTGTTAAGATCATTAAGGCTTCTCTGAGGGAGGGCAGAGTGCCTCCTTGTCTCAAGGAGGCAATTATTAGACCACTTTTGAAGAGGCCTGCACTGGATCCCTCAGAATTGGGCAATTATAGGCCTGTCCCCAATCTCTCATGGTTGGGCAAGGTGACTGAGAGGGTGGCAGCATCTCAGATCCAGGCTGTCTTGGAGGAAGGAGGTTATCTGGATCCGTTTCTAACTGGCTTTTGGGCAGGTTATGGGGTTGAGATGGCCTTGGTCAGCCTGTTGGATGATCTCCACTTAGTAATTGATAGGGGGAGTGTGACTCTGTTAATTCTTTTGGATCTCTCGGCAGCTTTCGATATCACCAACCATGGTATCCTTCTGGGGCACCTAAAGGGGTTGCGAGTGGGAGGCACAGCTCTGCGTGGATCTGCTCCGACCTCTCAGGTAGGCTCCAGATGGTGTCGCTTGGAGACTGTTGCTCTTTAAAACAAGAGCTCCAGTATGGAGTCCCGCAAGGCTCCATACTGTTTCCAATGCTTTTTAACATCTACATGAAACTGATGGGAGAGATCATTAGGGGATTTGGTGCGGGGTGTTATCAGTATGCTGATGACACCCAAATCTATTTCTCCATGTCAATTTCACCACAGAATGGCCTAACTTCCCCAAATGCCCGTCTGGAAGTGGTAATGGGCTGGATGAGGGAGAACAAACTCAGGCTGAATCCAAGCAAGATGGAGGTACTCATTGTGGGAGGTCAAGACTTATGAAGTAGTTTAGATCTCCCGGTTCTGGATTGGTTTGCACTCCCCCAGAAAGAGCAGGTACTTAGTCTGGGAGTACTTCTGGACCCAAACCTCTCCCTGATTTCTCAGGTTGAGGCAGTGGCCAGGAGTGCTTTCTATCAGCTTCGTCTATTTCTGGAGATAAATGACCTTAAAACAGTGGTGCATATGATGGTAACATCCAGATTTGACTACTGCAATGTGTTCTACGTTGGGCTGCCTTTGTATGTAATTCAGAAACTTCAGTTAGTGCAGAATGCAGCAGCCAGGTTGGGCTCTGGGGTTGCCCAAAGAGATCACGTTACACTCATTTTAAAAGAATTACACTGGCTGCCAATAAGTTTGCGGGTGAAATACAAAGTGCTGGTTATTATCTATAAACCCCTAAACAGCTTGGGTCCGAGGTATTTAAGAGAGCACCCATTTCTTCATCAACCCCACCACCTGTTAAGATCATCTGGCGGGGTCTGGTTGCAGTTGCCACTAGTTTGGTTGGTGGTAACTCGAACCCAGGCCTTTTCTAGAGTTGCCCCAGGACTCTGTAACACACTTCCTAACAAAATTAGAGTTCTTCCTTTCTGAATGTTTTTAAGAAGGAGCTTAAAACATACCTGTTTAGTCAGGCTTTTCGTTTACAGTTTTAAAGTTTTGGTTTTAAGAGTTTTTATTGTATTTTAAATTGTTTTAACTGGTTTTATATTGTGAACCAATCAGAGACGTTTTGTACGGGGCGGTATAGAAACAGACTAAATAAATAAAATTATGTACATCTGTACAGAGATTCAAGGATTGAATTGATACCTCTTGATTTCTATACCCAACATAATGCAGAAAAGTGGATATAAGAGGGATGTGTGAAATTTATTTACTTATCTATCTAACATTTATATTCTGCTCTTCCTCCAAGGAGCCCAGAGCGGTAGACTACATACTTAAGTTTCTCCTCACAACAACCCTGTGAAGTAGGTTAGGCTGAGAGTGAAGTGACTGGCCCAGAGTCACCCAGCAAGTCTCATGGCTGAATAGGGATTTGAACTCCGGTGTCCTCAGTCCTAGTCCAGCACTCTAACCACTACACCATGCTGGCTCTCAGTCATTCCTATCTAAGAATGTCAGCTGCTCTACACTAATCAGAATGAATGCCACAAACCTATGCTGAAGGCCAGACATGAAGCGGAATCACGAAACTGACAATAAGTAAGCTACAACAGAACTGGGCTGAATGCATCATACACAGCTATACGAATTGCTACTCCTTTTCATGAGATCAGATCAGAACAGGGGCCATGATTCAGTGATGTGTCTATGCCATATACCTGCTAACTTGGCAAAGAGGCACCTTTTACCATGGTGATTCTCTTTATTTAGCAGGGGTAGAGCAAATGGCCCTATCCACCCCCAGCACAGTACCTCTAGTGACTGTTGCTGGTGTCTATCTTATGTTTCTTTTTAGATTGTGAGCCCTTTGGGGACAGGGAGCCATTTTTTTTATTTATTTATTATTTCTCTGTGTAAACCGCCCTGAGCCATTTTTGGAAGGGCGGTATAAAAATCAAATAAATAAATAATAAATAAATAATATACAGATATGCTCTGGAGATTATGCAGACACCCCCTCACCCTGCCAGCTCCAAATTCAAAAAGCAGCTTTAAGTACAGCAAGAAAAACCTAGAATTCCACCTTACCATGGAGCATAAAATTCAACCAGGATTATATCTGCTTCATTCACGGTTTCATCAAAGTTATCTTGGGTCAACACTAATGTGGCTTCAGGTGGAGGGGTCCAATCAGGCTGTGAAACCTCTTTGACTTTAGCCACAATTTCTTAAAAAGAAAATGATGTAAAGACACAATGAAGAACTACACTTCAATCTTAATTAGTAAAAGTCATGTCATTTTGATGGGTGGGGTCTATGTGGAGGGAGGGCTTGTATATTACAAGGCCTTCAGGAGATTTTTTTAAAGATCTGTGCCAAAGGGGTCCAGACCACCCAGTGTCAGGGAAGATTTTGGCCTCACCACAACAGGGTCCCTAAACGCAGCATGCCTCATTCTTATGAGGAAAAATATGGAAACCATTCCCTTCATATAAATAAAGGAGAAAATAAAGATGCTCACTTTGGGACACCACACCATCTAGATCTCTTTTCTGCCCTTGGTAGCTCCAGACATTAAACAATCTAGCGTTAATCAGTATAGTCTGACTTCTCCATCTACATAAAACCCATATTGGGTTCTGTTTCTTGGTTATGCTGGAACAGGTCTGCATGTTGGGAACTTGCTTTCTATACAGCCAATATAAATATTTAAACCAAAAACACTGTGGGGCTATTCCCACGATCAGGCAAAATTGGGCTAGGGGAGCCTAGCCCAATTTTGCCTGATCGTGGGAGCCACTAGGCTCGCAGGCGAGCACGGTGGCTCCCAGGCGGTTAACCTGCCTAAGTACCCCTCCCCTAAAACCAGGTTTGCGGAGTGCTCCACAAACCCGTTTTTTAACATCGTGAGTAGCTGCGCTGCGGCTATTCACGAGGAGACCCCCAGAGGGGAGGCGATAAGCCACCTCCTGGCTCCGGGGGTCTCGCCAGCATGCCCTGAGCGCTCACACAGGGCATGCTGGAGCTTCCGGGAGCCAATCGGCCCTGCTCCCCCCAGCTCCGTCATGGAGCCGGCAATCGTGTGAGTGGCCAATCCGGCTGCCCAGGGCTCCCACCCTGCTCGTGTGCAGGGAGAGCGGGCTTAGCTCGCTCTCCCCGCTGAGCTCCTGAAACCAGGTCTCACTGATCGTGAGACCCGGCTCTAAGAATTGTTATCTTGCATGCAAAAACCACTACCAGCCAACCAGCAAACCACTTGGGAGAACCGCTGGTTGGTAGCCTCAAGCAACCACTCCATGGTCCACTGCCTTTATTTATTTAATTCATTTTTTATTTATTAAAACATTTTTATACCGCCCAAAACTTACGTCTCTGGGCAGTTTACAACAAAATAAAAACAAAGTTTTGTATCTTTAAAAAAATACATGCAATTAAGTATTTATTGGGAGCCGTGTTTCCTGCTCTTTTTTCCTTTTATGGTGAAGCTACGGAAGGTTCTGGTATCTGGTCTCTGCTCATAACCCAAGTGTGATGCAGAGAGACCACGGAGAACTGATGTTGCTTCAAAATCCTAGACTGAAAAAATAATACCATGAGTACTTCTGATCATACATCTCCAAGATGGTTGCTAGAAGGCCTAGCTTTGGACACCAGAAAATTATCAAGTTTGACACAGCTTTTTCTTGTCTGAAGACATGTCAATGTGATTAATCCTTTTAAAAAAGTTTTAACAGAAGATACAGGGAGGTTCTCCACACTAGCAGTGTGGAGAGCCTGCAGGGCTTGTGCAGGGAGAACGGGCTTGACCGCTCTCACTGTACACGAGCATTCAGCACGCCCTGGGCGGCTGCCCACACAACTACCGGCTCCATCACGGAGCTGGTAGGGGTGGTGGGGATCGGGGGCCTCCCGGCCCCTGGAAGTCCCAGCACGCCTCGCGCAAGTGCATTGTTGGAGCCTCCTGGCTGGGGGTTTCCTCATGAGTTGCCATGGCACAGAGCCACGCTATGATGACTCACCACTGACAAAACAGGGTTATCAGAGCCCTTGCTCTGCTAACCTCATTTAAAGGTGGGGGCATTTAAGGAGGTTTGCTGCCAGGAGCCGCGCAGCTCCCGTTGCAGCACACGACCTCCCAAAACTGGGCTGGGCTCCCTTAGCCTGCTTTTGGGAGGTCGTGAGAGTAGCCTCTTTGCTGCATGCATTACAATGTGCATCTGCTTTCCAGAACTTGTATGCCAAGGGGAGATGAAGTATCCCCAGTGTGGATACAGTTTGCACACATTTTTGTGGGGGAACGACACATGTTTCCCCTTTGTATAGGACGAGGATAAGTCACTCATGTGTCTTTCATCAATATATCCTTATTACATAAAAAGCAGCCCTTAGTTGCCTTCTATATACTATAGAGTAGACTACAAGCAGTGTGTAGCACTCTGCACTTAAAACAGCAAGATTCCACAATCCCATTTAACTTGTTGTGTGGAGCTAAAAAGAAACCGGCTACTACTTACCTGCTTCAGTTCTCGAGCCTTCATAATCCACCGGCTGTCCTTTCTTCAGAATTTTGATGGTAGGGTAACCACTAACATCAAAGCGGCCTGACACAGTAGAGGCGGATGTAGCATCAATTTTGGCAACTGGGATTGGAGGATCATTTTCTTTCAGTGTTTTGGCTATTTTCTCATATTCTGGAGCAAACTGCTTACAATGTCCACACCTGAAGGAGGAGGTGGGGAGAGCAAAACCCCAAACTGCTTAATATTTTAATTTTAGTACTCAGTCTTTGCACCAAGGCTAGGGCGTTTCCAAATAAGGATAGGGCTGATTTTATTTCAACATAGTGCTTGTCTAAGAGGCATGCCCATGAGCTCTGGTCACAGTTTGGGAAGCAACAGTGTTGCTGCCAGGAAGGGAGGCCTACCTGGAAAGCAAGTGTTTAGATCACTAGAGCACAATTTCACTAGTATCTGGAGCTCACAAAGTCCAAATCTCTAGGCTTGAAACAAGCACTATATGTCATTTGTTGGGGAAGCCAAACTGATCCAGTTCAATACTGAAATGGCCTGTTCACACTGCTGCATTCTTCCACATGAGTGTGCATGTACCACACAGCTGTGTGAAGGAAGACAAACATGCCGAGTAGATTTCAAGTGCTTTAGAAACTAACAGTAATATGAACCAGGCTTTACACATGCAGTGAGCCATCAGCTATCTCTGTCATGGAAGGTGCAGCCCTAGCCATGGAAAATGTTCTTTTCTGCTCCCTTTTTTAAGCAATCAAGATTATACCTGGCCCTGATACACAGGTTGAGCAAGAGTACAGAAAACCAATGATAATCCACAGAGATTCTTTTTGGTAAGACTTACATTCAAGTAAGTCACATGGTACAAACTTCATGGGACTGCATCAGTACAAATTTTGGGTAATGTGTGTGAATGTTCCTCTGGTCAAAAGCTAAACTATACAAAGCAACCATATTAAGTCAGACCACTGATCTATCTAGCTCAAAACTACACATTTGGCTAGCTGTGGCTCTCCAGGACCTCAGTCAGGTATCTTTCTCAGCCCTGCTTAGAGATGCCAGGGATGAAATCTGGGATCTGCACACAAAACATGTACTCTGCCTTGAGCTATGGCCCCAGAGCAGGGGCGTAACAAGGCTGGAGTGGGCCCAGAGACAAAATTTTAAAATGGGCCCCTCGCTGATACACACACTTCACATGTGACTTGCATCTGGGGGGCCCCTCGAGGTGTGGGGGCCCCCAGGCAGCCGCATCCGCTTGCCTAATAATAGTTATGCCCCTGCCCCGGAGCCTGTCAAAAGCCCAGTGGAGATGTAATGTGGGTCCAATACAAGTGCACTGGGGACCGGGCACTCCCCAGTGACAATTCCCCCAGCACTCAAACATGGTTTAGCATGACAGCAGCACTGACAGGTGTTTGTGTACGCACATGATCATTGTTATTTTTTCCACTCACTGTAGATCATCACCTTAAAAAGACACAGACATTGCTGTAAAATGAGAATGTTTTATCTTATTCAGTAGGTTCTGTCATATTGGTAGTATTATAAGAGTATTTGTCATAAAAATACATAATGTTGAATAAAAGTAAAGCGTTTGTTGATTTAGAAAACAACATATCCTTGTTTCACATTGCCATCAATTTTAACTATGTTTGGGGATAACTAGAGTTGCCTCCGAATCAGAACTTGAGATCAAGGTTTGAAGTTGGTTAACAAAACCTAAATAGGAGGGAACCTGGTTAGTATAAGCCACAGTTAATGTTGGTACTGATGTTATGCTAAATTCCTACTGGGGAGGATAGGGATCACTTTGCAACATTCACCAGTGGAAGATGCTTTTGCCACAAAGCGTGAATTGGCTTTAAGGGAGAGAATCAAAATGCTGTATCAAGCTTACCATGGTGCATAGAATTCTAGAAGCACAGTATCCTTGCCCTCAACAAAGGTATCAAAGTTCACATCATTCAGCACCAATACACCATTTTCCTCTTTTACTTCTGAATCATCATCATCAGTGTCATCGTCGTCGGCATCATCATCTTCTTCATCTTCGCTAGCAACAGATTCTGGGTTAATTAAGGAAGCAGAATCAATGTTTAGCATTGCAATGCACATGAAAACCATTGATAGAATCCTGATTCAGTGAAGCTCAGATGTTTGGAAGCATACAGCTCAGTGTGCCAATAGGACCATACAAATGGGTTGCCAGAATGCTCAAAGTGTGTGCTGGTCGCTGTGGAGCAATAGTGGTTAATGAGAAGTTGTATCAATAGTAGGCCAGAGACTAGAATAAGAGCTCTGTAGACAAACACCTGGCTGCTTAGTAGGAATCAAAATGTGAAATTCACCCTCCCCATCTCTTGAGTTTTCCTGATCCACAGTTCCCTAATCGGGCCTCCAAGGATCTCTCCCTCCCAACCCCTTTCATCAACAGTGTGTTTCTATAGTACAAATCTACACAACTCAGGATACTTCAAGCCAAATCTAGCCCATCAAAGAGCTAAATAAGCCTCCTGCTTTTATTGCTTGCCTGGAACTGCAAAACACACCCAGATGGGTTGTTAAGCACTTGGAGGGCCATAATGTCTGGGCTAGTTAGCATGGTGGACCACCGGTTATGCAATGGACAATGGGAATCTCATAATTCCTATCCAGATGTTATGAAAAAGGAGGCTGTACTCAAGTATAGCTTCCAAAATCCCTCATGTTTACAGCATTTGCCTGAAGAGGCAAATGCTGTAAGCGTGATGATGGGTGCTTCCGTGACCAGGGGGCTCCAGCATTGGAACCTCCCAATCATGGAAGCGCTCGCCATCATGCTTACAGTGTTTGCCTCTTCAAACAAACACTGTAAACATGAGGGATAAAATCAGAGGACCTGAATGAGTCATGTGCCAGGTGAGACTTCTGGCAAGCTTTCAGAGGCTATACCCTAGGACAGCCTCCTTTTTTATGGGGCTACAGTGTGCAGCTGATGTGTATATCAGGAGGGGTGGTTGTGAATTAACAAGATTACTTCACCATACAACAGATGGCATCATGATTCAGTTGAGAAAGTAGGCCGCTCTCTAAACTAAGAAACAGATTACTGAAATATTTGGCTGGAAACAAATGTACAATTCACTACTCAAATCATATCACTTGACTAACTGCTCCAACCCTATCATGTCTAAACTCAGGCTTGTAACTCAGCCTCCTGTTAGAATTGAGAGTTCCTTAATTAGTAAATAAATGCGGGGTTGGGTGTGGAGGGGAGAACATACAAAGCAGATAACCCATGAAGGAATTTTTCCTTTGCAGTGAGACCCCATCCTACAATCACTTATAACAGAACTGTTCAAAACAACCTGTGTTCAAAAGTACTTGGATAAGCAAGTTTTCAGTATTCCTAAGGCAATGTGTGTATTTGATAATATCTGCTGGTCAGATGCAAAATGGTGAACTCCTACCCCATAACCCTAATTATCTTCTTCAGTGCCAAGATCACTGCATAGTTTGATGGAGAAATTATTGTTTAGGCCAGGGGTTCCCAACTCATGGTACTCCAGACATTGCTAAACTACAACTCCCATCACCCCAGCTACAAAAATTGAATAAAAATTATAGCAGGAGATTATGGGAGTTGTAGTTTAGCAAAGTCTGGAGTACCACCATTTGGGATCCCCTGGTTTAGGCAAAGTATGAATAGAGAACTCTTACCTTGAATTCTGGCTTTGATCTCAACTCACAGTTGTGAGTTGAACTGATTATAGGGGTTGGGTTCATTTAATTACATGTTTTAACCAGCACCATTAAAAACTGTAACCACTGTCCCCCCAGAGACCTCATTTGCATGACAGAGCAAACTCTGGGCATAATTCAGCATGAGCTTCTAAGGCGCAAACCCCATGTATATTTGTATATTTTTAGCTTAATTATTTTTATTGTCATTTTTATTGTATGTTTTTAAACTTTTGTAAACCGCCTTGAGATTGTTTTTAATGAAAGGCGGTATATAAATGTAACAATAAATAAAATAAATAAAATGTATGGAAACTGTGCAATAGTCAGCTCTGTGTCTGTACTCTGCAGAAGGCAGCCAAACAGGCATAAAACCCACTCAAGTCAGGTTAGTAGGTAGATCTAGCAACTGAAATCTTGAACCCTCTCTCTCTCTTTTTCTTTTGGTATCCACACCCTCCTCCCACAGAGTTTAGGGAAATGAAGTTTGTGTTGTAGGATTTAAGGTTAACTACCCTTTTGCTTTACACTGTGTGTTCAGTGTAGGTCTGAAGCCTGCAGACACATTCCAATGAGAAATTCCTCCAATAGCAATATCTTATTATAGACCCAATTATATTATAAATATTACTTAAGATTATGCAGGTCATTTGTAGGACACTAGGAGCAATTCTCAAGTCCATGGACGTATTATCTTGCTGCATCAGAATAAGACTGAAATCCTATGCATGCTTACTTTGGAATAAACCCTATAGAACGCTGAGGAATTATTTCCGAGTAAAAATGTGACTGCACTTCGGAGTTCCATTGAGTAAAAGTACTTTATTAACAAAAGCGGCCAGATGCCTCTGGATAATAATAACAATAATTTAAAAAGCTGTCTCCAGCATCTGGTACTCAGAGTAATATTATCTGTGATCACAGAGGTTCAGTTTAGCTGTCATGGATAAACGGAATTATGCCCTTTCCTCTTAAGACACTTTTGAAGAGCTGGAGTCTTCCAGTCTGACAGCAAAGTTTGACTTGAGTGATTTGCATTAAGAATACAGGCGCTTACTTTGCAATAGGCTCTCATTATTAAACAAGACACACCCTATTTGCACAGCAAGAACAAAGTTTATGTCAGCCTAAGAAATAAAGGAACAGAGGCCAAAGAGAGAGAGAGAGAACCTGATTTGTCTTGCTAAAAAGCTGCAGCTAACCTGTTCTTTGGAATGGTTCCCCCGAGTTCTAATTCTCCTTCGCACATGCAGGTCACCCCTCCCACCCATTACTATTTAACCTAGCTTTTCGTTGCCCTTCCCCTGCTATTTTTCTTAGCCGCTTGTTCACCAATCCTCCTTGTTACCTGCCTCCCCGCCCCCTCCGCAAAAGCCAAAGACGAAACGTTTCAAGCTTGATCTTGCGATCTGCAAAAAGACTGCTTAGCTCCTCTTTTTTCCTCGGCTGCCTAACCCACACGCAAGCAGGCCCTTCCCAGCTTGGATAAATCCGTTCTTCTGGACGAATGGACACAGGCTTACCTCCACCTCGTTCCTCCTCCTCTTGGCACCTTCCTAATATAGCAAGCTGAGCCAAGCCCAGGAGCAGAGTTAGCAGACACACTTTCCTGATATCCATCTTTGCATTTGCTTCGCTGCCTAGTTCTCTTCCTCCTCTTTTTTCTTTCTTTTCCCGTTTTCGTTCCTTCTTTTCCTCTCTAAGGAAAGCCTAGCTTTCCCAGTAGGAGATCGTCCAGGAAGTCGTTGTCTTTGATTGGCTGTGAAAGGAGCCTGGGAAACCTGCGTGTTTAGCCAATCAACAGCCTTGTCGACTGGCTTGTGTTTAAGCGACTGGGAGCTTGCTTGTCAGTATAGTGTCTGCAAAGTATTTCTTAAAAAAAAAAAAAAAAATACTAGCTCTTTGCAGCGCACTTTTTCAGGGTCTGAAGCATGAGCTCTCGGGTATCTTAACTAGCACGTTTTGCTATAGCCATTCTCTTCTTATCTGAATTAACAATAAGAAGTACTATTACTGCATGCTTAAATGAAACCGTGCAAGGGGTGTGCGAACGCAAAGCCTGCGGATTTTAAGAAAACTACAAACTTGCTCTGAGGTGCCTTTCTGTGATTGGCTAAGCGGAAATCCGCCAATCACCAGCTGCCACTCGTTTGGAAATGCAAACAAATTTGGGGGCGGAGGGAAAGAAAAAAAAAGAAACAAAGGCCCTGAGAGGGGTGGGCTGTTAAGCAGGGAGGTGTGGTGAGCGTCTTGTCTGCCCCTGCCTAAGAGGCTACTTCTCACTTTTGGATTGGTTAGAGAACACTGAGGGGGGTCGTGTCGTAGAGGATGCGGGGGAGGAGTTATTGCAGGCGGGAGCCGCTTAGCGTCTTCCACGTCAGAGATTGGGCTACAGAAAAGGAGCGGGAAGATCTCTGAAGAGATGTTTTGGTGATGGAGGTTTTTGACAGGCCTTAAGGAAAGTTTTTTAAAAGGGTATATGTTTTATCTATTCATGCTTACCGTAGGTAGATTAAAACAATACTTTTAGTATTATGTAGCTTTTATTTATAATTAAGACTATTCAATTTTTCTTTCTCCCCCACCCGTTACAGTTGACTAAGGCAGATACTGAATAACTTTCTGTATGAAAGGGCTGAGGCTGTGTAGGCGACAGTTTTTAAACATACTATTTACAGATTTAAGTGGTTCTCTGAATGGAGTATGCTTAAGGACAGACAGGGGCCTGCATTCCATTTTGTTGCTACTGTAGCTTGGAAAACATGGGCTGAAACATGAACCTCTGATATTTAATAAGCAAGCAAGCAAGCCACCATTCCCAAAGTAGTCCTGGGTGGTTTGCACTAAAACCAGAAATACATAGTTAAAACCAGGAACCAATTAAATGCAGAATAAAATTAGAATTTAAGCTCAATATTATTAAAAGCCAGGGCAAGGCTCCCCTGAATAGCTTCCAGGGAAGACAATCCTCGTATCCATGGGCAGTGCGTTCCACAATATTTTAATTTTAAGTAGGCCAAGGAAACTCTTGTACTAATGAAGACAGAAGTTAAAACATAGAAATTTGTGTGAAGAACTGACTGCTTAAAGGCCATATAGATATTACATGGTGGTATACTGAGAGAGTTGCACAAGATAAAATTTCTTGGTATATTTTACTATTGATAGTTTCCATATTGCGGGATGTCTGGGAAATGTATCTGAAATGTGGTCCCCATATAAAGCACCTTATCAGTTTTTCCTCTAAGGTGTGTGCATGTGTATTCGCTTGTGTTGGGCATCGTGGAAGTTCCAGGGGCCACACGGCCCCCGATCCCCACAGCCCCCACCAGCTCCGTGATAGAGCCGGCAGTCGTGGGTGGCCGATCCGGCTGCCCAGGGCTGCAGGAATGATCATCTGAGGAGAGAGTGGGCTAAGCCCGCTCTCCCCGCAAACCCCATTCAGGTTTTTCACAATGATCGTGTGAAGAGCCTCATTGTTTTAATAGTTTGATGGTTTTTAATAGTTTTAACATTTTAAATTTAATTGTAATGTTTTAACCTTTTTATTTGTTGTTTTTATTGTTTTGTTGTAAACTGCCCAGAGAATTGCATTTTGGGCATTATACAACTATGTTAGATAAATAAATAAAATCCAGCTGACATTAGGTTCACTATGGCTTTGTTTCCCCGCCCCCCCTTATTCATGGCTAGTGGCTCTGCATCCTCATCATCAGGCAGTGTGTCTTCCCCAAGTGTGTAATTTTTCCAGAATAGCCATCAGACTGCTTTTGTTTTGGCATTTCAGCATTGTACCATCAGCAGCAAACACAGACCTTGGTACAACCGAGAATTTGTGTTTCCCTATAGAGTCTTCAAGATTTATTTCTGATTTGGACTGAAACAAAGACATTGTAGTCTGAGCTAAACTCAAGGCATACTGGTTGACTTCACTGTCCCCCGCCCCACAGGCTTGTGTTTGGTCCCTTGAGAATCCAATGGAAGAAGCTATAGAATTCACTTGGAACATTTCACTCTATAACTTCTGTAAGTAAACCAGAAAATACCCATCTCTCTGCTTTGGTAATACATTTTCGTAGAATCTTAGCAGCATCATAGAGTATTTTCATGTTATCATTTCCGTCAGTATTGCTCTTGTCTAACTGAATTGTAGCATCTCTTAAAATGTTGATAGAAACACGTTCTGATTCAGTTTATTTTGGTTTATGGAATTCTACACTTGGTATATCATGCTGTATGTTGCTTAATTTTTTTGCTGCTGGGATGGCTGTCCACATTATTTTCCATAAGCATTCTTTGTGTATGCCTCTTAAAGATGAGCCATGGCGACTATATTTCTATCCAACAATGTATTCTCAAGCAGACTAAGGAATTCAACTTCGGCTGCCACCTCATTCTCCTTGTTTGGTTTTTATGGGTTGAGTGCTGAGCGATTGACATTTGTTACATGTGTTGCCCAGCACCGTTGTGGTGTTTAATGTCGATAGCATGAGCATCTTGAGGATCAATGGATGTACAAAGCTTGGCAAGCAGTTTTTTATTTCCACTTCTTTCAACTGCATCTTTAAGTGACTGACGAGCAACACAATTCCCTTTTGTAAGGTGGTGATCGAGATCAAGTGAAGGTACTGCTTAACAGTACTGGGTCTTCCTCAGTATTCAATTTTATTTCCACCCCCACCCACCCCCCCATGTCATTCTTTGGCATGTTTGAACATTTTGGGATGAACAGTCTCTTGATAATATTTTCTATGCCATGAACACCCTTTTGCTTGAAGATCTTGCCATGTGACATCACCAAAGCACCTATTAATCTCAGGAAACCTTTGTGTTCATACTGAGCATGCTTCCTGATAAAGCTGAGTAATTTTTCATAGGATATAGCAACAGGCTTCTCCACCAGTGCCTCATTTGTCTCTCTCTGACAGATGATACAAAGCGAGTAGTTATTGTCATATCTTGATACTTTAGCTTCATGAACTTCAGGGTTGGAAATGTCTTTCATTGTTAATCAATGAACAACAGTCTTAACAATATTTAAGTGGCTCTGAGGATCTGAAATGCACAAAAAAACCCCACCACAAATTGAAAACTACACTAAAACAAACTTGTACACATCAAAAACAACCTCAAACCCTTAACTAGGGACACATCTCTCCCACAGACCTCTGATAATGTTGAATTTCATTTTTATGTTATAAGGAGAATTAAATCACTGCCCAACTGTGGTTAATTACCTTGTCTGTTGGTTTAACAGACATGAATATTGCTTTTACATTACAAAATACCAAAAAAATTAACTTTCTACTTTAATGAGGGATTATAAAAAACAGAGCAGATTCTCAGACTGCCAACATGTTTTTGTCTTGTTTTTATAGGTATTCTGAAGATAATTACATAAGTGGTTTGCTTTCATCACAAACATCTCACGGGTTTCCAAATCATTGTATATACTCCCGTACTAGAACCTTATTTTTAACTGTTGGACTTTATAACAGAAGCACCAAATGTGAATCAATGTACCCTCTTGTCCACACATTTGCCAACAGATACAGAGTCTGAATAATGGATTCAAAACCTGTCAGTTAAGATTCCCTTCCTTCCAGAAATTTTTCTTTTAAGTATGATAAAACCTTATATTCCCACCAAATCAAACGAACTGTATTTATATATTATTACAGCGGCTAGGATTATATAGGCATCTAACTGGCGTACTTTGGAGATTCCTTCCTTAAATGATTGGTTTCTGAAAGTGTGGGACTATGCTTCAGTTTCAAAAGTCTCAGCTTATGTACATGGTATCTCTACTGAATCATTCATGTCTGTTTGGGAACCCTTTATAAATTATAATATCTGTTATGGTCAAACTTTGTTCCCATTTTCTGGATTTGACTTACAGTGTTTTCGATATGTAACTTACAAGAAGCTGAATAGATTAGATTTTACAATTTTAAGATTCTGAATTTCTTTTGCTCTATCTTGTGTTTGATATTTTTTCTTTACTGCTGTAATTTAGAAAAATGAGGTTTTTCATTACGAAAAATGATTTGTTTTGTATTGTTTTGTATTGTCTTTATGGTGACTTGTCTTTGTCTTCTTTGGTTTACTTCTCAATAAAAATTCTTATTAAAAAAAACACACAAACAACCTGTCATGAAAGTAAGGCACAAAACAGAGTGAGCTGATTGGTCAGATTGGCCCGTCACTATTGACCAGTGATGTGCAAGTAGCTTCATACTGCATTGATCAATCTGTTTCTTCATACTGCTGCTGTTGAAGGGATGGTTTATTCTGGGGTTTTCTTTTACATGCAGAAGTTTGCACCTTTCCAAGCAATTATTAGCACCTTCTTGTTCCTCATTGTTCTCATTGTAACTTCCTATCCAGTTGTTGAAAGGTTTAGGAGGAATAGGTTAGGCAGATTTGTGCATGTGTGTCCACATTACTATCGGAGATTCCATAATGACTTTCTGTTCTGGAAGAAAGGCAGGATTAAAGAAAGCTGGTGTTGCTAGTTAAACTGTAACTGTGGAACAGTCTGCCGCATGCAGTGGTAGATTTGTCTTCTCTATATGTTTTGAAACAGGCTGGACAATTATTGGGGCTGCTGTCTCAAATTCCTGCACTGAGCAGGGGATTGGACTAGAAGACCTCTGAAATCCCTTCCAACTCTCCATTCTATGACTTACTATATCCTTACCCTTTTGCTAGAATTACCACTGGCATGGAGACCCTATTTA
Source organism: Hemicordylus capensis (assembly GCF_027244095.1). Classification (NCBI taxonomy): domain Eukaryota; kingdom Metazoa; phylum Chordata; class Lepidosauria; order Squamata; family Cordylidae; genus Hemicordylus; species Hemicordylus capensis. The sequence goes on along the minus strand of NC_069662.1, from coordinate 80,732,899 downwards.
TTAGGTGGTTGTGTGACACAAGACCTAAGTTATTATATAGTGCCCTATGACATTAGTGACGTGAAGGTATTCAGAGTATACGTTTATATTTTGGGGTTATATTTTTCTGGTTTATATGTACATCATTGATGATCGATATGCGGATTCAAGTAGTACTTCTAAGAAAATGTGTGGAACATTAGCAGGCTTCCTTCAAAGTTGCTCCCCAAAACTGACTCAAAAATTGGATTTTTATCCCAGATATAAATTGCTCTCTAACGTGCTCTGAAAAACCCAAATAGTGTGTGAACTGCTCCCCAATAACTTTCAGGGACTTCAGGGTAAATCTGGCTGATCTGTGAATGCACACCCTCCATTCCAGAGAAGATGTGAGTTAAAGGGCTTTAAAAGCCCTGTGGGAAAAACTTTCTGGGGAATTTTTGAAGATTTGGTCATTTTAATCAATATTCTTCTTTCCTTTCAAAGTCTGTCCCATTTCTAGCCCTTCCTTCCTTCCACCCTTCCTTATTTATTTATTTATTTTTACATTTATATGTAAAAATATACATATTTTTATGAAATATATACATATTTCTCTTCCTTCAAGGAGCCCAGAGCGGTGTACTACATACTTGAGTTTCTCTTCACAACAACCCTGTGAAGTAGGTTAGGCTGAGAGAGAAGTGACTGGCCCAGAGTCACCCAGCTAGTATCATGGCTGAATGGGGATTTGAACTTCGGTCTCCCTGGTCCTAGTCCAGCACTCTAACCACTACACTTTCTAATGTGATGATTTCTAATGCATCTCTCAATTGATCCTTCCCCCACCCCTTTTCCTTCAAAAAAGGAGCAAGCATTCTTCTGCATCAAGGTTTCTTCCTATGTAAGTTATGCTGATCTCATGCTATTCATCATGTTATGTTGGATAAAGACTAGACGATGTAGCAAATATAACAGTTAAAATGCTGTACTTTTGAAGTGAGGGGACTGGATTACTCTTTTAAAATAAATAAATGAATTATGATTTAAACATTAAGATTACCGGCTATATAAGAACTATTAGTCCAATTAACCCCCCCCCCCCATGTATATAGCAACAAGAATAGCATTGAAAAGGTTGCCTCTCTTTTGTGTGTGGCTGCAAGCATACACTCTAAATTCATGGTAGCTCATATAATAGCTTGCTTTTAACTTGTTTCTGTAAATTAACGTACCTTTATGACCAATCGTCGGGGAAAATAAGGATTTTACTTTGTAAGAATCCAGCTGTTACTTTTGGACAATCCCACCCGCTTCCCTTCAATACCAATCCTTTTTCTTTTTTCTTTTTAAAAGGGGCAGAGGTTAAGGGTCTCTTCTTAAGAAACAATGAACTGCAAGGTCTCTCTGATTTTACTTGTAACAATGGGATGATCTTCTTCCTCGTTGCAGCCTGTTGGTGTAGCAGATTGTTTTTCTTGACTAATCTCACAGTTAACATAGAAAGCTACTCCACCAGCTTGTGAGACTAGAAAAGGAGGAGGAGCTTTGCAAAATGCAGTTCGATTTTACAGGAATATTCTAGTCAGCATCTGTTTGTGTCTTTTTGTGAATTTAAGTGTTCCACACTGAAGTGTCTTGGCTTATGGGGTTTGGTGTGTAAGTAACCTTTATGGCTCTTTTTATTTGGAGACAGCCAAGATACACAACAATTCTCATGAGATTTAATTTTTTTACAGAAGGATGTATATGGGCGGAATGCATATACTTCACTGAGCAACCACAGACAGCTGGGGGATGTAGCTCAGTGGTAGAGCGCGCGCTTCGCATGTGTGAGGTCCCGGGTTCAATCCCCGGCATCTCCAGTCTTTTTGTATCTATATTCTAATTTTAAGCTGCACTGCTTTTCAGTAGATACAAAATATACTTTTGTCTTTCTAGATTTTCATATTTCTAGAATGGCTTGAAACACACTGCTTAGGTATTTGCAAATATTTGCTTCTGCATCTTTTCTTATTTTAGGCCACACTGTTGTTGCTAACTTTTAGTGTGATGTTTTAGTGAGAACATTCTTGTTGAATATAATGAATTGCAATGAAATAAAAAAGTTAAGTTGCATTGGCCGGGAATCGAACCCGGGCCTCCCGCGTGGCAGGCGAGAATTCTACCACTGAACCACCAATGCACATGTATAAAAGAGTGCTTCAAGTTGTCCTTCTGGGAAAAGTTTTGATTTAGACTACATTGCTTTTCAAAGTTTGTGACTTTAGTATGCCCCCTATTTCATCATTCTTTATAGTGAAAGTAATATGTGCTATGCTTGCTACTTCAGGTTGAGGGTGAGAAACCTTTATAAAGCCATGGCAGTCTCCAGGGAAGCACAGCAGCCCGCACAGAGGTTGCCCCGCCCCTGCTGCTCAGCCGGCTAGATTTGTCCTTCTTGCACTGGGAGATAGTAGATTGGCTCTCTGCTATTTGTTTCCTGATTGTGTTCTGCTCACAGCTCTTTGCCCACGGCTGATGAATTCAGCTGCTGCTCTTCCTGGAAAGATTAACGATTGTAAGTGGAGTAATTTTTATTGTGTTTGTGTGTGTGTGTGTGTGTGTGAGAGAGAGAGAGAGAGAGAGAGAGATGTGGGAGGAAGAGAGAGCCGGTGGGAGCATTCGCCCCACTCATTCCCCAGAATATATGATTTACGCTTGCATCAAAATAAGATTTTGCAAAATGGCTCATAGGGATTGTTTGTAAAACCTGCCCCACCCCCGTTCTTCTGTCAGATTCCATTTCTCTTGTGTAGAATCTCCTGAATGCATCTCCTTGAACTTTTAAAACATTGCATATGTGCCTAGTATCTGTATGTGTGTGTTTGTTTGAGCGGGGGAGGGAAGGGGAGAGAGAGAGAAATCCAGATTCTGGCTGTTGGCTGCGTCTTGCCTTCTCTCTTTGCAAGAACAGAAGGTTTCCTTTAGTTTGTGGTGTGTGACCTGGGTCTGAGTCTGACTCGTGTTGGGTCTGATAAGAATGGATTGGGAGGGGAAGGAAGAACACACTTGAAGGTTTGTGGCATTGCGGGGGGGGCGGGGGGAGCTGCTGTGCTGTATCCCGCCGCCCCCCCTGCATCAAGTGAAAGTCTTCCTGTATTCTCCATGATGGGAAAATGTTTTAATTTTCCCCGTCAAAAAACTCCTTTGGCATACATGCTAAAATGAAGTGGATTGTATTATCATTCACACAGACTATGTCTACTACGGCATTCAGAACCCAATGAATAAACAGCCCTGTTTCTTCAGGCAATCCTTTTTACATTTTAACCCCAACTGTGTGCCTCAGCCAATACCCATTGTGTTGTAAATGTGTGCCAGGTGCTTTTCGGTTTCTTGGAAGTACATTAGAAGCTGTTATTTTGTAGATTGGTTTTCTTCATGCATGGTCCAAGTGGTTTACAGAATCAGATATATACTACCCTTGAACACAGGGGCTCTGTATATGTTGCTGGGGAGCAACAGTGGGTCTTCATGTCCTACGCAGAGGCATTTGACTGCCTTTTGTTGGAAGAAGGGCTGGATTAGGGGACCATATAAAGTTTCCACATGGAGTCTGATCTTTGGTCCACCTAGCTAAGCAATTCTACACAGACCGGCAGCAGCTCTCCACGTTTTTAGTCTGGAGCCTTGCCAGCCCTATTTGGAGAGGCTGCCAGCCAGGAACTGAACCTGGGACCTTGTGCATGCAAAGCAGGAGCTCAACCACTGGGCTACACCCCCTCCTCCTAAGCAAGCATATGAATGACTTCTGCTGAGGTAAACCCATAGTCCGTCTGTCTCTTGGAGAGCTGCTGCCAGTCAGAGTAGAGAATGCTAAGTGTCACTCATAATTCTCTACTCTGACTGGCAGCAGCTCTCCACATTTTCAGTCAGTAGTCTTTCCCAGCCATTTCTGGAGATGCTTCCCTTGGGGGAAGTGGGGGTGTTTTTGTGGTGCCTGTGGTGGCACCAAAAATGACTTCTTGCACACATTCTCATTCAGACTTTGTTACACTGTTGCCTCCCTCCCTCTCCTCTTTCCTCAGGTAGCAGGCACTGTGGGTGCTCTTTGACTTTCCCTTGTCCTTCCCGCTCCTCCTCTTCCATTGGTCAGCAGGCCCGGTGGGGATGACTATTGCAGCCCACCATCCAGTCTCCAGCAGGGGTCGCTATAACAGGCCTGGCTATTCATCTACTGGGGGCTGGGCCTCTGTTTGCCCCAGTGTAAGAATGGGTCTGGTGTTCAGTTTATTAGCTTTCATTATCCATTAACTGGCAGTCAAAAGTGTGTTAGTGGGGCTTGCCAAGGCAGCACTTGTGATGAAGAAGATGGGGAATAGTATTCTTATGCTTCCTCTCTCCTCTAGATGCATAAAATAAGTTCCTCCTTCCCCAGTCCATACAGCTTGCAGGGACCAGAGTGAGGCTTATTTAGGCTTACCAAAGTACTTCTTAGGATGCTTCTTGCATTTGGTTGTGTCTTACAGCACCAAATCAGAACTGCAAGAGACCAATGGTGTCATCCAACAGTCCAGGTTGTTGTACATTTGTACTAGTTCTTGCAGCCCTATGTTATCTAATATGCAGGTGGAGCGAGACCATGTCAAACTTCAGGAGAGGAAAGGAGTACCAAAAACTTCGGTAGAAATGCCGTGGCGGGTACATTCTTAAAAGCTGTTTAAAGGCGCCTGCGGCATTTCCTCACAAATAGAGGCGAAGGAGGCTGCCGAGGAAGAGAAGGCGGTGGATGCGGAGGCAGACAGTGAGGCGCAAAGCGAGGCTTCCATGCAGCCAGGCTCAGCAGTCTGTTTTAAGGTGGCACTGCAGGCCATGAGTAGGAGGGGTGGAAGGGGAGCAACCTGGGGGCAGCAGCAGCAGCAAATGAGCCGGCCCAGCCTTCCCCACTGAGAAGGAGGCATGGCAGCAGCACAGCAGGGCCCTCTGACCAATGAGAGGCTCCACACCGCAGAGAGGGCCTCGAAGCAACAGTGTTCCTCCCCCGCCTTTTCTTGGCCGTATTTAATTGGTTTAGTTGTGGAGTTTAGAGTGATGCAGTGTTTCTGATGGGTTTTTGAAGAAATTCAGCCTTTTCCCCCCCTCAGTGCGGCATTTACGATGGTTGAGTACCAGAAGGGCAGATTATTGTACCTTCAGCATCATCAGATATTTAAACACAATGGGGCACTGCTTAAATCAAGAGCCGTGAGGTTATTTTCATGGTTGTCTGAAATATATCAATAAGCATATGGTTAAATCAGAGGTGAAGAATTAATAAAGTACTGTCGTGTGACAAACTCTTCCCTAGCTATTGCTACTTTTAGAGGTAACTCACCACTACACATTTTTGCCCATTTCTCTGATGCAGACCATTAGCCCTAGTGACATACACCTGAGTGAGTGGCAGAAGAATTATTTTGCTGTTCCCTCTGGCACCTGTACACCAGGACAGAAGGCAGATGCATATCGTGCACAGATCTTACGCATTCAGTGTGCATGGGCAATCTCTGAGATTGCCCAGGTTTGTGCTGCCAACCTTTTAAAAAAATATGCAGAAAAATACTCTGCAATTGTTGACTCTGACAATGCAGAGACCGACTTGAACTATGCTGAAAACTTTTTTAATTTGGCAAGATGTCAGCAAAATGACAGTGACAAGTGGCAATCTGCTTTGACAACAAGTAATGTGATGGAACTGAAGGGTGTGCAAGAGATGGTGCAGGCTGGCAAAAAGCTCCAGAGCTCTCTGATGGCACAAACAGATGTAAGTGTTGATAAAGTGGTCAGTGCCTCTGTTTCTTCAGGTCTTCCCAAGCTCACTCTCTGCAGTGGTGATGGGGAATCTGTGATGGGAGCTGGCTCATTAGATTGTATAAATCAAGGACCCAATATCCTTGGGAGGGCATTGGCCTTGAAGTTTTGTCAAAATGGTATGCCTGCCTCCACTGAGGCAAGAGATGCCCATTCTCTTCTGTCTGTGCCTGTAAGTGAAGTGTCTGATATTGCTTCTTGTGCAACCCCATTATTTGGAAAAATTGAACTGGCATTTAATAGTTCTCTGACACCCATAAGTAATTCTAGTTTGGGGCAAAATTCATCATCTTCCACTCTGTCTTTTGTTTCTGCAGGGATAGGCAATCTGGGAAAAAGAAAAACAATTTTTTGCATCATGTGAAGAAAATCAGAACATACCTTCTGGTTTTCTGCTTCAAAAGTCTTCAGGAGACACAGAAGGGAAATATTTTGCAGGGAATGGAAGCAAAAACAGTGAGAATGGAGCACCTGGTTTCAAAACAGCGAAAGAACAGCTCTGGGCAGATCAGCAGAAGAAATACCAAAACCAGCCCCAGCGTACACAACTCCTATCTTATGGTGGTACAAAAAAGTCTTTGGGAGCTGGAAGGTCTTGGGGTCCATTTGGAAAGTTTGTCCCTCCAGTGCCAAAAGAAGATGGAACTGGAAACATATGAATGCAGTGCAAACCTTATGGACCTGGGTCTACAGAGCTGGCTTGTCCACCAAATGAATGATTAAAGAATATAGAACCCAAAATGATACTCATTATGCATGAGATAATGGACCATGGGCCTCCAGTAAACTGGGATGGTATTGCTGGAGTTGAGTTGGAAAAGCAACTATGAAGAAGATAGTAGTATGGCCTATGCTGGGACCTGATCTTTTTACTGGCTTACGAGGCCCTCCCAAAGGAATTCTTCTGTTTGGTCCTCCTGGAACAGGGAAGACTCTTATAGGCAAGTGTATTGCATGCCAATCTGGGGCCACATTTTTTATCATCAGTGCCTCTTCACTGACCTCCAAATGGGTAGGTGAGGGAGAAAAGATGGATTGTTTGTTGTGGCATGAAGCCAGCAGTAATTAGGGATGTGCAAACAGGTTCGACCCCAAACCTGTTCGAGGTCAAACCACTTCAGTTCGACCATTCGGGATCGAACTGAACCCCCCTGTTTGGTCCGACCCTGAACTGAACACCCCCCAAAGTTCAAGGGGTTCGCAAGCTTTAAATTCTTTTATATATACACATGCACACCTTTTACTCCCCTTGGGGGAGTTCCAGGTGGCAGGGGGGTGCCTGTGGAGGTTCCCCCTCCCCCTCCTGGCCTTTGAAATGACCCCCTCGCCTGGTTCGGGTGCTCTTCGGATGGTTTTTGGCCTTCACCCAGAGGCCTGGCAGCCATGTGTGCAGGCGTGCGGCCTGCATAATGGCTGCCAGGTGAAGGCCGAAAACAGGCCAAAGAGCGCCTGAATCAGGCGAGGGGATCATTTTGAAGGCCGGCAGGGGAGGGGGAACCTCTACGGACCCCCTGCCTCCAGGAACTCCCCCAAGGGGAGTAAAAGGTAAATAAATAATCTTTAAAAAAAAAGAATTTAAAGCTCGTGAGCCACCCCCCTGGACTGTATTGTGGGGGGTGGGGGGTGGGTTCTGAGGGGGTGCCAGACCGAACTGGGCCAGCTGGTTCTGTGCACATCCCTAGCAGTAATCTTCATTGATGAAATTTATTCTCTCTTATCTTAGTGTGGGGAAGGGAAACACAAGTCATCTAGAAGAATTAAAACAGAGTTCTTGTTTCAGTTAGATGGAGCAACAACCTCTTCTGAAGACCCCATACTGGTTGTGGGAGCAACCAGCTGGCCACAGGAGATAGGTGAGGAGAGGATTATTGAAGAGACTCTACATCCCGCTTCCTGAGGCTTCTGCCAGAAAGCAGATCGTGTCTCAATTGATGTCAAAGGAACATTGCTTCCTAACTGAAGAGGAAGTGGACCTCATTGTTAAATAATCAGATGGTTTTTCTGGGGCTGACATGACTCAGCTTTGTTGAGAGGCTTTTCTAGGCCCTATCCGTAGCCTTCATTTTGTTGACATTGCAACTATCACACCTGACCAAGTACAACCTATTGTTTTTCAAGGTTTTGACAGTGCTTTAAAAACTGTGCGGCCCAGTGTCTCTTCCAAAGATCTGGAATTGTATGATACCTGGAATCAAATGTTTGGGTGTAGAAGATAATTAGGAACACATCTGTTTCATTGGATTCTGTGATAACTTGTATTTTAACGGACTTTTATTTCTAGAATGTTCATGATCTTGAAATAAATGTGAACAAATTCTGCATTGACTTAGACTCTTTTGCTTTGTTGCTTGAGCTACTAAGCCCTTTGTGCAGATAGATTGTTCTGCAAGACATTATTGAGATTACCATCCTGAGCACCCTTCCAAGGAATCATTTATGCATGCTTGTTTCTGTAGTAAAGTTACAGTATAGAAGTATCAGAGTTGCTTTACCATAGCTATTGATACAAAGAACCTGTAAAACACTTCTGTACTTTAACCTGAGACACTGGGTGTGCTCTAAAACATGTACAAAGCAGCCCTTTTCCATGTACTTGAACTTGCAATCTGCTGTTTTGTATTTGGTTTTATTTAAGGGGTGGGGAGACATAATTCTGTGTAGTTTGTCTTTGGGCATAAATGCACATATGAGGCATTCTGGTGCTGGACTGATATAGTGAGTTCTGGAAGTATTTAAAACCCCATGGTGCAATTTCCAATTGATGAGATTGATTCTATTGTTCTCTCAGGAAACTAGGTAAACCTGTAGCCAATTTGGCAATTATTTTTCCTTTGAATTTTCTTTTTAGTATTTAGATCAGGACCAAAACATCTATCAGTCTTGCTCCTTGCTGACATCTTGCCTCTTATCAATGACATTTTGAACAATATTGATAGAACATAAATATTTCACACATAACTGTAGAAGCTATCTAAATGGGAAACTTTAAAACATCAGTTTAAATGTAAGGGTGATTTTTGATTGTAGGTTACTGGATGAAGCCTAGAGGAATAGCAACTATGAAAGGGACAATCCTTATTTGGAGTGGAGCACAGTGTTCCCTTCATTCTCCTTCCTTCTGAAGGAACCCTTCCTCCTTTGTCAAGCTAAAATAGAATGGGTGATTGATTGGAGGGGGGAAAGTCCCCACAGGCATGGGTGGGATCGCCAGTTGCAGTTAGTGTTGGAACTAGGACCCTGGCAGCATCGGCTCTGAGCTGCAATGTATCATAGTGACGACTGGGGTGGGGTTAGGGTCATGGATAAAAAAGATGGACTCCTTCCCTCTTTGTTTGTCCTGTGTTAGTCTCCATTTTGTCTCTCCAGAGATGGCTGTTCGTTTTGGGCTCTCTCTTCAGCCACGTGCTACAGCTGAAATGAACTGCAGGCTTTTTCACATTCATTTGTAACCTTTTCTTTAAATAAATCCTTGTAGTTCTTCAATACTAATGAACTGTCTCAAGACCTCTTGCTTTACTACTTTCTCACCAAACTGGTTTTGCTTTGCTATTTGGGGACTGAACTGCCGTTCTTCCTCTACAGTTAATCTATCTTTAAAGGTGGGAAGAGAGGGGCCCAGTCCTATCTTGGCCGTCTTCGCTAAGTCACTCTCTCTCAGCTTCAGTCCTCTATCTGTGAAACTGGAAAGCATTAAGAGTGAAACCTATGAAGCACTTTAAGCAGGCAAAGGGCTATATATATATTTTTAAAGAGTACTAGTAGTAGTACAACTGGGGATCTGGTATACAAACCTCATTAGAGTGATCTACTTGTGAAATTGCAGTATCCTAATTTTGGTTAGCTGCACATACCTTCCTGCAGGATTGAGCTCAGGAGATGCCTGTTCTACTCCTTTCTAGAAGAAACAAACCAGCTGTGCACAACATGGATTGGTTGGCTCTTGAGATATCACAAAACCATCTTGTGATGTCACAAAACTCTTTGGAACAGAGAGGTGTATTCACAGGGCAGTTCACACTAGCTGGTGCAGCTATTTGTACAATTACAGAGGTTGGGAAAAGAAAAGACTTATTTAATTATGCAAATGATTATTATTAATTTTATTAAACTTAGTACATATTGTACTTGATAAATTAATAATGTTAGTTTTAAACTGCTTCATATGTATGTTTATTATCCATGCCCGTTCAGTTCCCAAAATCTTTCCTCCTCAACACAGTCCTTCCCATTTCAAATCCAGTGTAAAAGTTCCTTCCAACTAAAAAGAGAGATCTTTTACATAAGCTTTACATATTCTACCACTATTCGAGCCTGGAGAGGCACTGCCTCGTAGAACAGGACCAGAGGGGGAGGAAGTGGCGGGTGGCAGCGCATGTGTGCTGCCCAGAGAGGTGATCTGCCAGGGGAGGAAGTGGGGTACCAGTGCCATCTGTGAGAGCAGCACACACCTCTTCAGGGAGCCAGTGTGGGGTGGAGGAGCAGAGCTTCTCTCTGCCTGGGGACGTGGCACACACTTCTGCTACTCACAACTCTTTTTTTGGAAAATCTTTTCATCTTACTTTGACAAATGAAATAAATGTTCAAAAAAGAAGACACACTCACTCACTCACTTACTCTCACACTGTAAATAATAAGTTTATTGTTGTGACCACAGGTCATAACATAGATGAAGAAAATACAACATGCTGAGAAGTTACATTAGTTAGGTTGAACTAAAACCAAAGCTACATTTTAGAACATATAAATTTATTTCAGAGTTTAAAAGAAAGCATAGCAAATGTGCCAAACTGACGACAACATATGGAATTGCATCCACAAAAAGATAGATGTTCTACATCCAACCCCTTAGGTTTATCTATCATTAGTGTTTTCCCCCTGATCACATCGTAAATAGGACAATAAAGGACATAGTGGTTGATGTCCTTCACTTGACCAGTGCAAAGGCGCTGTTCCACTGGGAGTTAGCATAATCTCCCTTCAAGTTATTCTGAGGGCATAGAGATGGCAATGGTAAACCCCTCCTGTATTCTATCAAAGACAACCACAGGGCTCTGTGGTTGCCAGGAGTTGACACCGACTCGACGACACACTTTACCTTTACCTCTACCTCTATGTAATCAGAACCATTGACTATGATTATGGAGTGGAAGTTCACATGTTTCACTGCAAGCTATGTGAATGAAGAAGGCTGCTGGAAATATTACACTTGCTTGCAGTAGCCAACACAGGAAATAAAACATTTTTGCCTGTTTGTTTCAGAGCTACATATGATGTAGTCCCCAGACTAGTGCTATAAATAGACATTACATTTGTCCCTATGTTGGTAAACTTCACCTTCTTCCAGTAGTACTCTATTGATACTGGTGCCAGTTTCTCACTTTTTCAGTGCAGCCACATAAACAAAGGCAACAGCTTGTTTATAGCTATCTGTATAGAAAGAAAAACAACCAAAAAAAGTAATTAACTATGTGAGCCCTTGAGGGCAGAGCAGGAAACTGTCTCCCTGTAAGGGAGCAGAGAGGGGACAGAAATCAGCATCAGAAGTTTTGTGGTGCCCAGGGGAAGTCTGTGGTCCAGGAATCTGCCCTGCAACAGCTGAAGGAGAGACAGATATTCAGTAGGTGGAGTTAACATTCAGGTTATCATGCTGCTGAAGTACAGGCAGAATTTCAACAGGTGCTACTTCAAGCTTTATATAGAAGACAAAGTCACCCCTATTGAATGTCTGTTGAATGTGTAGTTATTTGTGTTAAGTCCTGGGCCCTCTGACCCTTATAAGGAACTCAGCATCCCTTCCACCTTTTGAGGTACAAGGCTGGAGGGTGATAAAAGCCAAACAACAGCACTGAGCACTACAAGTTCTGAAGTAAAATGCAAAATAAAGGAGGTCACCATCAGACAGAAGCAGTCACAGTACCACTGCTAGGAGATGAGATCTATGTGATAGGGAAATGGGTCTAATCTACCTCAGACATATGAGAGAGTTAAACTATTCAAATGTGATAGGTGCCAATTATTTTTGAGATAGCTCTCCTTTCTAGGGTGTGGCAGAAGGAATCGGATTTCAGCAGCCCCAAGAAGCTCTTCTCAGCTGTTTTGAGAACCAAACGACAAGAGCAGCAGGGGACACTGATGAGTCATCTTTCACTCCCCAGCTCTTCTCTGCAAAGTCAGAAAAAACCCTAAACCTCATCCCCTATGCTGGCATGCCATATAAGAAGGTGGTGGTGGGGGGTGTATTTGCGAGTAACATACCTGTTTTATATTTGATTATTCTCGCATTTATTATCTTAGATTTTTCATATTTAGCTTTCCTATTTTATGTAAATATTCATGAATGAACTTGTATCCATTAATCAATCAATCCGTTATTATGGTCATTGACCAGCGGAACACAGCAAACATTAAGCAAAACAAAATGATTGGATTACAAGCCATTAAATTGAAACAATAACTAAGGCAAATTAACCAAGTGTTGACTATTGTTACAAGCTATAAAACAAAATTTTGCAACATTTAAAGAAATTAAATCATTCTGTTCAGACAGTAAATATTGAAGATAAAATAGATCTGTATGGTCTGGAAAATTTACTATAAAGGGGGTGATAAAACAGGTTTGGATATCCTTAGAAAAAAGGCAGTATAGGAGGACATGAATGGTTGATTCAATAGCACCTGAACTGCAAGGGCATAGCTGAGCTACATATGGAATTTTCTTATACTTTCCTTCTAATACAGCTGTAGGAAGGACATTAAAATGAGCAAGGGTCCAAGCTCTTCTAAATTTTGACACTGTTATCTGGTTCAAATAGCTTGGTCTTAAAATAAAAAAATTGGTTGCTGACGAATAGATCTCTTGGAAGGCAAGATTGACTTTCCATATTCATCACCTTCGTCCATCATCTAAGTGCTCTCTTAGCATACTCCAAACCCATCTTTATAAGGACTTCCTGTGAGAAACGATATAATACAATAATCTCTGTTGATCAATTCGATGTGGGAAAAATCTCTTCAACTAACATCAGAGGAACCAATCCTACAGGAAAGAAAGACAACCTTAGCCAATAAGCAGAAATGTATAAGCATAATAATGTCTCCACCTTAATACCAGCTTCTTCATTAGGTGCACAATGTGGAACTTGGAAGATATTTATTAAAATATTTGATTGTACAGTCTCCAATGGGACAAAATTATCATAAGGTGCAACTTGAACTCCATAAAAGAGTTGTGCATGAGAATTTGCTAAGAATAGTTTTATTGCTGCTGGAATAAATAAAGCTCCTCTGGAGAAATAAAAGATTTTAGCGCTAAAGCCGATTTTGGGATACATAATCTGAATGAGCACTCTGCCTACCAGAAGCTTGAAATACTGCTCCCAAGTATTTGAAGATGCTTATCTGTTCAGTTGCCATGTATGCGTTTTGACACCTGGGCAAAGGTAAGGATATTAGTCTTAGAATAATTATTCTCTAAGGCTTCCTTGTTACAATATAAGGCAAGAGAGCGTAATCGACGTTTAATCCACTCAGGGTCTTAAGCAAAACCACGTCATCCGTGTAGAGTAATATTGCAATGTGTCTATATGCTAGCTTTGGGGGATGAATTATTCAAATGAGAAACCAAGGGATTAATATAAAAATTAAATAAAGTGTTAATATACAGCCTTGTCTGACACCTCTCCAGGTTGGAATTTCTTTGGTGAGATGACCTTGTATACTGCAGCCAACTTTCAGGAAGGAGTTTTCATGAAGTTTATACAATAAAAGTAACAAACATCTATCTGTGCAGGGGCATAACTATAATAGGGCAAGGGGAGACAGTTGTCTGGGGGCCCACTGCCTTGGAGGACCCCCCAGAGGCAAGTCACATGACTGACTCCCCCAGCTGCGCACCCTCCTGGGTTTCCTTCAGTTGTATTCATCCTCTGAAATTGGTGTGTGTTAAGACCTGGAGCTCCAGAACAGCATGTCTTTCTCTAGTACCATTAAATGACTTGTATCGTCCACAATTTACAAAACCTTTTAAAAAATAATTTAGGATGATGTTCTATTGTGGCACATAGGTAGGGTGTGTGTGTGTGTGTGTGTGTGTGTGTGTGTGTGTGTGTGTGTACACACACACACACACACACACACACATATAAACACTATGCTTTTTGTTACCACTGTTCAGCCTCATTTAAGATTTCTGTACTTCATGAGCTAAGCTTCAGTGGGGGGAAGGGGGGCATTTTTAAAATTTTGTCTCTGGGCCCACTCCAACCTTGCTACACCCCTGTATCTGTGGAAGAGTTCTTAAGTTTGGTCGACAATTTTACTCTAGAAACTAGGTCAAAGGCAAACTTAATCAATAAAAGCAGCATACAATGCAGTACAAGGTTTGTTGATATATTTTTCAACCAGATGCTGTAACATAAGAGCTTGCCCTAATGGAGAATGACCAGCTTGAAAGCCAGCTTGTTCTTCTGCCAGAATACTTTATGATTTGAGCCAATCCAAAAGTTTTCCATTTAAATGTCTGACATACAGCTCACTAATTACACTCAAGAGACTGCTGGGATTATATTTGGCAGGAAGATCGCTTTTGCTTTAAAAAAAAAACAAACCTGAATGGGAGTTATAACTATATCCCAGTCTCTTGGGACCATTGCAGTACAGTCTATGAAGGTAAATAAAGAAACCAGAACAGGGGTCCACTACTTCAAATTGTTGCTTGTGACTTCTGTTGTGACAAAATAATTACATGGAGCTTTGCCAGGTTTAAGTTGTTTGACAAGAGCCACAATTTCCACACAATTAGCTGCGGCCCACTTGAGGAGCAGATCAACATCAAGTTCCAAATCAGTGCTGGGCAGCCCTTCCTGCACATACAGTATATGAAAATGTATGAAAATAATCCTCCCATACTCCAGCGGATATTAAATATGAGGAGCTGGCGGGACAACAAGCCAAAATCAGGGTTACAAGATGCCAAAACAGGGCAGAATTCTTCATTTGAGAACCCAAAATCAGTTGATTCCAATAAGCTCTAACAGCCTCCCTTTTTAAAAAATAAGCAACAACTGTTTATACCGTCTTTTCAACATTAATAAGTCCTGAATGGAATACCTAGATGGATCCTCAATATACAATTTTAAATGCCTTATCAACTCCCACTCAGTCAAACCAGGGATAGAAAGAAATAGACTTATCCTTAGAAGTATGAATTTCTGTTGTGGATAGCGCTGATTGAAGCCCCTGGATCAGTTTAGTATAGTTTTCTAAAGTGGAAACATCTGATCCACCAACAGCAAGTGCTGTATGGATCAGCTTAGCTGGCTCTGAAGATAATATTTTAGTAGCCAGCACTTCATGTTTAGGTGACCACTTCATATGGACAGGACATACCTCTTCGTCCAAGGTAGAGATAAGACTATAATCTAAAAGCTATTTATCAAAAACTCTCAAATGGAGAATTCCTGGAAAGCGGGCACTCTCAGGGCAACTAACAATAGCAAATTTCTGCAGAAAAAGAATTAAATGCCGTGAAATTGCAGTGTAATCAATCAATCCAAGAGGGCTTAGTACCAACCCAGTGAGTATATTCAACTGAATGATCATCACTCATTATTTCATTCAAGAGTTGCAAACAGAGGTGCACCTAGATAATTTTGGAGCCCGAACCTAAAGGCCTTTGGAGGCCCCCCCACCCCGCTGCAAGTTAAGCATCACCCCCTACACACTCACACTGTGACACACACATTATTTTTAACAGGTGGGTTCTTGGCGACACAAACAGCAACTGAAGTCACAAGAATTTAAGAACAGAAAACAGGTATTTTTATGCAAATATGCATTAGCAGAAACATTTCAACATGCAACTTAATATATTCCAGTACAACATATTTCTGCATTCCCCACTCTGTCTCTAAAGCTGCTGTTCTTTCTTTCTTGCTGATGAAGGAGCGGGATGGCATCTGCTTCCAGAATAGGCCCATATAATCAGTAATGAAAACCAGCTCTGGCCTGTACCCTCCAGACTCAACCAGCTGCTGGAACTCTGCTGGGTAATGTTCTGCAGCCTTGTGGTCTGCTGATGCTACTTCTCTAGACAGCTTAATGCTGTGGCAGCTGTAGTGGCACTTGAACCTCTTGAACCAGGCCCTGCTGGCCTGGAAACTGGACTCGGCGCCTTCAGATGTTGCTTCCGCTTGATCACCTTCCTCTGCAAAGCACCTGTAGAGTTGCAGCACTTTCTCACAGATTACTGGTCCACTCAGTGGCATGTTTTCCTGGATTTGGTTCTTGATCCACAGGCTGAGGGCCTTTCCCATCCATTCCATGCGGGGCTTGCATGGATGGAACACCACCTTCAGACTCTGTGATGTGTTGGATACCACACTGGCAAAGATGCTGGCTTCCCACTTCTTGATGGAGCGGACAATATACTTGATGCCGTAATGACGTCCAACAGATGCTGTGCTGTCCCCATGAGCCAGCATGGACCTTCTCACTCAAGTGGAACATTTTGCGAAACCTTTTGCAATCTCAGCAGAGCTCTCTACTGTGTACTTGCTAAGTCTGATTGTGGAGAAAGTTAAATTGGTACAATGATGTACAGTACAGGTGCAGCACAAAAATTGCTCTAGACAAATCCCATACACAAAATTGATAAATGCGCTAATTAAAATCAATTTAGAATGGATGCTTAAAATCAGTTTTCAATTAGCATTCTTTTACTACTTGGAAAAAGACTCCCAATTGGGAGTGAGTGAAGGAAAAATGGCTGATAACTGAGCTGGGGGTATGTGCTATTTTATTATTACATCAAAAGCAAGTTTTTAATATTCAAGGAAGAAGTGAGAGAATAGGAGATCCAGATTTTTCTCCTCAGTCATCATCGGAGATAGTAACGTCCAAATCATTCTTCCATTTGTTCTTATAAGAGAGAGTTGATCCCCATTTAGAAGATGTAATAAGATCATATATCTTGGCTCATGAGCCAGCTGGGAGTATAATTGTTATCTGTGATGAATCTCTCAAAGGGAGTAAAAGGATGGTTTAACAAGGATAACTTTTCCATTAGAGGTAATGCAATGATGAATATTCAAGGTAAGGTAATGGAGCAATCATAATTGTCCATAAGTTGTTGCAGTGAAGCTATTTTGCCTCTGGAAATTAAATTGGTAAATTTTGTAATTTAAATTCTTTCTCCAAGTAGTAAAAGAATTAGCATGTGTTGCAGGCAAAAACTGATATTGATTGAAGGGGGTAGATGTAGGGGAAGGAGTAGGAGCTAGAGTATTTATCCATTTATCCTAGCAGTGAAAGAGAGTGTATAAGAAAGGGTGATTGGAAGTCAAGTTCAGACAGTCACAGTACAGCTGCTATATAATTTCCTCAAAAGAAAAAGGATGACGTAAATAACTCAAAGGTAGTCCACTTCTGCGGGTCTGATGAATGCTGAAAAATTAATATAATATAAGGTCAGGGGCCTGCAAACTTCCCTGAATAGGTGCCAAATGTATGGAGGCTTTTTGGATACAAGGTGATTTGTAATTCCACAGGAAAGTGTCCAAAATGCATTGCCAGGATTTCAGTGGAATTTCTGGGATGTGGTAGGGTAATGCTAAGAACAGAAATATAAGTTTAGGGAGGATGTTCAGTTTAATTAATAAGAGTCTGTGGAACAAAGAATTAGGTCGAAAGTTTTCCAATTTTAAAAAATCCAATTAAATAGTTTTTTAAATGTCAATAATAGAGGTATTAAGCAACTGTGTTTTTGGACAGGCTGATGTTTGCAAATGCCTATTGTTTATCTGGACATATTAACTCCGCACTCATTAGCAGGCATTTCTTAATCACGTCCCCATCCAAGAAAGGTTTTGAGGACCATGCAAGTTCATGGGCTATCATGTAGCTAGCTTCAGCAGCAGCCTCACTTACTTGATTGGCCTTGGAGAAGGACAACTGCTTCTTTTTCAATGACCTTTCCAATTCAGAAACGTCGTCCTCATGTAACTTTCCAGGATACTTATTCTACGTCTCAGCATGATTTGTGTCTTAATGCCTCCCAACATTGTACACTTTGGCTACAGCTATCTGCTGTGTGCAAATCAAGCATGTTGGTTTCTCATTCACTTCCCCAAAGAAGTAGGAATCCCTCCACTTCTCCTGCACCAGTCCATTCATCATTCCTTATCTACCTTCCCTTTCTTTGATCACATAGTTACAATCCTTGCAAAGTACTTCCGACACTTAAAATCAAAACGTAGCCTACAAAAATCCAACTGGTATGCATGCAAACTTCAGCCCTGTTCAGACTTTAAAGACGCTCTGCATGAGTAGAGGCCCTAGCTCACCGATCACGGGACACCATCATGGAAGCAACGTTCACCTTGTCAGACGAATACCATTGTAATCGTGAGAAGCAGGCTGCTGCCAGTAAGTGACTGGGCTGGTGTGGACTTCTGACCCCATTTGAGATGCTCTACTCCAGGCATCCCCAAACTGCGGCCCTCCAGATGTTGCTGAACTACAACTCCCAGCATCCCTAGACACAATTTTTTGTGGCTGGGTATGCTGGAAGTTGTAGTTCAGCAACATCTGGAGGGCTGCAGTTTGGGGGTGCCTGCTCTACTCATATAGAGCGACTTAAAACTAACATCTGGAGGACTTTCATTGGCAGCAAATCTGCATGTTAAATATTAGCACCACAACAAGGGGAGCTCAGTTTTGTATTGTGCAATAATGCCCCCCATAGACAACAATGTTGGATAGCAGTACTGTGAATGGATAGTTGCACACATTGAAGAGACGTTGCATGTGACTGCAGTACCTGCAGACAAGATACCCGATTCTGCAGTCTAGGTATCTTGCTGCATACATTCCTCTTTGCCACACAGGAGTGTCTCTCCAAATGCTTTATTATGAAAACAAAATGCCTCACACCATCACATTGTCCTCCTCTTCATGAGCTGCTGCTGCTGGCTGTGTGCATGCCAACTGCTTACTGCTCATTCCACCACCAGTTAAGCTGCTGCACTGCCTGCTGGTCGGCGCACCCTCCGGCCTGTGGGGGAGGAGCAGGGCTCCCTGTTAAGTGCAGGAGAGCCTTTCATTGGGCTTCAGGCTATTGGCACACAGCAGCCTGATCTTCGAGGAGAAAAGCACCCATAGCATTGATAAACAGCTCGGCACTGGCTGGGGGTGGGTAGAGAAGCGAAATTGTGGGGGGAGGACCCCCCAGGACACTTCCTGGCTATGGGCCTGGACTCTTGTAATCTCTGTGGTTCCACTTTGGCTATAAAGAGCAATTCATTGAAAGGATCAAAGTGGACCATATGTGGTTTCTCCCAGTTTTCCATGATGACTTTGGCCTCTTCAGAGAGACTACTGTGTTGACAGGGCCTTGCCCATGGATTACTCTGTTTCTTTTGCTGCTTTCAAGATGTTTTGCACCAATTTGAAATCTGCCTGGAGAAGGAGGTGGACTTCATATACTGCATGGTACACTACCTTACTGACTTTCTGTTTGTGGGATTGGTTAATTCTGGATAGGGCCACCATCTCTTGGCTACATTCAAGCAACTAGATGGGGAGCTGGGAACCCTACTAAGTCAAGGTATAACAGATTGACCTTTGGGAATTGAGCTGGATTTGGTGTCATACTGCAGATGGCTACCAGCTGAGAAATTGGACATGCTCAGGGTTAAGTTCCGAAAATCTATATAGACAAGGAAGATTACCCTTTGGCAGATGCGAGTGATGCACTTTTGCCTCTAGAGTGGTTGCTCTGGGAAGGGCCTCATTCATGTCACCTTTGTGATGCCATGGCAGGGTTAAGAAAGTCTCATCATTGGCTGTTGATATGACCCAGATGCAGACTGATCTGGGTACATGGTCAGATTTTCTGGAAACATTTAGTGGGGTATCCCCTTATTCCATGCCTGTGGAATAATGTTTCATTTTTTTGGCCTGGCAGGTACCCAGTACCTGCAGGTACCTGTGCGCATGTGTGTCAGCCATTTCCGTTATGACGCTGACTAGGGCTGCAGGGATGCATGCTGCAGCCCTGTGTGCCTACTTTTTGAGAGAGTGCCAGAGGGGGAAATGCAGCGGGATGAGGGCTGGCAGGTAGGCAGCACCTCCCCTGCCCCTTAAATAACCCCCGCGCCCTCCAAACTGGCTAGAACACTGGTTGAAGGGACTGGGTTGGTGCTTCTAGAATGGAGCACCGAATGGTTCCGTGCACTTCCCTACTAAAGAGGGGCTGGGTGGTCTTGGGTTGCCACATAACATGGCCCACCCCTACTTTTGTGACCCCCACAAGACTTTTAGGCTGGCTACAGGCTGCACCAATTCCCTTAGCAACACCACAAAGAATCCTAGACCCACCATATGCAATGCCAGTGTGTTGCCATCAGATGGTAGGGACTATCTGGCTAAAACGGATTCCCTATAAAAGCAAATTACATTTTAATCAGCTTGTAGAGGACAAAGGAGGAGGAAAGGTTTGTTTTGTTTAAAGGTAACATAATAATAATAGTTATTAATAAAGTAGCCCAGCAGGAGACTGACTGTGGCTCTGATATTGTTATATTAGAGGTTTTGTTTTTGTTTTTTTGTTTACCCTGTAATAAGGGGAGGGACAGAGGGTTTCACTCTTCAAATGCTCCTTGATTTCTGGACTAGGAGACAGGACACAGTGTGAAACGGGAAATGTGAAGTGCCTTGTAGCTCCATACAAAGAGTTGCCTGGTCAGAGATAAGAGGAAACAAGAGAGAAAGCATGGAGGAAAAGAAATAACCAGGTTTAAACCAGAATATTTAAACAGGGATTGTATTATGGGGATCTTCATCTCCTATGCATATTTACATGAGAGTAAACGCTTAACAGGACTTAATTCTGAGTAGACATGCCCTTTTGAGAAGGGGCAAAAAAGGCTAAATGACTGGGAGGGGAAAAATAAGACTGGGGATATGTGAAAGGTGTTACAAAGATTGTATCAGCTAATCTCCATTCCACTCACACAAAGGGTGCATAGGAAGAGAAAGAGACAGTCTTCTGCACCCATCTTAAAAAACAAAACAAAAACCCAGTGTCCTGATATTTGCTGTGCTGCTGAGGATATTAAGTGAACATCCCTCACTGAGGAAGAAAAGAAAAGAAAAACACCAAAGTTAAAGTGTTGTTTGAGGCCCATTTTTATTGTGCATGCAACTTCTATTAGCAATAGCCATTGAAAAAGTGAGAATTCTATATAAAGCATATATAAAAGACAGGCAAGTGACTTACACAGGTCAGCAACTTGGAGGAGAGTGCCAGAGAAGTATTCTGGCAAATAAATCTTGCCAAAGAGTCTAGACCCCATGACCACATTAATCACTCCATGTGGAACAATGCAGCAATGAGCGAACGTTCCCTGAACATATTGGGAAGGGCCCAGGCTCCCCTCAGCTCTCTCGTCCTTTAAGCCCTCCGATTTCCAATAAAAGGGAAGTGCTCAAGAAAGTGAAACAGGGAAGCAGTTGCAACAGGCACCTCACTCACCCCAAATGAGGAGACTGGAGAACTAAGCCATGGCAGCCGCTGCCTCTTGGGCCTGGGGGGCAGAGGGGAAGGAAGAGAGCCAGGGGTAACCATCGGTGAAGCTAAAAGTCAGCAGGTCCAGCCCTAAGCTGGAAAGAAGTGAAAGGGCAATCACCAGCCCATGGTTTTCTCCAATTGGTATAGTTGCTGACTTGTCTCAACATAAAACTCCAACGTTCAAAGCAGCACTTGGCAGCTGGCAATTTAGTGCTAAAATTGCCCCTTAGTTGTCTGTGAATAAAGGAACCATGCCATTAGACTGGTTAATTGTACTTGTCAGTTAGAAAAGTAGCAACCTCCAGATATGTTCGAATGGACAAACTGATTGGCAGAGGGACTGCTTGGATTGTTTCTTTGTGGCAGTTGCCAAGACATGAAGAGGTGTTGCTGGGATTATCTGTTCCCGTGACTTGCTTGTGTAGAGCAACCAGGTTGGGTGGCAGCTGCTGTCCAGCCCACATGCAAGTCTCCATGGCCTTTTACTCTCATGAGAAAGTGGTCCTTGAGGAAGGGCTATCATCGCACATTATTAGAGATTCAGCCCCATCCCCATGCACCCCTGGGTGGTTCTTCTCATGAGTTGTGAATGGGTCTCTCCATGGTCTTCCACTCTCCTGAGACAGTGGTCCACTCCCGAACAGCACCCATTGTAATCACATAGGAGGAATATTTCCTTTTAATGGAGGCAATGCTGCTCCTGCTGGACAGTTCTGATCATGAGTAATACCATAGAGTGCATGCTTGCACCCAATGGGAAGGGGCTGGGGGCCCCCTCTCCAACTTGATTGTCCAAATAATAGAGCAGAGCTATTAGAGAATTCCTGAGTGAGCCAGCCTTGTAAATTTGACCCTGGATAGCACCGCCCTGCAAGATGATATATTTGAATCAGTCTCATTGGGTTGCCCGGTTTATGGTGCCACCATGATTGCATGTGGACATACTTCATTGGTTTTTTTGTTTCTGTTTTGGTTTTAGAACAAAAAGCTTTTTGCCTGTCTTGCCTTGCCATCCCATCCCATCCAATCTATCTAGATTTCTATACCGCCCTTCCAAAAATGGCTCAGGGCAGTTTACACAGAGAAATGATAAATAAATAAGATGGATCCCTGTCCTCAAAGGGCTCGCAATCTAAAAATTTATTCTTTGTGTTGTTGTTTTGTTTTGGTCCTTGGCCGTAAATAAAGTATCTATCTATCTATCTATCTATCTATCTATCTATCTAACATAAGACAGACACCAGCAACAGTCACTGAAAGTACTGTGTTTGGGGTGGATAGGGCCATTAGATAGGGCAATCTCTTCTGATCGCCAGAGGGGGGAACAAGAGACACAGTGGGAAGTAGGCATCCCCCAATGTGACTTCTCTCTTTGACAGGCTTAAAAGCTTGGGATGGGATGAGTTGGCGTCCCTGTTGCCAGGCAACGAGTGGTGCAGAATTGGTGGGGGGAAGTCCTTGGAGAGGCAGCCACCGAGAACTGCAGCATGCATGGAGCGGGCACATTTCTGGGCAGGTCTGGGTCACCCTTTCTATGATTTCCACTCCAGAAACAGCATGAAGCCGCAGTTAAGGCAGCGTCTGTGTTCATATGTAAGGCTGCTGCCTTCAAACCTCAAGTTGGAGCAGTGAAACTCACAAAAAGGTTCAAATTGGAATTTGACAAGGGAAAGCCAAACAGGTCACTTTTGCCATGAATTTGGATGTGCACAGTTTCCAACCTCTGCCCCCTTCAACTCCATTTTGGCATTATGTGCAAATGTGGCCTAAGTGTTAACGTATTTGTTGAAAATATAAAATATTTATGTGACCTCCCCCCAATCACCGCCCCGCTTTTAAATTATGCTCCACCACCAAATTCTATCTTGATTTCGGTTTCTATATCCGATTACGGTATTGTGTCTGAGGGTAGCGTTGTGGTTTTATTTACTTACTCTACTCTGTAGGGTCACACGCGTAAGGTCTGCTGAAACAAAGTAATATAATAACTTCTGAACAGAGAGTAAACCAATTGCCAGACCTTTGGTTATAATATACTCTCGGGTTAATTATTGGTTGTATTGTTTTACTTCTCTAATATAGGTTTTCCTTTCAAGATTCTGAGGTCACACATGGAATAATGAGCTTACATTCACTTTTTGCTGGAATACAACCTCCCTGGCTGGGTGACCTATATAATAGCTATACATTTACAGCATAAATATCTTGGTCACACTTGCTTGTCAGAGATTTTTCCCTGGTGTGTAAGGGTCTATTCTTTATTTATTCATTCATTCATTCATTCATTCATTTATATACTGCCCCATCCAAACTGCTCTGGACGGTGCACAGCAGCAAAAACAAAACCCGCAAATCATTCCTTTAAAAACAATCATCACAGAACAATTTTATAACAGTTTAAAAACCTGGACGCCCAGGCCAAACAGATAGGTTTTAAGGGCTCTCCTGAAGGCCAAGAAACTCAAGCTATGGATTTCTGCTGGGGGTGTATTCCTCAACCCAGGAGCAGCTACAGAGAAGTCTCGCCTCTGAGGCACCAGCAGACGTACTGGTGGTAACTGGTGATGGACCTCCTCAGATGACCTTAACGTGCAGTGGGGATCATACAGAAGAAGGTGCTCTCTAAGGTAACCTGGACCTAAACCATTCAGGGCTTTAAAGGTAACAGAGGAAGAACATAGGAAGCTGCCATATACTGAGTCAGACCCTTGGTCCATCTAGGTCAGTATTGTCTTCACAGACTGGCAGCGGCTTCTCCAAGGTTGCAGGCAGGAATCTCTCTCAGCCTTATCTTGGAGATGCCAGGGAGGGAACTTGAAACCTTCTGCTCTTCCCAGAGCGGCTTCATCCCCTGAGGGGAATATCTTGCAGTGCTCACACATCAAGTCTCCCATTCATATGCAACCAGGGCAGACCCTGCTTAGCTATGGGGACAAGTCATGCTTGCTACCACAAGACCAGCTCTCCTCCTAATAATAACCAGCACTTTGTATTTTGCCCAGAAACATATCAGCAGCCAGTGCAACTGTTTTAAAACAGGCATAATATGGTCTCTCTGGGTCACCCCAGAGATCAGTCTGGCTGCCGCATTTTGAACTAACTGAAGTTTCCGAACTACGTATGCAGGCAGCCCCATGTAGAACGCATTGCAATAGTCAAGCCAAGAGGTTACCAACTGATGCACCACTGTTTTGAGGTTGTCCTCTTCAAGGAATGGATGCAGCTGTTGAATCAGCCAAAGCTGGTAGAAAGCACTCCTGGCCATAGCTTCCACCTGAGATAACAGGGTGAGGTCTGGGCCCAGGAGTACTCCCAATCTGTGTGCCTGTTCCTTCTGGGGGAGGGTAACCCCATCCACACAGGAATATCTAACTCATCCCTCAAATTCTGAACCCCTACAATGAGCACCTCCACCTTGATTGGATTCAATTTCAATTTGTTATCCCTCAACCAGCCCATTACTGCCTGTAGGCAGGCATTTAGGGAATGAATGCCGTTTCCTGATGATGAAGATGACAAGGAGAAATAGATTTGGGTGTAATCAGCATACTGATAATGCACAGCACCAAATCTCCTGATGACCTCACCCAACGGTTTCATGTAGTTGTTAAAAAGCACTGGTGACAGAATGGAGCCCTAAGTGACTCCATATAGCAGCTCCTGTTTTGAGGAGCAACTGTCACCAAGCTCTACCTTCTGGAATCTATCTGAGAGATAGGAGTAGAACCACTGCAAAGCAGTGCCCCCTATATCCCCAACTCCCCCAGGTTATCCAGAAAGATACCATAGTCGATGGTATTAAATGCCACCTAGATATCCAAAAGAGCCAGCAGAGTCACTCTCCCTCTGTTGATTCCCCAGTAAAGGTCATCCATCAGGCCGATCAAGGCTGTCTCAACCCCATTGCTAGCTCTAAAGCCAGTTTGAAATGGGTCTAGATAATCAGTTTCTTCCAAAACCACCTGGAGCTGGACGGCCACCACCCTCTCAATCACCTTGCCCAACCATGGGAGATTGAGACTGGCCTATAACTATCAATCTCCAAGGGATGCAGGGAAGGCTTCTTAAGAAGCAGTCTAATCATTGCCTCATTCAAACAAAGAGGCACTCTACCGTCCCTCAGCGATGTATTTATGATAGGCCACCTCCAACATCTCTGGTAGATTGAAGAAGCCAAGTCAGGCAAGGATCCAGAGAACAAGTGGTAGGCCGCACATCTACTCACCTAATCTCCCACTCCAACCTTCAGTCCTTCTCTCCCTGTCTGGAGACCTTTTCTCAATCAACTGTCATCTCTGTTTATAACCTCCAGCTTCCTCCATTCTAAAGCCCCTCCCTTAGGAATCATCTAAGAAGAGGTGCCTAGATCTAAGTTATTTTTGACTGACATCTTCCACTGGCCAATCACCACACTGCCCACACTGGCTCTGCTTCCAGCACCACCCACACTGGCTTCACCCATTACCTGCCCTGCCTAGCACCCACCCAGTCCCAGGAGCCACCAGCCACCACTGGTTTAGACTGTATGTCTAAGTAACACTTTGTCGTGAGTGCTGCTTAATGGAGAAATTGGAGCTATGGAAGGAGCCCACGGATATACTGGAGGTTATGTTGTGATCTATATTGTCAGTTGCAGCACATTTGAATACATTGTTGACCATACTTGGTAGACCAACAAATATGCCGCCTTGGTCATATTGTTCCCAATATGACCAAGACTGACAAGTCTTGATGATACTTGTACTCGTTCATAAAGGTAAAGTGTGCCATTAAGTCGATTTCAACTGCTGGTGCCCACAGAGTGGTTGCCTTTGGTAGAATACAGGAGGGGTTTACCATTGCCTCCTCCTGTGCAGTATGAGATGATGCCTTTCAGCATCTTCCTATATTGCTCCTGTCCAATATAGTACCAGCAGGGATTCGAACCGGCAACCTTCTGATTGTTAGTCAAGCATTTCCCCACTGCGCCACTGAAGGTGCTCCTTAAGTTAATAAAGGATGCTTATTCCAAGTCCACATATTTTATTAATTGCTTAGAACTGTGCAGCGTTAGTCTAATATACAATGGAATAGTAGTTTGTCTGTGCAATGCCAAGTAGACTGCACCGCTACATTTCTCACTCTCTGTATGCATTTGAGATTGATGCCCCACATTGATTCCCTATGCAGTTCCTTGTGCAAACCCTAACCCACTATAGTTCACAGGGGACGGGGGGCGGGAATCTCTGAGTGCAGAAGATCATCTACTTCCCATAATGAATTAAACAGAAGTTATTACAGAAGATTCCACAAGGTGGCAATCTTGTTCTGTTTTCCTCTTCCTTTTTAGTAATTTATACTTTTGAAGCACATGGGGACCAAGGGTTGAATGCTGTTTTTCCAGTTTAACACAATTTGTGTGGTAAAAAACCCTGCAATATATTTCATTAAACCCACAAAGGAATCTACTGTTAAATCATTACCAATAAAGGAAGTAATGCCTTGAGTGGAATTGAAAAATGGGTGGGGGTGGGGTGGGATGGGACCATAGTCATCACCTCACCTTAGGATGTGGTAATAGCAGCATTGAATGAAGGAGGTATTGTGAAGTAATTGCATGCATTAAATGGCTGATAACTGCCTTTCTACATTCTGAGTTAACATGTAAATTAATTGTTGTACTAGGTTAGGCCCATTGCTAAGCAAAAAAGAAACCCAACTACATACCTAGCTGATGTGAGGAGACAGATTCTTAGACAGATTCTGAGTGGTAGGATAGATTTCATATGTTTCCATTTTCCCTGGTGACATTATCACATGCGTTTTAGGGGTGGGGTTGAGCTCAGTGGTAGAATACTTGCTCTGCATGCAGAAAGCTCCAGGTTCAGTTCCTAGCTTCTTCAGGTAAGGCTGGGAAAGACCCATGTGTTAAAATCCCTGTCTGACTCAGTACACGGCAACTTCATATAAATATAGGTTTATGACTGATGAGTGCATTTTTGGCTAGACCCCTTTAAATTCACATTCATTTCCTTTTGGAAGAGGAGTGAGGTATATCAGTTGACTATATTTATCTGTCCACATCCCCTTTATGGTTCATGCAGACTCAAGTAAGCAGTTCAGAATAACTTTGTTTGATGGACTGGATTTTAATTAATTGCAGTTTAATATACTCAAAGAACCATGAAAAGAACAAATGCACAAAATTTGGCTAGATCTTAAGCTCTCTCTGCGTTTTGAGAAATGGTAATTGTTTGACTTAAAATAACAATCTTGAATGAGAGGAATGTAATGCCAGATCCCACTTCCTGGCTGGGTGGTTTGCATTATTAAATGCATCTCTTCTCTTAAAACACTTCAGCCAAATAACCCTTGTGTCTCCACAGCAATACTTTTGATGTTCTAACTTTTGGCCGGATTGCTTTTCTTCTACTAATTTTTAAGAATTTAACAACTAGGGAGCTGGACTGGCATTTTCATCAGTTTGTACCCTAACATGATATATTTGCATTTATAACTAGTAAACTGATGTTTTGAGAGATCTCTAGGAACACAGAAGACATCGGAAACTGCCATATACTGAGCCAGACCATTGGTCTATCTAGCTCAGTATTGTCTTCACAGACTGGCAGCGGCTTCTCCAAGGTTGCAGGCAGGAATCTCTCTCAGCCCTTTGTATATAATTGTGCTTTGGTAACGTACTGTATGCTTTGGTAGTTTGTTGGTTTAATAAATAAATCTTGTCCTATCTTGGAGAAGCCAGGGGGAACAGCAGCTTCATCCCCTGAGGGGAATATCTTGCAGTGCTCACACATCAAGTCTCCCATTCAGATGCAAACAGGGCAGACCCTGCTTAGCTATGGGGACAAGTCATGCTTGCTACCACAAGACCAGCTCTCCCACGCCATAACCCAAAAGGACAATTTCAGAAGTTCAGAGCATGTGAACAAAATGACATAGTAAACTAAAGCATTCCAGCACATTGATGAGTAATACTCCAAACCTTGTTGCAATGCAGTCAGCTTGGGGTAATAATTTGAACAAGGGCTGATTCTGCAGAGGAGTGCTAGATACACACACCACTTGGTCCATCGTGCCTGCATTTTGGCTTGCCTCTGATTTTGGAGTGGAGAGGGCTGTTCCTAGCGCTTCTTTTACCCTGGAATGTTTTCAGTGAGGATTACTACTTTGATAATATACAGTAAAAGGAGTGTGGGACCCCAGAGTGCCAACTGCTGCCAGACAGCAAAAATTTTAACATGTGACCAATTTTCAGAGGCTTCTCTTTGTGGTGTTTTTGGTTGATCCATTCCTTGATCCAGGCCAGCTTTTGAATGGGGCATTAGTTACTTGTATTCCAGTCTTGGAGTAGAGGCGGGGCTAACAAACAGCCAGCAGCAAGAGCACCGAAGAGCAGTCTGCACTTGCCTCTCTATACATAATATCTATTTCATTAAGCTATTAATATTCCTGATTCCAGTCTACTGCCTTGTTCTTGCATACCACAACTCTTTCCTTTGGATTCTACACCCCTCAACTGCCTCTTGACAAAAATAGTCAAAGACTTATTTATAGATCGCTGGTCAATGAACGAAATAAAGATCTCTCTCTCTCTCTCTCTCTCTCTCTCTCTCTCTCTCTCTCTCTCTCACCAATCAATCATAGAACCAATCAATCCAGAATTTTCACTCAAGGCACAAATGACCAGGCTCAAACTATCATACTTCGGACACATTATGCAAAGATCCAGCTCCCCTGAGAAGTCCATAATGCTGGGAAAAGTTGAAGGAAAGAGAAGAGGAGGATGACCAGTAGCACGATGGATGGACTCGATTATGACAGCAATGCATGCACCACGGAGAGAGCTTAAAGGCCAAGCTGAAGACAGATCATCCTGGAGAGAGTCTATCTATGTGGTCGCTAAGAATCGACACTGACTTGACTGCACTTAATCTGCCACCTTTCTGCCAATGCACTCAAGACAGTTTACAATTTAAAGTAATGACTAACAGACACACAATACAAAAGGAAAAAAGGACAGGGAGGGAAAGAAACAGTAAGTAAATCCAGGTTCCAGCCCTCACATCAAGTTACCTATTGACCAGGTGGAATGCTGCTGATGGAGACAACTTTGGGCAGGAAGGAGCCAAATGGCTGTTGGTCCCAGCCAAGCATTTGGATGTAATCTCACTGTCTCACCTCTTTCTCAGATGCAGCTAGTGGAATGACCCTGGAGGCCAGGGAGTTACTGAACTTGCTCCACTGAATGCAATGTAGCAGGAACACCCTCTTCCTCCTCAATGATCTACTTGTCTTTTCCCCACCCCTTAGGAAAACTATCAAGGAGATTCATCATCCTCTCAAAGTTGGGGGAGGGGGGAAATGAAGTGTCTGGATCCTCTGTCCTCACTCTTCTTGTAAGCACACCAATGACTGAGACAACATTCTGGCATATTCCCTAGCCAGAGTAGAAGGAAGGAATGACCAGAGAGCTACAGAATTTACCCCATCGCTTTTTCTCTCCACAAAAGTGAAGACGAAAAAGATGCTCTACTGTTCTGCAGCCCTAGGGGGCAGTCAGATGAGCAAGAATATCTCTTCTGTATCAAACCTTAGCACTAGATTTGCTTGTGAAGAGCTGTATCCTCACAAGAGATCAAAAACTCAGCTGTTTGTCTCACCCAGCCATAAGTAAATATCCCTTTCAATTTGCCACACCTAGAAGCTATTCACATGCATGTGCAAAACCGGGCTAAGGAAGCCCAGCCCAGTTTTGCACGCACGTATGTACCACTGCGATCTTGCTCGATCCCAGCAGCAAACCTGCCTATGGAGCCTCCCTCAAATCAAGGTTAGGAGAGAGAGCTCTCTCCTAACCCCATTTTTTTTAATCATCTGCCATCTGGCTGGCTGCTGGGCTCCGGGGAGGGGAGGGGGGGATCTCCATAATGTCACTTGCACAATCCATTATGGGAGCTCCAGGCAGGGCAGTGTGGGGCAAAGCTTCTGGCACCCCAACCCTCAGAACAAATGGCAGCAGCTGGTAATCGTCTGGGTGGGCAAGTTGCCCACCCAGAGGGAAGGACGTGCTTGTCTGTGGGGAGGTAAGCTTTTTGAGGCTCCGTCCTGCGAACCCTCTTGCCCTTTCTCACTGGTCATGAGAAATGTCTCCTAGGCTCTTTATTTCCATGGCTCTTTATTGTAGGAGCCAATCCATGCTCGGGATGTTGCTATAGATGTGAAAGATGCCAAATCAAGAAGAATGGACACTGCAAGGATTGTCTTGCTACCTTCCCTTCTCGTCACCCTCCTCACCTGTTTTAAAAGGAGCTACTATGCATGAGGTAATGTAATTTAACTTGTTGATCCTGACTACAGATTTACAATCTTAAAAACAACAAAAGTACTAGGAGTTGGAGAGAAAGGGAAAACTTTGAACTAGCTGAGAGAGAGTAAGAGTTAAAGGTATATAATTAATCTAGAACCAAGAAATCATTTTTAAGGTCAAATAGAATATCAAGAAGGAAATGTGCAAGAGGAAAACATGAGTTTTTAATAATTTCTTGAAATGAGACAAAGTGGACACTAAGTATTTTCAACTATATATTTTAAGTGAGTTTTACATTTTTAACACGTTACAATATTTTGTTTTCATTATGAAATCAAATCAAAGCCCTTTGTCTCAGTTTCTTTGAGATTCTATAGAAACCAGCACAGATGATTTCATCCTGCTCTGTTTATCCTTAATACCCTCTAAATTTGCATGGGTGGCCTGAAAATTGTGCAACCTGCTGCTCCTAATGGGAAATTGGATAGAAGCACAGTTATGGGACAAAGAACTCTTATACCCTTCTTCATCTAGACTATGAATCTAAGCAGGGCTGATTTAGAAGCTGTTGTGATACAAATATATGTAAAATTATAATATTTGAAACCATTTATTATACAGGTCTATTTTTCATCCCCAATGAGTTCTTCAGCATCCCACTCCCTTAAAAATCAGCCTCTGCTTCAGCTTTCTGGAAAGGTGATCCCTCAAATAAAAAAATTATTTATTTATTTTTCAGATTTATAGACTGCCCCAAATTTCCATCTCTGAGTGGTTTTACAACAGAATACAAATGAAAGCCTTAAAATAATTTAAAACCACAGTCCAGTTAAAAAACTTTAGTGAAAACATGTCTTTAGAGACTTTTTAAAAGTTTTCAGAGATGGGGAGGCTCTTATTTCAGCAGGGAGCACATTCCAGAGTCTTGGTAGCAACAGAGAAGACCTGTCCCTGCATAGCCAACAGAGCTGGTGGCAACTGCAGACAAACCTCTCCATTATCTCAATGGGCAGTGGGGTTCATGATGAAGAAGAAGTTCTCTTAAATACACAGGGCCTATGCTGTTTAGGGCTTTATAGGTTATAACCAGCACCTTGTATTTTGCCTGGAAGTGTATTGGGAGCCAGTGTAGCTCTTTTAGTATAGGAGCAATATGGTCTCTCCGAGATGAACTGGAGACAGTGCTCCCTCTAAGACGTGTGCACGTGCGCACACTCACAAGTTTTTATGTCTGCTCAGTTAATTTTAGATCCCCCTCAGGTTGAATCAGGAAGGTCTCATTCTGAACACACGTGTGCACATACTGTCTTGATATTGCTGCTCAGAAAAAAATTCATTCCGCACACAGATGGAAAAAATTAGAGAGAACATTGCCCAGAGACCAAACTGGCTGCCGCATTCTGTACCAAATGCAGTTTCCGGACTATGTATGAAGGCAGCCCCACATAAAGCACATTGCAGTAGTCAAGTCTGGAGGTGACCAGCATATGTGCCACTGTTCCAAGGTCATTTATCTCAAGAAATGGTTGTAGCTGGCAAAGCTGATAGAAAGCACTTCTGGCTACCACCTAATTCTGGAACATCAAGGAGAGGTTTGGATCCAGAAGTACCCCTAGACTGCATTTTTGTTCCTTCTGGAGAAGTCTGCCCTTCTAGAACCGGCAGATTATAATAGTCTGCCAAGTTCCAACCCCACACAGTAAGTACCTCCATCTTACCTGGATTCAGCCTCAGTTTTCCCTCATCCAGCCCATTACTATCTCTAAGCAGGCATTTAGGGAGGTTGTGCCCTCTCCCGATGATGCTGACATGGAGAAATAAATGTGGGTGTCATCAGCATACAGATAACACCCTTTACCAAATCTCCTTATGATCTCTCCGAGCAGTTTCATGTAGATGATAAAAAAGCATGGGAGATAATATGAAGCCCTGAGGGACACCATATAAAAGTTCAGATTTTGAAGAGCAGCAGTCTTCAAGGGACACCATCTGGAATCTTCCCAAGAGGTAGGAGTGGACCCACTGCAAAGCAATGCCTCCCGCCCCCAGCCCCCTCAGATGCTGCACAAGAATACTATGTTCAATAGTACTGAAAGCTACCAAGAGATCCAAAAGGAACAACAGAGTCAAACTCGCTCTGCCAATTCCTAATTGGAGATCATCTATTAGGCCTACCAAGACAGTCTTCACCCCATAACCCACCCGAAAGTCGGTCTGAAAAGTGTCTAGATAATCAGTTTCCTCCAAGTCTGCCTGGAATTGGGAGGCCACCACCCTCTCTATTACCTTGCCCAACCACGGAAGGTTGGAGACAAGCCTATAGCTGCTTAACTCTGAGGGATTCAATGCAGGCTTCTTCAGAAAAGGTCTAATGATTGCCTCCTTACGGCAAGGAGGCATCCTGCCCTCCCTCAGAGAAGCATTTATAATCTCCAGCAGGCCTTCAACAACCCCACTGCCAGATAGTATAAGGCATGTCAGACAATGGTCAAGAGAACAGGTGGTAGGCTGCACCATTCCAAGCAGCTTGTCCATGTCCTCAGGTGTCACATACCAAAACCGATCCAGTCTAACCACATAAGAGTAGTTGCTGGACACCTCCGCATCAGGCACTGCAGTAATTATGTGGTCTGAGTCTAGGTCTGTCTGAATATGAGAGATTTTATCCACAAAGAACTCATTAAAAATGTCACAGTGGGAAACTGATGGTTCCAAATTCTGATTCAAGGGAGGAGTGGTACGTACTAGCCCACTCACAACCCCGAACAACTCCACTGGATGTGAGATTGCGGATGCATTTCTGGCAGAAAAGAACCACTTCTTTGCCACATGTATTCCCTGAGCATAGATCTTCAAATGCACTCTATGTTGTAATCTGACAGATTTGAGTTGAGTCTTTCTTCATTTTTACTCCAGTTGTCTACTCAGCCACTTCAGCCCCATAGTTCTTCTGTATACCAAGGGGCCAATTTTGAAGCAGGTCAGAGAGGATGCTTAGGAGCAATCATATCTACTGCACTGGTGAATTTGCTGTTCCAATTCTCCACCAGGGCATCAACAGGATCATCGACAGAGCCAACATTGGGGAGGAGGGACATGGTAGTAAGTCCAACCTTAACTAGATGGTGGTCTGTCCATGACAGTGGGGAAATCACAAGAGTCCTGCCCCCCCACGGAACACCGCCCTGATCAGAGTAAAATACCCAATCAAGTGTGTGATGAGCAACATACATCAATCCTGATAAGGCTTGGGATAGGCCCCACATTCCCGTGCTGCTTCAGACAAATTTGTCCCAAAGTGAACACTGAAGTCCTCCACCATCACAGTCACCCACTGAGATTTATCACAGTAGGTGCTTTTCAGCATTCAGTTTAAGTAAATGTGGCACAGAGCTAAGATGTGCAATTTAACAGCGAACAGTTCAGGAGCATTAATATATGATGGGTTGTCCTTAAAAACAAACAAACCCAGCTATTCCTTTTATGACCAGCCATATACTGGGAAATGGAACAATACAACCATCCTTTTCAAGAACAGCATTTCAATCCATTAGCTAATATGAAATTAGCTCCATCAGGATACAGAGAGAGAGACCAGAGGAAACAGGGAAGAATCTTTCTGGGATTTGGAAGAGTCTTTCTGGGATTTAGAGTGCAAAAGTGCTGCACCAGTGACATGCAGTCCCCACCCCCCACCCCAATCCATGACTGGGACTCAAAGCCTTATTTAGGTTAAGACAAGGAACATGTACTAGCTTAGTGGAATTTTTTACTCTCTTTGAACAGCTTGGCCCCATGCTGTATCAGAAACTGCTTTTGTTCCTACTTCCAAAGCAGTTTGCTGCACACAGTGGTATTACTAGCAATGATTTTCTGTCAGCTCCCAGAAGCCACCTCATTTGTGTTTGAGTCTCCATGTTTGGAGATCTCACTCTGTATGTGCTCAGGGGCCTCACAGCATTGCGAGCCATCCATTTATAGCACATGGAGACAGGTCACTTAGTGACAGTGGGCCGGTCACCCCTAGATTTGACTCCTAACAAGCAAATTGGAAAAGGGAGCAGATGCACCCCCTTCCTAATGCTGGGATATCATAAGTAGACCCCAGATGTTAACTACAATCTGGTTAACTCTCTGTCAAGGCCACTCTGCCCTCATAGTGAACTGCCTTGTTTTCCCCGACTTTCGCAAAAATGATAGCAGCCAGGTAATGTGCTAGTTAGCTGCACAGGAAAGGAAACAGATAAGGCTTGCGAAGGTAAATCTCTCCCCCTACCACCACAAAATAGGTTGAGCAAGCAATATGAACCTAAGAAATGAACCCATACTGATTAGATTACTAGACTTTCCATCTATGCAAATTCCCCTTCTCACATCTATGCAATCTGTTTTCGTGACAAAAGCCTTGGCATACCTCGGCAATTCCCACATTGTTATACTCAGGAAGAAAGATCAGCAATAATGGGATCCCTGCCAGTCCCTCTAAACACACCTGTCAGACAGTAACGGTCAATTGGAATTTGCCCCCAGGATATGATTTTGGGTATAAGGAGTCCCAGTTTCATGATCCAGTGTGCTCCTTGGGATTCTTGTGCTCCTTGTGATCTTTGTGCTCTCCATGCACCAGTTACCTTGGAGTTACCAACCACTTTTGGGGTGATTTACTGTCCACAGGCCATCACGCAATGCTGTGTTCAGTATTTCGTGCCACTCTCCAGATCAGCTTTCTTGCTCAGCCTGATCTGCCCAGTCTTCCTAGCCAACATAGGAAGCTGGGTTCACAGAGGAAGCACCCTCCTGGATTCACCTTTACTGATTAACCCTTCCAACCTACTTGCACCCGCTTTGGCCCGACTGGTTCCTAAAGAATGAGGTTCATCGGTGGTTCCTGGAGCCCTTCATCGAGACCAGGTGATATGAGCTTTGCCCCTGCCTGGGCCCAAAATCTATCTCTACCCCACTTTCTTAGAGCCAACCACCTCCTTCTCTAAAAGCCGCTTTCTCTTGCCTGACTGGCAACTTACACAATAAGGACTCTAAGCTAAAACGCCTCATTGCAGTTAAATATATATTGTTGATAGTAATATTGCCTTAACCACACATTTCTCTCTGCTGTACCCTTCCCTACAATAAATATATTCTTTTAGTTTGGAAACTTAAATCTTGTCTCAAGCCAGTCATTTCCTGAGAACACCACTATGCACAAATTAAAATTAAAGTGAAACTGTTCCTTTCTGAGCTAATTTTCCCACATGAGCCCAAAATGTAGATTTTGGGGTGTTCGTTAATCACCATGGAGCACTTTCACTAACAGTGGAGGATATAGGTATGGCTGCTGTTTGTGGACAAACCAACCCCCCAGTACAAAATCTAGA
The DNA here is from genome assembly GCF_027244095.1 of Hemicordylus capensis. NCBI lineage: Eukaryota > Metazoa > Chordata > Lepidosauria > Squamata > Cordylidae > Hemicordylus > Hemicordylus capensis. The sequence goes on along the minus strand of NC_069662.1, from coordinate 80,696,859 downwards.
TGTATTTATTTTAAAATAAATGTGTATGACTGGGGCTTACTCATAGGTGAGCAGGCATAGGATTGCAACCTAAAGATCTCTTGGGCTCACTGAACTAGGTCTATGGTTCTTTGGATCATAGTCATTATATCTGAGACTTTCAGACATGGGGATTTGTGATAAGCTGAGAGTTTATATCATACAGATCAGAAGTTTTCCTACACTGAACAAGGAATACATGTATATGCCCACATCTCTCTCTCCCTCCCGCCCCCCCCCCCCCAGCGGTGTTCTTGGTTGTGCTTCTTATTCTCTTCCGGAGAAAGCAGGTACTGTATATGGGTATTATGTACTAAGCAAGCAAGCTTATTTTAAGGTAGAAGTTGTGCTAGCATTTATATCTGGCACAGTAGCAACAATAGTACAAATTCTGATATTGTTATCAATTTCAGGAAATGATGTTAGCCCCTTAAATGCCTGCCTACAGGCAGTAATGGGCTGGATGAGGGATAATAAACCGAAGCAGAATCCAAGCAAGATGGAGGTGCTCATTGTTGGTGGCCATAATCTGCAAGATGGGATAGACAGGCTAATGAGTGGTGCAGTAAAAATATCAGCCTGAAGTGTCACTAGATGCATGGAAATATAGTTAATAATAATAAACTTAGAGCCTCTTCTCATGATCAGTGAGAAGGGCTCCAGAGCGGGCTGTGGGGAAGGCTGGTTATACCTACCTCCCCTGCAGATGATCCCACTTGTGTTGTTGAGTGTGCTCCCTGCGGGCCCAGGTGATTACCCATGCAGCCAGGAAGCAGGGAGGGCCGGGACCCAGGATGTGTCATCCCAGTCCCTGGAACTACCAGGATGAACTGCAATCCCCTCTCCCATGTGGCTGCTACACGATCCAAAAAATGAGGTTAAGAGAGTACTTGTTCCCTTAACCTTGTTTTAAAGTGTGGCTGTTTAGGTGGGTTTGCTGCTGTGTTGCCACCGGGATTGGGCCTGATCCCGGCGGTTCACACACACATGTGCAAACCCAGGCTGGGCTCCCTTAGCCCAGTTTTGCACGCATGTGTGACTAGCCTCTTTATGTGATAGCCACTCTATAACAAATTGTTCTCTGGGCAGCTCACATCACTGCATTAAAACATCAGATAAAAACATAACACATTCAATCACAACAGACCCAAAGCAGGAGGAAACATATAAAATACAATACAAAGCAATTTAAAAACTTTTTTTAAATGGAAGAAGGTATCCATTTCCTATGGCAGGATATCGAGAGTGAAGGCAAGGAGTGGGACACTGGCCAGGATTGGTAGTGTTAGGTTGTGGGGGGCCTTGAGACTGCACTGAGCTAGATTCCCACCCCCAGTGCATATGGGTGCACATTGGATCCTTGTCCCTGCAATGGTAGGGCAGCAGTGGTGTGGAGATCTTCACAGAGTCTTACTAATCACCATGAAGTGCTGCAGAATGCTGCTAGTGCCCCCAAACCCAGTTAAGCCCTCACAAGTGTTTGGGAGAGACTTACCTTGGCAGCAGGGGTGTGGAGTGTTTTGTGGCAACCATTGTCAGGAGCCTGTCCATCCAGTGTCCAAGTCAAGGTCACTATCAAGGTCAAAGGCAGCTCCTTAAAGTCCTCCTCAGTCTGCAAGAAAACACAAGATAACACTTTACTGGAAGTATCAAGTTCAGACAGTTTCCCCTGCAAACTCAGTCTGCTCACCAGATAGCACAGTTCCAGAGCAAAAGGAGTGCAAAGTGTTCCAGCTAGGACAGCTGTCAGGACTTGGTCAGGTTATCAGAGTAGCAGCAGGAAAAGCCTGGGTCTCTAGAGACCAACATGAAGCAGGGGTTTCCTGTGAGTCAGAGGCTTGGCTGTAGCAGGCTCAAAGAGATTTGTTGTTTCCAGCATTTAGCTGCAGCCTTCAGACTTGATTTATAGCCAGGCTTAATTGGTCCCCACCTTCAGCCAGCTGACACACATTCAGGATTTACTGGGTTTGAAAAGCAGGCATATGCTTCTCCTGAGTTCTTCCACCTGTTGTCTGCATCTCATCAGGCTTCTCTTGCATGGATGCAAAGGTGTTTTGTTGTTTACTACAGTGTTCTGTTCTCCATTCCCTTTCTCTGCTACTGCTGATGGTCCTGGTTGTCCTGAAGCTTTGACTGGACCTGCCTCAGGTATCTGATGGAGATCGACAGCTGGGCTCTGCCCTTCAGGTTCTCTGCCCTTCAGGTTCTCCTGCAGCTGCTGGCAAACTGCCAGCTTCCCCTTTCTCTTCACTATCTGAGGATGGGGGCATGACAGTGGTTGTTGCCATTTTTTTAGACGCTGTTTCACAGTCATGCAGCAATGGGACAAGTGCATTGCTTTGTTGTATATTGGGTTTGAGGTCTAAACCAATGTTAGGAATCTGTTAATAGCACACTATCTTAAAGAGGGCAACACATAAAGGAAGGAAAGAATCTTTTTAAAGGCCAGTGCTTTATGTGAAAATAAGAAAATTTCACAGAATTTTCACTAATTCTGGTGAATTGGTCATAATCTGTTTATATACTGCATTTTACAGAATGCACTGTTTTATTTTCTGTGAAGCTCTTTGAATGCAATCACTAACCACAGTATATTAATATTGCAATAGTAACAACTAATGTACCACCTAATGGCACAGCGGGGAAATGACTTGACTAGCAAGCCAGAGGTTGCCAGTTCAAATCCATGCTGGTATGTTTATCAGACTGTGGGAAACACCTATATGGGGCAGCAGTGATATAGGAAGATGCTGAAAGGCATCATTTCATACTGTGCGGGAGATGATAATGGTAAACCTCTACTGTATTCTACTAAAGACAACCACAGGGCTCTGTAGTCACCAGGAGTTGACATTGATGCAACGACACACTTTACTTTAGTACAATATAACATTAACAATTCAGCAATTAACATGGAAATATTTGGGGAGCACAACACATTAGTTCCAGCAGAGGGACACAAAGAAGGCAGAGATGAAAGCGCTGGGAGGAACAGAGAGGCAGAAAGCTTTAGAGAACATGATGAATTGTCACTGGTGATTACTTAAGTGGCATATGGGATGTGTCCTAGTGTACAGCATGTTATGATTGGCTGTCTTTTGTTATACTTTTATTAAACTTATTTTTTTACTCTAGCAAAAGCCAAATTAATAATAATTCAAATTATATACTGCCCTTCCTAAAGTGGCTCAAGGTGGCTTATATTAAAATTAAAAACACATAAAACAATTAAAACTTTAAACAAACATTTAAAACAGATTAAAATTAAAACTAGATATCATTAAAAGCCAGGCTAAAATGATGGGTCTTTAAGGCTCTCTTGAAGGCCTCCAAGGAAGATAAATCTCTTATACCGTATCAACGGGGAACACATTATACAATCCAAGATTGACAACTGAGAATGCCCAGTTCCAGGTCGCCACCTGATGAACCTATGGCACCTGAAGATGGACCCCTCCTGATGATCTCAATAAGTGGTGGGGATCTTGTAGAGAAAGGTGCTCTCTCAGGTTACCCGGATCTAAACCATTCAGGGCATTAAAGATAATAAGTGGCACTTTGAACTTTGCCCAGAAACATATTGGCAGCCAGTGAAACCATTTAAGAACAGGCATAATGTAGTTATGGGATACCCCAGAGACTAATCTGGCTGAAGCATTTTGAACTAACTGAAGTTTCTGAACTATGTACAAAGGCAGCCCTATATAAAGCAAATTGAAGTAATCCAACCTGGAGGTTACCAGTTGGTGTACCACTCTTTTCAGGTCATTCTCAAGGAATGGGTAGAGTAGCCAAATCAATAACAGGTGGTAAAAGCACTCTTGGCCACAGCCTCAACCTGAGGCACCAGGGTGAGACCTGGATCCAAGAGCACTCCTGAGCTATGAACCTGTTCTTTCAGGGAAAGTGTAACCTCATACATAACATGAAGTTGTATCCCGTCTTGCAGATTACGACCCCCAACAATGAGCACTCCATCTTGCTTGGATTCTGCTTCAGTTTATTATCCCTCATCCAGCCCTTTACTGCTTGTAGGCAGGCATTTAAACACCATTTCCTGATATTGCTGATGATATCAGAATATGGACTATTGTTTCTACTGTGACAGATATAAACACCAGCACATCTTCTACCTAAAAATAAGCTTGCTTGCTTAGTACATAATACCCATATACAGTACCTGCTTTCCTGTTAGTCTTCTGGAAGAGAATAAGAAGCACAACCAAGAACACTGCTGATGAGGGGAAAGAGATATGGGCATATACATGTATTCCTTGTTCAGTGTAGGAAAACTTCTGATCTGTATGATATAAACTCTCAGCTTATCACAAATCCCCATGTCTGAAAGTCTCAGATATAATGACTATGATCCAAAAAACCATAGACCTAGTTCAGTGAGCCCAAAAGATCTTTAGGTTGTAATCCCATGCCTGCTCACCTAAGGAGTAAGCCCCAGTCATACACATTTATTTTAAAATAAATACATCTAGATCTGTATCTAGAACCCTAACCCCCATCTGTACTGGGGGGGTCTGGTTTATCCACAAACAGCAGCCATGTCCATATTCCCTACTGTACAGCAAACTGCTTTGGAAGTAGGAACAAAAGCAATTTGTGATAGGGGATAGGGCCAGGTTGCTCAAAGAGAGCCAAAAATTCCAATAAGCTACTATATGTTCCTTGTCTTAACCTAAACAAGCCTTTGAGTCCCAGTCATTGATTGGTTTATTCAGTATAATTGCTGCAGCACTTACAGTTTGCACTCTAAATCCCAGAAAGACTCTTTCCTGTTTCCTCTGGTCTCTCTCTCTATCCTGATGGAGCAAATTTCATATTAGCTAATGGGCTGAAATGCTGTTCTTGAAAAGGGTGGTTGTATTGTTCCATTTCCCAGTATATGGCTGGTCATAAAAATGATGGCTGATATTTTTTTAAAGGGCAACCCATCTTATAGTAATGCTCCTGAACTGTTTGCTGTCCAATTGCACATCTTAGCTCTGTGCCACGTTTACTTAAACTGAGTGCTGAAAAGCACCTACTGTGATAAATCACAATGTCAACAGGCTTCTGTTCTGCCCCTCAGCCAAAGTAGCTTGGCACAAGTTTATCACTCACCTAAGATGTCAAAGTTATCAGAGAACTGTGTCTTTGAGGAGTGCAACTACAATTACATGCTAGGGAGAGGCAAGCTTAAATCTTTTCTTTTTAAAAAAGAAAACTGAAAAGCTGAGGAGCGGCTTGATTCCAATTGCCAATGAACTGCATGGAGAAGATGATTTAAGAATCGGGTGAACGGCAAGAAAAGGGCAGACGGGGGGGAAAGCAGATTCATTTGGTCACATGCAGTGTGTGATCTCACAGATTTAAAGAGGAAACGAGGCATCTTTCTCCTCCTCCCCATCATTTAATAGCTTTGTGCTCCGTAGATGGGAAACTTCCTCATGACTGTCTCTTGTGGGTGACTTCTAGCTGTGCTTCCTTTCCCTTGGAGCATCCTGGAATAGCCGCAACATCCTTCTCCTTCTCCTCAAGCCAAAGCAAGCTGGGGGTGGGGAAAGGAGGAACAAGAGAGGAAGCAGAATCCAGAGCTGACTCTTGGCAGTGACGGCTGCTGCTGCTTACATTACATCTTCATGTAGGGAGGAGCAGATGGGTGGGATTTGGTGCAAGCAACCCCCCGCCCCAAGTTCCTGCTCATGGGTTTGATGCTCCGGGTTGAAGATAAAGTTCCTTGTTGGTGAGGGCAGGAGAAAAAGAGAGAGAGGAAGATGTGTGTTCCTTGAGGATTTGGAGTCGCTTCGGAAGTGTCTCTTTTCTTCCCCCCCCTTCCTCGTCGCCTCCATGTGTGCTGCTTCTCCTCATAACTCCTGCCTGCACTTACTGCTAAATATTCAGGATGGAGATTCACACTTTCTGGCTGGTACAACTTTTCCACGTTGTACTGTGGGGTAAGTACAATCTGCTGCTCTTCTCGAACCATTTCCCCTACATTGTCTCTGAAAGAATTGTTAGTATCTCTTCTGTAGCATTGACTGCACTGGTGTCTTTCACACTTACTGTGTGGTTAGGATGTTTAAAAAGTCTTACTTTAGAATGGCATGGTCTGTCGACGCGTGTGTTCCGCTAGCAAAGGAAAACAGAGTTTGCCAAAGTAGCTGGTTTTTAAATTAGTCAATGGTTGCATCCTGACGTTATTTAGAGATGTTGGGTAGCCTCATAGAGGTGATTTGATAAAGATGGTTGTTACATTCCAGAAGAAGAAGAAATAATAAAAGTTCTCAGATAAACACAGCCACCCACACTTCTCACCAGCATCTCGCTTGAATTATGTATTGGCAGTGTTTATGGAAGCTTACTCCGGCATTCTCAAAGGACAAAAAGCCTGTGGATGTGCTCAGAGCAAAAGCACGGAGCTGAATTTCTCAGGCTGCTTTCAGAACTTCTGTAGCTTTTGTATGTTGTTACGGGCATGTCATTAAACATTCATAGTTTACAGTTTTAACTGCCCAAAGTGCTTTGCAATATTTATCACATCCAGTCATATAACCATTTTCTGACATCAGACTTAGTAAAGAGGAGTTAATAACGGGAGCCGTGCTTGTGATTTACTTAAAGCTTCTCCAGTGAGGACCATTTCCAATACTACAAGAGACAAACTCAGGTTTGTTATCAACAGTGAGTTGTGACTGCTCACAGCTTCCTGGCAAGTGTACCTGTGTGATACATCTCTGTGTTGCATTCATCTTCGTAATGCATCCATTGCATCAGAGATACAATTTAATAAATCTTGCTTTAAATATGTAGCTCAAAATGTATGAAGTGGCTCCTGCGGATGGAGCTTCAAGACCAGCATCCCATTTGCTTGGTTCTGTTAGTATATTTGTGCTAGTTGGAACATGATGTATCTTTATGATTTTCAGTAATTTGCCATCATTGTTAAAACCATGTGTATTTTGTGAATGCAAGCTGAATATGGCAATGGCTACTTTTTTCTTTGTCATGGTATTGTTTATTTTGTGGTGTTGTTTTTTGAGTTTTGCTTAGACGATAGACATTTCATTTTATAGGAAGTAAACCTTAATGAAAGCTAGTAAAAATGATTTGCTTTTTTCAAATAATAGTGGGTCATCTGTCTGAAGACAGGAATTTTTTACAGCTCATTCTCCTTCTGCACTGATAGCAAACATCTGTTCCCAGAGCTCTCAGTATATCTTGAGAGAGGAGACTTTGCCCACTCCTGTTCCCCCCCTCTTCTCCCTCCCCCCCACTGCTAATTAGTTGCAGTGTGAGGTCTTTGTTTCATCTAAGTGTTGGTAGTGATGCAACAAGCATGAAAGGGGGCTCCCTTGCACAGCAGATGGTGATAGAGGCTAGCCTGAAACAAAAGAGAAAATAAAGCCAAATTGCAAAAAATGTGTTAGCATGTTACAGCTTTCTAGGTGTACCGCTTACAAATTGAATATAAATTAATCTTTGCAAACACTAGGAAAATGTCTACGTGTACATAAAAACTTATTCCTCTCCCCCTTTAAAATATCAATATATGGCCATAATAAAGTTCATATTCTGACACAGTAGAGCTTGACTAATGGCTTTTGGGGATAATGAGTGAACTAGTCTTTATCTCTCTTACTAAGGGCTTCCATTAAAGAGAATGTTAGGTGTAAACATAGAACATCTATAAAACCCCCACAGTGCTAGTTAAACTCTTCTTAGGACCAGCAAAATGACTCAAATCAAAGTTTACAAGCAAGCTTTGTAACACATGAAGTACAGTGGTCCCTCGACTTACGAAGATAATCCGATCCGAATGCACATTCGTAGGTCGGAATTTTCGTAAGTCGAAAAGCGCATCCACGGAGGTCCGGAAACACTCGTAAGTCAAGGAAACCGCATCTAAAAATTCGTAGGTCGAGGAAGCCGCATCTAAACCGGCAACGACTTCTGGTATTTTTTGTCGTTCGTATGTCGAAATCTTCGGATGTCGAGTGCTTCGTAAGTCAAGGGACCACTGTAGAGTGATTTTTTTTGGGAAGTGCATGTGTCATACAACTCATCAGAAAGCTAGGATTGGATGCAGCTCATTACCAAGTCTACACTAGGTTTGTTGCCATGTAATTAGTGGAATAGCCCTGCAGGCAAAGTTATTACTGCTTGATAACACCTCATTACTAAAATGTAGAATTGTACAGTTGAAGGTCCCATAGGGTCATGAGCCTGCTGACCCAAAGCAGGAACTCCTATATATCACGGACTAGATTTAGCTAGTCTACAACTTGATTTGGCAGCTAGTTTTACCAGAGAGAGCTGCAGGATTTTTATGTGTCTGTGACTGGCCCATTACCCTCAATGAGCTCTTTCTCACGATCCGTGAGAAAGGGCTCTGATCTGCAGGGAAGGATGCCTTAAAATGCTTACCCCTGCTAACTGGGCAAAGAGGCACCTTTTACCGTGGTGATTCTCTTTATTTAGCAGGGGGAGAGTAACTGGCCCTATCCACCCCCAGCACAGTACTTCCAGTGACTGTAGCTGGGGTCTATCTTATGTTTCTTTTTAGAATGTGAGCCCTTTGGGGATGGGGATCCATCTTATTTGTTTGTTATTTATCTGTGTAAACCGCCCTGAGCCATTTTTGGAAGGGCGGTATAGAAATCGAATTATTATTATTATTACCTCCCCAGAATACGATCGAGAGCTCCTTCCTGGATGGGTGGATTGCCTGCTCAGACGATTGCTGGCTACTGCCAGCAGCATGGAGGGTCGGGGGCTGGGATGCATTTTCCTCCCAGCACTGGCCAGGAGGCTCCTCGCATGTACTGTAGGTGCCACATGGAGCTGTGTGGCACTGACACATCGACACTAAGCCTGGTTTAAGGGTGCCCATGCACCCAAACCCAGGCTAAGCAGTAGGCTCCCTAAGCAAGTTTGCCGCTGCCAGGAACTGCTCCTGGAAGTTCACACATGCTGGCAAAATTGGGCTGGGCTTCCTTAGCCCAGTTTTACCTGTTCATGTGACTAGCCCCAATATCTTCCTCAAAGTGGATTGCCTGCCAGTCCCAATGTCATAGCCGCCATTGCTTGCACACACTACACCTTGTGCCGTAGGGCAGGCAACAGGGAGGGGGGCAGTTGATACTTCTCAGGTTGTTGGATTTTTCCGGTTGCTGGTCCTAAACAATAAAGTCCAGATCATGGTGCGCCATAAGAAATATGCAAGACTGAATGGCACCACAGTAATGGGAGAGCAGAGAGCTCAAGCAAGTAAGGAGTGTACTGAAGCAACTCCTTTCCCCAGAAAGTCATTGGCCGGTCTGAACTGGAGCAGGGTGATGTCTACCTGACCCCAGGTGTGATGTTCAGTTAAACACTGAGCATATACTATGGAGTCATAGTAATACATTTTGTAAGGCAACTTGCTTTTCTTGTAGTGAATTGGCACACTTCCGTTTTGTGGTGAACTTCCACTGTGAATTCCATGCTCCATGTGCCATGGTTTTTTGTTTTGTTGTTTGATTTGAATTGCTTTTAATTTAGAGCCAGGACTTAAATGGTGTGAATGCATACCATGGTTCAGCCCTGACAACTGTTTTCATTGCTCCGGGCTCCTCAGGGGAAGAGTGGGATATTAAACAAACAAACAAAATAAAATAAAGGGTGAGATATCCTTACTTACAACACACTTTAGCACTAAGATAATAGCACATCGCATGTAAAATAGTACGTTACAGGAACCTTTCGCTTTCCAATAGTGAAAGGTTTAAATAAAAACCCAGCATCTCTATATAAGCAACCAAGAAAATACTTGAGTGTTTGCTTGATCAGTTAAGGGTTTCTTCCTGTACCAAGAAAGAATGCTGGGCCCCTCTGATTTGCAGATGTTACTTGTGTGCACAGTGAGGCTTAACACACACACACACACACACACACACACACACACACACACACACGAACTGCAGTTAGCTAGCCCATATCAGGACAAGCTACTTTAAATCTGCTTAGGTGATACTGGCTTTTTGTTTTGTTTTGTTTTGTATTTTAAAGATGTGTTTCAGGGCTTTGTTAAGTAGACCCTTCAGTCCCTTAATTGCTTCTAGGCAGTGGGGGTGGGATACTGGAGGTAAGAAAGGGTCGTGAAGAAAGGGCCGGCTGGAAAGCCGGTGCACTACCGCCTCCCGTTCCCGGTGGCTGGCCCGAGCCGGCCTGCCACCGCCTCTGGCTAACTGGCTGCCACCGCCATTATCTCCCTGTCCCCGTCACTATCGCCCAGGCAGCTGCTCTTGCGAGAGCTACCATGCATGGGATTAGTGATGGGTACACCTAAGAGAAATAAATATATAGATGTGCATTTCCTTTTGGAGGGGGAGGGGATCCACAAATCATAAACATTGATTAAAGCATCTTATAAACTGTTATGTCAAAAGGTTGACATGATAATGGTAACTGATAGGTGTTGATCGTTCTAAAGATTTGGTTGGGAAGGTTTTTGCTTAATGTTCTTTTTGAAGGAGGGGTTAAATAAGCAGAGAAATCTATATATAAACTGTATGAAATGATTTGTCAGCATTTCCAGGGAACTGTGAGCAACAATGAAGACATTTAATTATCAACATTTGTAGCATGTTAAGGTTAAATTACAATTATCACCTTCTGAATCACAAACAGAATATGAAATAATAATAACAACAATCATCCCTATAAATAACTTTCTCAGTACTTTCTGATTAATTTAGTCTACAGTGAAACTCTGGAGCATTGCATTCAAATCCCGAGTCTCTGGGTGACTGCCTAAAGTAGATTGTTTGCTATTCAGAACCATTAGTGAGACTCCTTTCATTTAGCTCCTAGATCCTACTGAGTTCTGCAGCATTTCTCAACGAAAATAAGAGTTCCTTCCTCAGTTGTGCTCACTAAGCATATATCATATGGCTACGCTTGTCAGAACTGGCTGCAGATTCCTGCCAAGTGTACATTTAATTGTAAGTGCCACCTTGTAATTTGGAGGAAAGACTGGGATGTAAATGTAATTAACCTGGGTTTGCTATCACATAATGAATAATAATAAAAATAACAGTGATAATAATAATAGATAATTTATTGCACTGTTTGCATACATGGAACTTTACAAAGCAGTGAGAAACCAGATCTCTGTTCCAGTGGGCTCACAATCTAAAATTTACACAGAAGAGACAACAGAGAAAGGGGAGGGAAATGGAAGCAAAGATATACGGGGAAAGAAAATGCAATTTTTGCTAGGGATGTGCACGAAATGGATTTTGCATTTCATTTCAAGCTCAAAATGGAATGCAAAATGGTCAAAACAGCGGTTGAGCTGGCTTTTTTGATGAATCAAACTTGAAATGTTTTGAGTGTTCTGGTCATAGGGAACAATTGGGACCTCAAAACACCCCAGTGTTCCCCATGGGTAGCTCCTAGAGACACCAAAGTTGGTTAGGTGGCAGAGCATGATGGGTGCTACCTACCAGCCAATCTGCAAACTAAACGGGCAAGAGGGTGATTTTAAACAAATTTTTCACCTTTCCCCCAAAACACCATAGGAATAAAATTCCAAGCAGCACCCAGTTAAAGCCACTGGGGGCTGCTGGTACAATTTTTTTTTTAAAAAAGGAGAGAGAGAGAAAATCAGCACAGCACCTCAGTTATTAAAGCCCCTGGGGGCTGGCTACAAGGAGGAATAAGAAGAAATCAAAATAAAATAAAATCCCAAGTAGCACCCAGTTCAAGCCACTGGGGCTGCTGGTTTTTTTGTTTGTTTGTTTAAAGAAAATAAAAGCAGTGGTCAGCAGCACTGAAAATTAAAAGGATTTTTTAAAAAAGAGTCAGATAAGCTTGCAGGCACTCTGTCTCTCTCTCCACTCACTGGGCCAGGCAGGCAGGCCAGCCCAGACCATAACCACCAGTCTCTGCTCTCCTTTTAGTGCCGCTGCAGTTTGTCTCTGATCCTTTTCCTCTGAGGCACAAAATGGCTCTCTGCCTCCAAGCAGCCCCTTAAATACATTTTGAAAATCCCTCCTTTTACCTCCCCCCCCAGCCATTGGGGCACAGTTGCCCATGCCAACACTTGATTTGAATGCCAACAAGTAAATGAAGAAGCAAGGTGATCTCTAGCCAATTGGAAGCCAGTGCCAGAAAACCAATCAGCAAGGGAAAAACACGGAGACAAAATGGCACCCACAACTCAAATCACTCAGATAAATTTGAGTTCAAATTGGGGGTGATTTGATTTGACCTCGAATCAGGCCCTTTAGTTTAGGGGCAATTCGATTAACAGTCAAATCACTCGAATTTCCCCAATTGGGCACGTATCAATTCACACACGAATTGAATTACACATCTCTACTGTGGACTACCACCCCACTCCATTTTTCAATACCTGAATATGGTATTTATTGGTGAATAAATACACTATTTTTTGGTTTAAATACGCTCATTTAATTATGCTGTTTATTGGTGAAAGTGAAGATACCAGATAAGATTGGTGAAGATACCAAATCAAAGCTCATGTTGAGGAACTGTGCTGAGTGCATTTTCCTCACCACTAAATTCTACAATTGACCCAACAAAACTGGCACTAGAGATAAAGGCTTTCATGCTTGAGCCTTGTCACAGTCACCATTTATATCCTGAGTTCAGTACATGAAATATAACACCAAAATGACTCCTTTTGATTTAGAATACTAATATAGGCTGGAAAAGAGCAGGAGGCAGGGAGAATAAATAGTGGCTTAAAGCAAAATTTAAAAACACAAAAATAAAATAATATTTATAGAAAATAAATGAAGACTACACTAAGTTTGAGATATTAATAGCTATAATAGAACAAAAAATACTGAACTTTTCAATTAATCATATACATACTTGCTCGGGAGAAAATCTTATTAAAACCAATGGTACTTCTAAGTAGGCATGCATAGAATGGATTGCACTATAAGACCAAAAACCTTAAAAATTACAATACACAGGTAGGCCATGATTTACATCAAAAACAAGCTATCCTCTAGTAGTGTGCACGGACTGGTTTGGAGGCCATTCTACTGGCCTCCGAACCGGTCCGGACAAGGGGTGGTTTTGGTTCGGGAGGGTTAGGGTGGGGGGTTCCATTCAGGGCGGGGGGGGGGCTTTACTCACCCCACCCGCGCTTTGCAACTTTGGCACCATAATTCTTGTAAAAAATGCGGCTGCAGAATCGCTCTCCGCCTGCTCCTATGGCTCCTTCTTGTTTTAAAAATCGGGTGGCAGGATACTTCCCTGCCCCCCCCGAAGCCCCCTCAAGCCATTTCGCTTCTTTAAATCTCGCCCGGACCGAGTGCAACCACGCTCGGGCGGGCGGCAGCGAGATGTCCTTCCGCCCGCCTGCCCCCTTCCCTGCCATCTGCGAAGTGCAGGAAGCCTTCGCAGACGGCAGGGAAGGGGGCGGGCGGGCGGAAGGACATCTCGCTGCCGCCCGCCCGAGCGTGGTCGCACTCGGTCCAGGCGAGATTTAAAGAAGCGAAATGGCTTGAGGGGGCTTCGGGGGCGGCAGGGAAGTATCCTGCCGCCCAATTTTTTAAACAAGAAGGAGCCATAGGAGCGGGCGGAGAGCGATTCTGCAGCCGCATTTTTTACAAGAATTATGGCGCCAAAGTTGCAAATCGCGGGTGGGGTGAGTAAAGCCCCCCCGCCCTTAGTGGAACCCCCCACCCCAGTGCCGGACCGCAGCTCCGCGGTCCGGTGCACACCCCTACTATCCTCTCAACTGCCCTATAGAGATCCTCTGACAAAAAACAAAGGCAACATTCTTCAGGGAATTACTTATTATAAACTTCTCCCAGCCAGCCTCCTGTGCTTCATTTGCCTTTTTCTAAGTCCAGCAGTTGAACAGAATTGTGACAGCACGTTTTTCTCCTTAACTGTGCTTCTACAAGGACTAGAACTTAGCTTAAAAAAAAGAAAGAAAGCTGGGAATGTGGGCAAGCTAATGGGCTAACCAAGAGCTGGGGGAAATGCTTAAAATCCATTAAATACCTGGAAATCTGGGGGAGATGGCATCAATTTGCTGATAATAACGTCCTGAAGGAAATTAAATCAAACAAGAGAACTGTGAGGTTTGTGGAAATTTTCTGGGAAGATAATCTGTAGTTTTGATCAACTGACATTCACTTGGCATTCTGTGTGTGTGTGTGTCTGTCTGTCTGTCTGTCTGTCTGTTTGTTCATATGTCAGTCCCCTGCTATCAACTTCGCAATGCCTGGACCAATATGAACCAAATTTTGGAGCAGTTGTGGAGAGTGACACAAAGGGACATCACAGTGGTGTAGTTTGTGATGATGTCATCCACCCCAATTCAAGATGGTAGATGTGTGAATGTCTGAGGCACAAGTAGGCTAACTTGTGAACTTCCTAATTAATTTGGACCAAATTTAGTCCCGTTGTAGGGATAGTGAAAGGAAAGGAGGCAGATTAGTTCTTATTAGAACAAATTGTTTTTCCCCTCTTCTTTCTCTGCTGTTTAGTATGGCTGAACTCTTGCTTGGTTACCAAGGTATCCCGCCCCCTCCCCCTGTCCCCAGCACCTGGCTACTTAACACACTGCTCATATTGTTTTATACACTTGAACCCTTCCCAGAACTCTATTTCTCTATACATTTCCATGTTTTAACTCTTGGTTACTACTAGATCCAGTCCTGGCACGCTTCACCAGGTTACCAGCAACAGGTGACTGTTGCTGGTGTCTATCTTATGTTTCTTTTAGGTTGTGAGCCCTTTGGAGGCAGGGATCCATCTTATTTATTTATTATTTCTCTGTGTAAACTGAACTGAGCCATTTTTGGAAGGGCGGTATAGAAATCGAATTCATCATCATCATCATCATCATCATCATCATCATCCCTTCACTCAAAGAGTCTCACCGGAAAACTGACTCCCTTCACACACTAATGCTCACTAACTGCCATTGCCTTCTAGGTCCGTGCCCCCCCCCCCCATGTTTTTTAACTGACAGTTGGTCAGCAGGATTCTAACCACACAGCTGCTGAGATTTGGAAAAAAAACATTAACCCTTAAACTGCCAAACATCCTGTAGTTTGTTCCCTTCATCACATAAGGTAAGCACGTTTATTTGTTTAGCTGATTCTTATTTGTCTGAGGGCCAGTTTATACCATCAGAAGACTCAAGTAATTAAAGCTTTTCCATTACTGCTAGGTTCTGTTGGTTATATATTTAAGCTGGCCTTGAACCTAGCAAGACAAAATGAGCATGGTAAAAGAGTGGAGAGCAGCAAATTATGGCTCTGTGAAGTAAATCAGCTAGACACCAGAAGAGTCTGTTTTTTGTTACGCAGTCCTTTTTAGAAACACTGGTCTTATTACAACAAGGGTGCCACATTAATGAAAAGGAGCAGAGGGAGGGAGCCATAAACTCTAATTTCTTAGAAGAAAGTTTTGGCTTGAGAGGCCTGCACATTTTCCAAGTAACTAACTAGTAGCCACCTTGACCTAGTATCATTGAGTGTATTTTTTGAAGCAAAGCAAACAAAGGCAGATATTCTGTCTTCCAGCTTCGGTTAAGGATATGGCAAATTATTTTTTGCCAAAGACCATTCTCCCTCCACTTACCTTTTTCATTCCCACTGATCCTCAGCAAAGCAGGACCCTTAGCAAAACAGACTTTTTAGAAGATTTGAACATAAGCTGAAATCTGTTGCAGTGAACACAAATGTACAGTTGAGGGTGACAGAGAGTATCAGATAGTCAAGACAAAAAGCTAACTTGCTTGACGGTTGTTTTCAGATATTTTTAAAGGAAGGTCAGGTGGAGAGAGGAAAAGTAACAAGGCCTGAAAATGAGCAAAAACAATTTGCAGCCTGTGGTTCCCTCTAAGGTGTGTGCACGCACAAAACTGCAATCCTCCATGCAGCTGTTTTTAGCATCCACACAGTCTCCTCCTGTTCTCCATGCTCCATGTTTCACTCCTCCATACCCTCCACCTCCAGCTCACTCACCTGGCAGCTGGAGGCAGAAGGGAAGGTAGCTCCCCTGCCATCCCTTCCCCACCCCTCTCCCAGCAGATCTCCCTGCCTTGACCAGCAGCTGCCCCTGGGACTGAAGAGGGAGGATCTAGGCCAGAGTGGGTAAATTGGCTCTCATGTGCAAGCGAGAGAAAGCCAATTTTCCTACTCTGGCTGTAGCAAGATCCTTACTGAAAATGGCATCGGGGCACATGTGTGCCCGTCAGCATTTCCAATAGGCTCTTGCCGCAGTAAGAACAAGAGAGCTGATTTCCTCACCAGAATGCAGCAGTGGCAGGGAGAAAAGTGGCAGTGAGAATGGCAACGGGGGCAACTGTGGGGAGAAAAGCAGCGGGGGCGGTGACTATGGGGAGAATGGTAATGGGGCAGAGGCAGGGAGAAAAGCGGCAGAGGCAGGGAGAAAAGCGGTGGTGGCAGGGGGAAGAATGGCAATGGGGGTGGCTGAGGGGAGAAAATTATCTCCCCTCCCCATAACAAGGTGGAGGTGACAGCAATAAGGAGGAAAAGGCAGCAGTGAGTTGGGAGGAAACAGCTGGCTAAGAGCTAGTGTTTTGAAACAAAAGAAAAGCTGTATCCCCCAGAGCTGGCATCAGACAGTATGAGAAAGGAAAGGGAAAAGGAAAAGGGCAGCACTTGAAGCAGACTGCACGGCTGCTTCTGAAATCTAGAAGTCTCTGCTGTGTAGGTAAGGCACTGGAAATGCTCCTTCTACACTCTAAAAGACATTTTGAGCTTTTTCTCCCTCCCTCCCTCTCCCATACCTTCTCTCCCATACTTTCTCTCCTGCCTCCAGTCAAATTAGGCTATTTCTAGTTGTTTTGAGAATGGCTGACATCTTGCTTAAATTAAGGATGCTGGATAGCTCTTCCCCTCTGACTCCCAGTGCCACCTCACTTCCACTTCCACCAACTCCATCCATTCCTGCTTTCTAGTTATGGGGCAGGTAATCTGGGAAGCAGGGAACCAGATTACTTAGCTTTGGGCCGCAATGGTGGGGATGGGGCAGAGAGACCCCTAGAAGCTTTATTTTGAGTGTGCATACAGAATTTGGAGCATGCTTTGAGGAAAATTGGGACCAGCAGCTCCCAGAGTCTCAAGAGAAGGAGAAGGTAGGTCACTTCTGACCTTGGGTCAGCTTGGCCTAATAAGCTACTGGGTCTGCTTCTGTTATGATGGCAGTATCTCATTGAGTGTTTGTGAGAAATGTGAGTCTCATTTTAATCTAGAATTGCCTGAAGGCCAACACCCTCATGTGTTCTCAAAATTGGCTGCTCCTCCTCTCCAGGCCAAAACTGGGCACTGATGTTTTAGTTGGACCAACTCTCTCTTCTTCTTTTTTTACCTTCTTTGCATGTCTGGACCTTCCCTCTTATCTTGTTGAAATCATGTGGGCCTTACTGTGCCTTTTCAGTGTTCAAGTGGTTAGCTCTGATCTGCAGTTGCTTCAATAAACACACTTGTCAGAACTTACTTGCCATGCCTTTATGCAACTATCCATCCCATAACCACATACTTCATGCAAGCTTCAAAGGAATGATTTAAGTATGAGATACAACGTACTAGCTAGTTATAATAAATATGGGATATGAACACATAATGTAAGCCTGAGTATGGCAACCTAGGCCTCCATTTTCAGCTTTGTCCACCATAAGACTGACATTTTTGCCTCTTTAGACATAGCCATCAGCCAGAGGTTCAGTTCAGCAGGTTCTCCACAGAGCCTACCATCAGAGGACTAGTCCGGAATGAGAGGTTCTGCTTGCTGACATCCCGCTCAGGCTCTTTTCTGACTTCTAAGGAGAACAGGACTTAAATGAGTGTTCCTTCTCTTTGGAGCTAAGGAGGACATCTTGCCCCATTCTCTCAGAATTGCCTGCTGTTAGGAAACTGCTGCTTGATTGCTTAGCAGCCCAAGTAACACCCAGTGTTTTTCTCACTGCATAGCCATGTTGACCTATATATTGTTTTGGACTGTTGACTTTCCTGGGTTTTTTTTTCCTGGAGCGGGATGGTTTTTCTTCATTTTAAAAATAAACAACATCAGTATTTACTCCTGTAGCACAAAACAATCCTTTACTTTGATTTTATTGCTAGGAGGGTATGTAATTTCGAAACTGATCTACTGTATGTACATAGTTTCAGTTCTGTACAGTAGAAATTATTATGCCTTGGACCATATTAACTTGCCTGATTGGGACTGACCCTATTTATAGCAGTCAGATTGGATATTTAAGCTGAAGAAAGGCAATCTCTTTTTTTCCCATTATGGGTTCTTGGAGTGCTTGGGCACATGGATCTACCTGTAGGTGAAATAATATGCCCCACATCTATTTCTCCATTGCATGGCAAATAAGTATCAACTAAATATGGTCTGCCAAAAACTGGATGATATTAGTGCAATGCTGCTAAAGAGGGCCATTAAGAGTCAAGGGGATGGTCTCTATATGCTGAGGGACATTCCAGATATGCAGAAAAACACATTTTCATACCAAAAGCCCCTCTCCAATGGGAAGATTAAGGCTGCACGTGAACATTGCCTTTATGTTTCCATGGAACCCTGGCAGCATGAAGACAAGGATAGGTGTCCAAGCTCTCAGTGTGCCAGGTGGTTGTTAGGCTGAGGGGGTTCAAGTCTTTGCTTTGTGTCTCTACAGCCTAGGGTCTAACTGGAGCGGGGCGGGGTATAGTGAAGCTATCCTCCATCCCCAGTTTTCTCCTGCTTCATATATATACCCCACTCCAGTTAGACCTTAAGTCTGTCCCATTTGCAGTTTAGAGGTCCTTTGAAGGATTAACTTGGATAAGAGAATGTGATTCTTTTGATTCAAATTAACTCGCACCAAAGTCCTAAGATTGTGATGAGGAAATATCTCCTAACAATTTAATTTGGTTTGGTGAGGGGCAAATTGGAGTTGGTGGAAGTGTTCTGTAAGGCTCTCATCCCTAACCCAAATTTTCTCCTGCACTCTCACATGCAGTGTGGATTGGAGGTTGGTTAAATCCTCCATGTGCTGTACTGGAGTGTTCTTAATGGCGACTCCAACCCTAAACCCGAGTAGCATTGTCCTTCAGGCGGGACTGCTGGATCATCTTTCTTCTTTTCTTCTTTTCTTCTTTTTTTAAAGTTGTGTCTACATTCTTAATGGAGTAGGGGGTGCTGAAATTAGGAATATTCAGAGTGTTCCATGGAACTATGATCTGGAATAAGAGACAATCTTCTGAAATAAGGATCATTTAGCAAAGTTTATTATATGAGGAAGGCAACATGTGTTCTTTAATTTTACAATCTCTTTTCAGCAAGGTTAATGTTCCATTACTAACAGTGTGTGCCTCTTGTAAATAGAGATAAAATATATAGTTAGAGGATTATACTCAAATTGCATTTTGCTGGCTAGCATCTTTATACATTCATACTGTGGATGACTGGTTAGACCTCTATTATTGATGTGTAATTGAAAATGGGTTTCCTTATCCATTCAGAATCACTTTTCAGATTATTTAGTCTTTGATTTCCACTCTCCCTCATCCCCCAGTCCAGTAAATTGACCCCCCTCCTCATTGAAAGCTCTTCCAAATATGTCTACCAGGTCTCCTTTGGTACTCTCCTTTAATCTCAGCAGCATTTCCTCTGAAACGACTGCCAGCAAAACAGAACATTGATGCTAGTTATGGGGGAAGGATGGTAAACTTCTTCTCAATTGGGCCACAACACTTTCACCTCTAAGGCGTGCGCACGTGTGCGTGCTCAGAGGTTTTTGGTGTCCGCTCAATTAATTTTAGATCCCGCTCAGGTTAAATTAGGAAGGCCCCACTCGGTGCACACAGTGCCTGGATATTACCACCCAGAACAAAACTCAATTCGCACAGAGATGAAAAAAAATTAGAGGGACCACTGGGCCACAGGTCTGAAAGTTGTCTTTGGCTTTTGCTTTTTTCCTCTGCAGCAGTTCCTATTGGCAGGAAGGGTTGTGGGGATCAGAAGTAACAGTCCCCATGCCAACTTCAGTGTCCTGGCAGCTGCTGCTCCTGGATGCTAAAGCAGCATATCTAACCTAAATGAAGGAAATAGTCAAGATGTTCCGTCACTTGATCTTCCTTCTAGAACTGTTTTAATTTCATTTAGACAAATGATGATTATCCAATTTATCTAGTTTAAAAGGTTGTCTTAATTATATCAGGTCTAGAATAGCATGTGCAAATATAATAATAATCTATTATATATTTTGAAGAATTTGTTTGTACATTTTACATTTGTTTAAGTGAAATAAAGTCGTACTTCCTGATGATGTATAGATACTAAATTTTGCATACACTAACCTGCCACTGAAATTAGCTGAATGCATTACTTTTTTTACTGGAATATACTTGATGAAAATTTAATTTTAAATTTTTGGGTGTGTGTGTGTGTGTATTTTTAGCAGAAATTTTGAATTATTGTTCTCAACAGATTTCTAACACTAAATAATCAGATAAATAATTCCAAAATGACATAATTCCCAGGAGAAGCAAGAGGTCTTTCTCAGACTTCGATTTATGATGATTTAAATTGATCATATATGGTCATTATACAATAAAATAAATAACATTTGAAGTTGAAATTTTTATAAATTTCAAACTATTATTTTACTTCCCTTTTGCAAGGGAATTTTACATTAATTTGCATTATTTTACATTAATTAAAAAATCTTATTAAAAGGGGTGGTGTACATATTTGATAAATAAAATAAATATGTGTAATTTCTTGAACTTTCCTATAAGTGTAATATACACAAAATAACTTTACCCAGTCATCTACAGGCCTTACCTACTAGTATTCAATATTTATCTTTTCAAAAATTATACATAATTATATACTAAGAAAGAGAATCCTTGCATATCTCTACTAGGAATGTGCAGTACTAGTTCACTTGCAAACTGGACCACTGCAAACTGGGCTGGTTCGAGTGGTTCAGTTGTGAACTACTTTGAACTTGTTCGAGCTGGTTTATTAAACTGACCAGCCCAGCCGATCGGTTCAACCAAACTGGTTTACTTTGGCACAGTTAAGTATGAATTAGGGCTGAACTGTGCCAAATGGATTGATTAAGTGCCGTCGAGTCAGTGTCGACTCTTAGCGACCACACAGATAGATTCTCTCCAGGATGATCTGTCTTCAACTTGGCCTTTAAGGTCTCTCAGTGGTGCATTCATTGCTGTCATAATTGAGTCCATCCACCTTACTTCTGGTTGTCCTCCCTAATATCTGCATTCCAGGTAGCTCTTTGGCTGTTCAAAGGCTTCAACTCTTATGCATACTTAGTTGAATTTAGTGACTGACATGTTATGCAGCAAAACACAGTCTGCAGTGCTTCAGGCTTCTAAGGAAGCCTCATAAGGTGGTCTTGCATTTTTGTACAAGAGTGCAAATCCTCTACAATATGGCGCCTGCACTCTGGGAGAACTACTTTGATTGTTTCCAATTTAAGAGTAAGACTGCCAGTGATTCCTGAGGAATCTGCAGCAGTGCATCTGCGTTAGGCTGTGCAGCATGTTGGCCAGTCTTCCAAGTTGTTATACCTATGATCAGGCTGTAAAGAACTCTATTCTGCAGGTCAGCTTTCTCAGAATTGATTTGTTATACAGTACAGGTCAAGAATCCTTTATCCAGACTCCCGAAATCCGGAAAGCTCCGAAATCCAGACACCATGTCAAGAAAACAAACAAACCCTGCTTGTATTTTCCGCTTGGATTCTCGACCTGTAGTTTCAACCACTCACAAAGCCCCCAAACCAATCCCAGCCCCAACTCAGTAGCTAACAGTGGCAAAGCAGCAAAAAGCCCCCCAACTAAGCAGCACCCGCAACTCACAGAGAGGCAAAGCAGCACCCGTGGCTACGTCTGCAATGGCGGTTGCCTGGCCCCTCCTCAGCCTCAGTCTTCTTTGCTTCCCACATGGATGGGCACTTTGCTGGCGGCATTTAAGGGCACTTGCAGGAAGGGCAGGGGCCAGGGAGGCAAAGCAGCACCTGGGGCTCTGTCTGCAATGGTTCTCCAAATAGGGGAAGAGCCCTCGGGGCGGAGCCAAGCCATTTTTGTGAATGGGATTGCACTGCCACTCACATGCTTCTCAAGCCGGTCTGCGAGAGGGGAAGCGGGAAGGAGCTTGGCTGGAAGGCGGGAAGGAAATTCAAGAGTTGTTGGAGGAAAAAACCCAGTAACCTTTCATGCCCAAGATATCTCATTTATGAACATATTCAGAAATGCGGAAGAATCCGAAATCCGGAACACCTCTGGTCTCAAGCAGTCCAGATAAAGGATTCCCAAACTGTATCCAGTGACGCAGCGGGGAAGTAACTTACCTAGGGAGCAAGAGGTTGCCGGTTCCAATCCCTGCTGGTATGTTTCCCAGACTAAGGGAAAATCCTATATCGGGCAGCAGTGATATAGGAAGATCCTGAAAGGCATCATCTCATACTGCACAGGAGATGGCAATGGTAAACCCCTCCTGTATTCTACCAAAGAAAACCACATGGCTCTGTGGTTGCCAGGAACCGACACAAACTCGATGGCACAACTTTACCTTTACAGTATCTGCAGCATGCTTGCTGCTTATCCATGGATTTTTGCAGAGCAGAGCAAATGACTTATGGTGATTGCAAAGATTATTTCTAGCATTAATGATTTGATAGCTGAGCACAAACTACATACAACTGTTAATTGTGTGCTGTTTGTCCCCAATGGGTTTTCTAGCACAAAATGCTGAGATGGAGGCTGCATCTAAAGTAGAATGCCTGTATGGGAAAGGGGCTTCTGAAATCCCCCTGTTGGTAGTGGTTCCACAGGAATATCCATATCTTCACCCCTCACAGGGGGAAAGGTGGCTTTGGGTTGTGTGGGTTTTGAAATGGAAATCTACTAGATGGAAAGGTTCAGAAGCCCCTCACTTCCAGCAGCATTTTTATTCCACATTGCAGTCACAATGCTGCAATCTGTAAAAACAGAACAAAAACTTGATGACAAACAAAACGTAACTGTGAGTGTCACACAGAATTTGACCCTGGGTGTCTTCCTGTCCAGGGCAGGAATGAGATTTCTACTGAATGTTATAATTGCCTTACCGGATCAGAACAAGAGATTCTATTTTCTGCAACCAACCAGATGTCACCCGGAAGCTTACAAATAAGGATGAAGGTGATTGCCATCCCCTGTTTGCATTCAAATGTTGTTGCTCTTCTGTACTTGGAGGTTGCATTTGGCTATCAAAGCTAAAAGCTATTGACAGGCTGCTGCTCCGTGACACTCTCTCATTTCTTTATAAAGCAGCAATTGCCATATCTTGTGGTAGGGAATTTGATACTTTAGGAATGGAATGCTGTGCCTTATGTATACTAGGTAACCTTCTGTGCTCCAGTGGGAAAGTCTTTGACTTCCTGAATGTTGTACCTCCGTTCTTTCTTTTTATTGTTTTGACCTATGTGTTCTCTAGCATGCCTTTTAAGATTTTCTTTTCCACAAATCCTATTGTGAATGAAGCTCAATACAGTTCTTTTGCACTAGTGCTGGTAGTTCATAGATTCTTTTTATGCTCTTCTTCAGATCTTATTTCTCTAAACAGTTTTCTTTTCTTAATAAAAGTGAAAGAACACTGATAAAAATTGGGACAAAAATAAAACCAGCCGTGTGCAGAGAGCCACAATCCCAAGGTGAAACATTATATTAGCTCCTTGAGGATTAAGAGTTTTTCTGGGGAGCGCCTATGTAAATTACCTTGCTTTTATTCTCATCTTCCAGTACAAGTAATAGATGTGAAGTACTTTTTTGGTACATGGAGATAAAAGCTGATGCAGTGGAGAGACATGGTAATGCTTCATTTAATATCTATGGTCTATTATCATTCTAGAGTCCTTTTCATGGAGGCGCTTCAAACAAGCAGTGTGAAACGCCGAGAGGAGGTTTGCGGGGAGAGCGGCTTTGACCCCCTCTCCCCGCAGATGACCACTTACCCATCGCTAGGCGGGCAGATAACCTGCCCAGATGAGCAGTGGCTCTCGTGCAGGCCGCTCGCACCCTGCTTAACAGCTCTGGGGATTGGATGAAGGAAACTGCTGCCGTGTGGCACCCCACTCCCCGGAACCCCGGTAATATACTGAGCAAGTGTGCAGTGCATTCCTGGGGTCCCGCCCCGAGTGTGTCCACCATGGCTGCAAGCAGCCGTTGCTGACATATGCTTGTAAAAATGGGGTTAACGGGGCACTCGCTGTGTTAACCTCATTTAAGAGGGTGGCTAAACAAGTGGGCTTGCTGTTGTAGAGCTACCGGGCTCATCCTCGAGCCTTCTGGTTCTCACTAGTGTGTAAAACCAGGCTGGTCTCCCTTAGCCTGGTTTTGCTAGCTTGTGAGAATAGCTTCATTGTGTCTTTTTAATGAACTGGAATTACAAATAGTTCATACTCAGTGTAACTTCCTTCATGTAATATGTGGTTCCCCATGAAATCATTTGGTTCAACCCTAGAGTACACTCTCAGTATGGTGCAGAATCCTAGGCTTCAGTTGGTGAGCCAGGAGCCACAAATGAGTTGTCCCAATGGTAACACTCCCATTGTTGCCCTCTTTCTGCTTGAGTTTGACTTCTATTTTTAAGTGAATGGAAAAAAGTGGGGCTGAAGGGGAGAGAATAGAAAAGAGAGAGTAGAAGAAAGATATTTTCTGTGAAAGTGGGGTTAAAGTGGGCCTCAAAGCTTCAGACCTGGATTCAAATTCCTACTCAGCCATGAACCTCATTGGAGAACGTGGGGCCAGTCTGCTAACTTACCTCACACAGTTAATGGGAGGATAAAATGGGATATTGTCCACTTGTGTATTTATTTTCAACATTTATAAACTCTTTCAGCTAAAAAGTTCTTAAACCACCCCAAAAAATCAATCCTTAAAAACAAACAAACAAAAAAACCCCCACACGCACATAAAGGAAAATAGAAACAATAGGTGCCAGTCTAAAAGTCTAGCTACCAAGGGACTGATGAACTAAAAATGCCTTCACCTGTCTTTTGAATATGAGAGGGATTCAGAGAGACCTTCCAGGAAAGGTCTGACTGAAAAACCCTGTACCTACTAGACATTGCCCTAATGTCCAAAAAGGACAGCAACTTGATCAGCGCTTCTTTTGCAGATCTTACGGCAGGTGGACCATATGGGAGACAATAAAATCATCAGGACTTTATTGTTATATCATAATTTTTATTCCGCTTTCCTCCTCCAACATGGGGTTGCCAAAAGTGGCCAACTTCTATTAGAAAACCAATAACAAAACATGGTGCAGAAAGCAACAATAAAACAATTCTAACTAATACACAGAATTATCAGACAGTGACAGACTTTCAGCTCAGAGACTCAGAGGAGCTCTCCTCACACTTTACTGGGGGAAATAGTGCTTGCTAATTTGGCCAGCTGATGTCTGTTCTCCCACTTCCAAGGAGTCTTGATTGGCTGTGCTCC
This sequence comes from Hemicordylus capensis, assembly GCF_027244095.1. Lineage (NCBI taxonomy): Eukaryota > Metazoa > Chordata > Lepidosauria > Squamata > Cordylidae > Hemicordylus > Hemicordylus capensis. The sequence continues at coordinate 80,671,342 of NC_069662.1, read as the reverse complement.
TTCCTCCTCTTCTCTCTGATTGGCTAGAGCTCCATTAGCCACCGCCTCAAATGGTAAACAAATGGTGGACTTTGATTGGCTTGCGTCACTAAATGGGCAGAGTGAGTCTGGCTATGCTGATTTCTAAAATTAGCATACTTGGAGGGTGTTTGAGGGAAATGAACATCCTGGAAGGAAGGCACTTCTACTAAGGAGAAGGTGAGGGGAAAAAAAACTCATCTGGGGCTTGGAAGAAGCAGGGGAGGGAGGCTGGAGAATAAGATGTGCAATGCTCATCTTGCTCTAATGAGCTGGCCTTCCCTGGTGTAAACCTAGACATTATTGGGAATCTCATATTGGAACCTTGCCAAATCAACATGAAGCGGAGATCAGTAATCTTAGATCTGAAGTTATCTTGATTATCTCTGCTTCTTGTTGGTTTGGCATGGTGCCAATCTAAGATTTCCTGTAATGTCTGGGTTCACACAACACGCTCCATGGGAGTGCACATGCCTTGAGAATCTTAGATTCATTTCAAATTAACTTGGGGCTGATTGGTCAGATGGTGACTGCCTTAGGACTGAGTGTAGTTGGGGCATCAACCAATGTTGAGCAAAAACAATCCTAGTCACACCTGCCACCTGGGCATCCAGGAGAAAAGCCAGTTTCAGGAATTACCCCCCACACTATGAATCTGATCCTTCAAATGTAGTACAATCCTATTTGGAACAGGCTGGCCTTTATCACTCCTCTTGACCAAGAGCAGAGGTGTTTAAAGGATTTTTTTTTTTTAAGGCTCAGAAAGAAGCTGGTAACCAATGCAGATGTCTTCAACAAGATATAGCATGATTTTACCAATTGGGTAATGGCATTCTGTAGCAGCCAGAGCTTCTGAACTGCCATCAAAGGCAGACCCATACTGAGTGCTTTACAATAATTGGGAAGTCACCAAGGCATGACTGGATAAATCCTGATCCTCCAGCAGTGGATGCAGCTGGCAAAACAACTGAAGCTGGAAAAAAGCATTCTGAGCTTTTATACAAATAAAAATATTATTTAGAAATGGAAAATGGTCTGATTTGGTAAGCCGCTTCATATATTCAGGAGTACATTAGGTCTGCGGATTGCTTAACCTACAAGCATGAGTGATTCAAAGTATTTTGTCACCCTTGGCAAGGTAAAATTTTGCTGTAATCCAGCTGTCTTGTTTGCAGAATAGAATAACATTGGCTTCTGAAAATTAACTAAAGTTTCCTAGGATACAGTTTTATTAGATTAGTTTTTAATTTCCTTGGCATTGAAGTGTTATTGATGTTGACTTCTGAAATTATAGTAGCATGGCTTAAGTAATCTATCTCAAATTTATATTTTGAACTGACAGAATGTTATCTGGGATGCAGTTGCAGTACAGGGATTCTCAATCTTGTAATTAATGCAATTAAACTAATAATTATATATCAAGTTAGATGATGAGGATTCAGTAGTGACACAGAGCATATGAAACAAGTCAGAAAAAGGAAATATTTAGATGATAGATGAATATTCTCAAGAGACACAGATAAAATACATTACATAGCACAAAAATGGTAACCTTAATAAGAAGCTTAAGTCATTATATTTTGATAATGCACAAAATGTTAATAGAAGCAATGTGTGAGTACAAGGACGCTAGAAAAAAATGCACTGCCCACACATTACCAGAATTGTAAAACAATTCATATAATTGTGGAAATTGTCAGCACATTAGTGTTTGTTTAAGGAAATTGAACCATTCTTGCTTTTGTACTAGTGCAGTCCTTTTGGAACATAGATAAATCTATCATTAGCAAGAACATATTTAGCTGAAAGCCCCACCAGCCTCTCCTGACACATTGAAGAATGAAGGTAGTTCAGTTTTGAATGACTTCTCTCACCTGAAGCAGCTGTGATTCGCAAAGACAAAAAAGATGTGCACTGCAGTTGTAAGACTGGGAACAAATTCACATCTGATTACATATTCGAGAACTTGAATTCAGTTTCACAATGGGAGCTAAATACCATAAGCTTGCCACAAAGTTCCAATGTGTTTATATTGATTAAAGGTTCACTGATCCAGAGTTTTGGAGCTGAAATCCTCAATACCATTTGAGTCATTACTGGTGCTACTCTAGAGTGAGATGAGAAACCTTTTAAAAACTTGACACATACTGTCGACCATGTGGGAAGATTATCTCATTGTAGGGATGTCTCTATTTCCATTTTATTTGCCTGTATTAATGGAGGGCTTACACATCTTTTGCTATTGTTCATCATAACATAAGGAACAGTTGCTCCTTATTTTTCAAGTTCCAGCCCAGATATATCTGTATGACTCAAAGTTCCATCAGTAAGAATTTCTTGCAAGTCCGGGAAATATTTCAGATGCTCTTCCAGTTTCCTGATGGAAGAACTGGCAATAGTTTTGGTGATGTTGAGTCTGCTCAAACCTCAGTGACAAAATGAATTGCCACATCCATCAGAGTGCTAAAGAAATACCCACCCCTCCATGCCAGTCTCGTTTCAGCTACACAGAAGATAAAGAACCTGCTGATCTCCTTTTTTCCCACCTAAAGCGTGCAGAAGTTCTACAGAAGAATACTGGTTAATTATGCCAACTCTCTTGATTCTAATATAGCTTTTTGGAAATTCACATCAGTGTGACTATTCTTTTGCTACTCTTTTTTTTGTTGGATGAAAAATGAATGACAGGTACTGCTGACCTTTAAGTCATTCGCTGGTACCATTACTTTTTTAATGTGTTGAACCAAATTAAAGTGGCATACAAGAATGCAACCTTTGCCAAGGCTTCAGTGTCATGTTTTGTGATATGATCATAGATAGAACTGGCAGCAGTATTAGTGTACTATATTTGCCCAATCAGATACCCGAATGAGTAAATGACATCTTACTTGGCCATCTGCTTTTAGATAAACATTTCACAATTAGATGTGCTTCTTCAAAACACATCTTGAACATGATAAACACACCCATATTTTCTGGGTCACAAAGCACAGCCACACAAGCATCCTGAGATAATATAGCAGCATCATTTACTACCAGAAAATGAGTACTGCATGGGATAAAAGAAGCTATTTCAGAAACCTCAGAAGCCTGCATGATTTGTTTGCTCAGCACTTTGCAGATGAAATTGGTTGCATCTACTCTGATTTGGACTCTTGGTTGGAAATGGGACATATCAGGATGTTCCTTTAGCACTGTTGTCTTGTGCTTCTTTGACTCAGTTTTAGTTGTTACATCCCAAAGATGCTAATAGGTTTTGGGGTGTTTTTTTTTGAAGAGTTTCAGCTTACTACCTGTGCACTTGATTCTTGCACATGTTGGATTTTACCATCTAGCCAAAGGACTATGACCGGCTTGGTCAGGGAAGTAGTTAACGTCTTGCTGAGAGAAGGCTATTCTTGGAATCCTTGAAAAAAGGGGGTTGTGAGATTATTCTGTATTCTTTTTTAAAGGCCTTTATTGGACCCAACAAATTTATCTAACCATTGGCTAGTCACATTTCCCCCCCTTTTAGGCAAGATATTCAATAGGATGGTGGCCATCCAATTCCAGACATTTCTGGATGACATAGATTACCATAGAGTCATCAAAGTGTCAGATTCCTATTCAACAACTTTCAAAAGTTTAATAGCCACCAGACACACAGACACAGATACACATAGACACACTTTTATGCACGTATTAGATATTAACTGTAATATTAATACTAAAATGGTACTTATTGCAGTACAACAAATTACTGGCAGTCGAGGCCTTGTGGGTGTCCATGCTGGTTATAAGTTATCTGAGCTTCAGCTGATATGTTGTCAAGGTAATACTGTATGCAGGAGCTCAGTCAGAAGTCTATATGTGAGAATGATGTTTAGATTTTGTAAACTTCATCGTGGAATATAGCAATTTTTTCTGGTAGAAACACCATGGTGCATGCGTGTTTCTGAAAGTTATTTTTTGGTGCCTGCTGTGTTTGTGCTGATGTGGCATTTATGCACAAATGGAGGCAGAGGAGGTGGTGGCTGCTGAGGTTTACAATGGGGAGCAATGATGATGCCTTAGTGAGGCCAGGCTCAGCAGTCCATTTTAAGGGGGACTCAGAAGTCTGTTTTATGGTGGCACCACAAGAAGCAGCAGCATCAGGAGGAGGAGGAGTGGAAGGGGAGCAAGTGGGGGTCCAAGAGTCCATTTTAAGGTGACGTGCCACATGCCATGGAGGAGGGGTGGAAGAGGAGAAAGGTGGGGGGGATGAGGAAGGAGGTGGCAGCAGCAGCAAATGAGCCGGCTCGGCCTTCTCCAACGAGAAGGCGCAGCAGCAGCACAGCAGGGCACTCTGGATGAGAGGCTCAATGCAACTGAGAGTGCCTCAAAGCAATATAGTTGCTCCCCCACTTTGGCCATATTTAATTGGTTTAGTTGGGGTGTTTATGGCGATGTGGTGTTTCATTTCTACCAGAAAATATGGTAAGTTTACCAAAAACTGAAACTAACTTATGTGGTCATTTGTTCAGTTGAGCATACTTTCTGCTTGGCATTTCAGCATATGAAGTTAACAAAAATACACTTGAACTTCCATAACCTCGATGAATAGAAATTCATAAAGCCAGAATACCCATGGAAACATGAGAGTAGCTGGTTTGGGAACATGGTCTTTCCCTGTGAAGTGGAGTAATCTGCCCCACTCCCAGTTGCTTCTCCAAGCAATCACTTTGGTTGATTGGTGGATGAGCAGCTCTGAATACATGGCCTTTCTTCAATTGGTTAAGTATACCTAGCACCATATCATGTTATATGGTATTTTAATTAAAATTATATGTAATATGGCAGGTTATTCTTACAGTTGCATAGAGTACAAATATAACTATCCTTAACATATAGTACAATTCAAGTGTTCAAAGTGATTTATATAGAGTATCTCAGTAAGCTTTACAATAGTCCTGTAAGATACACTAATTATTGGCCCATTCACATGTAACACAGATCCAAGGGTCCAATTGACCTGCAGTTCTGTCCCCCTCACCGTGCTTACTTGTCCGCATTCAGATGAAATGGACAGGAACCAGACTGCAGTCAGGGAGAATGCAGAGAGGAGGGGGAACTGGTTGTGCAGGCTTCGTTCTGGCGTGAAGGACAGCCTCAACAGCCAATCACAGCTGGAGAGAGGGAGGAGCTTCTTCCCTGAACTCCGGTTACAGTGAGCGCAGCCTGCAATTCAGAATTTGGATGTACAGGAGCTGGGTGCAAACCTCAAGAAGGAGCAATGAAACTCACTACAGACCAAGGGTTCAAATTGGAGTTTGGGAAGGAAAACCTCAGGTCGCTTTTCTGATGGGACCAGGGTTTCACAAATGTGTACTTACAAGGAAGTCAACTTCAGGTTCCTTCACTTCTGATTTCCCTTTATGTAAGAATGCAGCCATTGTTATACCCATATTGCAATATTATAGTCATAATGCAAAATGAGATGTTGAGAGATAGTACCTTGCCCAAGGATATGAATCTTTGGCTATGACTGTTCATTCATACATTTAGCTACTGACATCCTGCAAGCTAGATGTGAATAATATAGTCTGGTCTCTGTTGTGTAATTGATCATAGGACAATTTGGTCTACTCCAGCTCGTTTTAGAAAGTATAGTATACTCACAGATGAATCTCTTCTTTTGATAATGGGTTTTTTAAGGCTAGATAGATAGATAGATAGATAAGGTTTATTACGGTCATAGACCAGCCAATTACAATTTATATATTACATTTACATTTTACAAGCTTTGTGAATTAGCAATACAAACGTTATGAAACTTGCAAACAACAAAGCAAAAGTTGGCCACATTACTAGAAATTACAGGTTTAATATTGGACGACAGGTACTCTAAATAAAAATGATCGGTGTGGCCAGGACAATTCTTTAAAAGGGGTAAAATGAACTTAAAACAATTGTCCCTATAAAATTGACAATAGAGGATTATGGGGGCAGTTGTCTCTATGTCCCCTGAGCCGCAGGAACAGCGGCGCAGTGCATAAGGTAGTCGTTCGTATTTTCCCTCCAAGACCACAGTGGGAAGAAAATTTAAGTGGGCAAGGGACAATGCTCTCCTGAATTTGGGTAGGAGTATATGGTCTAAATAATTGGCAGGTTTAAGGTTGAAACTCTGGGGACCTATATATATTCCTCTTGTCAGCCGAGCACACTCCGCTTGCATCTCTATATCTAGGAGCCATTCTTTAATAAATTGGATTGCCTGCTCAAATCCTCGCCCAATGAGTTCTTCCTGGGAAGTACAGAGGTGCTGCAGCTTCATTTTTATTTCCATTTAGATGTAAAACTATCAATTAATACTAAAGGAGCAAGGCCAATGAGGGGAAAAACCAAATGCAGCCAAAATTTAATTATACGTAACCAGATTTTCATCTTTAATGTGGTAACGCCAACCTCTCTTCGGAGGGCAGTGTTAGTGACTCCACAGGGGACTTGGAGGATGGCCCTTAGGAACTTCATCTGAACTATTTTCCAACGATGTAAAGTTATCATAAGGGCCAAGCTGTGCACCATAAAGAATCTGCAGGTATATCTTAGCCATAAAAAGTTTAATTGCTGCTGGTACAATAAGAGCACCCCTTGAGAAATGAAAAGACTTAATAGTGTTTGCCGCCTGCTGTGCACTGTGAGAGACAAAATTAAGATGGGCTTTACAGCACCCACTAGAATGATAGGCCACCCCAAGATATTTAAACACCATCACCTGGTCAATTCTATGTCCATTTATGAACCATTTAAAATTCTTTGGGCATTTTGTAAACACCAGGACCTTCATTTTAGAGTAATTTATCTCTAAGGCCTCTTTCACACTATAGGCGCTCAAAGATGCTAAGGCATGTCTTAGCCCTATGTTAGTTCATGAGAGTAGGACAGTGTCATCAGCATAAAGTAATATCGAGACATGTCTGTTCGCCAGTTTAGGAGAGTGGAGGGCCGGGTCATTTAAGTGTGGAACTAAGGAAATAATATAAAAATTAAGCAATAATGGGGCAAGAATGCACCCTTGCCGTACTCCTCTATGCTTGGGTATTTCTGCGGAGAGATGTCCTTTCGCACTACATCGGAGTCTGAGATGGGTATTCACGAGGAGATTATAAATTAACAATAGTAAGTGTGGTACAATCGCTGAGTCCTTTAGTTTCATCCATAGTCTATCCCTTGAGATGGAATCAAAAGTTGCTTTAAAATCTATAAATGCAGCATACAGGGAAGACTTGGGCATAGAGGAATATTTTTCAGCTAAATTCTGTAAAATAAATGCTTGCTGAATAGTGGAACACCCTTCACGAAATCCTACCTGTTCAGCTGAAAGGATGTCCTCAGTGACCAACCACTCCTGCAGTTTCCCCAGTAGGTGTCTGGAATATAATTTACTGACAACACTGAGCAGACTGATTGGCCGGTAGTTGCTAGGATAATCTCTAGTCCCATTTTTAAATAAATTGGAACAATTATCACAGTGCCCTAATCTTCCGGGATTTTAGCGGTGGAGTCTATTAAGGTGAATAATGACACTAAGAGGAGATCCCACCATTCCATGTTATTACGGATAACTTCAACTGTGATGTAATCAGGGCCTGGAGCCTTGCCCACCTTACATTTCTTGACCAAGGCCTCAATTTCAGAAGCAGTAACTGGATTCCAGCCTGGTAATTGATCCACATTATAATTGAAAATAACCGTATGGGGGTCTTCTTTTTTTATATAATGTTGAGAAATGGCGCTCCCTTTTCCAGGCTGGGATAACTAAATTGAAGGTAGAAGGAACCCTCTCTTTGGGGCATGAGACCAGGCACCAGAATTTAGTCTGATTTTTTTTTTTAATTTGGAGGCACCGATGAGGTCAGCCCATTCGGCTTTTTTGGCCTGCATTTTCTTATTTCTTAATAATTTCTTATATTGTTTCTTTGAAGTTACTAAAGTTTTGGGGGAAATGTCAGTGGAGCCCTCAGCATAAGATTTAAAGATATGGACTAACTTTCTTTTAGCCTCCAAACAGTCCTGGTCAAACCAGGTACGTGAGGTATGTTTAGCAGTCTTATTAGGTATGGAAGCTGTGTTAACTAGGGCAGGCATAAGCAGGTTGACCAAACGATTGTATAACTCTAAAGGAGAGATGCCAAAAGCATTTTGCTGTCCTGCAATTATATTAGCCCGTAGGATAGAGACAGCCAATGACAATAATAATTTATCAACGTGTTATTGTAGGGCTAAGGTCCATCTCAGCCTATGCCAGCCTGGCTCCTCCTCATTAATAGGGGTCTGTCAGGCCTCCAAATGGATTGACACCTTCCATGCCACAGACGGTGTCAAAGGTGAGTGGTCACTTTCTGGGCAAGTAATTATCCGAAAGTCCCCTAGTAGATAGTAGATTTCGAAACACAGCAATATAATCTATAAGGGATGTGTTCAGTCCCGCCCAGTGGGTATATTCAGCCGGGTAATCAGTAGGTATAGCCCCATTAAGTATATGGAGATCTACCCTTCTAAGGGTCTGGATGAGGTTCAAACCCGAAAAATCCCCCAAAGCATCATTGGATTTCCTAGACAAAAGAGGAAAGGGAGTATCAGAAAATGAGGGGCACTATTGGAATTTAGCAAAAATAAAATTATCATCCAGACCAATCCTAACATTGAAATCACCCACCACAATTAAGTGGGAGTCATGATAATCTAATTGGATCTCATTTATAAAGGTCTCCAGTCTCTGCCAAACTGTTCTGATTTTCGCATGCATTCTAATAGGTGGAATATAAACATTCATCAGGATAATATAATTATTTCCAAAACCAATCTGGACCACCATGGCAAGGTGGTCTAGATTACCAAGTTGATTGGATCTAAATTAGAGCATAGTAGAGATCAAAATCACTAGCCCCCCTCGGGGCCTACCTCTGCCCCTCCCCACCATGGCACCCAAAGACAATGACTTGTAACCAGGTAGATACAAATATATTTGTGTCCATGTCTCTTGGATTAGAATGATATCAAATTCTGTAATAAACTGGAGTAAATCAGGAGCTCATGATTTGGCCTCTCATCCAGCCAAATTCCAAACACAGAGACGGATCTCACCATGAAGGGGTTACAGTCAGGCCGAGGGGAGGAGGGAGGTGTTATCAGGAGCCCCCTCCTCCAGGTGGGTAGGCTCCATAGCATCGTTCTCTTTATTGGGGAAGCATCTCGCACGGGGGAGTGGTGAACAGCTCTGCAGGTAGAGGATAAACCGTCTGCAACAGAACTGGATCTGAGAGGTAAACTCTTTAGACTCATCGTAGGAGATGGAAAAGAAGTTGGAGCCAACAGAGTCAGGATCGGGCCAAAGTGAGGATCAGACGAGAGGCCAGCCAAATGATCAGGAAAAACTTGGCCCGCTTCTTGTAGAGCAAGGGCAGTTTGCTTTAAAAGGTCAGGTTCCTTCCTTAGGTCACAGAGAAGTTGTTGATTGATTTGTTGACTTCCCCTGTCAAAGTGCTCTGGTCTGCTGTTTAGTTTCGCTGGCATCTCAGGAACCATAAGCAGCGGAGAAGCATTTGTATTTTCCCCCAGGATAGCTATATCATCCGCTATACTTGTAAGCGTGTCATGCAGATTTATCAGTGAGTGTGTGAGGGTTTCCATAAATTGTTGTGAATCAGTGGAATCTAGAGGCTCTAAAGGCTCTGCAGTAGGGGCAGTAACTAAATCCACTGGCCGTGCAAAACATTTTGAAGAACAGAATGTATTCTTGAAGTGGAGGTGGCCTTGACTTTTTGCCTGTGCCACTGCTTGGGTTGGTGGAGTTCCTTTTTTATGCAAAGATAAGGAGTTTAATGAGTCATGAACTAAAGGCTGTGATTTTAACTCCTTCTCCACCAAAGCCAATATGTTAGAGGTAACAAAACATCTCTGGGGTTTTATTCCAAATTGTCCCAAGAAGTTTGATACGCGATGAAGTAACCTTGACAACCAAGCCGATCTACAGATAAGCATTAGTCTTTGGCAGTTACCCATGTCGGGGAGAAAGTAGTATGAAACCAGATCTCTGCTTTGGATATCCCGCCGGGTTAATTGGTAAGGCTAAATTTCACAGAAAATGTAGTGTGCTCTTATTTTGGAGAATGTGAACCAACATATATTTGGAACCAGGAAAAAAAAATGTCTTGGTTGGAATTCAGAGCTCGGGGAAACATGATGGATTATAGACAACTCTAGAGATGAACAAAGGTCCCCTGACAAAGCTGGAAATGGAGAACTTAAACAAGTTCAAGACTTCAGATTCACAAACTGAAAACAGTAGAGATTTAGATGTTTAGCAGGCCCTATACTAATTACAGAACAGTGTAGCACACAATTTTATTTTTAAAAAGGAAGTTAACATTCTATTTAATATGTAGCTAGAGCAAAACTTTTAATTGCAAAAACCTAGAAACAGCAGAAGGCACCAGCTATTTAATGGAATGTTAACATTTTGGGTTGTTGCTGAATATATGCACTTTAGAAATTAGATCAATGGAAGGCCTAAAAACATTGTTGAAAGTATTATAATCCATTAAACATGAAATCTTTTTAAATGTGGATATCAGTCTTTGGAGTGGTGTATGTGTATATCACATGTTTCATGAATGTCTTAAAAGTTAGCTTTTGTTCTGCCAGGCCATTCTTGTGAATAATTTCCCCAGTTTAAGTGTAGGAGGGAGAGCTAAGGAACTTGCAATGAGTTAGTTTATAATTAAGATAATGTGATGCTGACCATTTTCATTCTACTGTCTAACATTGTGTCATACAGTCTAATTAATTTGTGTTGTGGGGATACTATTTTTCATAGAATCTAATGAGCTGCTAGCTTGGTTGCCTTAATAGACTAACCATGTGTTTTCCCTTGGCAATAATAGTACATTGTATGCAGTCAAAGTGCCTACACTCATATGAGCAATTTATCTTTACAAGCAGTAGTGATGGAGAGGTGGCTTTAAACAAGTACCTTGACAGAAATGCTTCTCAATGGTAGATTCATTTTTGTTATAACACTTTGAAAACATCAGGCCTTCAGGCCAAACTACATAGTATTTATTCAATTTCTATACTGGCCTTCCAAAAATGGCTTAGGGCGGTTTACACAGAGAAATAATAAACAAATAAGATGGATCCCTGTCCCCAAAGGGTTCACAATCTAAAAAGAAACATAAAATAGACACCAGCAACAGACACTGGAGGAACTGTGCTGGGGGTGGATAGGGCCAGTTATGCTCCCCCTGCTAAATAAAGAGAATCACCATGTTAAAAAGGTGCCTCTTTGCCAAGTTAGCTGGGGTATGCCAAGTTAGCTGGGGTAATAATAAATTAACTCAGTGCAAGTTGCCTTAGCTCTCCCTCCCACACTTAAAATGGGGAAATTATTCACAATAATTGCCTGGCAAAACAAATGCTAACTTTTAAGGCATTCATGAAACATGTGATATGCCCATTCACCACTCCAAAGAATGATATCTACATTTAAAAAGATATCATGTGATGTGAAAAACCTGTGATCAGACCTCTCACTCTTTTTTTCTTCATAGCATCCATATGAGTAATTACAACTGTACAATTACTGCCTTTTCTCCCCCAACATTCAGGGATAATATCTTCGGGAGTGATTTCAATTGGGGAAACAACATGGCAGGGATGGTGGGAGTCAATCTTGCCTCATCTAGTTTAGTCCCTGCTTTCTGGTTGCTTTTTTTCCTGAGGGTCCAAGGGCATAGGGAGCAGATAATGTTGGAAATGGGAACTCCAGGAGCATTGACTTTTGGCACTTTTTATCTTAGTGACCACTATGGACATTATTAGTAAAGACAGTGAGGAAGGGTCTTCCTCTTTATTCCACTCATGTTGTCTCCTTATCTGACCTGGCTTTCTGTGATGGGTAGAGCTGATATTCTCAGGGCCGATGAGCTCCACTTTCTTGCTCTCAGACTGCTTCTTGCTCTCTGCTGTGCTGCAGACTCCATTAGTCTTGCAGCAGGGGCGTAGCAAGGTTGGAGTGGGCCCAGAGACAAGATTTTAAAATGGGGCCCCCCCACTCAAAGTCCAGGGCCTCCGCACACCCCAGGCCCCCAAGGATTTAAGTCTGATATTCCAAAATAAGTATGCTGCCTGGAAATACATTTCACTGAATACACACACGCACACGTCACAATATATAGTGATATACATTGAGTACTATACATTTGTTTTACTTTTAATGCCTAGAACACACTAGAAAGATGAATTATTAAAATGGGCCCCTCGCTGCAGATTAGCCAAGGAGACTTTCAACCATGCAGGGTGAGCCTATGTTTATTTTCTCAGAATTCTGAACAAATTCAGTCAAGTTTGATTGCAGGAGGTTTTTCACAGGAGGCTTTTAAAGCCCTTTAAGCCACATCTCCTCTGGAATGGAGGTGCTGCATTCACATGTTGGCCAGATTTACCCTGAAGTCCCTGCAAGTTATTGGGGAGCAGTTCACACACAAGAAAAATAAAATAAAATAAAAGCAGAAGACATGCTTCACAGTTCTCACTCAGACCTTCTGGGTTGCAAAACAACTTGAACATAAGTGCATTTATAAATGAATGAATAAAATAAATATAATACTGTTTCTTCCAGAAGTTTTTGTAATTTTCTGCCATGAAACAAGCCACTTATAGGACTTTTTAGATAGTTTTTTTTAAGCCAGCAAATTTTCCAAGCTGTTTAAAAATAAATATTCAGAGACTTCTCAGTCCCTCCCCCCCATATCAAAGCCCTATGGCAAGCAGATCCCTATATATCCGGGTGGGGGTGGGGGTGGGGAAGGTAACCACAAAAAGGAGTTCACACTCTACCTGGCAGCAGGGGGTCTTCTGCTGCAGAGAACAGTGGTGGCCACTCTGGCTGCCTCCTCCTTCCTGGCTGGCTTGGGCCCTACTGGAGCTCAGGCTTCACAGAGGCCTACACGAGGCCTCCGTGGAAGCCCCGCCCACCCGCCGATCAGCTGAGAGGCGGGAGAAAAGGAGCTCTTTGCAGCTTGCCTGCTGCCTCGATTGCCGGCCAGGAGAACAAGCTGGAGAGACGGCGAACAGGGCAAGTGGCTGAGGAGCCTTGGGGCTGGGCAGGGGGCAATGGGGAGTCACGTGAGGTGCCTCTGGGGGGCCCCTCCAGGCAGTGGGGCCCCCAGACAACTGTCTCCCCTTGCCCTATCGTTGTTACGCGCCTGTCTTGCAGCTTATTTCTCTCTCTGTCTCTCTCTATTCTGTATTATGAGGGTAGAAAGAAGAGAAGTACTTGGGGATAGGGCCAATTGTTCTCCTGCTGCTAAATAAAGAGAACCGCCACTTTTAAAAGGTGCCTCTTTGCTCAGTTAGCATAGGACTTCATCGTTTTTTCAGAACTATAAGGACAAAAATTTGCTTTTTAAACATACATGCCCAATGGCAAGGTGAATTGTGTTATCCTTTCCTCTTCCATGGTATTGTGGTATGTACACAGTCGTACTGTAGTGGGTTTGTGGTTTTTTTAGTGTACTACACAATTCTTGCTATTACTTCACAGATGTATTCAATCTTTCCTTTTCATTCTTGCCCTTTTCCCTGGGATTGAAAAAAATAGTTGGTTTTTTGTGCTACACTCCCCACCCCACTGCAGTATATTTATGAGGGCTTCTGTTTATACCATGCATCCTTGCTTTGTTCATTATCCCAGTGAATTTCACTTGCCTTATTTCCTTTGGTCTTCTCACATCACATTATGATTGTTCTCCCTCTTTTCCCATAACAGGTTGCTTTGCTCATGAAGTCAAATAATAATGGGCAATTAGTAACATAACAAAAGAGAACCTTCTAAACAGGATAAAATGATGTGATTAGCTTTTTTTTAAAAAAAGTCAGTCTATTCATTATGTTAAAAATATTTTTAGCTTTATTTCTTTATTTAAGGTATTTTGTATACCACTTTTCAGTCAAACCTCAGAAAGCAGATTACATAAAATTGTTCAAACGATAACCATCAATAAAAATCTATCTACAATGAAACATCCAAGACAAGCAGCAGATTTTTAAAAAGCCAGATATTTTCACTCTACACTTTAAAATTGTATCCCCTCTCTCCTCTCCTTAGGGTAAAATTATTTTTCAGTTACCCTGTGGTGGCAGTTGGGAGAGGGAAGGAAAACCACTTCAGCTGGAACAGTGGAAGCTGGGTGGTGGAAAACTCAGCAGATTCTCCTTCTTTCCCTTTCTTCCTCTCAGGGCAAGATGGTTCCTTCTTGTGTACCTTCAAAACAAACAAAGTCTTTGATATTGACTCTCTGTGTAACGTTACCTGACAGGGAACCAGCTATTGCCAATATACATAAGCATCATATTTTATGCAATATGCAGCAAAAAGGAATTTCTTCCTAGGTTAACTTCAAAGATGAGGACTGTGCATCAGTTTTGGCATTTTTTGGTTTTATGTGTAAAAGGCTGAAAATTGGTTAATGCAGCTTTAATAATCAGGCATCCTTTCCCAATATTTTTTCCGTGTTTTTCCCCCCAATGAGAACTAGTCTAGTGGTTAAGAGTATGATCTGGAAGTTGCCCCAGCCATGAACTCATAAGCCCTCCTCAGGCTTTATTAAAGAAAAGAGATGCTGTATCTAGGTACAGTGTCCTGAGAGTGCATCGGCAAGCCCTGCCCTAGTGTTATGTACTCAGAAGTCCCACCAGGACTTCATGCTGAACATGCTGCCAGCATTTTTCTGCAAAGCTGTATTCCAAGTGAAGTCTGACCTGTACAGAATAGAGTGGAACAATCTCATCATCTGGACAGAATGCCTCTGTAAATGCTGCCTAAGATTGCATCCGCCTTCTTATTTTATTTTAGTTTTAATTTTAACTTATTTCTATACCACCCAAAACATGCTTTTCTGGGTGGTTTACAATTAAAATCATATTAACATTAAAATCATTAACATTAAAATCATTTAAAACCCAACATTAAATGTATCAAAACTATAAATCTAATTAAAAGCCTGGGTGAACAAATATGTCTTCAGTGCTTTTTAAAAAGTTGCCAGAGATGGGGAAGCTCTTATCTCAACAGGGAGTGCAATGGAGAAGGCCCATCCCCAAGTAGCCACCAGATGAGCCGGTGGCAACTGTAGACATACCTCTCTTAGCAGTAGCTGTACCTCTTCGTAGAAGCTGCATTATACTGCTGCCTCATGTTCAACTTACTGTCTACTAAGACACCTAGGTCCCTTTTACATGTGCTGCTGCCAAGCCAGCTATCCCGCATCCTGTACTTGTGCATTTGACTTTTCTTATCCTAGTGCAGGACTTTGTATTTGTCTCAGCTGAGCTTTGTTTTGTTAGTTTTGGCCCAATATTCAAGGCTTTCCATACCAAGATTGAATCTTGATTCTATTTTCTGAGGTGTTAGCTATTCCCATCGCCAGCTTCATGCCATCTGCAAATCTGATAAGCATTCCATCTACTCCATCCTCCAAGTCATTTATGAAAATATTGAACAGCACAGGATGTAGCCCTGTGGCGCTCCACTCTATATCTCCTTCCATGTTGGCTTGGTTCAATGAATGATCCCCCCACTGGGTATGGTTGATCAACCAGCTATGAATCCACCAAACCGTATTATGATCTAGACCATATTTTACCCTTGTTTTGTCAACAAGGATATTGTGGGAGATGTTAGCCCTATTCAGATATTGGCCACATTTGCATGTAACATGAAGCTGGAGGTGAAGAGACCTCTGGTTTCAAAAACTATATGTTGGAATGCAGGCTACTGCACGTTCAAAAGAAGATGGATCACCCCCACCCAACAGTGATTTCTACCTTTGGTTTGTAGTGAGGTCTGCTGCCTGGACCTCCTGTCTGAATGCTGGCACCTCAGTTTGGTGGCTTTGCAACTGGAATTGAAGGAGGAAGCTCAAGTCGAATTGTCTTCTTGCTATAGACTGAACACACGATATCAGAACAGTTATTCTTTCTGCAGGTGCTATAGCGGAAGACAAAAAGAGAACTGGTGGGAAGTGGAAGCCAGTGCCATGAATGCATGCATTCTCTGTTCAGTACAGAAAATTTGTGCTTCTATTTGGAATAACATGATTCCTTATACCTTCCTATATTACTTATAAAGGCAGGAGCAACCACAGACCAGTTTGATTAACCAGGCTGAACGTAGTGAGCCAGCATGGTATAGTGGTTAGAGTGCTGGACTAGGACCAGGGAGACCCAAGTTCAAATCCCCATTCAGCCATGGTACTTGCTGGGTGACTCTGGGCCAGTCACTTCTCTTTCAGACTAACCTACTTCACAGGGTTGTTGTGAGGAGAAACTTAAGTTTGTAGTACACCACTCTGGACTCCTTGGAGGAAGAATGGGATATAAAATGTAAGTAATAACCAGTTTGAAGAGGTTTGCAATTGGACCACTTAAACTGGCCCTGTTTGCACCTGTTTAATCTTAACCGCAAGTAAGCCGGTTCTGCACATCCCTAACTTTGATAAATAAAGACAAAAATATAGATTAACTTTCCCAACCTTATGAAATAGCCACTTATAATTATTATAGGTCAACATTAATAGCACACCAAAAACCCCACCCCTCCTGTTGTATTCTCCATGTATGATGACTACTTCTCATATTATGTGGATTTTGGTATACAGTTTTTGTAAATCCATTAGCTGGGGGTGGGGGAAACACTACGTAATGACTTGGTTACTTTTAAGTACAGGGGTTTTTTTGTTTCATGCCAAACCATGATACCTGTGATTTGACTTTATTTCTCTTTTCTCTTATAATTAATCTCCAGATGGGTCTGATTCTGGATTCTGTAGAATAGCTTGGCCTCTAGTTTCACACTGTATGTGTGTGCTTTGGGTTGTGTGTGTAAAAAGAAAAAAGAAAAAAAAAGATCAGAGGAGTTGGCATTGATGTTTTGAAAGTTGCATTGGGGTCTGTGGGGTTGTGATATTCTGAGGAAAGTGAGAACCTTCAAATCATGACCCTCTAGAATGTCTTCTGTGCAGTTTGGTACCTACCCCACCACACGTGTTTTGTTTTTGTGTGTGTGTGTGTGTATACACACACACACACACACACACACACCCTAAAGAACTGTTTAACTAGTAATGAGTATGTTGTGAATGTTCAATTGTGTTATGAATTGTGCAAATAACAAATGTAAATGTGTTTTCTTTTTAATTGCCTACTGCTTGTGCAATGCACTCCTACTACATTTCCTGGTCTCGTAACATTGCACCATTGAACAGCACTCTCAGCTCCCAGAAGAAAACAAAGTAGGCAGGATTATTGTCCCTTTAAAAGTTCAGTGTGCGTGGCAACAGAAAGTATATGATTCCCCCCCACTATTGCCACAGTTCAAGGGACTTATTTGGTGCTTCGGCTTTCCCCCCCAGGGGGGACATGAGCTTTATCCCTCTTGGAATTTGGCATGTGTTGCCAAAATGTGGCATGTGTTGTTGTTAAAATTTACATCCCACTTTTCAACAAAATCAGTTCAAAGCTGTTTACACAGCAAAAGAAAAGAAATAATGCTTCCCTGCCCCAGGGAGGCTCGCAACTTCAAGCAAAGAAAAAGATACAAGGGATAAATCATGAGAATGACTCAAAGTAATTATTGCACCAGAACCTGTAGGTGTAATGACTTCGTGTTCAAAATTATAGGGCAGGAATCCTCCATTTATATTGTAGCAAATTCTGATTTTGATCAGAATGTTACTCCCACTGACATCAGTAAACACTTCTGCTTACGAGCAATCAAGACAGTAGTTTGCTTTGAAGTAAAAATATAGCTGTGGCTCAAAAGCAGGATTCTTGTCCTGAATGTGTGTGCATTCATGTTACAGAGGAAGTATGCACAGAATACCTAACTGCCATCGAAAGGGCATTTTTAAAAGCCTACTTTTCAGCAGGCTTATGAGAACACCTGGCATTCTGTGTGTGTGTGTGTGTGTCCCTATCAATTTTGCAATGTGTGAACCAATATGAACCAAATTGGTTACAGTTGTACACAACAATTTGGACACGACAAATGGACACCTCAAAGGTGTAGTTTGTGATGTCAACCACACCAATTCAAGATGGTGGATGCGTAAACATTTGAGGCACAAGTGGGCTAACTTGTGAACTGCCTAACCAATTTGAACAAAATTTGCTATGGCTGTAGGAACACACAGGGATGGCTCAATGGCATAGTTTGTAATGATGTCATCCACCCCAATCCGAGATGCCAGATGTGTGGACATTTGAGGTGCAAGAGGGCTAATTTATGGATTGCCTAACTGATTTGAACAAAATTTGGTACAATTGTTGTGAGTGACACCCAGTGACATCACAACAGCATTGTTTCTGATGATGTCATCCACCACAATTCAACACAGTGGACACGTGAACATTTGAGGTCGAGTGGGCTAACTTGTGACCTGCCTAACTGATATGAACCAAATTGGTACAGGTGTAGCAAATAGGGATAGCTCAAGGGCGTCGTTTGTAATGATGTCATCTACCCTGGTTCAAAATGGCGGATACCTGAATGTTTGAGGTGCAAGTGGGAACCAATTTGGACCAAATCTGATACATTTGTAGGGACACATAGGAACACCTCAAACACATAGTTTGTGATGATGTCATTCACTTCAGCTCAAGACTGCAGCCCCATTAACATTTGAGGCGCAAGTGGGCTAACTTGTGAACTGCCTAACTGATTTGGACCAAATTTAGTTCAGTTGTAGGGATAGTGAAAGGAAAGTAGGCAGATTAGTTCTTACTAGAGCAACTTGTTTAATCTTAAGATGGTGGTTTTCACCTAGTAAATATCTGAGACTTAGGTACACAAGTAGTTTTACAGGGTTTACTTCTTGCCTGCTCCTGCAGATGAGGCTGAAGTGCCACATGAGTGCTTGCATTGTTCTTTGTGGAAGGCGGGTAGGATAGTGGACAACATTGACATTGCATTCTTTGAATTGAGAGCCTTGTCCAAGCCCCACTTCTTTAGTATGAAGGTGAAAGATTGCCTTGCACAGCCTACATGGAGAAAAGAGAAGTGTGGTGGGGTAGTTAGCTTTGGTGAAGAGGTGGTAGATTGGACTGGTTATATCTTGCCCATATGTGTCTGTCTAGAACTCCTCATTCCCTCTTCCCTCCCTCACAGAGCTTATTCAGAGCTCTTTGCACAAACTCCTCCTTTCAATACTGAAGAAGAGCAGACATGATTGAGGTGAGGAAAATTGGGATTTTCTTTTGTGGGGAGAGAAAGAGGGGAAAATGTTTTAGGGATCTTAGGGACATGAATGTTAGGAAGAAATGAACTGAAGGGGGAATGAAGTATTGTGTGTGGAGGTGAGGAGAAGGGAGAAAGGAGATGAATCTATAAAGAAGGAAAAGAAAATCCAGCACATTTGAGGGAAACCAATGGTAACTAGGATGGGTATTTGTTTTTTTAAAAAATAGGATCCTTCTGGAATCTACTCCAGCATTCTGTTTACAACAGTGGCCAATCTTATGCTTCTGTAAACTTGTAAGTGGAGCATGATTCATGAATTTGTCTTATCTGTTTTTAAAACTGTCTAAGCTTTACCTCACCATAGTAAATTCCATAGTAAATTCCATAAATGCATATATATTATGCATTCTATGAAGACATAAGCCCTGTAAGCACATTAGATTCTGTAATACCCAGCACTCAGATGGGGGATAGGGGGATCTCTCTGGAAATATAGCCTTGGTCTTCCCCTATCTTGGCACAGACTTAGCTAGTGACGGAGGATGAAAGGGGTGGGGAGATTTGTCTCACCCAAACTCTTGTCTCCCTTGCTCTGAGGTTCTTGGTGGCCCTTTTCTCTGTGCTCTCTTAGTAACTTCTCAGGATTCCAGCTTTCACCACAACTTCCTTAACTGTCACATCACTAACCAGCTGTTTAAATGCCTTCCAGCAAGCCTGGCATATCTCATAAGAGTTCAGGATTCTGTCTCGCAAGATCCCGAGCTCACGGGACTCCAGCTTACTCCTTCCCTGCTGGCCCTTTTTCTGAATTTGCAAGTGCTTGCTTGGCTTGGCACCTGCTCTCCCATCTCTCCAGGCTCTGCCCTGCCTCCCAAGTAGCCACCCCTTCTTGTCACTGCAGCCGAGCCCATCTGGGAATCATTTGGCTGCCACAGGAGCTCAATAGATCTAGTGGCACACAATCTGTGTGCGGTGCACACATGATTGTTGAACTGTATGTGTGTACATTATTAACATGCTAAGTTAATACAGGAGCTCCTTTTCTCATATTATGTCCAGCTCAGTTCGGTATGTGTTCAGTGTACGTACATTACAGATCTGTATACATGTACAATTATTTATAAATCTCAGGGCACATGCGACAGTACACTTTCTCTCTGTGCCTTGCATTTGAGGGGGCCTGTATTCATGCACACTTTTAAAATGAACACTTGTATATTCATTGACACAAAACATATTCATATATATAGACATATGTGCACATGTACAAACTAATGGCTGAATAGGTTTGGTACAGGAGTATATGTGTTTTATAATATATATTTTTAGGGGTTAAGTTCTTGTGTTCTTTCAAATGAACACATGTACAGTTATTCCAATGCACACATGGGTGTGTGTGGAAGCTGTAAGCACATACAACATAATGAGGTAATACACAGAATCAGCAAAAGTGAGGTTGGAGGCAGTTAACCCAGCTATTTCTGATCATACCGTGTCTGAACTAGCCTGTCCAGATCTGGGTATCCTTTCTTCTCTACTTAGATCTTTACCAAGGTTGTAGGGAAAGAGAAACCCTTGTACTTCGTTTCATCACTTGTGTGCAGAATTCACCACTGGTTCAACATGGTTCCCAGGCAGCTGGCGGCCATCTTTATGATACAGTTCTGTGGCTAGAAAGGCCAATCAGAGAAGAGCTGCTGCTGTACTGAGGGTTGCCTCAGTACCATCTCGAAAAGACCATATTACTCCTATATTACAGGAGTTGCACTGGCTGCCAATAAGTTTCTGGGCAAATAAAAGTGCTGGTTATAACCTATAAAGCCCTAAACAGCTTAGGCCCACGGTATTTAAGAGAGCGTCTTCTTCTGCATGATCCCCATCGTTCACTGCGTACACCAGGGGAGGCTCATCTGTGGCTACCTTCATGTTGTCTGGTGGCCAACCAGGGACGGGCCTTCTCTGTTGTCGCCCCGAGACTTTGGAACACGCTTCCTGTGGGAATAAGAGTCTCCCCATCTCTAACAGCTTTTAAAAAGTGTCTAAAGACTCATCTTTTTACCCAGGCTTTTTAGCTTTTGTAACTTGTTAAACTTTGTATTGTTTATTGATTTGTTTTAAACTGTTTTTAGTATTTAATTGATTTTAATGTTTTGTTTTTGTTTGTTGTGAACAAACAGTATAAAAATGTGCTAAATAATAAAATAATGTGCACACAGTGCATGCAGGGATATTACTGGAGGACTCTGCTCCTTTTTCCCATACCAGAGAGCGCCCGGCTGCCTCCATCGTCTGTGGGGTGAGTGACCAAAGCCAAACAGAGGTACTGTTCATCAGTGGGGATCAGGGTATGGGCTCTTCCCTCCCACAAATCACCCCCAGAAGATCATGTCAAATACATTAACATATGAATAGCTGTGTGCAGCATTGCTTTGTGAGCCTGTCTGAATTGATTTTTCTTTTGTTTCTGCAAATACACTATAGGAAGTTTGTTGGGGGCCTAATTTAGACCATAGATCTAAAGGAGTGGTAATTCTTGGAAGGAGGAATAATTTGGGAGGAATTGGTGTTTGGATCAGAGCACATCTCTCATACAAGATCTTGGGCAAGTTACTGTTCTGCTTTATTTGTTTTATTTATAAGGAAATAATTTACTTGCTTTGTTTATGTATAGAATTTATATCCCTCTTCTGACACACAAATCATTAAAGTGGCTAGCAATATAAAAACACAACAAACGGTCAATAACAGCAGTGAGCAAATAGCAGTAATGCAAATATAAAATCAAGCATCAGAAACACCAGAATAGAAAAAGCAATTAAAAGATCCGAGAGCATTAAATAGTATTTGCTTGGCTAAGTGTGCTAAGGCAAAGTGTGCCAATTGAAAAGGCCCATTCTGTAATCATCACCTGCCTCGCCTTGCACCCAGAGAAGGACTTTCTGATGAAGATAATAATGGCTGGCTGGCTGGATAATCTCTCCTTATTAGTACATCTTCTGTAAAATGGGAGTTGCAGCAGCAAATGAAGGAGGCAAAGGAGTGATTCAGTGTTTGTGGCTCAGACTCCACCTCTGCCTTATACTCAATTTGAAGATTTCATCTAGCCAAATTCTCTGTTTCCAGCAGGGGCCAACCAAATGTCTCTGAGAAGCTTACCAGCAGGGCATGTCAGCAACCACATTACTTTGTTGTTTGTGACCTCAGTCACTCATGCCTTGGTAACATTCAGATTGGACTACTGCAATGCACTCTATGTGGGACTGCCCTTGAAGATGGTTCAGAAGCTTCAGTCGGTTCACAATGCTGCAGCAGGGATGCTGCATGTGGATGTGGGCACAAGTGGCTTCATGAGGGCCACACTCATCCTGTGGCAGCTTCATTGGTTACTGATCCACTTCTAGACTAGATTAAAGGTGCTGGTCTTGACCTTTAAAGCTGTACATGGTTTGGGGCCAGGGTACCTGTCAGACTGCATTCACCTATATGAACCTGCCAGGGCCCTCCGCTCAGAAATGTTCTAATGTGGAGATTCTATTAGCGATCATAGCTGGGAGGAGCTTCCATGTAAGGTAGGAAGAACTTTGTGCCTGTGTAGCTAAGGACTGATGTGAATGGGTGTGGTTTGACAGAATTGTTGGAACTTGTAGCACATGCCTCCATTTTTGGAGGTATCAGTCCCCCCTGCTGTTAACAATAACAAGCATTTTGTTCTCTTGATAGTGCTGGCTTAATCCTGCTTTCCCTCCAGCCTATCTATTTAATTGTAAACCGCCCTGAGCCAGCTCGGAAGGGCGGTATAAAAATCGAATAAATAAATAAAAAATAAATATCATCACCTCTACTGCCACCATAAGGGGTGACTCTAGAATAGCTAGTTTGGGGGAGCAAAGAACCATGAAGATTTTGCTGCACACTAAATACTTATAGATGAAAAGCAATTAATGTGTCTCCTACCTACCTGGCTGCATTGGCTTCTGCATACCTGCCAACATGTCCCTATTTCCCCATTCACCTTGATGGGGAAATAGAGACATGTTGGCAGGTGTGCTTCTGCAGCTTTTTCTGGGATGAAATGATTGAGGCATCTTTAAACAATGGAGGCCTTTTAAAATAATTAATTCAAGCCATAGGACCACAATGTACTAGGACTATATTGACTGACACTTTGCTGGAAAGTTTCAGTCTGCTGGATGGGGAAGCAAAAGGGGGAGCAGGAAATGTCTTGGTGGGACCCTCCACTACCCTTTGCTACCCCTTGGAGTTGTCATGGTCACCAAGTATCCTTACCTTCCCGATGCTACCGCTTTTCTTCCCTTCCGTAATGCAGTATTCCTGCTGTGTGTACCTCTTCCAATATCTGTTCTGCCTCTTTCTCTTCAGCTTTCCATAACTCTTGCTAGCAACCCCTTTAAATTGCTATATCTTTCTATGGAGAATTTTTTAAATGCTCCTGTGGAGCAGTATAGATAAAATTGAGCTTTAGACATCTGGCAATTAACTTGATTTTTTTTAAAAAAGCACTTTAATTAAGAATGTTGAGCTACCTGTTATGATCATTTAGCAAATAGATTGCAGCTGAACTCTCCAGCAGCATAACTGTATTTTAACCTCCTATCTATACTTAATTTAGTTGAATTTAATGGAATCAATCTGTTACTGGATTCTTGTACTGCAATATTAGATTCTACTTTCTGCCTGGTAAATCATGCCTATTACTAAGCAAGGACCTTTAGCTTTCCTTTTTGTCTTTTTAAAGGTTTGTTACGAAATCATGATGATGTCATGAGCTCCAAATACTACAAAGACTTTAGATCTATTAGAAATGTTCTGACTTTTACCTGATTTTATTAAGAATAGTTCTAAAAACAGTTTCCTTTGAGACACTTTCAGTACTACTTTGACGTCATTGAACCAGAAAGTGTTTGCCTGAGCCTTGAACTTGTGCCAAACTAATTTGGAAGGCCTGGTTCTAAGTGGCTTTTCATCATGGTCATAGCAAAATGTCTCTGTACCAGAAAGTGGAAGTGCCCTTTAGTTATGAATGTAACTGATATAATTTAGTATATCAATTATTTTATATTTGAAGGGAATGGTTTAGGATATTAAAGTTCCAGCTGCCACGTTCTATGTATTTCTCCTTTGGCAATATTTTGGGAAGTACTCCACTGTGATCCCCTGGATGTCAGGATTTCTTTCTTTCTTTCTTTTTTTAAAGCTTAACACAGAAAAGTTTTCTTAGAATATATTTAGCATAAAATCAGTTCATCGGATGATCGCTGTCAATTTTCTCTGAAATTATTGCAGTGAAATACCTGAACATTAGAACTCAAATTCATTCAGTAGTGTTTCAAATAAATCATCAATAAAACTGAAATATATTTCAACTGACATCTTCAACAGCTGTAGTTAAAAAGTTGTAAAATTATATATTTTGGCAATATTCTGAGCACATGTATGAGTTCCGTATCTGTCTACAAAAAAGAAAAGCTTTAAAAGAATAGTTGCTTAAAACCCTTGATTGGTATGAATGAGAAAATCTGTTCATTTGAACATATTGGAATCAATATTTCAAACACAAAAGAGCCCTTTTTATATGACCAGGATCCAGAAATACTAAGTCTGTTGAGATGGAGTGAGATCACCCACACTGCTCCTCTGAACTTCCATGCATTCAGTGCCTTTGTGAATAGAGCCTTCAGTCCTGCTTCCCTTCTCAGTGTTTAGTATCTGTAGACATCAACCTGCAAAAGGATTAAACACTTGTTGAAAGTTGCAGATTGCAGGAACATGTATAATTAATATACAATTCCTGCAACACCTTCTTGAGTGCCTTTTCTGGGATCTCGCTTGACGAACTAAGCAGCTTGGGTTATGACTCTGCTATGAAGTTCATCAAGCAACGAATATTGGATGTTGAGTTACTACTTAAAGAAGCTAAAATCTCAAAGGGTGTGTATCTCGGTGATAAGATTTTTAGCTTGGACCCTGCTGCATATCTAAGAAATATTACACTTCCTAAATTCAGACGTGCTCTATCACTAGCACGATTAAACACTGTTCTTGGGTTACCTGCTCAAGAACCACCTGGCTCGCAGCCAAGCCCAGTGGTTCTCACGGTTGCAGAAAATCGGGCTAGCAGAGGCTAGCCCGATTTTCTGCAATCGTGTGAATAGCCTCATTGTATGGAAGTGAGCAAGTGACTTTACTAGCCTATCTCCCTAATGATAACACTTAAATTTATAACACTTAAATTCGTGTTTTTATGTATGCATGTATACACACATGTTCATTCTGATGACATCTAATAACTGCTCTGTATTGCTATTGTGCTGTTTGTATTGCTATATCTGCCCTTCTGCCATGAAATCTGGCATTATGACTGCCATTACCCTCTTCCCTAATGAGCTTCAGAGATAAGCCTCAACTAGAAGCATTTATTGTCCTGAACAAGTTTTCTTTCATATTTGAGGTCTGAAAGGCATCTCTGAGGCTACAGAGAAGAAGTAGAATATCCAGTTCTGAGGCAATTAATTGGATGGAAGGTTAGCCTCAAACAGTGTGACCACAGATTTGGTAGAGGATAGCTGGGGGCTGGCTTTTGAAAGAGGAAAGCTGAGCTGATAGTTGAAAGACACAGGGAGCGGGGTAGGCAGTGGATGTACAGGGAGGATTTTGAAAACCATGGAGAGGGAGACAACTGACCAATGCCTGGCATAGAAGAGTAGTAGAAAGATATAGTACTGGAGACATACCGACATGCTCCATGGAATAATACTTATAAATACCGCTGATAGGGCAAATGTAAAACTGAATATGTCATCATTGCTCTACAAGTTTAAAGGTCACTATCAGATGCTTAAGAATGGATAAATTAGGAATGGATTAAAGGGCATTGTATTCCCAAAAAGGCTCAAGTATTCTATAATTGTGTGAAGATAGTAGAAAGAAGTAAAAATCCATGTCCACGAAAATGAATGGAATTCCAGTACTGACCGGATGGGTTGTTCCCATTGTTTTACTAGGGGAGTTTATTCTGAGTTCTACATTTATTGTTCCTTACTAATGTATTACATTGGGTTCCAGCAATTTTATAAGTATTTTAATAATTTGGGGGGAGCTTTGCATTGTGTTAAATGACAAGCTAGCTTATTTTGTGTCTTATATAACATACTTGGTGCAGTGCAATAGCTTTAAAAAATACTGTTTCTTTTAGCCTGCTTTCCAAAGGGAAAAAGGAACCCCATAAGGGGTACGCAGGGATTCTCACAGCAAGAAGTGAAAAGCCATTTTCCTGGATGTTCATTTCCAGTGTGGCAAGCAGATTCCTCCTAGGGAGGGTCCACTTGCTGGTTGTAGGCTCCCATCCAATGGTGGGGTATGGGTTTGCACTGCAATCACTAATGAGGGGAGTCTCCATGCTGCCCTTTTATAAATGCAGTGATCGTAAGCGACATGCATAATAAACCTCCCCTTCTCTTTATGTTTGCGTGCATAAAACGGAGGTCACTCCACCTGAACAAAAGTGGCAGTCACATGGCTTTGCCAGGCGCCGCCATCCCAGGCAGGTAACAGTTCCCAGAGACACCAGCTGCAATTAATTTGCATGAGATCCGACTTAGGCTCTGGAAACAGCTGCACAGAAATGACACAGCATCAGTTTTTTTGGTGGACCTTTCCTTTAACCACCCAGCCACCAACCCACCGCCCCTACACCCAATTTCTCAGTTGCTGTTCTGCCTCTCTCCCCCAAGACCCATTGCCATCTGGAAGTACCCCTTGCCATCCCGGGGTATCAATAATTGTGCTTGTGCATGACTGTTTAGCTTGGCAGTTCTTGCATAGGCAGTGATGCAAGTAGTGTGAGTAAAATGTCTAGGTCCGGTTGAAGATGAGTGATCAATGCCGAAGAGGCATGATCGCACTGAGCACGAAAGCACTGAGCACGCCCCCACTAACATCGTAGCCAATAGCTGCTGCTTTACTGACATGCTAGTGCCTTGCCCACAGTCTTATGATGCGAGTGGAACGGAACTTGCTGGGAAGTAGCCTGAGCAGATAGGAAGGAGGAGGAGTTCCTCTGTCCAGAAGCTGGAGGTTGCCAAACCACGGTTGATCAATCTGTAGCATGATTCTCAGCTTCACAGATTAACCACAGCTTCGTCTACCCATGGTTTGATGCTATGTCCCAACAGGGCCTATGGATCTAATTTTATGTATTACATTTATCATGGATGTACATAATTTAAATCATTTTGGAATAATAATTCTCTAATAGCTACCTTCTTTTCTTTCTAGTTAATGGTCTAATGACAATTGGATTAGCAGGTAAGTAGTTTAATATTTTTTATTTACATTGTTCTTGTTTATAGTACCTCTTTAACTTTTAAGAGAGATTTATGTTGCCTTCACTAGGCTGTTTTGGTTGTGTGCAGAATAATCAACTGGTACCAGAACACCCTTAAGTGGTGCAGTTAAAAGCTGCTAGTGGGGGCATTTGCAGGGGAGAATGAGCAGGTGTGGGATGGATTAAGCACCCATGCATTTTCTGTCAATTCGTGCCTTAGGGTCTTTTTGACAAAAGGCAGGCTAAACATTGAAAAGCAAATAAATTATTCTCCACTGCAAATATCCCCATCCCCAGATTAGCATCATAAGTGAGAGGTTATTCTGTATTTCCTTCATAATCTTTGGGTTGCAACTAACACATCGAACCTCAAAAATCCTCCCCTTCCCAGTATATAGATCCTTTCCAAGTAAGTGTCCTTGAAAAACTACTTATTTTCCTGCCAAGAATCTGATCCAAAGACACAAACATTTATCATTCAGTTCTTTCCCAGAAAAGTCTCTTCCCTGTTCCAACAAGAGGTGGGAGACATACTCCCCTCTTCTCCAGGCCACATCAGATTGTCTTGGAAGTAAACAGAGCCATTTCCCCAGTAATCAGGAGATAGTTCAACTTGTTTCCAAGCCAATCCTACTTTGGCTGAACCCCTGTATGTGTAGAATATCTGGGTTTGGGCACAGCTGTTTTATTTTCCCAGCAATATTAAGTTGACTTGCACATTCAGCTCACTGCTGAATAGCAGG
The DNA here is from genome assembly GCF_027244095.1 of Hemicordylus capensis. NCBI lineage: Eukaryota > Metazoa > Chordata > Lepidosauria > Squamata > Cordylidae > Hemicordylus > Hemicordylus capensis. The sequence goes on along the minus strand of NC_069662.1, from coordinate 80,642,979 downwards.
TATATCAAGCGATGATGATGATGATGTGTGTGTGAATGAGCTATTGCAGAACTTTGATAGCATATCACGTTACCTCAAATGATTTAAAAAATAATTAAAAAAAATTGTCAGTCCACCACATTCAAGTGGCGAGAAATCAAGTGATAAACATGGATGTGTGAACTGGCCCATACAGGTACTTAACTAGTAATGTAAAAGCACAGCCTGTCAAAGATCCTGACCTTCAGAATAAGGCAGGAATAACACCCATCATTGTGTTCTATCTACAAATTATGGTCATGAACAAAATTCTGGGTCAGAAACAAAGATGCCTACAGCCTGATTCAATGTATATTTATTCAGAAGTAAGTATTTCTGTGTTCAGTGTGATTCACTTTCAGGTGAGCATGCATAAAACTATAGCCCAGGTGAACCAAAATATCATTCACTTGAACAATGAAATGGCTTTCATGCAATTCAAGGCACATACTAAATAAACATATGAAATTATGTAATAGTTTTATAGGCTTGAGGAATTATCAGGAATATGCATAACAGAAGACTTAATAAAGGGAATACATAATTGATTATATATGAAAATAGAATCCTAAATTTTTAACAAGATAAATATAGTGTCCCAGTTAATTTTCTGCTTCTTTTTTCTCTTATATGTTACATGCTCCTGTAGTATCAATGGCAGCTAAAACGAAACAATCTTGGTTAAGCTAGTTAAAGTGAAAAGTCTTATGCCCAACTGCCAATCCTGTCTCTTCTAAAGCCAGCAACTGCTTTTTAAGTGCTGCACAGATGTGTTAGGCAGTGGTTCCTGGCATTGACAGGAATGCATATTTATTGCAATGGCCAAACATGAGTGTTTTAATGTAATGCATCTTTTAGAACTTGTCAGCAGGCGCGTAACAACGATAGGGCAAGGGGAGACAGTTGTCTGGGGGCCCCACTGCCTGGAGGGGCCCCCCAGAGGCACCTTATGTGACTCCCCATTGCCCCCTGCCCAGCCCCAAGGCCCCTCAGCCACTTGCCCTGTTCGCCGTCTCTCCAGCTTGTTCTGCTGGCCGGCAATCGAGCAGCAGACACGCTGCAAAGAGCTCCTTTTCTCCCGCCTCTCAGCTGATCGGCGGGTGGGCGGGGCTTCCACGGAGGCCTCCGTGTAGGCCTCTGTGAAGCCTGAACTCTAGTAGGGCCCAAGCCAGCCAGGAAGGAGGAGGCAGCCAGAGTGGCCACCACTGCTCTCTTTAGCAGAAGACCCCCTGCTGCCAGGTAGAGTGTGAACTCCTTTTTGTGGTTACCTTCCCCACCCCCACCCCCACCCGGATATATAGGGATCTGCTTGCCATAGGGCTTTGATATGGGGGGGAGGGACTGAGAAGTCTCTGAATATTTATTTTTAAACAGCTTGGAAAATTTGCTGGCTTAAAAAAAACTATCTAAAAAGCCCTATAAGTGGCTTGTTTCATGGCAGAAAATTACAAAAACTTCTGGAAGAAACAGTATTATATTTATTTTATTCATTCATTTATAAATGCACTTATGTTCAAGTTGTTTTGCAACCCAGAAGGTCTGAGTGAGAACTGTGAAGCATGTCTTCTGCTTTTATTTTATTTTATTTTTCTTGTGTGTGAACTGCTCCCCAATAACTTGCAGGGACTTCAGGGTAAATCTGGCCAACATGTGAATGCAGCACCTCCATTCCAGAGGAGATGTGTGTTAAAGGGCTTTAAAAGCCTCCTGTGAAAAACCTCCTGCAATCAAACTTGACTGAATTTGTTCAGAATTCTGAGAAAATAAACATAGGCTCACCCTGCATGGTTGAAAGTCTCCTTGGCTAATCTGCAGTGAGGGGCCCATTTTAATAATTCATCTTTCTAGTGTGTTCTAGGCATTAAAAGTAAAACAAATGTATAGTACTCAATGTATATCACTGTATATTGTGACGTGTGCGTGTGTGTATTCAGTGAAATGTATTTCCAGACAGCATACTTATTTTGGAATATCAGACTTAAATCCTTGGGGGCCTGGGGTGTGCGGAGGCCCTGGACTTTGAGTGGGGGGGCCCCATTTTAAAATCTTGTCTCTGGGCCCACTCCAACCTTGCTACGCCCCTGCTTGTCAGATTCTTTCTTGGTCTACAGTCCTGCCCAAACCCAGCTGAAATTGATTCATTGCTCCCCCTTCTGCTTTCATTTTAAATAAAATTACTTAGGCAGGCAAAAATAGTTTTGATGAAATCAATATTACTGCACCGTCCAAACGACATATTATAGACATGTGAGTGCTGCCAACCCAGGTCTCCCTGGTAACATGTTGAAGGGGGGGAAAGGGAACAATGTGATATCATTGTTTTCATGTTTTCTTTTGCTTGTGCTACTTCACTGACTGCTGCTTGTAAGGGGCGATGAACCAGTCAAAGGATGATATCAAATTATGCTCTCTTTTGCCCCCAACTACATGTTACCAGGGAGATGAGGGTTAAGGCACTTATGCATCTTCCTGTAATGTACCATTTCAACCTAATCTTTTGCCAAATGTGTATGTTTATCTCTACAGGAATAAAAGGAGGATGCAGGTCAAATGGCAGGTGATCCACATGGTGAACCATTCATATATGCCAGCTCATATGTGCAGATCTGGCTCCCACCATGTGGCTTGCTGCTTCCTATAGAGAACCCACAGTACCCTCTTGCTTGCAAACACAAATATGAGCTGGTTTGTGGCCCCAAAACATTTAGAACAAGGGTAGGCAAGCTTGACTCTCCAACGGTTATGGAACTACATTTCCATCATCCCCAGCCACAACTTATTATGGCTAGAGATGATGGGAGTTGTAGTTCAACTACAGCTTATTCAATTTGTTGTTGAACTACAGCTCCCATCATCCACCTAATGGTGCAGCAGAGAAATGACTTGCCTAGCGAGCAAGAGGTTGCTGGTTCGAATCTCTGCTGGTATGGGAATACCTATATCGGGCAGCAGCGATATAGGAAGGTGCTGAAAAGCATCACCTCACACTGCGTGGGAGGAGGCAATGGTAAACCCCTCCTGTATTCTACCAAAGAAAACCACATGGCTCTGTGGTCACCAGGAGTCGATACCGACTCGAGGGCACAACTTTACTTTACTTTAGGGATGACTAGAGTTGTAGTTTAACAACAACCGGAGAACCAAGGTTGCCTGCTCCAATTTAAGATGTAAAACAAACCTTATATCTTTCATATGTAAACATACAAAGCTTATATGTGATATTAAAGCTGCCATATACTAGATCAGATCCATTTGTCTGCCTAATCCAGTGTTTGCTCTGACTGGATAATATTGATTTCCAGTAATATTGATTTCCAGTTTTTCCCAGCCCAGCTACCCAATATTCTTTTAACTTGATGTGCTGAGACCTTCTGCATATAAAGCATGTGCTCCACAGCTGTGCTGTGGCTCCTCCCAAGTATAAGAGTGTTTTGATCAGCACCCTATGCAGCCACTGTTCATGTCTAATTCAACCCTGACGTACAAATAGGCTAAACCAAGGCCAACCTGAGAACAACTCCTGTCATCCCAGCTACAGTTTATTGAGGTTGGGGATGATGGGTGTTGTAGCCAGCAACAACAACAAAGGGAAAGCCTCAGGTTGACTACCCCTGGGCTAAACAATCATTCTTCGATGTGGTCTCTGTCTTCTAAACATATGGGCTATGCGCCTGCGCAGAGATCTTGTCAGAGTCTAACAAGCTCGATTTCTCCTGCTTTGGGTGGGAACCCTGCCCCCAGTTGCTATATGCGGCTGTGCCACTCCTCATCATCTCAGTCTTTCTTCGTCCACACTTCAGCAAACATGTGGAGTCTTCAGCTCTGCAACGAGTAGGATCAAGGATATCCCTTGTTGTTTTTTCTCCTTGCTTATTCTTTCCTAACCTCTTAATTCTTCTTTCTTTGATTTTTCATGTTGTGGCGTTTTTTCTTTGACATTTTTATTTGATTGGTTCCCCCTTCCTGGACCTCCGATCCCGGCTGGGATGGAGCGTGCTGGTCTGCCGGCCTTTGAAGTGTATGCCGGGCACAAAGAACTTTAAGAAGTATGTCTGCTACAGATTGAAGATCCCTTCCCCCGATACGCACACCGAGTGCCTCTTGTGCTTGGTGGAATCCCACATTGTCAAGACCTGTCCATACTGCCAGAAGTTTACAAAACAGGCTCGCAGGAATAGGGCTTCTTGCTTGTGTGTAGCCCTGTGGGATTCGGCTGTCCATTCAACGGAAGCCTTGTCATTAAAATAGTCATTGAAAATGGCTGCATCTATACCGTCGGACTGTGCAACGTCTGCTGCTCTGGAGACCAAAAACCAGACACTGGTACCGGTATTAACACTGTTGAATGCTTGGCCTTCAATGGATTCGAGTGAAAGGGTGTACTCAGAGGATCTCCTTTCGTATCACCCTCCGGCTGCACTGAAGGCCTCTCTGAACTCTTTGGGATTGGAGGAGGACGAAGACGGAGGAGGAGAATGTCCTGCATTAAAATGGCAGGCAGAAATTACTTCAGAGATCCAGGTCAGCATCTCCCTCGGATCCCCAAAAAGAAAAAGGCAGATGATGTCCCAATATCGGAAGCTGCGGTGCCTAAGAAAACCAAGACGACCTCGGATTGTCCAATGCAAAAATCATTGGTATCGACGCGCCCTGATTCACCTGTAGCGGCAGAGTCATTCAATGTGACCAACGAGCGGACACAGTCTAGTAGAGCATCGGTCGTGATGGATGAGCCAGCGTATTCTTTGTCTGAAGAAGAAGCCTACACTCCACCCAAGCCTGAAGAAGTTGTTTCGTGGTTGCCTAGGCAAGATCGCCCCCTCGACGGCATCGAGAAGATCTCTCCTCATCTTATTGACAGGATCTTCACTGGGAAAATCGGGATTGATATTGAGTACTTGAGTATCGATTCCCTTTATTGGAAGCAGAGTCTTCCTATGGCGCTTGGCAGCAAGATGCTGGATCTTATGATCGATACCAGCCAACTATAGATCGGACTACTCAGACTATACCCAACCTCGTTATGGGTCCCCTTACCTTGAAGACCCTGTGTATGGACAGCTCGTGGCAATGAGGGCTTGGCGTGAGCCCTCCTCACATTCTGAAGGGCAACCATGTTCCCGCTCAACACATCGTTCCCTGTGGGATTGATCTGACCAAAGTGAACCACTTCCATTGATACCAGCATTCCAGCGAGAACCTGTGCCAGCCCAGGGGTGGTCGTCGGACCTTCCAGCTTTGGTACTGGACAATCCCAGTAGCTCACCGCGCTCCCTTTGGGGTCGGTGCCTGCAACACAAGACCAACCTGCACCTCCGGACCCTGCGTATGAGGGCAATGATAGCTCTCCAGACTCTGAGGTTATTTCCATGGGGGTCATCCCCACCCAATATCCATTCAGACTCGAAGCCTGTCTCTCCATCGGAGGATCTCAAACTGTACATAAGAACATAAGAACAACCCTGCTGGATCAGGCCCAAGGCCCATCTAGTCCAGCATCCTGTTTCTCACAGTGGCCCACCAGATGCTGCTGGAAGCCACAGGCAGGAGTTGAGGGCGTTGCCCTCTCTCCTGCCATTACTCCCCTGCAACTGGTTCTCAGAGCCATCCTGCCTTTTGAGACTGGAGGTGGCCCACAGCCTTCTAACTAGTAGCCATTGATGGACCTCTCCTTCATGAAGTTATCCAAACCCCTCTTAAAGCCATCCAGGTTGTTGGCTGTCACTACATCCTGTGGCAGAGAGTTCCACAAGTGGATCACGCATTGTGTGGAAAAAGTACTTCCGTTTGTTGGTCCTAGACCTCCTGGCAATCAATTTCATGGAGTGACCCCTGGTTCTAGTGTTGTGTGAGAGGGAAAAGAATTTCTTTCTCTCCAAATTCTCCAAACCATGCATGATTTTATAGACCTCTATCAGGTCTCCCCGCAGTCATCTTTTTCCTAAGCTAACACGGCCTATGTGGCCCGTATGGCTTCGGCTTTGGGTGTAAACTTGGGCAACCAACAGAAAGGTGAACTGGACCCCTTATTCAGCTTGATCAATTCAGGGGCCAAGGTACCTGCTGCCATGCCCTTAAATCCGGCCCTATCAAAGGTTATGAAAGCCCACTGGAAAAAACATAATACTCTCTCTCAACCAAATCCTTCATCGGCTGCGGAGAAACGGCTACACCATTTGGATGTTTGAAGGGCCTTGTCCTTCTATGTTCAGAGATCTGCTGAGTAGAGAAAGTCTCCCTCCTTGTTTGTTCTATATGATGAGCCACGTAAAGGGCTCCAAGTCTCAGCCCAATCTATGTCCAGGTGGATAGTCTCCACTATTGAACTTTGTTATCAGTTGGCCTATAAGCAGTTGCCTGCTACAGTGAAGGCACACTCTGTTAGGTCCGTGGTGGCCTCTGTGGCCTTTGATCGTGCGGTCCCATTGGACACTATATGTCAAGCAGCTACTTGGGCTTCTCCTCATTCATTCATTTAGCATTATGCCATTGATGTTAGAGCACGTAATGATGCTGTATTTGGCAGGAGTGTCCTGCAGTCTATTTTCAGTTGATTTCGCTTGTCCTGAAATAAATTCTTTCTGGCTGTTTACATGTTGCCTCTTTTTCTTTCCGCCTCCTTGGGTGCTTGCTTGTTATCTGCCCATATGTGTAGAAGACAGAGACCATTTTGAAGAACTACAGGTTATTCTCCTGTAACGTTGGTTCTTCTAGTGGTCTTCTGTACTTCTACATGCCCTCCCATCCTCCCTGCAGGGTTCACTGAAGTTGGACTCTGTGACTGAGGGGATGAGTGGCGCAGCCGCATGTAGTGGCTGGTGGCGGGGTTCCCACCCAAAGAAGGAGAAATTGAGCTTGTTAGATTCCGACAAGGTTTCTGCGCAGGCGCATAGCCCATATGTGTAGAAATACAGATGACCACTAGAAGAACCAACATTACAGGTGAGTAACCTGTAGTTTTCATTGGATTACATTTTAAGTGAGTGTCTTTAAAATACCATGAATATTTGTTTGCTGATTTGAAACAATCTATTTATGCTCTAGGTGCACATCAAAGACATGTCTGCAATGAATCCCTTCTCCTACAAAATTTGCCAATGTGTGGGAAATCCTTTGAAGAGATGATGCACAGAGTGGATTCTAAAAAATGGTGCAATCTAACAGAATTCATCCTGTAAGTTACATTTTTTTTAAAGTTTAAAAAAAAAATAACTTGCCACCGCCACTTTGGGGGCTTGTCTATGGAGGGGGATCTCCAGAGGTTCCCCTTCCCACCTCCAGCCTCCATTTATTCACAAATAGCCCAGTTTGGGCAGTCTTCAGCCCGTTTTGGGCCTCACCTCCATACCAGCGGCCATTTGGGAGGCTGCCACGCATGCCCAATGGGCCTCTGCATGGCTGGGTCATGAACTAGGCTTGAACCGAACTGAACCAGGCAACTCAGTTTTGTGCACACCCCTAGTTCACAGTCTAAAAATAAACACAAAGTAGCAACAGCAATGGGGAGGGACACTGGGCTGAATAGGGACAGTTGCTTTTGTTAAATGTGAGAAAACTGCCATTTTGAAAAGTGCCTCTTTGCCCATTAAGCAGGGGTTGTGTAAGGCATACGTTCAACACATATGTTCCACATAAATCAAAATAATTTAATCCTATATGTGTTTTGGCCATTGGCCATAAATATCTATCTATCTAATCCTATATAATTATGTTTAGAATTAGAGCATAAGCATTAGGAAGAGCGCCTTTCCATTGGCCATTTAACTCTCTTTTGGATGTTGCCAGTGGCTTTTCCACCTTCTTATTACAACCTCTCTCATACAAGTTTATTTATTTATTTTAACATTTATATCCTGCTCTTCCTCCAAGGTACCCAGAGCAGTATGCATGGTTATGTATGTCCTCACAACAATCCTGTGAGATAGGTTAGGATGAGATATAAAAGACTAGTCCAGAGTCACTCATTGAGCTTTGTAGCTGATCAGGGATTTGAATGATCGTCCAGGGATTTGAATGAAGTTCACCATTCTAACCACTACACCATGCTGGCTCTCTTTCTCTCTCTAAGGTGGCACCTACATTCTTTCAAGCAGAGCTCTGAAAATCTGCTCCTAATATTTATTTTATTTTATTTTATTTACATTTATATCCCGCTCTTCCTCCAAGGAGCCCAGAGCAGTGTACTACATACTTGAGTTTCTCCTCACAATAACCCTGTGAAGTAGGTTAGGCTGAGAGAGAAGTGACTGGCCCAGAGTCACCCAGCTAGTATCATGACTGAATGGGGATTTGAACTCGGGTCTTCCCGGTCCTATTCCAGCACTCTAACCACTACACCACGCTGGCTCTACACCACTATACACTGGACTAATAAGAAATAGTGACTATTTAAATGGGATAACGATCTGTAACTTCAGACTTGGAGTTCAGTATGTTTAAGGAACCAACTTCCTCAGTCTTGTGATCTTTCTGTCTTCAGCTGCACTGCTTTATAGTGAAAGCATTATTTCCTTTTTCTGTTGTTAATCTGCTAGCAGAGCTGTATATAAGTTTTTGAATGATGGCTGCAGAAAAATGTTTTAGATTGAGTCCATCACATTCAAACCATTTCATCTTGTTTTATCATCTGTCACATGTTGGCTTTAAAAGTGTAGAACCACCCTTTTCCTCCCTCCCTTTCTCACATACAAGGGATTATGAAGTTATGGCAAACTGTCATACCCTTCTACAACCTGTGAATGTCCTATCTCTTTCTCTGCTTAGGATTCTCAAGAGACAGTCGATAAACATATTTAAAGCTGAGCTGAAAATTTTGGTCGGCAGGAAACTGTTAAGAATTCATTTAATTGGGTAGCTTTATTTTGCTAACTGGCGGGGGGGGGGGGATCTTGTCTGTCCAAAGCGCACACATTCAGATCAAGCATTATTTTTTTAAAAATAAAATAAGTTCTAAGCATCCTTTGAACCTGCCTGAAATGTGCTGACATTTGCTTGGTTCAGCATCTGTGATGTTTATGACCAAGATAAATAACTTAAATAAGTACTCTTTGAAACTGGCTTTAGGTATTAAACCTTCCGTTCTGCCATTTGCCCCCTCCTTCTTGCTGCTTTTCTCCGGTGTTTGCTTTTCTGACTGATCTTTGTATCTTGGACCTTTCGAGCAATTATTTCCCACCTGTCTAGTGTTCTCATCTTATCCTCACGACAACCTTCTAAATGCTTCATAAAACATGCTGTGAACAAGTCTCTGTGTTCAGAAACTTCCAGGTGTCTGTAGCAGCTAATGGTCCGGACAGCTGTGCCAGGCACCAACAGAGCATGCTTGCCTTCTCAGCCCAGGGCCACTGCTGCTCACTCCACTCACTCATTCACTCCCCCTCAAGAAGCACTGGCTGCTTCTGCCAGCAGAGAGGGTCTTTGCAAGTTCCCTTTGCTGCGACTTCCTTGTTTCTCTCTGGTGCCAAAGGAAGCCAGGCATTGCTGGAAGGAGAGTGAAAAGCGGCAGTGCTGAGCTGAGAGGACTGAAAGGAGTTCATCGTGGGTTCCTGGAATAACTGCTATAAGGCACCGAGAGTTTTCCAGACTGGTAGCATAATTGTGTCAGGAAGTGCCTAATGCATCAACGTGCTACTTTCTTAGGATGCATATAATGCACATTAACTGCAAATTGTCAGGAAAAAAAGGCTGAATAATGCCATTGGATGTATGAAAGGCACCGCCTGTTGCCATTCTGGTGTCACTGTGAATGGTTCCCTTGTATGAACTCCCCCCGCATGCACACACACACCCGACAGCCCAAGTGTAGCACAGCTGTGTTCAGTTGCTGTTTGGAAAAGCTCCTGGAGGCTTCTGGAGGCTGGTGTTCAGGCTGCTGTGTGAATCCACCCTGGATGATAGGTCAGGCTGAGAGTGCCTTGCCTAAGGCCAGCCAGTGAGCTTCATACTCACTGGGTGTCCCCTGCTAACTGAGCAAAGAGGCACCTTTTAAAAGTGGCAGTTCTTTTATTTAGCAGGGGGAGAGCAACTGCCCCTCTCCATCCACAACACAGCACCCCTCCAGTGGTTGTGGCTGGTGTTTCGTTTTCAGATCATTTCTTTTTTATGTTTCCAATTAGATTGTGTTTCTTTTTTAGATTGTGAGCCCTTTGGGGAAAGGAAGCCATTATATATATGTATTTAATACATATATTTAAATCGCTTTGGGAACTTTTGGTTGAAAAGCGGTATATAAAGTATTCATACTGAACTTGGAGATCCCCAGTCAAAATCTAATTTTCTTATCTACTAAACTGCACTGCTTTTCATTTACAGTTAATAGGTGCTCTTTTTTCAGCTGATCATATTTCATGTGAGTTGCAGCATGATCAGCTCTGGTAACTACTGCTTTCCAAAAAGTTCATTATCCAAATTATCTTAATTAATGCATCCCTATAGTTTTTCCCTTGGTGGTTAAACACTAAAATGCTTCCAAAAAATCTCAGAGATTTTTGATTGGCTAGCATGACTTTTCTCCCTCGCCCTCTGTTGAACACTGGATGTACTGCAACAGCTTATTCTTCTCTCTTCTTCAGTTCTAACTGTAGATATTTTGACAGTAATGAAAACATGTCTTTTATACCTGAGCTTCTGTACCTTTCCCTGAGCTAAAGAGGAGCCCATTAAGTCATTGCTGAATGACACAGTTGGGCAGTTGTGTTGCATTTTCTGATCATCTGATAAGTCTAGGGAGAGAAAAAAAGAGAGAACTATTTTTCACTTGACTGACCTGAATCCTTAAAAATATTGAAACAACATTTTGCCCAGCGAAGTGACAAACTTGCTGATGTGAAACAGTGATGCATTTCTTGAAAATAAATATAGGGCAAAATAAAGAGAAATTGGAGTACAAGACAACATACAGCAAAGATATGGATACTTGCAGAAAAGATTATATTGTTGAAAACCTATTATTATCTAGGTTTTCTTAAATAATGCATCCCTATGGTTTTCCCCTTGCTAGTTAAACACTAACATGCTTGGTAATGTTCATGCATTACCAGAATTATAATACAGGAGGCCCTCGTTATCCACAGTTTCAACAACCACAGTTTTGCATATCCATGTATGGGTTTTAGAGATTTGGTTTCTTTACCCACAATATAAAAAACAGGTGAAATCCACCTATTCATAGTTCCCAAGTGGCCAGAAATGACTTCTGGTGTCATTTCTGGCCACCATTTTACAGCATGGAGCCATTTTGTGGCTCTTGGGGGAAAGGGGGGGCAAATTTTCACTCAAAATTTGGCTGATTTGGGGGGGCATTGCTGGAGACTTGGAGAGCAAGGCACTGTGACTTTCTGCCCCCCTTGCTTTTTTGGCCCCCTTTTTTGTTGTGAGGAACCTAATGTCATACCTGGGTAGGTCAGGTGTGGCAGGAAGCACACTGTGGGAGCAGGAAAGGCAAAGTCAAACAAGCAGGAGGTCAGGAGCCAGAGATCAGTCTGGTAGGGGCAGGCAAGTCAGAGTCAACAGGCAAAGGGTCAGACGCCAAAGATCAGCCAGTTAGAAGCAGGCAGGGTTGAAGTGAAAACCAAGCAAAGGGTCAGAAGCCAGGGAAACCAAGAACAAGGAGCAGACACAGAACCAAGGCAGCATGCATCCACAACAAAGTTTCTTAAGCAAATGGTGGAGGCAAACTGAGGTCTTAAACACAGAGCCAGCACTGCAGACCCACTCGAGCCTGGAATATCTTGAAGGGGCTTTGCCCTATTTCTTGAGTGCTGGCTGTGGTGTAGCTGGGTGGCTGTTGGTGGGGATTGGGGTGTTTCAGGTCCATGCTTCGACTCAGAGGACACAGGCGAGGGTGTGTTGAGGGGGTCAGCAGGTGCTGGCTTTTCCATTGGTGGGGGTGAGGGCCCCTTGAAGCTTGCCTCATCTTGACTTGCCTCGTCCTCAGTCAGTCAGGCTCAGGGGTCACAACCACTTCACCTCGAGCACCCCTGGTGTCCAGTTCAGGGGTCATGACCCCTTCATCCTGGGATGATTCCGTGTCAGATTCAGGGTTCATGACACCTAACCCCTGGATTCCCATACGGGTAAGGTTTCTTTATTCGTGACTTCCGTATTTGTGCCTATAGGTAAGAACAGAACCCCTGCAAATAAAGAGGGTGTCCTTTATTATCTTTCTACATTGGTCCCAGGGCTGGAGTAATTACTCAGGTTACCATAGCTCAAAAGGATCTGATCTCTGGTCAGAGACAGGGAACTTCATAAGCACTTTTTAGAAATCGAAATCAGATTTATTAAAGGCTAACAGCAGCCAGATTGGTCTCCAGGGTTTCTTGAAGAGACCATATTATGTCAATTTTAAAGCAGTTGTACTGACTGCTGCTATGTTTTTGAGAAAAGTGCAAAGTGCTGGTAATTTCCTTTATAGCGCTAGGACCGGGTTACCTGGGAGAGCATCTTTCTCAAGGAATGTATATAAACAAAAAATAAAACAAAATAAAACTTCTAAACATATGTATATAAACTACAGAAATTATGGTGATATCAAAATATACAAAGGGACAATACCATATATTCCTTAAAACATGTACTTTAAATTTGACTTTAAAAATTCAAACAGTTAAAAGTACAGATATATATATTTATTTATTTTATTTAATACATTTATATACCACCCCAAACCGAAGTCTCGGGGCAGTTCACAATTATAAAACAACAATACAAATTAATAAAACATTAAAATCAATTAAAACTCAAAATGCTGCTTTACAATATTTAAATTACGAAAGTTAAAAGGCCTGGTTGAAAAGATGAGTCTTCAAAGATCTTTTAAAAACCACTAGAGATGGGGAGAGTCTTATGTCAATGGGAAGCGCATTCCAAAGTCTCGGAGTGACAACTGAGAAGGCCCAACCCTGAGTGGCCACCAAACGACTTGAAGGTAGCCACAGACGGGAATATATATATATTCCATAACTCGAAACCTAAGAAATTTTATATAAAAGTAAATGAAGAGACTCAATCCTTAATTCCACTTGACTGCCTCAGAAAGATGTATGTTCTTGCCCAAGCCCTAACCAAACTGATGAGAGCATCTACTCCAAAAAGGTGCTATATGAACTACTCTTCCACTGACCCAGCTGTCTTTAGTCTAGAGGTGGCTCATGAGCGAGGAGCCAGGGTAGGCAGAGAGGGGTGGCAGGAGATATCATTAAAAATCACCTCAGTACCCCTCGCCTTCCATTCTTGCCCAGGCCTACAAATGCAGATTTACCACTGCTTCTCCTTAGAGTAGTCTATACTCTGGAAAAGCTGTTGGATGCTCCCAGAGGAGGTGTGGAAGGGAGCATCCAACTCCCTTAACCTGAATAATCGCTTAACTTGAGCCAAGCTTCAGAGCACTTGGGGGAGGGAAGAGGTATGATGAGTAGTTCGCAGGAACCATTCTGCACCCTGCTCTTAGTCGAGGCTACGGCCTCAAGAAGCAACTTTCTACAAGTATCTAAGGAAAAGTTAAAAGAAACTGGAGCACCTGGTAAGTGGTTCTCCTCTGGGTCTTGAGTTTAATGATTTGTCTGTTCATTCAGTCAGGAGAAAACCTGGGGTGGATAATTAGAAAGCTGAGCTCTTATTGATGATGAATAATTGTAATTTTGGATTACTGTTGGAATTAAATTTGCTTACTGTGATTATAATGAGGGTCCTTCTTGGTTTAAATGAGCTGTGTAATTGATATAGTTAGGAAGTGATTTTATATAAGCGTAACTATGCATAAACAGATCGTTATTTTGGTTTGGACTGATCTGACCTTGGGTGCTTTTGTTTGTTTGTTTTATATTGAAAAACCTTGCCAGCTATGCAAATGGAAAATAAAGCAATATTTGTCCAAAATTACAGAAAGCTCCTTCAGTTGCCCTCATATACTTCTCTGCACCTTGCAGGTCATTTGTCTTAAAAAATAAAAATAAAAAAATTAACAGCACCCCTCCCCCACCCCAATGCCACATTGCAAGCAGCTTTTAAAATTCCCTTGTATTTCAAAAACATACTGTCATGTAAAAAGGGCATTTGCTTCTGTAACATCCCTAGAATGCAACATATTGACTGTCTTCCATGTTAGCCTTTTTCTAAATCAAAGTTGAGCAGTAGATTTGACTAATTTTAAAGGATATTCAGGGTGTCTGCTCTAGTAAGAATATGTTACACCAGGCATATAGGAAGAAATTACCTGCATATTATTCCACACACCTGTGTCCACTTAAATGAGGCCATCTCTTCTCCACGTGTAGTATTGGCAGCACACCACTGCAGTGTACAACAATCTCTGGTGTACTGATGTTCCATGTGTAGCAGCTGAGGACCACCTGTGGAACACCACATAGCCAAGTTCTTCTTGTTCACCAGGTTTCATGTCTAAATTGAGCCTAGGTGGACCGACCTTCCTTCCTTCCTTCCTTCCTTCCTTCCTTCCTTTATTTATATTTGTACGCCATTCCAAACTTCCATCTCTGGGTGGTTTACAGCAAAATAAAATAAATTAATGCAGAAATTAAAGCCTTAAAACAATTTAAAACCACAAGTCTGGTGAAAAGGCTTGGATGAATAAATGTGTCTTTAAAGACTTTACTTGTCTGGAAGCGCTATTCACATTTCCAACAGATGAACCTGGTTGTCTGAAGGGAAGGGAAGTTTATCAAGTCTTCCCTGCCCTGCCCACCTGGTTGTGTGAATGACCTTGTTCTCTTAAATACCATATAACATTAATGTTGTTAACAAGGGTTGATTTGCCTGCATGCCCACCAACTTCATGGATGCTATTACTTGCCAGCAGTGACTGCTATAGATTGAGCTGCATGAATTGCTAACCTTTGAAAGACTCAATACGGTCACTTTTGCGGGGGATGAGGCAGCTACTTTGCATTATGATTTAGACCAGCCTTTTTCTTTGAACTTCTTTGTTTTTTATTTGATTCACACTTACTGTGAGCCCCATACAAGTGCCCTGGGAGTGTGCAGAGACCACTGGTGGGCTCAGAAGTTCAGGGATGATGTGGAAGTGCTTGATTTTTGCAAATATGGTAGGCCCTCTTTTATAATTGTGTGCTATTGAGTGGTCAAATCCCTGCACACATACGCTGTCCCTATGAAGTATCCATATTATTCTTTCCATATTGCACATTGACTTTTAATAGACTAGACACTGGCTCTCTAATCAATCAAAAGGCAAAATATTTCTACTATAATTCCCAGTGTTTCAGTTCAAGAATGCATTAAGAACATAAGAACAGCCCTGCTGGATCAGGCCCAAGGCCTATCTAGTCCAGCATGGTCCACCAGATGCCTCTGGGAAGCTCACAAGCAAGAGGTTAGGGCATGCCCTCTCTCCTGTTGTTGCTCCCCTGCAACTGATACTCAGAGGCATTTTGCCTCTGAGGCTAGAGGTGGCCTATAGCCACCAGACTAGTAGCCATTGATAGACCAATGATATGTATTCTTCAGGGGAGACATTGATATGTATTCTTCAGGGGAGATGTTAGCTTGCTAGTCTTATGTATTCCTGTTGAATAAAAATGTCATACTGGATTTGATATTGTCTTTTGCCTCTGAATTTAATAATGTATTTACAATACATGTACAATGTTTAATTCTCTTTGCATTAGCTCAGTGTTGTGCTGCTATTACAAGTGAAAAATATGAGAGACTCTCCAGTTGCCAAAGGAACTCTTTTTGGGTCATTCTTGGATACTCTAGCCAAGCAATAAAAATACAGATCCTTTGTGGACATCGTAGTAATTGGAAATGGTATCAGAGGTCTGGATGCTTTCCAGACGGCAACTTAAAATTGCGTCACTTAGTATAGGCTTGGTGTGCGTTTGTAAGATCGAGGTTTTGACACCATCTTGCATACTGGAGCAGCAAAGTGCCGTTCACACAGCCTGTATTTAGATCTTATCTTGACGGTTCAGGTTTAAAGTGTTGTATATTCATGCGAAAATAGTTGCTGATTTTCTTGTTCTGAGAACAGTTTGCAGGCTTGCTCTGCCTCACAGCTTTTGAAATCAGCCTTGCCTCTGATAGGTACCTGAGTCCAAAAAAGCCTCCTCTGTTGGCTAAATATGCAGGGGAGAGGAAGGTCTTGCAGAAAAGCTTGTGGCAGTGAAATTATTTCCTTTCCCTTTGAGGCTGCCGAGTGAGTGGTGCTGGTCTGGCTCCCTTCCACTTTTCCACCGTCTCTCTCCATCCCTCCCTGCCATCCTTCCAGGGAGGTAGTGTTGCAGCTGCAGTCATGCCAGTCTCAGATCAGTGGCTCCA
Organism: Hemicordylus capensis; assembly: GCF_027244095.1. Taxonomy (NCBI): domain Eukaryota; kingdom Metazoa; phylum Chordata; class Lepidosauria; order Squamata; family Cordylidae; genus Hemicordylus; species Hemicordylus capensis. The sequence goes on along the minus strand of NC_069662.1, from coordinate 80,626,662 downwards.
GACAAAAAGCAAAGGGGGATTGGGGTGTGCACCGTGTTCGATTCTCAACAGTGCCAAAGAGCAGCTTTGGAAGGTCCTCTGAACAGGCCGGACGATCTCTCTGAAATCACAGAGCTAGCCTCCAACTCCAGACTCTATTTATATTTTGAAGCCGGTTAGGCAGATGCAAAACTCTGTTCACATGTTTGAAGCTGGTTAGGGTTTAGCTGGCAGATTTTACATCACTTCCTCCTTCACAGTCTGGAAAGAGCCCTGGTGAAATAAGATACTTCAGTGGAAATGAAAGCTCTCCCCCCACACCGGTTTTAAGCATTTTCTTTTGGCCATGGCATTTATCAAACTGCCCCTCCCCTTGGCCATGTGCAGAGGGGAGGGCGATTTGTCCCAGCCCCTCTGCACTCAGCCCAAAAGAGTGCCCATTGGATGGGCAGGAGCAGTGGGCAGGGTTTACGGCTGGTAGGAGGCCGGCTCCCGCCCCCTGGCCTTCAGTTCGGCCAGGCATCCCCTCCCTCCCATCCCCTTTTTCAGAGCAGGTTTAGTGACTGGTCGCCCTACCGGGGGCCGAGTAGGAATTTTTTGCTCCTAACGGATTGGCCACAGTTAGGGTTATTTTCGCCTACTCTGTTCTGTAAAGGGGAGAATTAGTTGAGCTAGGCAGGTCACAACGAGGCAGAAACAGTGCGGGCTGGGGGGGTATCTTGAGGTAAGACCTTTGGTGAGCACCTTTGGATAATTAAGAGGTGGACTGGTCAATCACTCCCCTGTGGTTTGTGCGGCCCGGGGAGAATTGGTTGGCCAGGAAACCGGCTTCAGGACTTCGCTAACCCTTGGGCTGAGCGGTCCGGGGTGGGCAAAGGCCTAGAAGTATCCAAGCCCCCTTTTAAGGAAGGGGGTTGTCTTTGAGGGGGAGGGGCAGGTTTTATACCTGCCTGTTTCCTGAGCCAGGGTGTGTCGCCCTGTAAGGTGCGGGCAGGATAGTGGTTTCCTTACCCAGCCTTAGTAGGCCCGCACTGTTGTGGTTGGGTGGTGATTATCACCCTGTTTACAGTTCGCTATGCCTTTTGTGTTGCTTAATAAAGTTGTGGCCCTTTCCCCATGAAAATAAGTCTCTGTGGCTCTTTTGGGTCGGGGACTGGGGACAAAGGCTCACTTTGATATTGTGGTTTTTCGTTGTTGTTGCAAGCTGCCCTGAGGGGTTAAATGAAGGAGGATTATAGGATGACAAATGGGCTGAACAAAATTTCCTCAAATATAGTAGCCAGCTCAGAAAATCTGTCGAGATTGCCCAGCCTGCAAAAACACTTGGCATGGCGACAATCACCTAGATGCTCGCCGGCCGAGTTCATTTAACTTTGGCTAAATGCCACGTTAAAAAGTGGGACTTGGTGTGGGGGTTAGGCATGTATGAATACCCCTAAGTTCGGACTCAAACTGAACTTGTGTGTGTGTGTACGGCACAAAATTATAAAGGGGTAGGGAACAGACTGCTACTAGCCAAGAGCCCTTTGATCCACATCTTTGGCCATACAGCCTATGTTTTTGATTTCCAAGGAGGTGGGGTATAAACAACCAACTGATAGTTTCCAAGGCAACAGTCCTTGATGCAAATGGTAAGAGCTCTCCTCAATACGAGCCTGCTCTGTTGTTGTTGTTGTTTAGAAGTGTTCTTTCAATTTAATCCTGCATTCCTTCAGAAGCCCACCACCTATGTTATAGAAATCCTGTTTTATTTCATTTTGTGAAAAACTCTTCCCAAGTTACCCTCCATGCCACCTTCTACCTGATCATGCCAGATATTTATTTAAATGGGTGCGCCTTCCCAGTTCCCTGGGGTGAAATAAAGAGTGGTGGCAGCCATTCTAATTCTTTTAAAATATATAAACTCCTGTTTATCCCTCTGAAGGTGGGCCATGACACAGGTACCTTTCTGACCATTCTTGATGTATGATTCAAAATATTGAGGCATAAAGCCACAGTAGTGAAGACAAATGCTGCGCTAGTACTACATACCTCACAATTCCCAAAATTTCAGTAAATTTTTATCAACTGATCTTTCACTTCTTTTTGCATTCTCCCACTCATTTCCTTCCCACTACAAATGCTAACATGTATTTCAAAAAGTCCACGAAGCTGCTAGAAGCTATGATGCTTGTGACAGAAATGACAAAAACTGTGTGAAACAAATTGCCCCCAATGCCTGCTATTTTTGCCTTTGTTTTTGAAAAGCAATTTATGAAACAACAGTCGTCGTTTAATAGGAGGTGACAAAATATAATAGAAAAAAACTTCAGTTTTGTCCTTGTAGGCTCATTACATTCAAGCTGTCAATTGTTCCCTATTTTTATTCGAAAAAGGATCCCACATGACAGTGTTTGTAATATATAATTTTGAAATGTGAAAAAAGAACAAGATCCTGCAGTTCAAAGCTATTTAATTTTACCTTAAAAGAACCATAAGTCCCATTGCAATTCATGAGAGTAGTTATGAAAGAAGTCCCTTTGAAATCAATGAGACTTAAGTACAACTAACTTTCTTGGGATTGGGGCCATTGGCTTGGATCCAGTTATGCAATCAGAATGATGCTCACTTAAGAGGGCTTTCCCACCTGTTTTCCACCACTGAAGTCCCCCATGACCAGATCTCATACCACTGATGAGAACCTGTGGCAGGTCTTAGCGACCACATAGAAAACTCAGCAAACTTAGCAAATATTTATTTCAAAATATTAACCTAATACATACAACTTCAGAAGCATATTTGATGTATTTTTCCGCCTTTAAACTAACAAACCTACTGCACAGTCTTGCCAAAGTTAAGCACCTTTAAATCTTATTCATTTCAAGTGAGAAATGAATAAGACTTAAAGAGTGAGAAGCATATTGTTTTATAGTATAATATTTAGGAACATCCCAAAGGTACTAAAAATGTCTTTAATGCAAAATATCCTGCTTTTGCTATCCAGTGCATTTTGGGCCCCAAAGGCTCTTTCTCAATGAATTGTAGTAAGTTGTAAAGTATCAAAGACAAACCTCAAAGCAACCTCTTTAATGTATAAAATATACTAAAATAGCTTACAGACTTTCCGACAAAACATGTAAGCTAAAACAAAACCGAGCAAACGTTTTTTGTGTAATACACCATCCTCAGTGCTCCATTGAGCATGCCAGCTGAAGGCATTTAAATACAAAAGCTGAGAATTGAAAGCAGAAAATAGACAATAGGTAACACATGAAGGAAAAAAGAGCAGACCTCCCCACCCCCACCCCGAGAAGATATTAACTCTTTCAGTGTCCAATGTATATCATGGCTTCTTTCATCTCACTCTTAACATTTATATTAGGTTTGAGTTGTTCTATAAAGATTGCTTCCTTGATCTTATTTCTTAATAAGATCAAGATCAATAAGATTCCTTCAACAGCCGATATTGATACTTTTGTTTTGATCACTTTTCCATTGTGTTCTTCTTTCATATGTATCACCCACGATTTTGTTTGACTTTTAGTATGCTACATATCAGTCACATGTTCTTTATATCTTTTCATTAGCGGTCTTCCTGTTTTTCTAATACAGAACGCTGCACATTCCACACATCTAATTTTATACACTACCCGCTTCACCTTACACCAACCTCCTTCCTCCTCACAGATTCAACAATCCTTCCCTTCACATCTTTCATCATACAAATGGGATTTAACTAAATGTCATTTTAAAGTTTTAAGGTGCTATAGAAACAACATTAGCCTTAACTCCATGTCTACTCAAAGTTTTCTGTACCTGCCATGCAAATCTATCTGTTACAAAAAGTATTTTTAAAGCTGGCCATCCTATCACAAACTTTACACCCCTACTCCTACTCAGTGGAAGTTTATAACCATTAACTTAAATAAACTCTTTAGCCTCTCCCCTAGATGTCACATCTCTAGATTTGATGCCTTTTTTCCTTTGCATTACATTCTTAGCTACTTGCTGAATTACTGTTCATTAAAATCTCCTTTTTCATGGGCTTTCTATACCACTTAGTTTCCATGTTGCCTCCACAATTTTGGATTTCAGTTTCTAAAAATAACCATCCTGGTTCATTATATTGTTCTCTCGTTAACCTTATGCTCCCTAGTCTATTGAGTTCCCTAAACTTTCTATCAGCATGATCTAGTAATAATCAAGATACCATCAAGATACCTCTTGTACAAATTTCGTGATTAGTTAATTCACAGTATGTCAGCAAACAATAGTTATTGTTATACCCAATAGTTATAGGATGTAGCATTAAAACTACCTAATGTAATAATTGCGCAAAAGAAATATATTATAGAAAAATGACAGTGTTAGGTAATTTACACGCCATCAGAATACTGCTCCTCCAAATATAATCTAAGTTGCTTCATCATTTACTATTAGACTTGGCCAGTCTATGCTACCTCATCTTGCCCTTCTGGTGGAACAGTTACTCTTGCATTTCCTAGCTCTGGAGCTGCAATGTGCTTGATTATTGAGGCTTCTTTGTAATATAGGTCTTCTTAGCCTGCGCCAGCTGTCCTAAGGTTGGTGCATCAAACTAACTTCAGCACCATATTCTGCAGACACGTCTTCAGCAATACTGGGGAAATAATTATTTTATGATTGAACAATCGCAAAATTCCCAGCAGTGTTTGTGGTATTTTGTGGCAATGATTCATATTTCTTCTCAGGCAATCTTAGGATCTGTACAGTCGGAAATGCTGGAACAAAGTTTGGAAGAAAATGGTTGATTGGACTGACTGCAGTGGCATTCAGAGGCCTGCCAAAATGTGTGCTGGGATCGTATTTGATCTAAGCTGGAAGATTTTCAGACCACATTTTCTTAAAAACAACTCAAACAACATCAATATCTGCTTTTCCAACATGTAGAATTTTAATGTTTAGGGCACCAGACTGCTCATTTAACTGTCCCACTAACACCATCAACTGGGCCCATCCATATGCAACTCCATGTGCTCCATTCAATCTGTTGCAGTCCAGGATTAGGGTAATGTCCTTGTGACTGGGCTGGTTCTCATGATCTGGCGATGTAAGTTTTGCTGCTGGAAGTCAGGATGCAGAGGCGCCCACACACCTGTGAAAGCCAGTAAAGTGATTGTGTGCAGATCCTAGTGTCGACACTGGAGGCACCACAAAATCACTTTACTGGCTTTCATGGTAGCATATGGGTCTGCACCTCCTGATTTTTGGCAGCAAAACTCCTATCACCCGATCGTGAGCGTGGGACCACTGAGAAAAGTTGATAATGTGAATCTGTTCTTGAACAACACCATCAGAAAAGATGCGAAAATCTGGTGTTTCCCCCTGTGTGGACTTTGTCCATTATTGTTTTGTTGTAGCATGAGAGAGTTATCTTGTCATGTTTTTAAGTCACCACTGATAACCGCATACGATATGTTGCTAGAGGCTCTTGTAAGCACTGCTGTTATTCCGTCAGAAATTCAGTGAGCTGAAATAATTTCGTTCTGTTCCTTGATGGCAACATTCTCCTGTAGTAACACTTCTCCTTCTTGCAAGTGGTCGTTTAGGTCCCTGATTTGTTGAAGCTGAACGTTTGCTGTGTCAGTACGGTGTCTCAGAACTGACAGCAGCTTGATAAGTTTCTCTTCACACTCTCACTGCCAACTCTGCTACTTCTTTTTTGTTGAATTCAGACCATTGAAAATATGTGACACTGTTTTCATTAACAATGACTTAACCAGCAGCTCTTTTCATAACTTCTGATGCATCCCTGCATGCATAACTGCTGCCAAGGCAACATATTATCTGTCACAAAGAAAACTTATGAGGCAAGGCTGCAGTATCTGAGGCTTTTTAGCTTGGAAAAGAGGCAACTATGGGGTGTATAAAATTATGCATGGAATAAAGAGAGTGGACAGAGAAATTTTTCTCCCTCTCACCACACTAGAATTCGGGCTCTTCGCATGAAACTGAAGGCTGCGAAATGTAGGACCGACAAAAGGAAGTAAGTTTTCACACAGCACATAATTAATCTATGGAATTCTCTGCCACGGGATGTGGTGATGGCCACTAGCTTGGATGGCTTTAAAAGGGGCTTAGACAAATTTACGAACATCTATCAATGGCTACTAGTCTGGTGGCTATAGGCCATCTCCAGGCTCGGAGGCAAGATGCCTCTGAATGCCAGTTTCAGGGGAGCAACAGCAAGAGAGAGGGAATGCCCTGGTCTTGAAATGGCCTGGTTCGGGTGGCTTTCGGCCTGTTCTGGGCCTCTGTGCACTGGCAGCAGCCATTTTGGAGGCCACCATCCGTGTGCAATGGCACCGTACATGTGCCATCTGTGTGATCACCAAAACTGTGCCACTTTGAAACCGGGGGGAGGCCAGTGGGAGGAGGGGGAACCACTTGGGCACCTCCTGTGGCCACAGCAGCCCTCCTGGAGGGGGTAAGTCCTTAAAAAATTTATTAATGTTAGAACCCCTGAACCAGCTCGAATTCTAGTCAAGCAGGGGGATGTTCGGGGGTGCACAAAACCCAACATGCCCAGTTCTGTTTAGTTCTGGTTCAGACTCAAATCAAGCCAGGCAAACTGGTTTTGTGCACACCCCTACAGCCTGATCCAGCAGTGCTGTTCTTATTTTCCAGTCTGCAAAAGACCCCTAATTGATCAAAGTTGTGAGCAAACTTTCTTTAGACCTTCAACAACTGAATCCACATTTTCATGATACCGGCAACTGCAAACATTGTGATCCTTCTCAATGAGCAGCTGTATGTGCTTTAGTTAAAGGTTCGCAAATGTTATCTTACAATTTTCACAGCAGACTTGTCTGAAATGTTTATGAGCTTTTAGTATTTTCTCCAGCACTTTCCTTTGGCTTCCAGTTGGTGTTGTAGTAGTCATGCAGTTCTAACAACCTGTTCACTAACATGAAACATGATCACTGCAGAAAAATGCAGTAACAGCCTGATTTGTTTCAGTGGGACCTGGCATCTTCTGAGTTTATGTGATTGATGCTTCTGGGTAAAAAATGTCTGCCAACCTCTTACCTAGAGGGACTTTTGTTTGTGACCTTTTTGGGAGTCCTGTGTTGGGATGACTGATTGGTTTTGTTCAGGCTCTGAGCCACCCACACAGCCAATCGATGTGGCACCCTGACAGGAGAGGGCAGGGCATGCCTGAAGCTGACTGGCATCCCACTTCAAGTATCTGTATGCCAATGGAGAGGGGGCAGAGAGGCAGGGATGCATTGGTAAGCAGCTGGCTGGACAGGAGACCAAAAATGGCAGAGAGAAAGAGGGGGTGCAGGAGAGTCCCCTGATTCTCTTTAGAAACAAGAGTGGCCTGTAGATATATATTACCACAAATGACTGTAGAAGTTGCATGGGTTGCACATTGCCCTTCCCCTTCTCCCCTTCCTCTGCCCTTAAATTATATTCAAAGGGCAGAGGTAGGGGAGCTGAGGAGGCTTCTGAGCATGCATGCTTTTAACGTGGTGATTCTCTTTATTTAGCAGGGGGAGAGTAACTGGCCCTCTCCACCCCCAGCACAGTACCTCCAGTGACTGTTGCTGGTGTCTATTTTATGTTCCTTTTAGACTGTGAGCCCTTTGGGGACAGGGATCCATCTTATTATTTGTTATTTGTCTGTAAACTGCCCTGAGCCATTTTTGGAAGGGCGGTATAGAAATTGAATAAATTGAATGTCATGGAGTATAAGGGTGAAACCTAGTTCCCCCTAGTTCCCCCCAATACTAAGCTGTTGCGAGAAGAAGCTCAAGATGGGACACCCATTGCCCAGATCCTGATAGGTTTACTGAGCAAGTGAGCAGATGAAAATACTTCTGTTGGTAATCTAACAGAATTATCTTCTGCATCTATACAGGGGCGGATTAAGCTTTTTGCTGCCCATAGGCAAAAAGGCTTTTGTCACCCTTTTACCTTAAACAAAATGGGTTTGCCCTTTTTAATATGTAAAAGGGGGGACTTTCTCCTCACCCACTCCACCCTTGCTGCTGCTGCCGTTGCCCACAGAGAGGGGTGGCAAAATTTGAGGAGGGGCAAAATTTGCTGCTCCTCAAGTTTTGCCACCGTAGGCAAATGCCTACTCTGCCTCTCTGTTAATCTGCCACTGCATCTGTAGGTGCTGCTAACAGATTCTGCTTCATTCTTCTTCACCTTCTTCATCTTCTCATTCTTTCTTTGGTCTTCATTGTAGCTTGCTTTTTTCCTTTTCTGATTCCAATTTAGTTTGCAAGCGTTTCGCTGAAGGACTTTTTTAGTCCTTTTCTCTAGCTTATTCTGCTCAGACATTCTTTCCCTGCACTTTTCATTTCCCCCTTAGCCATCTTGGCTAAAACAGTAAAAGAAAGAGCGATAAAATTTTACAGACATAAGGTTTATCTGTGCACAACTGATGTAACACATTCATATGTTGCATGAGTTATTGTGAAGCATTATATCAATTATTTGAATTTCTTATAGAAAAATAGAACATTGAGATATTATCTCAAGTATAGTTACAATATAGCTAATAATTTAGGAGTATTATATTTCAGCTGCATTGCAACATATCAGAATTATAGTTAGGTGGCTTTGCATGATACAGGAAATGGCAAATCACCACTTCTAGTAGCATGTCCGCAAGCCCAACTTCTGATGTTGGAATGGCTATGCCGATATTGGGTGTGTAGTCCAATCCCACTAATATTCGGAACTGCAAGTCGGGTGGAATATGCCAATATTGGCAAGTTCGGACAACATGCTCAATTTTGGCATAGCCATCCCAGCTCTGAAATTTGAAATGTGTGCTCTAGGAACCGGTGGTTTGCCATTTTCCATATCATGTGAAGCTGCCTATTGTTATTATTCTAACTGACATATCAAGCCCAGGCCCAAGTTTTAATTAGCTGCTGTGAACATATTTGGGTGTTGTACTGAGAAACTGAAATTATCATTCATCTGTAGATCACTACACTGAATTAATCTGTTTTGACAGTTTCCTTAGCTGAATCCAGATATATACCTTTGAATCTCCTGAGTTTTCACTAGATTTAAAATTTGAAATGGCTGCCATGTCACACAGTCTATTCACATGGTCCATGCAACTCTCATTTAAAATTCCATAGACCTATTTTTTCACTTCTGGTAAATTACACATGCATTCAAATATTAAAGGTTTTCCCTTTGTGTCCACATTCTTAACAGTTTCATCCCAACATGTATTGGCTTTTGCAGCCCCCATATTTTGGGAATGAAGGAAACTGGTTTGGCTGAAACAGCATCCACAGCTGATGCTTGTCAGCAAAGCTCCAAAAGTCTAATTTAATCACGAGAATCTTGATTATAGAGTCATTTAAGTACTGGACCTCTTGGGGGGAAAGAAGCACATTCTTTTTCATTTCTGTTGCATTCTAACTACAAAAATGAATTCTTGTTGAGGGAGAAAAATAAGGACTTATTTGATTCTGTCATAGAGAGAACACCAAAAATAAAATATGAATGAATGGGGGGCGGGGGGGAGGACACCAACAGCAGAAGTAGTACTGTTTTTTTAATTAACTGAACTTTTACCTTTTTCTGAGTATTTTCTGGCACCAGATCAAGTATTCAGCACGTTCATATCAGTTAAGTATTCAGACCTAACTGATCTATTAGAGATTTTTCTACACTGGAGATCATCATTTGGTTTCTCTCTCATTTCTACTGACAAATCTCCACAGCATCACTACATAACATGTGAATTGTTGGCAAGGGTTAAACCTGTTTAGTTCCCAGCAAAATGGTACTCTGTCCATCTTGAAAAATGGTCTCTGAATGTACATTTGTGGTTGGCAGGCTGCAGTCCAAATGTCAAGATTTGAGGGCTCTTATTAGTTAATCGTTGACTCTCATCTCCTTGGCTGTTCCCTCAGTGGCTTTGAATTGATGATTCATCCCAGGTGTCTTTAGTGTTCTTGCTTGGGTTTCCAGCTGTATTATTCTGGTCTGAATCTGAGCCAAACTAAATTTGCTTGACTGCAAACTCTCTTCCTTTTTGTATAGAGAAAACATGCTTAGGGCCTTTCTGCTGATATGGAAATAGCACAACACACTGGCTCACAAGTGGCTATTAAGGGTGGGGATCTAATTTCCTTTTCTGCCATAGCTTTCCACCATCTGTTCTGAAGCGCTATTGAGGAGAGTTGGATTTGGAATTGTGTTGTGTATTTATTTTGTTAAATATAAATATATGTCATGTTAGTCTTTCCAAGGAACAGCAGGATAAGAGTTGATATTATAATGTGGGTTTTACATCTGAATGGTAGATTTTGAAGGGTTCTAATCATGAGGTTGGCCTTGGATATGTGAGTATTACAGAGAGGGGGAAATGCATAGCTGAGCTCATCCACCTCAGCCTGGCTTACTCTCTGCTGTTCCTCTCTCCCACTACCACATGTCTTATATAATTCCTCCTTTATACAGCAAGTTCATCTGAGGGTCGGGGTGGGGGTGGGGTTCTGAACCATCTTTATCAGAGGAGAGACTGATGATGATGATGATGATGATGATGATTTTCTGTATTGGCATCCTCATTGTGGAACTCCCTCCCCAAAAAGGCCTGCCAAGTTGGCTTACGAATAACTTTTTCCACAAATAAGCTCACGAATAACAAAACTAATTATCTAGACGCCTTTCAAATTGGCTTTAGAGTGGGCTATGGGGTTGAGATGGCCTTGGTCAGCCTGATAGATGACCTTCACCAGGAATTGATAGAGGGAGTGTGACTCTGCTGGTTCTTTTGGATCTCTCAGTGCCTTTCAATACCATCAACCATGGTATCCTTCTGGATTGTCTAAGGGATTTGGGGATAGGAGGCACTGTGTTGCAGTGGTTCCACTCCTATGTCTTGGGTATATTAGATGGTTGCACTTGGTGACAGTTGCTCTTCTAAACGGAAGATACTATATGGAGTCCCTCAGGCCTCCCTTCTGTCACCAGTACGTTTTAACATCTATTTGAAACTGCTGGGTTAGGTAATCGGGGGGGTTGGTGTAGGGCATTATCATTATGCTGACGACACCTAAATCTATATCTCCATGTCAACTTGATCAGGAAATGGCATTAGCCCCTTAAATGCCTGCCTACAGGCAATAATGAGCTCAACGAGGGATAATAAACTGAACCTGAATTCAGGCAAGATGGAAGTGCTCATTGTTGGGGGTCATAATCTGAAAGACAGGATAGAACTTCCTGTTCTGGATGAGGTTACACTCCCCCAGAAAGAACAGGTCCGTAGCTTGGGAGTGCTCTCAGGGTGGGTCTCACCTTGGTGCCCCAGGTTGAGACTCTGGCCAGGAACACTTCTTACCAGCTACAATTGATTTGATACATCTCCTTTAGGGATGCGTGAAGCAGCTTGACCTCGAGCCAGTCCAACATAGAACTGGCCCAGCTCGAGGGCTCATTTTAGGCCCATAACAGCCTGTAAAGGGCTGAATATGACCAGGGGTGCGGCAACCGGAGGGGGGACATCAGGAGACTCCCTGCAGCTGCGACAGCACCACCCGGAGCCCAGCAATGGTGGTAAGTCCACCTTTTCTTTACTTAAACGCCCCCTCCCCGAGCAGTGGTCCCTCTAATTTTTTTCATTTCCGTGTGGAATGAGTTTTGTACTGGGTGGCAGTATCAAGGCACTGTCTGTGCACATGCATTCAGAGTGGGGCCTTCCCAATTCAACCTGAGCAGGATCTAAAATTAACTGAGCGGACATCAGAAAACTTGTGAGCATGGGCATGTGCACACACCTTAGAGGAAACAGTGCCCCTGAGCTGGGCCCAAACTGGTTTGGATTAGAGCCGGACTGGGCCTGGTTCTAGTGTGCATAAAACTGGACTGGACCTGGTTTGGTTCGAGTATGGTTCTACTCAAACCAAACTGGGTTGCCCGGTTTTGTGCACACCCCTAAACTCCATCCATTCCTTGAGGAGAATGAGCTGAAAACAGTGGTACACCAGCTGATAGCCTCCAGGTTGGACTACTGCAATGCACTCTATGTAGGGCTGCCTTTGTACATAGTTCAGAAACTTCAGTTAGTTTAAAATGTAACAGCCATATTGGTTTCTGGGGTATCCCAGACAGACCACATTATGTATGTTCTTAAACAGTTGCACTGGCTGTTGATATGTCTCTGGGCAAAGTACAAATTGCTAGTTATTACCTTTAATGCCCCGAATGGCTTAGGTCTGAGTTACCTGAGAGAGCACCTTTCTCTACAAGATCTTCACTGCTCAATTAGATCCTCAGGAGGGTTCCATCTTCAGGTGTCACTGATTCATCTGGTGGCAACCTCGGATCGGGCCTTCTCAGTTGTCACCCCTAGGTAGTGGAGCCACTCCCCATGGATATAAGAGGATGATCTTGGAGGCCTTCAGGAGAGCCTTAAAGACCCAATGTTTTAGCCTGGCTTTTAATTATATCTAGTTTTAATTTTAATTTTAATCAGCTTTTAAATGCTTTTAAATTTTTAATTATGTGTTTTTGATTTTAACGTAAACTGCCCTGAAGCGCTTTAGGAAGGGTGGTATATAAATCGAATGAAAGAATGAATGAACTAAAGTATACTGTTGGCAATCCTGAGAGATCCTTGAAGCCGTGTTGCTGGGGTATACATTTTAAAATAAATAAATATGCCATCTATTATATTTGCTTCCCACTCTGGCTTCTTTTGATTACATTTCATAAGGTTCTGATCTCAGGCTATATTAGAATCAGAGAGAATAATCTTGCTATTGCCATGAAGTCTACTGTACACATTCCTGCCATGTGTATAAAGGTTCCCTTCTCTGTTTTTATACCTGTTCTTATTGTCCTTTTGACAAGCCTTCTTCACTGAGGTAGGATACACAGTATAACATTTACTTTTATTGCAAATATGTTCAATAGTGCTGAAAAATGCTTTCCATTTTGGCAGGTAATTGAGTTAAGGAACCAGAGGCTTGCCACAAGAGCATGGCTGGCAGGAGAATTTGGCATTTGGCTTCTGAAATGTGTGTAATGTATGTAAATTTTGGTCTATGACCGTAAATAAATATGACTTGACTTGACTTGGCTTCTGAAAACTCTAGCCTCAGATAGGATCAGATAACCATATTTGGGCAGCAGGAGCTTGCTGAGTCAGGATTGTGGGGAGCTCAGGGGTAGCCTGGACCCTGACAGGGGAATTCTGCCAAGAGTGGCTTCACTATCATTGCAGTATTGTGACCTGGCAACTCTAAAAAGGCCAGGATGTCCTATGAAATTGTGATGGGACTGAGCGCCAGAAACCTCCAAACAGCTTTTGGCAATTCTGTCATCTCAGTCCCAATATTAAACATCCTTTTCTGGCTGCCTGGAGGCTACTACCTTTGGATCAAAGAACAGATGAGGAAGATGACTTCACTTACTCTTTTGTTCCAATCTTCCTGCGATATTTCCGATTATGATTCCCAAGGGCATGTACAATGTTAAGAGGTTTACAAAAAAGTAAACTGCTCTTCATTATAAACTCAATCCATACCTCATCAATAGTTAAAACTTCCTTTTTGTTAAAATTTATAGTTTTTCTTTTAATGTGCTAACTTTTAAAATTGAATTGCCTTGAATATGATCATATGTGGGTGGTTTAGGGTGGAAAAGAACTCCTACTCTGTTTCCCACAGATGAGTAGACCCTTTGGGTCTATGATCTCAGCACCCAGACTATTATGGCAGCTGCAATCTCAGTTGCTGCAAACAGATTCGAGGTGGGGTGGGGGGCAGTGTTCCCTCTAACAGGGATTCCCAGATGTTGTTGACTACAACTCCTAGAATCCCCAGCTGCAATGGCTTTTGCTTGGGGATTATGGGAGTTGTAGTCCACAACATCTGTGAATCTTTGTTAGAGGGAACACTGGTGGGGAGAGATCCTGCAAGGATTGGTAAAACCTTCCCATCATGCTTTGTGCTGTCAGAAGACTGACAGCCCTCATTGCATCATCAGCAGTCCCCTAATTGCCATAAGGGGCAGGAGGTGGGACTACTGAAGGCATTGCTAGCAAAGGTCCATAGAGTGTGTGCTGTGCAGAGTGGCACTTTCAGAATTTGTAGCCTCTGTAGTCACATCTTTCTATTACAAAAATGACTGCTTGCTCCCGGGGTCTCCTAGAAATGGCAAATGCACCCATATGTTCAACACACTGAAGTAGGATGATTCCAATTTTCATCTTACTTTGGTGAAGTACAAGGTACAGGATTTGTGCTATCCACATTTGAGTGAGCTGGGTTGGAGGGATTTGTGTGGGTTCTCACAAGCCTGCAGACGTGTAACTATAGGGGAGGCAGGCAGGGCACGTGCCCTGGGCACCACTTTGGTGGGTCACGTGGGGGGGGGCGCCAAAAAGTGCCATGACCCCCCCCCCCGATCCCTGGAAAAAAAAATTTTGGCTCACGCTGCCGCCTGCGCAGTTCATTCTATGAACTGCAGTTCATTCTATGAACTGCAGTTCATTCTATGAACTGCAAGGCGCGCCTGTGCAGTTGGGAAGCGACGCCGGGCCAGACGGCAGGCCTCGGCATCGCTCTGTACTCGGCGATCTGCCGCCACCTGCCACCGCCGCACTCACTCCCCACAAGCCATCCCAGGGGGCACACGACGACTCCGTTGGGCCGCCCGCCGGCCAGGACGCAAGTACAGGGTTAGGTTGTGGGGGGTGGGGCGGGGGGTGGGGGCGCGCAATTTCAGAGGCAGAGCTTGCCCTGGGTGCCATTTTCCTCAGTTACGCCTCTGCAAGCCTGCAAGCCTGGGCTGCATGCCTCCTACTTTCATTTTGGTAATTATGTGAATAGCCCTTATATGTGATGTACTAGTATATATGTAGGAAGTACATTTAAAGTGGATGTTGATTGTTTAGGGAAGACACTATAAGTGTCACAGAATAGATTTTATTGTCAAACTAGAGATTACTTTAAGCTTGTGATTTGGGCTGGTGTGCTTGCTTTTTATTCAGTTTTTATTAGCCTACTTTCCTTAAGGAAAATGAACTTATGCAGTCACCAGGCATTGTATGTATGTGTGTCCATGTGTGTGTAGGTCCCCCTATCAACTTCGCAATGCCTGGACCCCTCAGCAGCATAGTTTGTGATGATGTCATCCACCCCAATTCAAGATGACAGATGCATAAACGTTTGAGGCACAAGTGGGCTAATTTGTGAACCACCTAACTGATTTGAACCACATTTGGAAAAGTTGTAGGGACACAAAGGGAGTCCTCAACAATTTAGTTTGTGGTGATATCATCCACCCCCATTCAGAAGGGCAGACACATGAACATTTGAGGTGTAACTGGGCTAACTTATGAAATTGCCTAACCAATTGGAACCAGATTTGCTACATGGGGATGGCTCAAGGGTGTAGTTTGTAATGATGTCATCTACCGCAATTCAAGATGGCAGACACATAAACATCTGAGGAACAAGTGGGCTAATTTGTCCTTACCAATATGGACCAAATTTGGTGCAGTTGTAGTGAGTGACACAAAGGGACACCTCAATGGTGTAGATTGTGATGATGTCATCCACCCTGATTCAGGATGATGGACACATGAACATTTGAGGAGCAAGTGGGAGCTGATTTGAACCAAATTTGGTATGGTTGTAGGGACACAAAAGGACTCTTCAAAATTGTGTAGATTGTGATGATGTCATCCACCCCATTCAAGATGGCAGATGCATAAATGTTTGAGGTGCCAGAGGGCTAACTTGTGGACCATCTAACTGATTTGAACCAAATTTGTTGCAGTTGTAGTGAGTGACTCAGGATGATAATTATAAATTAAGATTATAGGGAAAGGAAAGTAGCCAGATCAGTAGGCAGCACAACTTGTTCAGCATTTGGTGGCAATTGTATGTGAGGTAGAATTCTAGGAACTAATATTCCAGAAAAAAATTCACTTATCAACTGGCAATAGCCTAGGAACTTGCATTTTCATTTTGATGTGGAGCTTGTTCCATGTTCTTCCCCTATCCCATTTAACTGACCAATTTGTAGTACACTTTCCCTTTCATGTAATATAATTGGGCACAAAGTATTGTGTTGTATAAGGCTGGCAAACCAATGTAATCTTGCTAGCTTTGGATTATTGTGAATGCTTATGATCTTTTCGTTTCCATCATTCTGCACAGTCCTATTTTTGAAACAGCAAAATATCTACAGTACAATTGTAAATTGTATTTTAAATGAGGAACAGGACTGAAACAAAATTGAAATCCAGCATAAGAGAGAGAATGTTTTCTTTTTAGGCATAACATGACCAGCTCTTGCAGATGTGGGCCAGGAAGGAAAGCATGAATACTGAGACAATGAAACATGAGCACTGAATCCTTCATGCACATTGTTCAGGATCCTTAAGACTTCATTTACTCCAACCCTGTGGACAAAAATATCATCAACAGATTATGTCAAACAAAACTTCCTTCTGTTATAAATTTTCTTTTGCTCACAGCTGTGTTTGTCTGCAAGGAGCAATGAATAGAACAGATGTGTTTGTGACAATAAAAGCTAACAATAATTATGTTTTATGTTGCAAAAACATCCCTTGACTTTCAGTGACATTGTTCCAAATGTATTTTGCTTACTATATGAGATCATTTGTAGACTGAGTTCCAATATTAACTCAAGGATAAAAATGTGTACTTTCTTTCAAAAAACATTGATTCCAAAAAGCTGAAAGCCTTTCTTAATATCACTAAATTAAACCTTCTGCTGAGTAGTACAGAGACAATGACTGAACTGGGTTATATGGTAGAGTTTCTGTATGGGGAGTCAGAGTTGAAAACTGACAGAACCAGAGTCCTTCCTACTGGTATCTAGCTTCCTGTGGACCGATTTTTTTTTTTTAAATGGAGGATTAACTCAGTTATGTGAGCCCCCACCTGCAATTTAGAGTGATACAATCTAGACATGGATTTATCACCTCACATAGGCTTTGTCACAGATTTCTTTGAGAGGGGACATAGTCTAATACTGCAAAATAGGACTTTGAAGAGCAAAAGGACAGCCCTGTTGGATCAGGCCCAAGGTCTATTTAATCCAGCATCCTGTTTCCCCACAGTGGCCCACTAGATGCCTTGGGGAAGCCCACAGGCAAGAAATGAAGGTATACTTTCCCTCCTGCTGTTGCTCCCCTACTGGTATTCAAACTGGTATTCAAAGACATCCTGCCTCTGAGCCTCGAGATAGCCAATAGCCATCAATAATAGTTGATAATCTATTGTCATTGTCAATAGTCATTGATAGACCTGTCCTCCTTGAATTTGTCCAAATCCCTTTTAAAGCCAACCAAGCTGGTGGCCATCAGCACATCCCATGGCAAATAATTCCATTGAATAATTATGCACTGTGTGAAAAAGTACCCCTTTTCAGTCTTAAATTTCCTGGCAATCAGTTTCATGGAATGACACCTGGTTCTAGTGTTGTGAGAGAGGGAGAAAAAATGCTCTCTCCACACGATGTGTAATTTTAGAAACCTCTACATGTATCTTGTTAGTCACCTTTTTTTAAACTAAAAAGCCTCAGATGAATTCTTGTTTCATAAGGAAGGTGCTCTAGACCCCTGATTATCTTGGCTGCCCTCTTCTGTACCTTTTCAAGTGCTCTGGAAATGTTTGCTGCTACAGTATCAGGTCCATCCATGCTGGTTCACTTTTTAAGAAAACTATTCCTGAAATGAATGCTGTTTAGCTGATATAAGATAGTTCCCTTTCAAAGAAAATTCATGTGCTTGAAAGCAGGAATAATTTAAGTGCACTTTAAAACAAATTGTTTCCTCAAGGGCCTTTATGCCTCTTCTGGGAGTTCCTCTTAAAAACCCAGCACAGACTATTAGCACTGACACTTCTACTGGCTGAAAGATTTGAGACATAGATGATGAACAATGCTATTTTCTGTGGTTGCCATGGTCAAACTATTGTCACAGGTGAAGCAGTAAGTTTTATTGTAAAATTATATGGGGTTTCAGTAGTAATTTCTGGGCATTGATATTGGTATAGCAAGTTGATTGGTTTTAGTCTCCTCCATGCTAGAGTTCTGTATGTGGGAAACACTGCCCTAAAATAACAAAAACACAAACAAAACACCAGCTATGAAGATGGTTCACATGACCCAGGATGGTGGGGCAGAGAAGGCTGCGAAGGCAGAAACGCTCTTACACCCTCCCCCCCCCAATGATCTCCGGTCTTCTTTGGGCTGCGCAGCTCACGCACCCACACAAGCCACACTGTCCAGAGCAGTGCAGCCTTCTGGAGGCTGGATTGATGCAGACCAGCCTCCAGAAATCCCTCAACTCCATGTCCGGAGCATAGAGCACTGGGGGATTGTCCTGGAACTGGCACTCTAGGTGCCTGGCTCTGTGGCTGCTCAGGCTGAAGCCTGAGGAAATGCACAACTGGGTACTTGCACCCTCCTACCTTGGTAATAGCCCAGGGGAAAAACCCAGATTATCAGGTGGGGCACCTTCTACCTTGGTAATAGCCTAGGGGAAAACCCCAGGTTATCAGGTGAGGCAGCTCTGATCCTGGCACTCCACACAAGTAGACCTATCTGGTTAGGGCTGTGCAAGCTTGCATAGGGCTGCTTGTGTGAACAGCCTCATGATGTTATTAAATTGTTGGTTGTCAACTAACCAGAAAAAAGTGCTTGGCCATTAAATTTTACAAAAGGCACATTGCTAGGAAATCAATGGACTATATATTCCCAGCCTTTAAAAAAAAATGGTACACCTTAAAAGCTTTTATACTGGGCCCTGTTTTCAGACCCAGCCCTCCAGAAGCCACTGGGTTCGGACAGCGCAAATAGATTATAAGTGTTGGCTCTCTTGCACCACTAGGTCAGCAACTTCCTTGGGCCCCACCAAGTTCCTGGGATGTTTTATTTCAAGAATTTGCGATACTGCTCATTTTTAAATTAAATAACAAAAGTCCAGTGATAATGTGTAGGGATAATGTTAGGGATAAGGCAGAGGAATGAAAGAGTATTAATCAGTCTCTTATTATGCCAGTTTCCACAGGCTAGTCCATCTGAGAGCTGCTGCAGCAGTAATCTCACTCAAGCATGGTGCTTGAAGACCACCCAGAGAGGTCTAATGGCTATCAGCAGAACAGCCTCACTCATCCTGGGAACATGAGCCTCTCCATCCTCTGAAGTATCCAATGGAGGCCTTGCTCTAGACACCTGGTCATATAGCTTAAAAAAGGAAGAATGTTGACAAGGAGCAGGGCTTTTCAGTGGTGACATTTGTGGTGCGATGCTGGTCAAGCAAACTCCCTGGTGACTTTCAGAGGATTGACAAATACCTTCTTCTTTAGGAGGGTCCTCAGGAAGTGATCCTGACTCTTTGACTGTATTATTTGGCTATTTTAGTTTGTGTTTATTTTTCTTGTTTTTGCATTGCAGTTATTTACTGGGTTTTTAAAATATTGCCCTGTTTAATTTGTTGTAAGCTGTCGTGATGGTGCTTGTGACCACATAGTGGGATATACATTCAATAGATGAATGGATGGATGAAATATTAGGCTTGAACAGAGTTGCTCCAGTGGCAGGAGTGGGTTCTTACAATACCAAGGAGACCTTCACTTAGGCTGTGGAAGAGTTGGTGGTGTCTGCGGCCTTCTAATCTGTGACATCTGCAATTACTAAAGGTCAAACTAGTTGTTTGTGGTAACAGTGTGTTTAAACACATGTTTGCCCTATTTGCTTATTAAAGGGGTTATAACTAGTTTTCTTTAGACCCAAAGGAGAGCACATGAGAGAGAAGCACATCCCATTCCCCCAGGAATGGGGGAAATCTCCAGGCTTGACTACTGTATTGCACTCTACTTGGGGCTTCCTTTGTATGTAGTCCGGAAACTGCAGTTGGTACAGAATGTGGCAGCCAGGTTTGTCTCTGGGTCATCTCAGAGAGACTATATTACCCCTGGCTGGTGATATATTACTGGCTGGCGATATGTTTCTGGGCAAAATACAAGGTACTGGTTATAACCTATAAAGCCCTGAACAGCTTAGACCATGGGTATTTAAGAGAATGTTTTCTTTGCCATGATTCCCACCACCCATTAAGATCATCTGGAGAGGTTTGTCTATAGTTGCCACCGGCTCATCTGGTGGCTACTCAGGGACAGGCCTTCTCTGTTGCTGCCCTGAGGCTTTGGAATGTGTTTCTTGTTGAACTAAGAGCTTCCCTATCTCTGATGACTTTTAAAAAATCAAGACACCCAGGAGGCTTTACAGACAGGGCTTCTACCCCGAATCTCCTTCAGAAGAAAGTGTATGCATTCACAGACCAACCAAACTTACCCCGAAGTCCCTTTGAGAACCTTGGACCCACTCCACACACAAATCAGGCTTTGTCTTGCGAATTCTAGCTTATCTCGTATTATTTCTGGGTTTTTAAAATGCTGGTTTTAAGCTACTTTTTCTGAAGGCACCAGAGCAATAGGGAGAGGCACTGATGTAGAATCATTAGCATGATAAGAGGGATACAGTCTTTGAAATGCAGATATAGCTCTTTCGTAATCTCTCCCCCCCCCATTGGCTAGAAGGAAAACATGGAGGCATGGCACGTGAACTTAAAAAACAAAAACAAAAAAAGGGGAGCAGAGGGAAGGGGCTACTTTCCTCAATGCCGCAAGTGTAATTCGAAGTGGTTTCATTCAATATTTACCCCACAGCATGAAGCCATGTGCAAATAACTCCTAGGCTTTTAATTAGATTTACTGTTTTAATACTTCTAACCTGTTTTAAGTTTTAAATTGTTTTAGTGTTTAAATTTTGTTTTAATTGTGTTTGTATTGTATACCACCCAGAGACCTAAGTTTAGGGTGGCATAGAAATCTGTTAAATATTAAATAAATCATATGACACTGATTTTAAAAGAACTGCACTGGCTGCTGATATGTTTCTGGGCAAGATACAAAGTGCTGGTTATTGCCTATACAGCCCTTAATGACTGGTGACCAGGGTATTTAAGAGGGCACCTTATTTGTAATGAACTGTGTTGCCTATTAAGATCTTCTGGAGAGGCCCAGTTATGATTGCCGCTGGCTTTTTTGGTGGTGACTCATGACCAGACCTTCTCTGTGGCTGTCCCGGGGCTTTGGAATATGCTCCCTGTTGAAACAAGAGAGTCTCCTTCTCTGTTTGCTTTTAGGAAAAAGACCCTCAACTGTTTTCTTAGGTTAACTGAACCTGATTTCTCAGATTAATTTGACTGAAATTAATTTTAAACTGTTTAATTTGTTTTTATTTTATTTTATGAGATTGTTTTTTAATTGTATTTTGTGAAATTTTAACTGTTTCTACTGTTTTATGTTATAAGATTTAGATGCCACCTAGAGATGTACATGTCAGGAAGTATAAAAATATGTATATAAACAAACACACACAATGACCTCTAAAATCATAGGAGTCCTTAAAATGAGTCAGTGAACAAGAAGTATGCATAAAATTAGGGGAAGACTTGCTGGAATAACAAGGTCTTCAACTTCAATTTAAAACTAAACAGGGTGGTGGCAAGATTAAGAGCAAGGAATTCCAGAGGGCTGGGGCCACTACTTAGAAGGTTTGTAGGAGAGGCTCTCTTCAAGATCTCATAGCCTGGGAAAAAGTAGGCAGTCCTTATTTTGGTCCTGAGTCATTATGGGCATTAGAAGTTAAAACCAGCACCTTGAATCACCCAGGAAAACACTGGCAACCAGTATGGTTGGCACAGCAGCACAAGGATTTCAGCTGAGTGTCTGGTCCCTGCCAGAAGCTTTGATGCATTATCCTTCACCAGCTATAGTTTCTGGAGGGTATTCAAGGGCAGCCCTCCATAAAGCATACTACAGAAGTCTAATTGTGAAATGACAGGGGCATAGATCACTGTGGGAAGGTCCACTTGGCCTAGGAATGGGCACAGCTGGTGAACCAGCAGAAGTTAGACAAAGCACCCTTGGCCACTGTAGCTACATAGGAATCCAAGAGTATTGCTGGATCCATCAGCACCCCCAAACTGGCTCTTTCAAAGGTAGTACAACCCCATCCAGAACAAACTGATGATCAGATCTCCTAACCAGGGGAACCTTTGTCTTCTCCAGATTTAGTTTCTGCTTTTTAACCCTCATATAGTTCAAAACTGCCACAAGACAATGATTCAGAACTGTTGTAGACTCTCCAGCTAGGGGTGGCAGTGTGATTTAAAGCTAGATGCCATCTGCATATTGACACCTAACCCCAAACCCCTGGTCAACCTCTGCATGCAGTTTCATGTAGATGTTAAAGAGAATGGGGACAAGATAGAATCCTGTGGGACATTTTAAACCAACCCTGGAGTTGGATCACCACTGATAAGTTGATAAGGGGACACACACACATGCGCGCGCACACACACACACACACACACACACACACACACTGCTGGGTGATCTCATAAATTTGCTGTGAGATCTTTTTTTGGTTGAAAAACAGTATAATAATAATAATAATAATAATAATAATAATTTTATATATATATATATATATATATATATATATATATATATATATATATATATATATAACCAAGGTGGCTTTTAAATAAGAACTTTTAAAAAAAAGACTTCTCAACCGTTAGCAAATTAAAATGTTCGCCACAGAGGCAAGAAATCCTGAAAGTCTTCCTAAAACAGAATAGTCTTTACTGTACCTCTAAAGGTAGGCAATGATTAACCCAGGCATACTTATTTAAGGAAATTAAATAGTTACTTGGCATGACAACAGAAAAGGTCCTGTCTCTTCTCCACATCTGTTGTGCCTCTGATGGCACAAAAACACAGAGAACAGTCTCAACAGTAAAAGAGAGTTCTTGGCCAGGGAGGAGAATTTTATGGATTTTATGAAAGTGATGACTACAATGCTGTTATTCTCAGGTTGGGCCCCAGTGCTGGCTTCTCTATTTACATAAATTGACCAGATGGCCCAAATTCCACATGACTGGGGTCTCGCTATTATAATTCCTATTTTCAAAAAAGGAAGTAGAGAGGATCCAGCTAACTATAGACCAATAAGCCTTCTTAATATAATCAGCAAATTATATGCTAAACATCTCTGTATAAAACTATGTAATTGGTTAGAACAAGAAGGCTTATTGGAGGAAGAACAAGCTGGCTTCAGGTATGGTAGATCAGTTATGGATCACTGTCTAATTTTGCAGTATTTAATTGACAATATGTCTGCTCTGACAAAGGATCCCTTTTTTGCAGCCTTTGTTGATTTCAAAGCTGCCTTTAATTCTATCTCTATGGTCAAAACTCTCAAATCCATCAATTGATGAGCTACTATTAATTTACACATTACATGAGAATACTACACCTTTATGGGAAGCTGAGGGATTGGATGGACCAGGATAAGATTCTTGCAGAAGAGCAAGCGGGGTTCAGAGAAGGGAGGTCTACTGTTGACCATTGTTTTGTTCTGCACCATCTAGCACAGAAATATGCTCAGTCCTTGCATGTTACCTTTGTAGATCTCAGGTTTGCCTTTGACTCAATCCCATGGGATAGGCTCTGGGATAAATTGAGAGCTTCCTCCATTGATCGGCGACTCTTAGCTCTAATTAGAGCCCTACATGTATCGCCAACCATGAGGGTTAGGTGCAATCCACAGGGAGGATTAACCAGAGCTATTCCAATTGGAAAGGGGGTCCATCAAGGATGTGTGCTGGCGCCCTTGCTGTTTAACTTTTTTTGTTAATGATATGGTGACCCATCTAGATAGCTGTGATTTCCATCCTCCCAAGCTAGCTGGAAGAAGTATCTCGGTGTTGCTGTATGCGGATGATGCGGCCATTCTGGCCAGAACCCCAGTCGGTCTAAGGAGGGCCTTGGGGGCCTTGGCTGTTTATTGTAAGAGAGAACAGCTGAGTATTAATTACCAGAAAACAAAAGTGCTCTCCTTTGCTAGGAGACCCAAGAGACGGGTATGGAAAATCGATGGACAAAGGATAGAGCAGGTCCAAAATTTTGTATATTTGGGGGTAGCTGTTCACTCATCGGGATCAAGACAGGCCCATGTGTCTCATGTGGCCCAGGCTGCCCAAAACAGCGCCCGAGCTATTTTGCGGTTCTATAGAACCAGGGGAGGGTATTTTATCCCCGCGGCCTTAAAACTTTTCAAGTGAAATCATTGGCACAGTTATTGTATAGTGCCCAGTTGGGTCCTTACCCACATCTGTCCCCCTTAGAAGTGGTGCAGTCTAAGTTCTTGAGAGCAATATTTCAGACACCCAAGTGTACCTCTAATGCGAGGCTCAGATTGGAGGCGGGTCTCATTAGAGTTGTGGCCAGATGTTGGCAAATGGCGCTGTTTTATTGGCTGAGAGTTTTCCCCTCAGACACAGGGCTAAGCTGCTTAGTATTAGAGGATTCTTATCAGTTGACCTGGAAGTACGCTCTGAACCAAAAGATGACCACTTTGGGCCTCGATCAGTCTGCCCTACTTACGCAAAGTTTGGAGACAGCTAGGAAGCTCATCAAACAGAGAATTGAGGATATTGAGAGACAAACAGATATAGCAAGGGTATCTGACTTTCAGAGCCAGGAATCTGTCAGATATAGTTTGGCCCCAGCATCCTACCTCACTGTCTTGGAGGTGCCCCCACTTAGAAGAGTTTTTACCCTGGCAAGATGCAATGCCCTGCCATAATGTGGCTAGCTGCAGGTGGGCACGCAGGTACTGGTATCACCTGTATATCAGCTGTTAATCTAATGACAACATTTTCCAGAGCTCCTGAATTGTTTAACCCCCCTCAGATTTAGGAGTCGAGAAGGCAACTGGAGTTTTGATTTGTGTGTAATAGCCTCATAAGTAGGAAATACTGCTGCCTCCTTCATCTCCAATTATTTTAGTAGTATTTTCAGTACCTTGATCTATGCTGAGGAGGACTTTTTAAAATTTATTTGGTGTTATTGTTTGCAATAGAAGTTTGATTGTCTTCTCTTTTACATTTGTTTTAATCTCATGCTGGTCACTGACTGAAATAAAGAGATTGATGCTACTCTCTGTGTTCAATTCAATCTAGAGGGCCAATTATCTAATTCAGTTCCAACCTCAAAAGGCGTGAGGCAGGGTTGCATACTGGCACCTTTTTAAATTTAACATCTATATCAATGCTTTAATCAAACGGCTGCAGAGCTTGGACATCCATGCCCCAAAACTAGCTGACAAAAGGCTACCAATACTTCTGTATGCTGACGATGCTGTGACCCTTTTGCAGACCAGGACTGGTCTCGAGAGCTTTGCAGGCCCTGGCTCTCCATTGCCAGGAGGAGTATCTGATTATCAACTACTCCAAAACTAAAATTGTTTGCTTTAACAACAGAGTTAAGAACTTCACTTGGCCTGTTAAGGGTCATCGAATTGAGCAAGTGAAACATTTTAAATATCTTGGAGTGGCTTTTCAGCACAATGGCAGGAAATCTGCACATGTCAGACCGGTTGCTGAAATGGCACAAAGAAGTGCAACAGCTATATTGCGATTCCACTGCACTCAGGGCGGTGGTTATATTCCTGCTGCTATCAAATTGTACCTAGCCAAATCCATGTCACAACTTTTATATGGCACCCAGTTAGGTGCCTATACCAATTTTGTTACTCTAGAAAGGATTAAATCAGGTTTCCTGAGAGCTCTCTTTTCTATACCCAGATGCACTGCTAATGTGTTGATCCGCCAGGTGGCTGGTTTACTAAAGGTAGAAATTAGGGCTTGGGAGGTTTCATCATCTATGCCATGGAGGCTTAGCTTTGTCCCTGCAGTTCTGGTGAAATCAAAACCATTGCTCATGTTTTACTGAATTGTAACTTTTATCAGGATATTAGGCACCGTTTGATTTTACCCCTATTGATTAGATTCCCTGGACACCCTGATGATTTTTTAGTTAAATTTTTACTTGCGGATAACGATTCCTGACTGGTTCAAAAGGGAGCTTGGACTGTTTATAAGATGGCTGCGATGACGATTTGGTACTGCTCCAATCACTACTGTGATATCTGTTTTCTGTCATAGAACTGTAATTGTAATTGTAATTTTTTGGTTTTATATTTGGTCACTATAAATAAAATTTAGTTCTCAGGTTGTGATACACGTATCCAGGCATTTTATTTATTTATTTTTATTTTTTGCAGAACTGGGGCTTGTAGCATGAGAACGTCACTAGGCTTTACATGGGCCTAAGCAGGGGGAAGAAAAAAAATTGGTTATCAGATCTGTCAACTATATAGTACTAAGTTAAAAAAGAAAACCTCAAGTCACCCAGCCTGATGGTACTATAAATAACACTGTAATGATTATTTAATTTTCATTTGTGTTCCATATTTAACTTTGCTGGGGCTGATTTTTCTCAGTAAAAATTGGGTAGCTTTTAAAAATGATGGCAGGTGGAGAAATCCCGCTCCCACAGTGTATTTACATTTTTCAGCTTTTGATCTGGGCATCTGAGGCTAGCAGGCTACTAAATTCTGTAGACTATAATTTCCATCTGTGGTTATGAAACTACTTTTCAATTATGTAAAGGCTGCTGAAGGAGTTCCAGCTCAGATTTTTGAAAATATTTCTTTAAAAAACCCAAATCTATTAGCCCCGAGGTGTATAAATCCATCAAAGTGCAACATATAATATCTATATATAGAAAAATAATGGAGCTGGAGCAGTAGCAGTTCACTGTTTCTTTATTATTGCTTCATTAATGCAGTGTTTTTCACTTTTAAGTTCACTTACTGAATGCTCTTTTCAGGGCTGTTTGAATTCTGTGCAAAAAAAGGAAAAAGGTCTATATGAGCACAAATTTGATAAGGAGAACTGAGCCAGTTGGGACAATCTACATATATGTGCATATTTACTTTGTATCCATAGATTTTCAGGCAATTTGGGTTTTTACAAAATGAAATAGAATAAAAAAAGGAAATGGAGAGAAGGGAACAGCAAAGGATTTAATCTTAGATGAACAACAGATTCAGATGAACAGAGAATACAGTAGTTCCCATTGGAGAGAGGATTGGGGGTTGCATTAAAGCCCCATCCCAACTAATGGAAGCTCTGCTCAGACATCCTCAAATTTTTGCCCCATCAGACATTACCCAGACATATGCAAGCTTCTTTCAACTACTATGAGGGCTCAAAATTTGTATTGAGAATGAAGGAATCTGGAATTTGGGTGATCATTACTGTCTACACCTGTAGCAGAACTATAGAATACATGCAATACTGGTTCCTTTCTGTTTGCTGACCATGATTGATGCAAATATGATTTAATCATTCTTAGTAACACCTCTGTAATAATATCCCACACACCTGTTATCTGTTAGTGAGTGTGTGTCACTGCAAGGAATGTACACAGATTGATTTTTTTTTAAAATTTGTTTTGTACCCAAATCAAATCACCCCTGATTGGTTTTGTGTCCTAATCTGTCCCCACAAATCACCCCAGATTCTATTTGGATTTGATTCAACTTGATTTGGATCAATTTGGACCACTGATAAAGGTTCTATGGTTACCAAATTTGGTTGATGGGTAGGTCCCCATGGGTGACATCCACCACCCAAATTTCAAAACAGTGGGCTACTTGGTTGATGTTTAATGATTTTTTTTTAGTTTTTACAGATTTTTTTTATATTTCTGCCATAAGAAATAATGGGGATTTGAAGTTGCTCTATCCTAACCCTAATATGGATCCTCAGCTTTATTTTTTTTAAAAGCCAAGCTCTAGCCCTTGTAGAAGTGGAGTTATGAAGCAAAATGTGTGGTCACTATTTTTAAAGTGTTTGGATTCTTTGGCGTATAATAACTTTTCGTCATAATGAATCCCTATGAGGATTCATTGTACACTTTTATTTCTTCTTTTCATTTTGACTATCATTGGACAGTGCCAACTGTCAACTGCCATGTGTCACCTACACACACACACACACACACACACACACACACACACACACACCCCACACTGAGGTATTCAGTTTATTTTTTAGGAATTGTTGAATGTTTAGATTCTTAGGTGTCTTTATTACACACCTTCATTTCTTCTGTTCATTTTGACTCCACTGCTTTGCTGGTGGGGGTGGGGAATTAGTGGCACCCCATGTGCCAACTACCCCACAGCCCGCAAGCCACTGGGTACTCAGTTTAAATTTTAGGAATTGTTTTACGTGTTTAGACTCTTTGGTGTGTAATGAATCCTCATAGAGATTCATTATGAGGAAAGGTTATTAGACACCAAAGAGTCTAAACACATAAAACAATTCCTAGAACATAAACTGAGTAGTACCCCACTGCCTTGCGGGTGGGAGGGGGTGTAGTTGGCATATGGCAGTTGACAGTTGGCACTGTCCAAAGGTAGTCAAAATGAATAGAAGAAATGAAGGTGTGTAATGAATCCTCATAGGGATTCATTGAGGAAAAGTTATTATACAGCAAAGAATTCCTAACATTTGAAAAATAGCGATCACACATTTTGCTCCTTAACTCCACTTTAACAAGGGCTGGAGCTTAGCTTTTTAAAAAAATGAAAGCTGGGAATCTGGGACAATTAATAGGAGGAACCTGAATCTCGAATCAATTTGAATCGAATCTGGCACAATTTGATTTGGACCTGAATCTAGCCAATGGACCACAGGGGTTATTTGTTCTGTCTCCAAATCACACAAATCAGCTAGATCTGGGTACAAATCAATTTCGATTTGCACATCCCTAATCACTGCCTCCAACTCCAGAATAACATTGCTGGCATGGATAGAAAGCTGAGAGTGAGAAAAAGGTATTAGACTTGTACCTTGAAAGAGATCCCCTCAGTTGCCCACTGGGAACTGCACTGGGGGAAATAACTGGTTTCCCCTGCTTTAGAGAGCCACAGTGACTCAGCAGACATTGCACCAATCTCTGCCCTCCTCTCAGACCTATTTGCATGCTAGCAACCAATGTACATAAGGAAAGGGACAAAAACTGGCAGGTTTATTAAACCTGGAAGCAAATGGTGAATAATGAAATGTGGGCATGTAACAATGAAACTGATGTCTGGAAACATAACTGCAGAACAGTGCAGGGCATGGGAAGCAGGGACAGAGATAGGGATCAAAAGGAATGGGTGGGGGGAGGGAAAGCAGAGACCAAGTCAGGGCCAGCACTCTTAATGGTGATGTGTACCATTGATAGCAATGGAGGAAGCAGAGGCTCTCAGCAGCTTCTTGCCTCCATCTTTGTTTCCTCATGATAATCTGCCATGATGCTGCTTTAGATGTATTGTTGTGAAACCAAGATGGTAGCTTGGTGGCCTCAAGAAGCATTTAATAGGGTTTTTCCCCGAAGCCATACAGCACCAAAAGGAATTCATTCATCATTCAGTGTATATACCACCCTTCCAAAATGGGTCAGGGCAGTTTACAACAGAATAAAACCAATTAAAACCAGTTAACAATTAAAATCAAAACTATAAAAACAGAATAAAACCAATTAAACATTCAAACAGTTAAAAACCCTGGGAAAGCAGGAATGCCAGGAAAAGGTGGGCAGGTAGCAGTATGGAAGCAGAGCTCTCAAAAGCCTCTGGCTACCATCTCGGTTTCCCAACACTACCCCCAATGCAGCATCATGCAGGGGCATTGGGAGGAGGCTAAGCATCTAGAGAGCACCAGGAGCTCAAATGAAAATGTTTTTTAAAAGGTCACATGGCACTAGAACAGCATTCAAAAAGGAAGAGTTCAGGCCAGGCAGCAGCTGTGGGCCCTGCTTTGGTGCTGGGATCCCGGCATGCCTGCGGGTGCCACGTGCTGATTCTGGGCCTGGACAAAGTAGAACTAGAGTGGGAATGATGCCAACTGGGTAGGGAAGGTGGGGCATACACTTGGCCACCGATTCAGATACAGCTCACTTTTCTGGCCACATTTCCAAACACAGTTCCATTGGGAGCATGGACCGTGCTCCTAGATCAGGGCTGCTCAACTTTGGCCCTCCTGCAGATGTTGGCCTACAACTCCCATAATCCCTGGCTATTGGCCACTATGGCTGGGGATTGTGGGAGTTGTAGTCCAAAAACAGCTGGGGGGCCTAAGTTGAGCAGGCCTGTCCTAGATGAACAGTGCTGCCTGGCATAGCATGCAGCTCCAGAGGCCGAGTTGATGTGTCCAGACTTCTGGGAATCCCACAATGCACCGTACGACATGTGCTATGCATTGGGGGATTTCCCCCAGGAGATGGGCACTCTAGGCCCAGCGAACACATGATCTGGTAGCCTGAATTAAGCGCTTGCTCCCTTATTCTTGGGAAAAAGCTGGGCTAGGTGGCGCTAGCCCACCAGGATTGGGCCCAATCCCAGCAGTTCTCACACACAGCCTAACTCAGGCTGGGTGTCCCTAGCCTGGTTTAGGCTGCATGTGAGAACAGCCTCAATATTTGGCTAACCGCCCTGAACCATTTTTGGAAGGGTGGTATATAAATCAAATAAATAAATAAAAATAAAAAAATTTCAAGCTTAGCAAGCAGGCATTCACCCTAAGACACACTACAACCTAGTAATATAAAATGCTTAGCAGAATTTGACAGCTCTTCAGTTAAGATCATAAGTTAAGTATTACATGGCAAATCGGGAGTGTAGCAGATTGTTCTCAAATCAGCTAGCAGACTGCTCTTTGCAATTTGCACACTGAACAGAAAATGTTAATTTTGGAATGAGGTACTTTGTTGAACTTTAAAGCAGAAATGATAGCTCTAAACCTTGCTAGCAAAATTTCTGTGGCACTGATTCAAATCCCCTGCATCTGGTTTGGTTATATTGCTTGTATTCACTCATGCACTGTAACCAAACCAGCTGTACAGATTTTAATGTTGTAGGCCTGATCACCAACTCCAAACACTCTGTGGCAGTCATTCAGTAAGTATCTAGTGCAGAATAAATGGGGGCATTTTGTATTTAGGGTAGAACTTGCAACATCCTTAAGATATGATCAGAGTTTAACTGGTGAGGAATTGAGGCTGCAAAACAATTGCTTATTCTCAGCCAGTTTGGGAACTGAGGATATTTGAACCTACAACACCCAGGCTCTTTGTCAGGCTTTACCCTACTTAGCTAATTTTCTTCAACTCTATGTCTGCATCAAGAGTTGTTTCTTAGTTCTCCACCTTTAATTTGACAGCCTATTCAGGCTTCTTTTCTTCAACTATCTTGACTCTTTACAAGCCTCCCTGTCTGCAAAGCATTCTTATTTCTATCCACACCTCCTTTCCTACCAATAATATAAAGCTTCTCCTGGACTTTAATGCTCGTCTACATCCCCATTGCACTGCTCTCTCCTTTCAGTATTCCTCATCCGTGTTTTTCTCAGTTCTCTGATCTACAATTTCTTCAGGTTGCTGTTTTCTTGTTCCACTATCTACTCTGCTTTTTCTGTTCAACTACCTTGCTTTGTGGTTTCCTGCTGCTTAGCTTTCTTAAGGAGTTTCTCATCATCAGTACTATATGCTCACATTATATGGCCTGAATGAGGCTTTCATTCCAGTGGAAACCTTTTCACTTCCCTCATACAAATGGAACCATCTATATAAATAATTCTCTAAGGCATACCCATGGATAATCTTGTGTATGAAAGCTCTCGCAAGAGTTCATGAGCAGAAGGACCTGATTGGGCAGTGGGGATTCCATATGCAGATAGGGAGGAGGAGCCTGTGAGAGCAGAAGCACCATGGTGATTGGGCAGGGGGGAATTCCATGTGCAGATAGGGAGGAGGAGACCGTGATGGTTAAGGTCAGTTGGAATGCAACTGTTACTGGTCAGAAGATGTTCTTGATTGTAGAGGAGAGGAACCTCTCTCTCTCTCTCTCTCTCTCTCTCTCTCTCAGGATACTGGGCAGGGGTCTGCGAAGAGAGTGGTCGTGAGGGAGGAATGAGCGCCTTCAGGAGGAGGCTGCCATTGTGTGAATTAGATAAGGAAACAAATGAAGAAGATCTGTTAACTCAGGAAGGGAGAGAGAGAGAGAAAGAAAGAAGGGAGGAGGGGAGAGAAAGAAGGAAGGGTGAGGGATGGGCCCGAGCTTGTCAGTGGCCTGAGGCAAATGAGCAGCCATGGCGGCAGCAGCAAGGATGGGCCCAGTCAACCACTGCTGCTATTTAGGGCTACCGAGGCTATTGGTGGAGGGAGGCAGGCGGACAACGGATGGGCCCGGGCCTGTCAGTGGCCTGAAGGAAACGAGCAGCCATGGCAGTGGCGGCAGCGAGGAAGGGCCCAGTCAACCGCTGCTGCTCCTGTGGGGAGGAGCAGGAGCGGTGCTTGGGTGAGGGTGGAGAGGTCTCTGGGGATAGGGGGCTGCAGCTTAGCCAGTAGGCACCAGCAACGCTGTAGCTGCGACCAAGAGGCATGAGGGGGGTGGAGTAAAGGGGTGGAGGAGTGACCAAGAGGTGTGAGGGGGATGGAAGAAATGGGATGGAGGAAGAGGAGCAGGAGTGTGGCTCAGGTGGGGGTGGAGAGATCTCTGAGGTGAGGGGAGCAATCAAGTACTAGTGCGCAGATTCTCTGCATGGGTTAAGTTAGTTTATAAATATTCTTTGATTAAAGTTCTTTG
Source organism: Hemicordylus capensis (assembly GCF_027244095.1). Lineage (NCBI taxonomy): Eukaryota > Metazoa > Chordata > Lepidosauria > Squamata > Cordylidae > Hemicordylus > Hemicordylus capensis. The sequence continues at coordinate 80,594,076 of NC_069662.1, read as the reverse complement.
CTGCAGCAGTTAGGATTTTATGAAGATTACATGACATCAGAACGGTCAGTCAACCCATAGGGTCCAACTGTCCCTATTTAGCAGAGACAGCCCCTGCTTTATGGAATCTGTCCCAGATTCCAGGTAAATCTATTTTTTTTGCTCTTTAGGAATGCCTTGTTCATCTTTTTCATGTGAGTTGCTAGAGTTGTCATTCTTCAGGATTCAGCTCCCTCCTCCCCAGAGTCTCTGGAAATTAAATCTCCAAGTGAGTGGGTAGATGCTTCATGTTTCTAGTGCCCCGAACTGCTTGTAAATGAGTGCACAACACAAAGGCACTATGCAACAGGGATGTGCAAAGTGTTTTGATGTCAAACGTTCCAACTCAAAATGGGCCATTTTGAGTGTTTCGAGCTCAGAACAAAACAATCCAGTTTCAATCAAAATGTTTTGATGTTTAGAGCGTCATTTTGGAGGCCTATTTCTCCCTTGCTGATTGATTTTCTAGCACTGGTGTCCGATTGCCTTGTGATCTCCTTGCTTCTTGGTTGGCTTGTTATCATACAAATCAGGTGTTGCCATGGGCAGCTGCGCCCCCATTGGCTGGGGGGAGGGAGGAGGGAACTCAAATGGAGGGAATTTCAAGTTGTATTCAAAGGGATTAGGAGGCAGAGAGAGCTCTTACATGGTTCCTCTCTTAAAGATGAGGATACATCAGGAGAGGAGAGGAGGAAGGAAGGTTTGGTTTTGTGGTTTTCTTTTCTCAGCACTTAGTATAATATACTGTGCTATTGCTGCTATAACATTTGGTTGTGCTGGATCTCAGTGTGTGTGTGTGTGTGTGTGTGTGTGAGTGAGAGAGAGAGACAGACAGACAGACAAACAGACAGACATTTCTTGGTGGCTGCTGTGATGAGCTCCATGTCTGGCTTTGATACTCTCTTGTCATTCACTCACTGCTCTGGTCTACTCTGCAATCTGCATTGCAAGGTGTACTCGGTCAAAATGTGACTGAAGATGCTCTAGTTGAGCTTATGGCTATGCTTGCTGCTGTGGCAGCTGTTGCAATGCCAGGAACGTAAGGAGTCGTAATGCGTGAGAAAGCAACTTGTGCCGGTGATGTTATTGCATAGGATCCTATGGGGTTGGGGTGGGGTGGAAAGGTTAAAAAATGTTTAAAATCTCCTGCTTTCCCATTTCTTGGATGTTTCCTTTGGAAGCAGCATCCTGCTGAAAATTTGCATGGAACTCTGAGAAGGTTTGGTTGACTTATCAGATCATCTTTGGAGTTTATCTCTTAGTGCTGCTTCCTATGTTAGTAATTTTGCTTATAGCATCCACCCACATGTCAACTTATAGATATCAGAATAAAGGAATATAGGGATTGGCATAACTGGGTCTGGCTCAAGGGCAGATATGGATCAACATGGTTATATTTATACTTCCAACATGGTTATATTTGGCATGAGGTCAACTTGTGCATGCATTTCTGTGATAAAAACAATGTCAAGAGGGCCATAGTACTGACTTGCCTTTATTTGTGCAATGGACTACCTTAGTTAATTATATCTGGTTGAAACAAGAATTTGGCACATTGGAATGAAAACAGGAGGGGGATTGCCTGCAGAGTCTTACTCCATTTTTGCCATACTAATTTTCATTTTCTTTTCTCCCCAGGTATTACAACAATTTCACTCTATGTACAGAACGCAAGGCCAACATGGCACAGTGTTTTTGGCCTAACCCCCTTGCAGAGGGCTTCATCACTGGAATTCATAGACAGTTCTTTTCAAACTGTACTTCAGAAAAAGTACATTGGGAAGATCCGCCAGATAGAATTTTGATCACACTTATTTTCGTACCAGTTCTCTTAACAGTTGCCATGATTGGACTAGTGGTTTGGTGCAGCAAGAGAAGCGACATTTTGGCATAACTGACCCTTCATCATCCTTTATTCCATTATTGTTGTTTTCTTTCTCTTTTGAGAACAACAGAAAAGAATTATTAATTTTATACGTGCAGAGTTCTCACCTGTGTCAAGCAATAAAGTGGGGGGGGGGGGATATTTCTGTAGCCACACATGCCTACTACCTACAGCCATTATTTCTCCAATAATACAAATATTATTTTGACAATGGGCACAAAGGCGGACGATCATATTCTTGTAATGGAAGCCATACTGAGAGAACTGAAAACATTTTCCGAATCTGCTAACTACAATGGTGTTAAACCCAGTTGATGAACTAAATATTTCAGCAGGACATTGTGTGAGCATGTGCACTGCAGATTCAAAGTGTGCGTCCACCACTGAACAATAATTGCTGAAGGAGTTGCTTTGGACTTAAAAGCAAACATTTGAGTGTGTATGCATGATCTTTTGTGACTTCAACAGACCTTCCTTGCCAAAGAGACATAACATGAGTATTGCTGAAGAAAATCATATCCATGTCCTTCTGTTTCTCAAAAGTCCATAAACATGTGTGCAAGAGGTTAGAAATACTATGAACAACAAGTGGCCAGTGAATCAAATTTCAACATTATGTTGGCTCTTCTCCATATAAGGAAATATCAAATATGCCCTTGAAGGATGGTATCTTGGAGCTGAAAGCCTGCCAAATTATCCTCAGGAAGGATATGTGGTTTTTGTTTGTTTGCAAAGTTAGAAAAATAATGAGAGGAAGCTGGTTGACAATGAATTTGTTAAAAGTGACAAAGGGACTGTTATGCCTCTCTTTTTTTAAACTACCATTGCTGTTGTTAATATTAGGTCCATTTTTCTTTTGTGTGCTCCAAAGTCTTTTGTGCATATCATATCATGCTTTTTTAAATAGACTAAGAATAAGAAATTACAACTGTGTTGGTGCAGGTGCCTTTCAGAGTTTGTATACTGAAAATGTTTCATGTCAGGGGCTTGGAAGTTAATAGTCCAGACAGATTGGGACATGAAAGATGGTGGGGTGGGGAACCTTCCCTCCACAAAATTTTATGTTATGGGGCAAGCCACATCTACGGTGAATATCAGATTTGCCATATATAAAGTGTCCTCCAAGCTAAGTCTCCAAGTGAAGTATTTCATTCTGAGTGCTAAGATCTTTTAGTCATAAACTTTTTTCCATACCTCACACCATTTAATAAAGCTAAAACTGCTTATGAGTTGTTTGTTGTATATACAGAAGTCTGACTGTTATGTCCATCTACAGCTCATGGGATATCATGCTGTGGGTACTGTATGTGAAATATGCATCTAAACCTATGTTAACATGAAAATGTTCTTTGTGTTCTGTATTTGTTGGTCTATTTGAAGAGGGGGTTCAATTCACGAAATGCAGCTGCTTGATCTCTATTCAGTTCAGCAGCGCTTTCATGTGGTTCCTAAAACTCAGCTCCAAAGCTTTAAGGCCAATTCACATGCTGTGAATTGTGGGCTGTGTTTTGGGTAAGAATGTTATTTATAACATTAGGATGTGTTGGAGAGATGCATTTTCTCCCCCCACCCCCATGCTTGTTTAGGCATATTTAACATGCATAGTTAGCATGTTAGGAGTTCACAGCTCTCTTTACACTGAGAGGTGCATGTCTTCTGCCATAAATGGAAATGCATAGGCTCAGCTTTGGGCTCCCCACAAATGTGGGCAGAGGAAGTGCAACTAATGTGCTTCTTTGCCTGCTTGTTTAGAATGGGGGAAGTCACTCTGAATCCATGCAGAGCTTGATATCTGGTAAAGTTGTTGTGTGATTGCTTTACATGCTTATCTTGCAACTAAACCTGCAAATTAACATGCCTCTACAAAGCTATCTGATGGATACAGAGGGTGGAATGATAATATGAGTGGAGCTGAGAGTTGGGCAACTAATGGACATTTTATGATCTCTTTTGCATAGGTTGAGCCTTCAAAGGACTCACCTGTTTATGTTTATTCTCAGCACTTCCTTTTGTTCTTATGTATTGGCCCTGAATAGAATCAAATTTCTGGTTTTGATTTGAGATATGATTCCAGCATTCTTTTTTTTTTTAAATACAGATGGAAATGCACCCCCCCCCGCCCAATAAATAAATAAATTAATAAATAAATCCACTGAATTAGCACCAATCAATTGGCAAGGCTTTGGAGGTGCAGTTTTATCATCATCTACTAGTCTGACTCACACAGTCCTTTTGACATCTTTATCTTCAGGCTGCACTTCATTAACTTCAAAGCATTTTTTGCAAGAAAGCTTCGGGAACATTAGAGCTGTAAAACAACTATGCAGTAGAATCTGCTGCTCTAACAAATGCCTTCATTTGTATGGTGACTCATACTGTTCTCAGTGGAGCTCACATGGTAGGCAGTATAAATAAATACACAGCTAATGAGTGGGAATAGAAGGGGTTTTTTTGCTAGTGATGTTAAGTTTTACAAGGCATTTAAGGACTGGAAATGCTTCTCTTGCACCTTGCATCTCTCAAGTATTGGATAAAAAGGGAGAATAGGGTCTAAAGCAAAAACAGCTATGCAATCTTTCAAGAGTTTGTAACAACTAGGTAAGAGTATAAAGGCAATGTAGCACTTCCCTCCTGGTGGTCCTCATCATTTCATCTCCTCGCTCTTACAATCTTCTCCTAGACTAGACCTGTTCATGTTGCCCCCTGCCAGCTGTTCTTGGCCTACGACTCCCATCATCCCCAGCAACAGTGGCCAAAAGCCAGAAATTATGGGAATTATAGGCCAACATCTGCAGGAGGGCCGTAAATTGAGCAGGCATGTCCTAGACCAGGGATTCTCAACATGTAGGTCCCCAGATGTAATTGGACTTCACCTCCCATAATTCCCAACCAAAGGCCACTAGGGCTGGGGATTATAGGAGCTGAAGTCCAATAAGATCTGGGACCCACACGATGAGAAACCCTGTCCTAGACCTTTGACTACTTTTCCTGTTTTGCCTCCCTTGAAACTATTGGTTTAACTGCTCTGAATGTTTTTGCACAATCCCTCTGGTTGCCATTAGTTTAGCTGTTCTGATGTTCCAGAGGAGGTTACGGCCTGCAGGAATACAGCTAAGTGCTTTGGCTCTAGCATCTAAACTTAGCATCTAAACTACTAGATTCATGATCAAACTATGTTAAACTGAATGGCCTCATCAAGACCAGTATATCATGAGTTTTTTTAAATAGAACCTTATTAGTACAGCCTGTGTGGGCATTGTAAGGCATTTTACTGAGAATGGGTGGATAATGCTCACTTATAAATGTGATAAAGAGGGAAAATACTGTACAGCCAAAGAACAAGAGTGATATGCAATGAGGGCAGAAAGGATGTTGATTAATCCCTTTTAGAATGGGTTGCTCAGTACAAATGGTAGACAGTGGATCCACCAGTGGATCCACCGCATTCACATGTTCACAGGTGATCATACTGTGAAAACCTTCTGTACAGCTGCAACATGGATGAGCTGAACTTGCAACTACAGAGGAACATGTAAAGGGCCTTGCCGAATACCAGTGACAGTGCCCATGGTATCAGCCAGTTCACAAGACCAGGCAATGTTTGTAGCCTATGACCACGGCTGAGGGTTTTCGCAACTAAAAATCCATTCCAAGCCTTCTCAAATGACTTGCATACATAATGCATATTAAGTACAGTTCCGCAACATTTCTTATTTTGCATAAGTGAATGTGATGTTACTCGTCGAGAGGGGGCAAGGAGCTATTCAAGGCAGGCATTAGCCCTGCCATTTGAAATGTTATGCATTAGCCCAGCCGATTTTTGAGAAACCACAGGGCTTTCCCCACATTCTTTCAAGCATGCTTTCCCAACTATACATGTTGGAAATGAGTTTTATAAAAAGAAAAAAATGCTCCTTACAACCTTTGTCCCCTCTTCCACTGTGAGCAAAGAGTTAGTCCTATCTTCCTTCTGTCCTAACCCTTCCCATCCCAGAAAGAGAGAATGGCACAGGTTAGGTATCGGAAGGGCCCCCAACAGAGCTCAGCCATTCCAGCATGACTCTACCCTGGTCATCATGTATGGCATCAGGAGCAGAGGATGAGCGGTTTCCAATACCTCCCCGAAAGGTTCAAATTGGGCATGGCAAAAGTGTACAGAGTTTCAGGGAACCTGGAGGCATTCTGCCCTGTTCCATCAGGGGAGCGGCCACCTTTTTTGGGAGTTCACTCTAGGATCTCTGCCGAAGAGGTTTGCAGAGCTTGGCCATGGAAGAATACTCATGCACATTCATGTGACATTATAAAACCAGTGAGTTTGTCTCCCCTGGTGCAACCTTCAATAGCAATGTGAACTTCAGCCAATCAGCCTTAAAACCCAGGCACCCCTTCTCATCCTAGTCATTGGGGGGGGGGGGCACTGCTTAGGTATTAAATCAAGTCATTTTATTATGGTCAGTGATCAGCTTAATACAAAATATATTTACAACAGAAATATGTTACATGAGCTAATCTACATAAGATAAAGCTACTAAAACTACTGAAATCTTGTCTATTATGTATTTATTAGGAGTGTCCATAAGCAAAGGTTTGCCCCCAGAGTCCTGGAGAAGGAAAAGTAGGGAGAACAGATAGTTTCTTTACCTGTGAATTCTCTTTCTTCTTTGTCTGACAGCAGCCCAGCTCCTGTCCTGCCAGTTTCACTAGTTTGTACTAGCTATAGGGAAGGACACACAGGGCTAGGTGGTTGTTACTATTCCTATCATTGTTACATCAGTAGAGACTGCTACTAGAAAGAAAATGGCGGGTGCCTCCAGAGCCCACATCTGAGCAAGGTTGTTTTTTTTAATGACTTTTTCAAATTTGAAATTTTGATTATTTTAACAGTTCCCTAACCCTATGCACCTCCTCATGGACAGAGAGGAGAACATTCCCATTTGCCTACACAATTTTGGCATTAAGTTCTACGTGGTTTTAAATAGAAGCTCCTTAGGAACATAGGAAACTGCCATATACTGTCAGACCATTGGTCTATCTAGCTCAGTATCGTCTTCACAGACTGGCAGCGGCTTCACCAAGGTTGCAGGCAGGAATCTCTCTCTCAGCCCTATCTTGGAGAAGCCAGGGAAGGAACTTGAAACCTTCTGCTCTTCCCAGAGCGGCTTCATCCCCTGAGGGGAATATCTTGCAGTGCTCACACATCAAGTCTCCCAATCATATGCAACCAGGGCAGACCCTGCTTAGCTATGGGGACAAGTCATGCTTGCTACCACAAGACCAGCTCTCCTCTCCTTCTAGACCAGGGATTCTCAACGTTGGGTCCCCAGATGTTCTTGGACTTCAACTCCCATAATCCCCAACCAAAGGCCACTGGGGCTGGGGATTATGGGAGCTGAAGTCCAATAACATCTAGGGACCCAACGTTGAGAATCCCTGTTCTAGACCATTGGTTTAGAACCAAGAAGAAGTGTTGGGATTCCTCAGTGTAGCGACTCAGAAAATCAAAGAGAACAACATATAGCATTGACTTTTTAATGGTGCAGAAACTGCCCTCTCGTGCCTCTGCCACCCCATTGCTGTGAAAGAAGAGGTTCAAACCCTGATCCTTGTCCTCTTTGTACACAATCTGATTCATAAATAATTGGCATGGTGTCAATTATTGGCATGGTGTCAATTGCAAAGTCACTTTCATATGTCTATTTATAGGAAGAAGCCATGTGCAATATCAATGTGGGAAGAAACACTATGAATTTATTCTTACACGTCTTGCAAGAGTTGCCTGGGCTTTTGCCGTATGTAAGGAATTTCCATTCCACTCCATTAAGCTGTTGTGTAGGCCATTTTCTTAAGGTACATATGATTAAAATGGAAACTCTCAAAAGGGATACCCAGCTGCTTGGTTATCATGTCATTACATATCCTATGACAGCAGTTCCTTATACAAGGAAAAACTCAAGATATTTAAAATTGCTGACTCACTCCATAGAGACGATGAGCCCTTTCTCACAATCAGTGAGAAAGGGCTACAGGGTCATTGGGGAGGAAGCCTTGAAAAGCTTACCTCCCTGAAGATTATCCTCATAGAGCAGGGATTCTCAACGTTGGGTCCCCAGAAGTTCTTGGACTTCAACTCCCATAATCCCCAACCAAAGGCCACTGGGGCTGGGGATTATGGGAGTTGAAGTCCAAGAACATCTGGGGACCCAACGTTGAGTATCCCTGTTATAGAGAGTCTGGGTGCAGAGATTGCATGCCCAGATGTGCAGCTGCCTCCTCAGGCAGCACGGAGATCAGGGTGCCGGGAGGTGTTGCCCCATCCCCAGAACCCCCATAATGCACTGCACAAGTGTGCATTATGGGGATCCCCCTCCCCGAAGCTGGCCAGGAGTCCTGCAGTTTGCCAGCCCCACAGCTGATTGCAAAAATGAGGTTAAGAGAGTGCTTGCTCTCTTAACCTCATTTAGGAGCATGGCTGGCTTGGCGGGTTTGCTGTGGAGGTGCCGTTGGGATAGGGCCCGATCCTGGCAGTTCTCATGCGTGGCTTTGTTAACCCGGTTTTGCCAACGCGTTACAACAACCACGATGTGTAATATTTATCAGAATAATTAATGTTGGTGGTCTGAGAATAAGAACAAGTCAACAAACACACATACCCACTTATATAGTCTTTGAAAATGTTCCCATAGACTAAAATTGTTCCAGGACACTTTGAGAATCCCAGTTATTTGTCTCCTGGGTGACAACGCAAAGGACCTAACTTTACTCCAGCCTTGGAACAAAGCAAATTAAGCAACTAAATGTGTTCTTTTCTGACACTGGCATGATGGATAGGCACTCAATTACACATAGCCATTGACGTCAATGAGAGAATTTTCATCTGGGGAAATCCTATTTCAGCGACAACATTATTAAGCTTTGTGCTATGAAAAAGGATGGATGAATCTAGCCTGGGCTGCCCTAGCCTGGGTTGGGCTGCTCATATGAATAGCTGCATTGTGATGTTGTTTCCTGGGATTTATACACTTATTTAATTTCATGTTTTTTCTCTAGCTGATGACGGCATTTTATTGGAAGCATATCACATTGCAAAGAACCATATCCATCACTCCTCCAAAAAACAAAACAAAACATTTTAGAAATATACTTCTCCAATCTTAGAAATGTACATCTGGTTAAAGTAATGGGATGGCCTTTTTTATATGCTGGGGAGAGGCCCCTCGCTTGTTTCTTGGTTCTCACGTTTGCTCTCCTCCATCATGCTCACACTCCCTTCACTGAAAGGTAGTTTATTTAGATATTAGAGTAGGGGTAAACTTAATTAGGTCATAGGCCTGATTTGATCCCAGTGCACCTCCAGGGGGCCGCACATAGCCTCACATCACCTTCTGTCACCTCACACCACTTTCTGTCTTAGGAACATAGGAAGCTATCATATACAGAAGCAGACCATTGGCCCATCTAGCTCAGTATTGTCTACACAGTCTGGCAGCAGCTTCTCCGAGGTTACAGGCAGGAGTCTCTCTCAGCCCTATCTTGGAGATTCCAGGGAGGGAACATGGAACCTTCTGCATGCAAGCATATAGGTCTCTTCCCTCCTTCCTCTCTCCCTTGCCCTGCCACCCAAATTAGCTAAATGCACTGCTTTTTACACCAGAACATATTCAGGGAAAGGTTGAATTTTGTGCGTGTGCATTTTTAGAAGATATTCTGAATATAATAATATTTAAACTATTCTTATTCTCAACAGACCTTTCACATTCAATAATCAGATCAATACTTCCAAAACAACATAATGCCCAAGAAAAGCAGAACCCCTCTCCTGCCCTCCCTTACTCTCCACTCACTCCTCTGAGGAGACGGGGCCTCCTGACACCTTTTTTGCTTCCCCTCCCCCTCCTACCACTCTCTTTCTTCCTCCCTTTCCCTCCCTCTCATGCCAAGAGAAAGCACCCTGCACTGTCTTTGCCTTTGTCATTGTCTCTCTCTTTCTCACCCCCCTTCCCTTGGCAAGCATTTCACCTGCTGAAGAGCCCATGAGGATGAAGGGGGAGGAACAAGGCAGCAGTAGGAGGAATACCCAGCAAAATGCTTCCCCTTTGGCGCACAGGGTGGTGGTGGTGGGGAGAAATACCATCTGTGGAGGCAAGAAGGAAGGCAGGAAGCCAGTAAATATGGAGAAATGCTGCTGAATTGGCACACGGCAGGGGGTTAGAAATGCGGCAGCTGGGGTAATGCTCCATCTGAAAACAGCCAGAGAAACAATGAACTTTGGAGCTGACTGTCACAATGCAGCCTTGGTGAGTTTGCCAGGGCATGCTTTTGCTTGTGAGAAGAATGAGGCTTCTTGAATGACGAAACCCAGTTTGTCGACTTCCCAGGCCAGCCCTCTGATTTGTGTGGTAGAGGAGAGACATGAGCCCATCCTTTCATCAGCCCATCCTTTCATCACCCACCCGTTATATGCATGGCAGGAATTTGACATGGATGCCAGTGTATGCACTGACCTGATGTACATTATTGTACCCCCTTTTTGAGGATGAAGAATTGTGTGAATCAGAACATCATGAAGATGGGCATCTGTGTGGAGCACCTGTGGCCCATGTGATATTGTGTCTCTGTGTGTGGTGGGGGCGGTGCATGAATTGACATGAGTAAGTGTAAAACTGGGCCTGCCACTGCCTAGCCCATGTGCCTGCTTGCTTGCATTTGGTCTACAAGGACATTGTAAGTAAACTGTTGATTGCAAAGGCATATAATAAATCTCCAGTGTCCTTGCAAGGAAACTGACCCATGTAACTGACTGCCCTGGAACTTTCTCCTTCTTAGGAGGAATGGGGTTTGTGGACTAGCATGTGCTAGATTTGTGGCAGTGACATGTTTGAGAGCTTATTTCCTTATATGATTTGTTAGCATATAGGAATGGATTGCAAGGGCACTCTTGTGTTGTCACATTATAACATGGGAACCACTCCTTAAATATGAGATTGTGAATACAATACATGTGTGTATTACACACATTTGTCCAGGAGTTGGGATTGAACTCCCAAATGAGTGTATACTCAGTGGCAAACCTAGATTTGCTGCCATGTAATGTGTGCGCCCTCAGAGAAACAGCAAACTCCCAGAATGATCCAAATCAAACATATCCTCAGCATTATTTTGAGGTTAAAGTTAATGGATGTAACGATTCGGCATCTTAATATACACCACTGCATCTTGTTCATTACAATCCCAGTAGGGGCAATGACTAGATCATTATTTTTTATTCCCAGGACCAGTGATTGCTCTTTAGGGAGAATAACTGGAGCAAAATAAATAAAATAAATATGGCATTACTGTAGATGGTTTTATAGTGACTCAGATGCTCAGTGACATTCCCAACAGCATCAGTGTCCCTGGCTGCAGAGCATTTTTTTAACCTGTTCCCCCATGTGCTTCTTACCACTAATCGTGCTTCTGTTCCTTGCCTCTGTTGAGTGTTTTATTGATGTGGATTTGTTTGTGTATGTTAACCTTTGTAAAGAAGGGAATAAAAAATAAGCCCTGCAGAATAGGTAGCTAGGAGGTCAACGGCACTGCAGGGACAAGCCTTAGAAAGAAGGGACAATAAAATGGAACTTGGTCTCCTGCTGTTGCCTGAGTTCTTCAACAAGCTGCTTTTGCTGAACCTGCTCTTTGCAGAATCCAATTACTCCAAGAGCCACTGGCACAACAGGGGAGAAATGTCAGTGGACAATTAAATTAACAGATGGATAGGTCCAAAATTAACCTTTACAGATGTAGGATCCACCTTTAACCTCATCTGCAACATGGGATCCACTTTTAATTTTTGTATGCCTGTCTCTCTCCTCTCTGACAGCTATGGAAACCAGGTGCAAAGGAGGACAGGACTCCTGGAACATAATGGATGCTATAATAGATGCATAGAAGAGAAGATTTGGGCAAATACAACATCTCATGCAGGAATAAGAAAGCTACTTCTTCTCAATTCCCCCTCTTTTACACAACTATTAAAAGGTGGAGGAGCACCCCTCTCTCTCATCTCATCTCATCTCATCAGAAAAACAAGAAGTCACCAGTGTAACTTCTGCCCCCTGTTAAGGTCAGGGTGCAACACATCTGTGGATCCTAATTGGTCAGCTGAATACATTATGGTAGGGAAATATATATCAACTTGGAAAGAATCCACCCAAATCCATCATCCATAGTGGGACAGGACTGAAGTTCAGATTTAGCTACTGTAAATACATATCTCTGTTTTGTTGACTTTTGTTACAGAAAGCGATAGGTTGTCTTTTTTGTGTGCATGTTCCTGAAGTTCCAGTAAAGAATGAATACACATATATAGGGGTCCTTCAGCTCTGTCATAAACAATTATAGCTGAGTTATAAATCCCTGAGAAATCTGCAAAAGAGGTGCTGAAAGGTTCTTAGCTGTAGTACAGCTATAGAACATTGCTCCAATAAATTTTCTAATGTCATCCATTATATTGATAAGTTGAGTCTCTGACTAGGAAAAAAAGAGAGATTAACTTTTGAGACCTCAATAAAGATTAATAGTATGCTGGGTACTTTGGGGGAGTAGGTTCAGGTAGAAAGAGCAATGAAGCCTTTATTGTCAGTATTTAAATTCCCAGCATACATGAGATTAAAGCTTCAGTCATGTTCTGAGACCCAAGCAACAAATTTACAGTGATCAGACTTCAACCAGTTTATATAGTCTGGTAAAGTTCAGATCTCTGCTCAGCAAACTGGGTGACCCTGGGCAAGTTACTGTGCTCAACCTAACTCACTTTACAGGGTTGTTGTGAAAATAAAAAGAGATAACCACTACACAAGCTCCTCTGAGGTCCTTCGAGGAAGAGTGACCGCCTTAGCAGATAACGCCAAATGAGGGGCAAACGAACCAGAGGTTCCATTTCATGGTCGTCTGAACCTGAACCTTCGGTTTATAGTGAATTTTGCTGCTGGAACCTCAGCTTTGAAGGTGCTCCCCAAACCATAAAGAGGGTGGCTCAGACCATCCCAGTAACACATCAGCTCCATACCTGCCCCAATTCTCACTGGCCACCTCTCCGATCAGTTGCCCCACCCACCACAGTCCTCACACTCCACCTGCCATTGCCCGGCAACAGGGATTCCACATTGTCACATCACAAGCTTCAATGTATGTAAGGGACATTGTATGTATGCAGAGAACCACACTGGGGAAAGCCTGCTTTCCACTGTGTCTTATGGAAGCAATCCTCGTGATCGCTGCAGGAGGCTACCACCTTCTGTGGGGAGGAAGACCGAAAGCACTTGCCTCCCCGCAGACGATCACTGCCTCCTCTCTGGGTGGCCGGATCAGGGATTGGGTGGCTGCAGGGACTGGGGGCCATGTGGCCCCTGGAAGTTCCAGGATGCCTTGTGCAGGCATGCGGGGCATCCTGGAGAGACCCCCGAGCCTGGTAGGCTGCTTGCAGCCAACCAGCTAGGGGTCTACTTGCATGTCGCCACTCACCGCAGCAGCACACAAGCAACAACCTGCGGTTAAAAGAGTGCTCACTCTGTTAACCTCATTTAAGGGGAGGGTGCTTTAGGTGGGCTAGCCTAAGGGAGCTCAGCCTGCTTTTCGTGGATCGTGGGAATAGCCTCAGGGTCTCCCTTTGTCACCCCACACAAAAAGGATGTGATGACAAGCTGGGCACAGTGGGAGAGGGCTGCAGCAATCAAGGGCTGCAGAAGTGTTTTCACAAGCACATGGAGTCACTGCAAAGTTTGGGTTAAAAGACAGACCCTGGAATTCTTAAGTGGTTCTGTTCTATTTTATGTACAAGTGTGTAGGGGAAGGGAGGGCCAGCCCCTTCCCCTGGGGTGTAAGCATGCAATATCGGCCATACTTCAAGAGAAGAACCTTCCTGGGTAACACCTAGATATTGGTTACATAAACTGAGCAATAAAGCCAAATGTGACAATAAAACCTTAGGTGGTTGTCTCATCCTCCCAAGGACCGCTCTTTCATGAGAGTAACAGGCCATAGTGGTATGTATGCAGGCCAGAGGGCTGTTGCTGCCCAACTCAGTTGCTAGAGCCTTGCAAGCCCCAGGGAAGGGTATACCAAATACACTTTTCCCGGCCCCCTGACGGGTGGAAAGCAGGAGTCATTGCTCCCTCTGGCAGTCTGGTCAGCCCTTAACACATGCATGTTTGTTTGTTTGTTTGTTTGTTTGTTTGTTTGTTTTGCCCAGCATGGCCACAAGTTTGGCAGGGAGAGCTGAAAACAGTGGTTCCTTTTACCCGGGATTCCCTGAGGTGGCCAATCTACATACACCACAATGCCAGTCCCAGTCCGTGAATTCTGAATATGTACTAGGAGCCATCCTCAATGTTACCCAACAATACCCACCTGGAACCGCCCAGACACATGGAGTGGCCTGGACTCCTTGGGAGTCTATAAGGGTTGAGTAGAGAGCGGAAGGCACACAGTAGGAGTTCTATTGTTAAAGAGAGATACTGGGGGGGGGGATCAGCAGGGTCCCCTATACAGTAGTTGGGTGGCCTACCTCATGAGAGTGCAGTCCGAGGGAGAGCTGAAGTCCATGGAGACTCTGGTGCTCCCCAGTGACCTAGCCCTCTTATGAAAGGGCTAATCCCCAACTGGCAGGCCGACACAGGGGCAGGAATGTGTTGGAGCTTCCTGGACTGCTTTGCCTGGGTCTGCCATTGCAATAACACCATGTCACAGTGGGCCAAACCCCAGGATCCTTTGTCTCATATACCTGTTCCCTTCTGGGAACACAAAACGGGTGTCCCTCTGCATCCCCTGATACCAGGAGTTCTGCTTGAGTGAGACTGTATGGCTGCTGGGCCCTTGCAAGGGGCGTGCTGCAAGGGATGTGATTAAGGAGTTTAATGCCCTTTCCCTCCCGAGGGTGGGCAACCAATGCCAAAAAGGCACAAGCACACTTGGCACGCCCCGTGGAAGATAGTGGCCAATGGTTGCTGCTCTTCTGATGTCCGGATGCCTTGCCTGCTGTCTGGTGATGCGAGCGCGCTGAGCTTGCTGGGATGCAGCCTCAGTGGACCAGGAAGAGGGAGGGTCCCCTCTGCGCACAAGCTAGAGGTTGCAAGATCACAGCTCGATAATCGCCTGCAGGATGATTCACAGGCTCACAGATTAACCACAGGGTTGTCTACCTGAGTTTTCACGTGACGTCCAAAGGCAGCCAGTATATTGCAATGGTACCATGCATTTCTTTTTCCATATGTCCTGATTCAGAACCCCACAGGCAGTGTAATGTACACACACAGCTCCTCCACACGGGGAGTTCAGCATGCACTTCAGAGGAAAGAGCAAGTCCACGTCCACTCCATTTTTGTATAGGGTACTGCTTCATGTTGAAATGAAGAAGGATTTCTACAACTACAACCCCTGTTAACTTGGCTACCCCTGTTAACTTGGCAAAGAGGCACCTTTTAATGTGGAGATTGTCTTTATTTATCAGGGGGAGAGGCCCTATCTACCCCCAGTACAGTACCTCCGGTGACTGTTGCTGGTGTCTATCTTAAGTTTCTTTTAGATTGTGAGCCCTTTGGGGACAGGGGTCCATCTTATTCATTATTTCTCTGTGTAAATCACCCTGAGCTATTTTTGGAAGGGTGGTATACAAATCGATTAAACAAACAAACAAACAAACAAACAAACAAACAGTATTTATTTATTTATATTTATTTATCTATTCGATTTCTATACCGCCCTTCCAAAAATAGCTCAGGGCAATTTATACAGAGAAATAATGAATAAGATGGATCCCTGTCCCCAAAGGGCTCACAATCTAAAAAGAAAAATAAGATAGACACCAGCAACAGTCACTGGAAGTACTGTGCTGAGGGTGAATAGGGCCAGTTACTCTCCCCCTGCTAAATAAAGAGAATCACCACATTATATACCATTTACCAACAAAAGTTCCCAATAAGGTTTATATAGATAAAAAGTACAAGTAGATATTCTTGTTATGAAGCTTCTGTCCCCTGAGGCCTCATAATATAAAAAGAAACATAAGGTAGACACCAGGAACAACCATTGGAAAGATGTTGTGCCGGGGTTGAAAGGGGACAGTTGTTCCTCCCCTGGGCCTTTCCCAGACATCAGGCTTTACTGTGGGATTAAGAGGGTTACTGGGCATATCTGATATTTCAAAATTGCAGCAAAAAATGATGCAAAAATTGGGTTTTTAAAATCCTGGACATAAATCAGGCTAAGCTCCAGTGCGCAATGAAAAATCCGATTTATGTATAGAGTGCTCCCCAATAGCTCACAGGGACTTTGATGTAAATCTGGACAATATGTGAATGCACACCTGCCCTTCCAAAGTAAAATCGTTGTCTGGGAATGGCCCTGCTAAACATAATGGGATCACCATTTCAAAAGGTGTCTCTTTGCCCAGTTAGCAGGAGGTATGTAGTAATGATGCCCGTGGGCATGATTAGCAGAGGGAAACCTCACGAAGTATATCAAATAATTAAAAATGAATTTGATTTTTAAAAAATATTTTTTGGGAAAGGCAATCAGGATTTCTTCAACTTGGCCTAGAAAAACTGGATGGGATGTAAATGTCTGCTCCCCCCGTTCACTTTCTAAATAATATTCAAAGACAGAATGTTGAATTTGCATTTGAAAATGAATGTAATGATGGATGTCACTTCTTCCCATCATTCCGAATAATTGCAAAAAATCAAATCTCTTTCACTATCTTTTGCCTCTGCAATCATTCCATCACAATGCATTCAAAGGAGGGATTGTGAAAGTCACTATGGCAGATGAAGGCCAGGAGAAGCCTTATGAATAAAAGCAAAACAGTCTTCTGCCTCCTCCCACCCATCTCAAATGCTCATAAAAGAATCACAAAACAAGTGTTGTGACTTAGGAGCTGGCTAATCCCGCCCCCCTCCCTATTTCACCAGCAGTTTTCCCCCCTTCATATTCTGCAAAAAGAAAATCCTAATTCACAGAAGCAATGAAATGGAAGATATGAAGGGGCTTATCACCCTTTAAGGTTGTTCACACAACTGAATCTGCTGGGGCAGGGGAGAAGGCAAGAGCTTACCAGTATCCCGCCCCCCCCCATCTGGAGCCTGATTAGGGCTCTGCCATTTGCATGCCCAAACGAGCCGGAGGAGGAAATCCTCTGGCATCCCACAATGCACTATACCAGAAGCGTGAGGCATTGGGAGATTCCCCCACGGCCAGGCTCTCTTGCCGCCAAGCTTTGTGAACATGCTGGCTGCAGGCAGCCCCAGCATTCACACAATGGGGAGTGAGGTAGAAGGATGCACTCGTACCCTCCCAGCCCTCTATTAGCCCTGGTAAAAAACCCGGGCTATCCAGTTGCGTAGCACTGGGATTGGGACCGATCCCAGAGCTTCTCACAAACAGCTCTACACAGGTAGGGCTGTCGTAGCCTGGGTACAGCCATTTGTGAGAATTATCCTTTTCAGAAACAAATACTACAAAATAAATAAATATTGTATTTCTGGTGTGCGAGTGTGTGTGTGTGTGTGTGTGTGTGTGAGAGAGAGAGAGAGAGAGAGAGAGAGAGAGAGAGAGACTCTGTGTTTGCATGTACGTTACTCATTATCTTGCCTGTTCATTTGGAATTTGTATCTGATCCTTATGTGAAAACAAGAGTCTCATTAAAAAAACCAGAGGTGCTTTGGAAGTAGGCCCAAGGGCTGATCAATGGCCAACATTCCACACTGTGGGACACCAGTGTTAGGTCCTGTCAGGGCTGCTGCACAACATGAAAGGCAGCCCTGGTGGTGCCACAGAGGCGGGAAGTTGTGCAATGACTTATAACAGTATGTGTGCCCTTGTGTCATGCTACTTCTATTGTTTCCAATGGAAGTTGTGCCATGGAAGTGACTGCAAACTGTTTTAAGCCACTGCACAACTTCTTGTTCCTGCAATACAACAGGGGTACCTTGGGGGCTGCCTTTCACATTGCAGAGCCGCCACAGCAGACCCCTGGCGTTTCAGAGGGTAGAATGTCAGCCACTGTCCGGATGTGACAACACCTGGGGAACCTTGTGTACGCCACGGTGAATTCCATCATGGAGGAATAGAAATGCAATACATTAGGCTACTTTGAGGATGCTATCTAGTCATGAATGGTTATAGCAACAATGTTTACTGGCGGGGCAAGAATGACTAATGCAATTATTGGGAGTATTCATATGTTCTTGTAGTAAAAATTTAGATCAATGTATCGCAAGTCTCTAAAGTTTGTGTCTACACTTGCCTAATGGAATGGACTCTTTATTACAGTCATTGACCAGATAGAAATATAACTCAATAAGTAATAACCTACAGCAATCATGATTTTACCTGTACTTTCTTACAGAGCACAGTTCAATCGGCCCCCACTCCCCCCCAGCCCCCGCTGGCCCGTCACGGAGCCGGCAATCATGTGGGCAGCTGATCCGGCCGCCCAGGGCTCCCTCCCCGCTCACCCGAAGAAACCACACTGAATAAGTATGTTAAATAACACTGCAGCCCCCTTTCTAAAAAAGCAATGGGAACAATTAAAAATAAAACTAAGACATAAAGCATACCTTGAGTAAATAACATTTTATTTGTTTGTTTGTTTGTTTGTTTGTTCATAAACTTCCGTCTCTGGGCGGCATTAACCAAAGTATTTCCTGCTTACTTGTCTCTCTGGGGATAACATCCCATACCACCAAGAATATTTAGGTCTTTCCCTGAAAAAGCGACTTCCTTAAATTAAAAAAAACCTCCTTTAAGACAAGCACCTTTTGTTGATGTGCTGCTCTATAATAGGCTAATCTTGTTTATTTATTTATTTAAATTATTTATATCCTGCCCCTCCAGTACATTACTGCTCGGGGCGACTCACATTGAACAGAATGACTAACTCATCAGGAAGGATATCAGAAGCATCTCATAGTTTTAAAAGGGAGGCATAGTCTAAAATTTCATGAGCCAGGTCATGTAGATGGCCATTGGGCATGTGTGGCGGCCTCCAATATGGCCACCGCTGCAGAGAGGCCAATAACGGGTTGAAAATGGTTTGAAATGGGCCAAAAATGGCCCGTAAAAAATGACTGGGGTTGTGGTGGTGAGAGGGGGGACATCAGAGCCCCCCCCCCGCAGCTGTGACAGCAACCCCCAGGGCTTGACAATGGCGGTAAGTCCACCATTTTTGGGTTTTTTAAAAAACTGTCCCCCGGGCTGGGCCTGAACCAGTTCGGATTGGGCTCAGTTCTAGTGTGCACAGAACTGGACTAGAACCGGCGTGGTTCGAGTCTGGTTCAGTGTTCCCTCTAACAGGGATTCTCAGATGTTGTTCACTACAACTGCCAGCATCCTCAGCTGCAATGGCCCTTGGTTGGGGATTATAGGATTTGTAGTCAACAACACCTGGGAATTCCTGTTGGAGGGAACACTGGTCTGGTTCTAGTTGAACTGAAACAGGTTTTCTGGTTTTGTGCACACACCTATTATGCAGTTTCAAAATGGATTCTATCTCTGTTCTCAACAACTTCTCACTCTGAGTCTTCACTTGTTCTATTACCCAAGAGATAAAATCTGTACGTTTATAATTATATTCTAGGAAATGTTCTACCAATGGTTCCCCTTTGCACTTGTTTTGAATATTACGTTTGTGTTCCCCAGTACATTTCTTAAGGTTTCTAGAGGTATTTACTATATATAATATTTTACCAGGGCACTCTAGTTCATAAACCACATGAGACTATGTGGATTATATTTATATCCCGCCCTTCCTCCAAGGATGTGTGCATAATTCCCCACTCTATCTTCACAATAACCCCTTTGAGGTAGGATATGCTGAGAGTCAGTGACTGGAACAAGATTACTCACGAGCTTCATTGCTGAAGGGGATTTGAATCTAGGTTCCCCCGTCTTAGTCCAATGTTCTAACTACTACACTTCACTAGTTTGGGAGATAGATGGGTGGTACTGAAAATAGAAACCCCATGTCTCCTTTTCTTCTTTCCCCAGGAACATCTAATAACAAAATAAGTAATTAAAAAGTACTGTATGAGATCACTATGCTTGGAATTTCCCCTCCAATGAAATAGAGTGGGCAGGGAAATTCCTGATGTGGTAACATCATTTTTATTTTTATTTTTATTTTATTGTTAAATTTATATACCGCCTTTCATTAAAGCAATCCCAAGGTGGTTTACAGCAAAAAATTTAAACACAAGATGGAATAAAGACACAATTAAAATGTTAAGTGGAAAAAAAATTAAACAAATCTGATTAAAAATTTAAAACAAAAGCATAAAAGCAATACAGACTATAAAGAGCAGCAGCAGATAATCAAATAAATGCCTGGGCAAAAAGCCAAGATTCTACACTTTTTCTAAAAGTGATGGAGACCGAGGAGCGAATAGCGGAATTTTGTAGTACTGAATATCACTAGAGAGGAAGGGAGGAGACGCAGGGGTGCTATGTGTCAATCTCATGTTAATGGCTTGGGCCCAGGGGTATTTAAGAGAACACCGTCTTTGTTATGAACCCCACCACCTATTAAGATCTTGAGGGGAAGTTCATCTGAGGGTGCCACTGGCTCGTCTGGTGATGACTCAGAGGTGAGCCTTCTCTGTAGTTGCCCCAGGGCTGTGGAATGCACTTCCTGCTGAGACTGGAGCTTCTCCATCCCTGTTGGCTTTCAGGAAATAACTAAAGACACATCTCTTCAGCTATCTAGTGGTTTTTAGCTATTTTAATTTGAACTTGCATATGTTTTAATTTGTTTTTTTAAAAAATTGTTTCATTTTAATGTTGTAAACTGTCTAGAGAACCAGTGTGGTGTAGTGGTTTGAGTGTTGGACTAAGACAGGGAGACCCAAGTTCAAATCTCCATTCAGCCATGACACTCACTTGGTGACGCTGGGCCAGTCACTTCTCTCTCAGCCTAAGCTACCTCACCGGGTTGTTGTGAGGAGAATCATAACCATGTATACCGCTCTGGGCTCCTTGGAGGAGATATAAATGCAATAAATAAGAAATAGAGACTTTGGTAGTGGGAGGTATTCAAATATGCTAAATACATAAATATGCGAAACACACAAACAAATAAATATTGTTCTGGCCGAAAAAATCAATCACATGCAGTGATGGTGCTATATATACAGTAATAATAATGGCGAAGGCTGTTTTCAAGGGCATCAGGAGGAGCAGAGGGAAGGTGAGGAGTTGTCAAAAATTCATGCCTTGCATGAAGTGGAATGTTCTTTCACAAGTGGAAGATTAGCCTGAACGCTGCCAATTATCTCCATAATCTAAACAGCTCTGTAAACTAAGCCAATTGTTGCTCAGTGTATGCCGGTTCAAATGATACTGGCCTCAGCAGATGCCAAGGTGGAGGGGATGTTCTGAGAGCACACCCAGCGTGACATCACTGAAAGATGTCCTGACACACCATTGGGTCCCTTCCATTGTGTGAGAGAGACATTGATCTGACTTGCCCCTCTACACATGGTCCAAACCCCAGAGTTTTGGAGTATGTGCAGATAAGTGATCCGGATGAACATCTCTCTCATATGATGGAAGGATGCCCTGGCAGCACTTTGGGACATCTTTAGTGACAAAAGGGTGAGCGTGCACTTGATGTTTACCCACCCTCTTTACGTCTTCTGGGCAGTATTATCAGAACCAGCCCATTATCAGCCATAATCAGACATTGAAGCTATTCTCACAATCACTGGAAAGCGGGCTAAGGGAGTTTAGCCCGCTTTCCAGGGATTGTGGGAACCACCAGGCTCGCAGGCAAGCCCGGTGCTCCCAAGGCAGGTAGCCCACTTAGAACACCCTCCCCTAAGACGAGGCTAGTGGAGTGAGCGCTCGGTTAACCCCATCTTTTTGCTCATGTGTTGCCATGGCGTGCAGTGACACACGAGTAGACCCCCGACTGGGAGGCTGCAAGCAGCCTCCTGGGCTTGGCGGTCTCTTCAGAATGCCCTGCACGCTCACGTGGAGCATCCTGGAACTTCTGGGGGCCGTGCGGCCCCGATCCCTGCTGCCCCTGCTGGCTCCATGATGGAGCCGTAAGTTGTGTGGGTGGCCGATCTGGCCACCCAGCTACAAGTGGCTGCTTGTCTGTGGGAGAGCAGGCTAAGTCCGCTCTCCCTGCAGTTAGCCCCAAAGCTCTTCTCACTGATTGTGAGAAGAGCTTCATTATGTTGTATGACTGTAGCGATGTCTGTACATTTGTACATATTTTTGTGTGAATGATTATATCAATGATGGTGGGCATTTCCATGACTGGGAGGCTGGGGCACCCCAGGCTCCCAATCACAGAGAAGTCTGCCATCATGGTTACAGCATTCACCTTTTCAGATGAATGCTGCTGTAACCATGCATGGTGCTCTGCCAGGAGTGAGTTATGGAGCCAGGGTGGGACTTCCATCCGCGCTTTGGACACTCTAGAGCAGGGCTGCTTCACTTTTGTCCTCCTGCAGATGTTGACCTACAATTCCCATAATCCCGGGCTATTGGCTGTCTTGGCTGATGATTATGGGAGCTGAAGTCCAAAAATAACTGGGAAGGGGGGGGCTTTAGTTGAGTAGGCCTACTCAAGATCATCCTTTCCCTAATATGGCTTCTGAATAGGGCTATTGTGACAATTTGAAATGTGCGAAGAATTAGTATTAGATTATGTCTGTTTGCCATGGACGTTCATGCCTAGCAGGGCTCTGTGCTAAGGTGAAGTGGTATTGAATACAGCCCCATAAAACTTTACTATGGAAAGAAATAGGCTTCTTTCTTTCAGCAACAAAATGATTGACTCTGTGAGAAACAATCTGACAGCAGTTAAGACTCAAGGATGCTGTGCTCAAACTGTAACCAAGTATTGCCGTATGTTCTTTTGCCTGATGTGATTTATAAGTCCAAAATATGTGAATGCAAAGGAAGGTCACGATTGACTGTGCTATACCTAACTCATAGAAAATCACAGTTTTCCTCAAAGAAAATTACCTGCAGATAAAAAAGAACTATATGTACCATCCTGTTGAGCTTTGTTATTCTAAGTAAGTGTTCTGCTACATCCCAGCAACTGAATACAAACACAATACTAGCCTTGATGAAGCAGGTACTCAGAACAGCATGAGACTGCATCCCTGACCACCAAATACCATCACCATCAGGGAGTCTGTTTGTTTGTAAACGCAGAGAATCAATTGCACGTGACTTTTTATTTTGATTGCTGCACCTGCCTATGCATTTTCATAATCTGCAAAAGGCCTTTTGTCAATAAAATATGATTTAGGGTTATTCTCACCCCCCATTTGCAACTTGGATAAACAACATATTTAAGTACTGGAATTACCATGTTTTTCCTGTTTACATTTCAGTGATAAAATAATAGTAATCATGAAAAGAGTAAAGCCATTGCAAAACCAGAATAAGCTGAACTGGGGACAACTAGAGGGTTCCAAGTTTTATAAGACGTAAAAGTTCTTTATAACTCTACAGTTGTTCTAGGTCTGCAGACCATCATGGTTGAGTAGTATTAACATTAACAGACCATCATGTTTTAAGTTGGAATAGTCTTTAAATTCCAGATCTTTGCAAGACTTCACATGGTATTGAGACTGAACGATTGAACTGAATAAATTAAACAACTAAGTCCACATGTTTATAACCTGGAGTACCCCATATGCTCTGCTTTATACTTAATCCCCACCCAGACAGTCCCTCATGAAAATTTGCTTGGCGACAATGACAAATTTGTTGTTTTTTCCATATATTTGTGCCCCTACTCTTGAACATTTGTTAAATAAGCTTTAGAGATTCAGCTGGATACAGCTGGAATTAAATTGGAGAATAGAGGCTAACTAGCACATAGTAGACATGTATTCTGTGTCCAACTTTTTAAAAATCCATTTGGTGTTAGTTAAGATTGCCAACTGACCACAGCAAAATAGCCTGGCCTATCCTTGTGCTTTGATTTACTCAGATGAAGTTTTCAGTTTATGGACATAAACACTACCATCTACTAATTCCTGCAGGCCAAGGCATTGGACCAGTAAAAGGTTGGCAACCTTGAATGTCAAACCATAGGCCTTTTGCAAGTATGTATGTATGTATGTATGTATGTATTTGTTTATTTCGGCCCAAGGCCAGTATAAATACAAAAAAAAAAAAAAAGAAAGAAAAAAAAAAGAAACAACAACAACAATAAAATACATAAAATAAATAAAACATTAATACCTTCAAATACCGTATACATGATTAATTTCATTCAAATGCAAGTGTGCGTTTCCTATAGTTTAGCATACAGACTATCCTTGTGCCTTGTTTCACCCAGATGAAGTTTTCAGTGCATGGAGATAAGCATTACTATCTTCTAATTTCAGACCAAGGCATTGGTCCAGGCATTGGTCCAGTAAAAAGTTGGCAGCCTTGCATGTCAAACCATAGCCTTTTGCAAATCTGAACTTCCTACAGTCTAGATACAAGGAGGCCCAAATGACAGGCTACATGTAAGATATGTGTAATAGTGGTTCCATGATGGGGGTTCCATGATGGGGGCTTCTGATGGGGGTGAATGGGGGTGAAGTGGTGAGACAGAAGGTACTTAATGGTTTCTCCACCCCTTGTTTCTCTGCTGCACAGATCTCTCCAGGTGGCTTTTCCCTTTGCAGGGTTTCAAGTGCCTGTTTTAAGGCAGCACACACTTCGTTTGTTCTAACACGCAACTGGACACATTTTGTGCAGTGCAAGAGCAATTGTCAGTAGAAACAGTTTTTTTGCAGTTGGATCTAAGATCTAATAAGAAGTAGGCTGTTTCTTAAGAAGAAATAGAGGGCGGAGGGGAGAAAGAAAAGAAAGCGGGGGGAAAAGAGATGAATACTGTTTGCTTTCAGTCTTTACAACCTTATACAAAAGGTATAACTCCCATCCCTTACTCTCTCCCAACCTGGTAAGACACCACTGTACATCACAAAAATATGTCCCTGAAGGTCTCGCAATATCTGTTCATGATGCATAATGGGCTTCAAGGAGAAGGGGAGATCAGCAAGAATGGTCTCTTCCCCCGTAACAGCACAGTGATTAGTCTGGAATGCAGCATTGGTGCACCAGTGCAGTGGAAGTCCAGATGTCAGCCCCTGTATATCAAAACGAACATATCAGAGAGCACGCCAGGCTAGAACTCTTCTCTACAATATCTAGTTTTCTACATGAATGGGGGGTATATATCCTGCCAAGCAATCCCCCACCTACTGTATGAAGTGGCACAATCCAAGAAGAGTTTTAGCACTACATCCACTCTTTTGTATTATTTAGGTCTGAGCCAGTGCCAATGGGTGTGAGCTGAGAAATTGTGTCACACCAGAATATATGAAGACTTGCTTGGTTACAGCCATGTTCAGAATTATTATCCCAGATCAGTGGATGTCAGGAGAAATTATACATTATTATGTGGTTCCTACACCTAATGGTGCAGTGGGGAAATGTCTTGATTAGCAAGCCAGAGGCTGCCGGTTCAAATCCCCGCTGATATGTTTCCCAGACTATGGGAAACACCTATATCAGGCAGCAGTGATATAGGAAGATGCTGAAAGGCATCATCTCATACTGGGCAGGAGGAGGCAATGGTAAACCCCTCCTGTATTCTACCAAAGACAACCACAGGGCTCTGTGGTCACCAGGAGTCAACATCGACTTAATTGCACACTTTACCTTTACATATCACATGGATTTTAGTGGACACTGGTTAGGGTTGCCACCATTGGTCCACATCCTCTGAGTTTCACAGTACTCTCACATAACGGAAACTGAGCAGGGGAACATTTTTCCATCACTTCATCTCTGTGCTGGAAAAAGCTTTACTTGCTTAATTTATTTGTGTTCAAGGCACAGGAACAAGGCCAATTCAAAGCGTGGGCAACACTGAGCCTTCCTACTGCTTCCCAGAATCTGGCTCTGTGTAAAATTGTAGCAACCACTTTGACTCAGTTCCTCATTTGTCTCCAAATATTTGTTGCTGGTAATTTTAATGAGAAGTTTGTGCCACTTTATGAGATAAATAATAATTGCTTTTCTGTCACAGATGTTTAACAGGATTAAGTTACCTGCACACTGACTTAATAGTTGCTTTGTTCCTACCATATACACATCAGTGTGAGTGAACACAAAAATAGTTCTGGGATATGTGAAGCTTAGAAGAAAGGATTTTTTTGAAATGAGGGAAGTAAAGCATTAGAATAAAGAAAAGAGGCACTTTTGATTTATTGGCAGGAAGGAAAAGCTAGCCCAGCAAAAGAGAACAGAGCTGCATTTGCAAAGGTTGCATCCCCTTAGGAGCATCATTATTTACCATCCAGCTGATAGAGTCTGACAGGCCTTTCACAGATGGAGGGGTTATTTTTAATACAAGCAAGGCGGGGTGGGGTGGGGTGGTGGAACCCATGATGTGAAATGCAGAAAAAATGTATGAGAACCAAGATTTGTCACAATGTTGCTTGCAGGGAGATTTGTGTGGATATTATCATGACACTGATCTTTATGGGTTCTGATCTCTCTCTCTCTCTCTCTCTCTGTGTGTGTGTGTGTGTGTGTGTGTGTGTACTGTAGCAGCTTGACCTATGTAGAGTTAGATGCATCTGTATAGGATTGGGCTGCACAGCTACAATCTTAAGCAAACTTAAAACAGAATAAAGCCTCAGAGAACACAATGGGTATACTCAATGTATACTCAATGCTTTGAGTATACATGCATAGGGTTAGATGGACCAAAGGCTTCTGTTACATTGTTCGTTCAGTCACAATACGTTAGAGTCATTTTGGAACCTTATCTAAGCTGGGGTTGTGACCTGTCTTTGAATTCAGAATAACCACTGAAGCAGGTAGGACCATAAAAGATTGAAATGACCGTATTTTCCCCTAGTTCAGCCATACCTAGAAAAGGAGCTAAATTATGTTTTCATTGACTTTCCCCAAATAAAAAATTACAACCAAGATTGCCAGCTTTTTGGGGGCGGGGTATGGTTTTGTCTTTAAGAATTGCATGGCAGACAGAAATTAAGTAATGAACCTTTTCCCAGCATGGAGAAACAATGATGGGAAAAGCTTTACATGCTAAATTTCTGCCAGACACTTTCATATAATCATGGCCTAACAGAGTTTCAAGGTGTTTAGATTAGATTAGAGTTTAGTTTCTATTCTATTTTCCCACACATTACTGTGCTCAAAGCAGCTCACAATGCATATAAAAAACCTAGCAAGAACAAGAGCTCTCAGCACCAACAAATTTGATTTCTAACCAAGATAACAATCTTAGTATAACAATATGAGAAAACACAAGGAAATCTAACAGTGAGGCACTTCCCAAGAGCAGTGTGAAGCGCCATAAGGGGGTTTGCAAGGAGAGCGGGCTTGACCCACTCTCCCAGTATATGAGCAGGCAGCTTGCCCTGGGCAGCCATATCGGCTGCCTACATGATTACTGGGTCCGTCACAGGCCCCAGAAGTCAGAAGTCCCAGAATTCACTCATGTGGGGCAATCTGGAGAGCCCCCTGATGCCAGGAGGCTTGTTATAGCCTCCCTGTTGGGGGACTACCCATGAGTCACCACGGCATGGAGCCGCGCCATGGCAATGCATGAGTAGCGAATCTCATTTTAGGGGGGAGCCTTTTAGTGTACTTGCTGCCGGGAACCGCATGACTCCCGTCGCAACAGGCAACCCACCAAAACCGGGCTGGGCTCCCTTAGCCTGGTTTCAGTGGGTTGTGAGAATAGCCTCAATATATAGCAGTCGCACAATAATACACTCAACAATGCATCAAATAAGGTTACTGGCCCCCAAATGCTCAAGGCAACATCAGCATTCCCATTCGGCCATGCACAACTACTTAAAGCAGCATGCCCACACGTGCCCAAAGTCAGTAGTGATGTGCAAGTGTGGGTGTGCTGTTAAGTGGTTGAGCATGATAGCTAGATAGCAAACTGATGTCCTTTAAGCCACCTGAGAAGATGTATACAGGATGCCACCCACACACATGGAAGTTCAGTCAGCCACAGCTTCAACAATAAGTACAGAGAAGGAAGTGCAAACTTCCTAGAGCTAAATTCACTCTCTCAGCAGTGTCAAATGTGGGCCCAAGCTGGAGAAGAGAAGAAGCACACTTGCAGAATTACAAGTTAAATTGCTCTGGGGAAACCTGGAATGACAAGTGTGGCTGGAAGGCAGACCGAGTCAGGAAACTGTGCATTGTGACAGGCACCCACACTGATCAGAGGACCCAACTAGCCAACCCACGAACCCCTCCCTGCAATGACAATGGTGTGGTGTGAGCCTCTTGGCAGAGACTCAAACCATTGTTGCCTTCTACTGCCTCTCCCTGTCAGCATTCGGGCTTCCTCCCAGAGGGCCCTGTGATGCTGATGCAGAGGGGAAGGGAGGAGAAGCTGCCAGCATCACCAAAGGTCTGCCTCTGTTTTCAGATTCTCCATCAGCAAATGGGGGAGGGGTGCATGTGATGGTGTCAGCAGCTCAGCCCATTTTGAACTCCAGGTCTAGTGCTCCTGATGACCTTATCAGTAACATGACAAGAACCATAAGCTTCGCACAATCTCTCATGAGCTCCCCTCTGCCCCTTTCCCCTCTGACTTACCTGGCAGAGGCAATAGGAGCAGCAGCAGCTGCAGCCTTAATAAAGCATCACTGCCCTCCTGGCTATGAGGATCCTAGTGCTGCTGAGCAAGTTCTTTGGTGCCTGAAAAGAATCCTGGGCATTGTATCCTGAGCATTTGGACTCTTCTCATTGATAACGAATGATATATGTACAGATTGGCTGGCTGATGGTCTCCAGTCTCCATGGCACCAGTCTCCAGGTTCCAGCCTGGCAACACTTGTTCCTTTTCTTTCTCATTCTATTCCTCCCTTCCTCCAACCTGTTCTCTGTGTTATTTCAGTATCTTGTAGATCAACAATATTGCCAATATAGGTAATATTGAGGTCATTCACACAATCAAAAACTGTGTTCCACCTGGGTTTGGGAGTTGTGTGTGCTCCCAGTTTTCGGGTGTAGAAGCAAGGTAGGAGGAAAACCTGGGTAGAAGTGATTATGTGGAAGCAAGGAAGGAGGAAAAGCTACCCAGGTTTTTCCCTCCTACCTTGCTTCCACACAACCGAAAACTGGGAGCACACACAACTCCCAGACCTGGGAAGAACACAGTTTTTGATTGCATGAATGACCTCATTGTGTATTGGCAGTATTATGTATATTGCCAATACTTAAGAAGTGAATACTAAAAAGATGCCTTATAACACACTGAACACCAATTCATTGATATTGATTGTGTTTTATATAAAAGGCTGATACGATCTCACCTTGAAACCTCTGTTCAATGCTGAATGCAATTATCTCACAAAGGATATACAACAGAGAAGAGATTTAGAACTGGGTAATAAAAATGATTTGTGGTACAAAAAGGCTTTCATATAAAGAACCAGAAGTGGACATGACTATTTACACAAGAAATTGTGACTTATAAGAAGGATATATAATAATTTAAAGCTATAAAATAAGCCTTCATTCCTACACATTGTTATGTGTAAGTAAGCCCCATTGGTACTAGTGAGGTTTAATTTTAAATGATGTGTTTAAGATGGAAGGCTCTGGGAGTGGAGCTACGTATTAAGCAAAAGCATATGGTAGATTTCTTCTGGGAATGCACCATTTCAAACCTTTTGGGGCTGGCACATTTTTTGATACCTCTGTCTGGTTTGTTCAGATCTCATAAATTTGCTGGGAACTCAGGGTCTGCTACATGTGTAATTGCTTCCCCAAATCTGCTTTGGGTGTGTTATTTAAAGCTGAGGGAGTATTAAGATGTAAGGCAGGTGAAACCCACCAGAAAGAAACATTGGGCAAGGCTCCTAGAAAAGTATTACAAAACACACAAGTACCCTTGTATGATGCCTGTCACCCATGATCCTTGATACTGCAGAGCCAGAATGGGACACAGTCATGGATCAAGAGTGTTAGTGGTTAGGGCCTTTACTCCAGGTCAGTGGTGCACCTGGGTAATTTTGGTGCCCAACTTGAAAGGCTTCAGAGTCCTCCTCCCCCCGCCGTGAGGCCCCCCTTTGAATTTTTTAGTTTTTAAAAAAGTTTTTTTAAGGAAAAAAAAAAATGACCTGGAGGACCTCCTCAGAAGCCTGCTGCCGCCCCACCGCAGCCCCATGCCCACCCCGCTATTCTATCCAAGAGAAAGAATTGTGATATGCAGGGACAGGCAGTGGAGTAGAATCAGGAATATTAATAGTTTAATGAAATCGATATTATGTACAGAGAGGCAAGTGCAGACTGCTTTTCCGTGCTCTTGCTGCTGGCTGTTTGCTAGCTACTAAAGGACTGGAATACAAGTAACTAAAGCCCCATTCAAAAGCTGGCCTGGATCAAGGTATGGATAAACCAAAAACACCACAGAGCCCACAGTTCTATATCAGCTACATGGCTGCCTTCCATCTTGGGGGGTGGGATGACTAGGGATGTGCACGTTCTGGCGTTTGGACATTTCAGCTGTGTGGGGGGGTTAACCTTTAAGGAGCAGAAAGGGTGACCTTACCCCCTTGCTGCGTTTTCCCTGCCGGCACTGTGACCAAAATCTCTGGCACACATGCACACCAACCACACCAAATGCACTGATTTTTGCCATAATTGCAGCTGCCATCTACGTGGCTTGGGGGGTGGGGGTGGGGGTAGATGGTGGACCAAGCAGGCTTCTCCTGTGTGGTGGCTGTGGGTGGAGCAACTGCTAGGCCTGTCCATTCATCCCATTGGCCCTTGAAATGCTCGATTCCTACTGCGCAGGTGCACTGGAGTGCCTCGCAGTTCTCAAGGGCCACTGGGCCGGATGTACAGACAGGCCCAGTGGCCGCTCCACCCACCAACACGATTGCCATGGGGGAGGAGAGGCTTGCTCGGCTCAGCTCTCCCCCTGCTCCCCTCCGGCCGTGCACATGGCAGCTGCAATTATGGCAAAAATCGGCAGGGCAGTGGAGCTTTAAAGCTGACACTGGTTCTTTTAAAAGAATATTAGGCCTAGCAGCAGAGGGGGTGTTAAACCTGTTTCTCGACTGTACTACTTCAGACTACAGGTGCGGGAATCACATGGTTGAATGCTTCTGCATGGAAACAAAATCCTTGCATTCAGAAAAGAAAAATGTTATGGAGAAAACTAGGTTGCAGCCTTTCTCCCTGACATCTAGTTTTCTATATGAGAGAATTTCTTAAATGAAGTAGCATTCAGTTATGGGAGTCCCAACCAGTAGTCTGAAGTGGTACAACCCAAACACAGCTTTATCCCCACATTGCTGTTTTTGAGAACCTGTCCTTAATGAGAGCTAGGGGTGTGCACAAAACCGGTTTGCCTGGTTTGGTTCAAGTCTGGACTGGACTCAAACCGAACCGGGCATGTTTGGTTTTGTTCCCCGCCTAAACATCCCCCCCCCCAAAAAAAACCCATACCCCCAGCTCAGCTTTGAGCCAGTTCAGGGGTTCTAAGTCTTTTTTAAAAAAAATTTTTTAGCCAGACTCACCTCTAGGCTAGGGCCGTGTCGCCGGTGGCGGTCACAGGGGTGGGGTGTGTCTCTGCCATCTCCCCTCCCCCCGCTGGACTTCTCCAACTCTAAAAAGGGCTGGTTCTGCCTGGTTTAGGCCATTCCAGCCCTTCATCTGGTGGCAGTGGCCATTTTGGCAGAGGCCCATTGGGCATGCACTGTGGCTTCCAAAATGGCCACCGCCTCCAGATGAAGAGGCAGAACGGCCCAAAAATGAGCTGAACCAACCCTTTTTAGAGTGGGAGAAGGCTGATGGGGGGGGGTAGATGGCAGAGGACCGCCCCCCCCCCCAGCTGCCATTGCTGACCTGGACTGGCAGTGAGTCTGGCTAATTTTTTAAAAAAATCTAGATTCCCCAAACCAGCTGTGAGCCATCTTGTGGAGGTTTGGCTCAAAGTCGAGCTGAAAGAGCCCAGTCCAGCTCAAGGGCGAGCCCTTGAGCCAGACCGGTTTGATGTGAACCAGCTCAACCTCCAGCCAGTTTGTACATCCCTAGGGAGAACATATCAGTTAATGGTGGAAACAAAATCAGCTGCCATATGCATTAAACTTATTTAAAGCTAGGATCAGTCAGTCAGTTCTTTTATTGCAGCCATAGGCCAAACAGAAACAAAAGTGACAACCATTCAGAATTACAGTAAATAGAGTAAATATAACGATACATATACAGATAAACTAAAACTACCATAAAATCAAACCTATAAAAGACCGTGGTGGGATGTCTATCTCATCGCCCCATAAATAAATTTGGCGACCACTTTGGTGACTTCATCGTTGGTATCAGCCAAGCAGTAGTTAAGATAGAAGGAATCAGGCCTACCAGGGAATTGCTCTCCTAATGGGTACAGTAATTCACTCCTAGAATCACGATAAAGAGAGCAGTATAGAAGATTATGAGTGACTGTTTCCAGGCTACCCTCCCCACATGGACATAACCCCCAAACAGGAGGTTCTTTAGAGAACCTTCTTTGGAGCAAAGTTGAAGGTAGTACATTCAGCTTAGCCCTAGCAAAGGCTGACCTAAATTTAGCAAAATGAAAAGTGGATAGATATCTAGCAGCCTGGTTCCCAGCTGGAAGAGAAATGCCAAGATAAAAAGGGGTACAAAAAATGAGGAAACACGGATCAGAAAACAAGACCACAAGCTAAGTAATAACCATGTACAAATCTATTTGCACACACAACATACATAAATTGAATTTGTATTACATGTATATAGAGAAGCAATGAACTTTTTCACACATAAAATGAAATTATATTACATGTATATAGAGAAACAACAAAGAATAGAAGAGTTGAACTGGACCCCCTCGAAAATTTGTAAGAATAAATGAAAGTATATGAGTCCACTATCTGATGATAATAGATAAAGAGTCCTTCCATTCAAAATGTACTGGTTAATTATTCAACTGTCGTTCCAAAACTAGCTCACACTTCTTTCCAAAACTTGGATCCTGAACCAGCTCCTTATGCAAAATGTAGCTCCTTAGGTGAATGTTCTTTGTCCAGAAGATATTGGACCTGGATGTTCTCTGTCCACAAGATATTTACTTGTCCAAAAAGTATTTGTTCAACAGGTTTCCTAGGTAGTATAGACCTGTTTCTTCCTGTGAAAGCAGGACTTCCTCAGGAGAAAAAGAGCTGAATATATAATAGGACATACATTAATAAAAAATACTTTCAACAACTTATTCCAACTTAAGGGGTTATACAGACTGTATAATATTAAACTCACATTTGTTTTCTTCCAATAGTGCCCCTGCACTACCCAGTGGCTTCTGAATTCAGAAATCCTACCGGATACCAATTAGTACAAATGTTATAGTGCTGAAGGTGTCTTTATATATCTTACTGCATCAAGCAGATGTTTTCACTCCCTAATCAGAAAGGGAGTTGTGCTTCATTATCTAATTGCATCTTGGTAACCAATTATATGTAATACGTGTGTACGATAATACACGTTTCTAAATTACTTTCTCAAACATATAATCACATTGAATACTCTATAATATAGATGTAATATAGGACCGAGGTACAAATACAAGTAGAAATATTTCAAAGTTATAACAATGTGGTGAACTATGTCCCATAAACAAGGAGAGACCTAACTTCTTTTTAAAGGAGAAATACATCGAGTATGTGAATAAGTAAAAAACCCATTATATCGGGGGGAAAGGGGTGGATTTTTGGTTAATTGTTTTGGTTAATTGTCTCTTGTTTCTGAGGTATTGAGTGTGGATTCTATGATAGCAAATGAGATTTTCAATGAGACACCATGAATCCACTCTAATATGCTATCATAGAATCCACACTCAATACCTCAGAAACAAGAGAACCCTGTACCCCATGGGTTAGAAACCCATGAGGGTGGTTGGCACCCTATGTGCACTACACCACCACTCGCTCTGGGCCACCCCAGCACCCCCCAAGTGCACTTATGGGGCTGCTGAAACCTGAAAGGAAAAACCTTAAAGACGCGTAAACTTCAACAATTAACCAAAAATCAGCCCTCTGCCCAAATCCTTTGAAAAAATTCAGGTAGCTTCCCTGCCCCTAACCAGCACTACCACCAACCCCACACCGCTCTAGGCCACCCCTCCCCCCCCCAAGTGAAGCGATACACCCTTCATTATATCTAATGGGGGGAAAACCTTAAAGACACGTAAACTTCAACAATTAACCAAAAATCACTCCTTTGCCCAATTCCTTTCAAATAATTCAGGTAGCTTCCTTGCCCACCCTAGGAACTACCACCCACCACACTCCACTCTATGACACCCCTTTCCCCCCAACGTGAAGCTATACATTTGCTGACACCTCCATGCTTCTTTATGGAGAAAAACCTTAAAGACGCGTAAACTTCAAAAATCACTTAAAAATCACCCCTTTGCCCAATTCCTTTCAAATAATTCAGGTAGCTTCCTTGCCCACCCTAGGAACTACCACCCACCACACTGCACTCTACAACACCCCTTCCCCCCCGACGTGAAGCTATACATTTGCTGCAATCCTCATTATTCTCTATGAGGAATTCAAAAATACTTTTAACAATTCACCAATAATCAGAGGAGTGTCCAATTGCCTTGGGATTTTTTGGGTGGTAGGCACCCCT
Organism: Hemicordylus capensis; assembly: GCF_027244095.1. Taxonomy (NCBI): domain Eukaryota; kingdom Metazoa; phylum Chordata; class Lepidosauria; order Squamata; family Cordylidae; genus Hemicordylus; species Hemicordylus capensis. The sequence goes on along the minus strand of NC_069662.1, from coordinate 80,559,461 downwards.
GTCTGTCTAGGGGCTTTTGTGACCCTAGGTGCTCCACAATAGGGGATATGGACTGGTTTGGGTCCCATTATACTCTATGAGAAAAATAATTAAAAATATTTCAAATATTCATAAAAAATCATAGGGGTGTCTGATTTCTTCAGGGTTTGCATGGTTGTTGGCACCCATGGGTGCGCCACAATAAGGAATAATGGTATGGTTCGAATCCCATTATATCCGATGAGAAAAAAAATAATTTTCAAAAATTCATAAAAAATCGTACGAGCGTCCGATTGCTTTGGGGTTTGGGTGACAGGTACCCCTGGGTGCCAGCTACCATCCTAGCTACTTTTTAAGATCCTAACCAGTCCGAACCAGTCCAGTTCGGATCCGAACCAAACCAGGGGGTGGTTCGGACAAAACCAAAACCGAACCACCCCTCCTGGTTCGGACCCGGTTCGGATCCGAACTGAACCAGGTGAACCGGTTTTGTGCACATCCCTAATGAATGTTGCTGAGGGTCCAAACAGTTTAAGCCAGCGTGTCAATGAGCCTCCCAAGCTAAAAAGGAGATTGGATAGGAACCGGTCTCCAAACATAATGCAGCATAAGAGACACATTTGGGGACTCTAAAAATAGCTCTAAGGAATCTAGACTGGATCAATTCGATATCTGAATAGACCCCTTGGATCCAGATAGCGACTCCGAAGAACATTTGAGCCACAATTTTGGTTCGAAACACTCGCAAGGCCATAGGTATAAATTATGGAAAGCTGGGATCAAAACAACTTTATTTTTAAATGAAAATTGCAAGCCAGATTTCATGGCTAAATTGGAGAATGCACTTCTCTCACCTCAAAGTTGTTCTAGAGAAAAACCACAGGCACTGTAAGTATTGAGCATCGTTGTAATAAAACCACTTGGCTCTCCTGTATCTATTTGTAGAGCTCATTCTGTTCCTTGTCACGTCATCTTGGGTCAGGAAAGAACAATCCAATTGGGTCTCATTCATGAGATTACTTTTCTAATAGCACTGTACATATTGGCTCAGATAGTTGCAGGTAATGGCAAAGGGCGGTACATTGGGCATATGGGAGCTAATGCTGCCTTTGGCTAAAAGGAGACTTGTGATGAGTCCCAGCTCTCTAGGTCTGGCAGAGTAATCTATTACAAAATGAATAGTGGCTGAGAGAGCAGGGGTTACAGCTATGGGCACATAATAGCCAGTCTTTCTTTCTTTTCTGAGTTAGAGGAATAGAAGAATTCACAAGGTAGGCAGTACTGCATTAAAATGAAAATAAACCACAAAGGAAGTGGTCACAGATCTGATTTTGTGCACAGAGGTAAAGCCTGTTGTGTGTGTGTGGGGCGGGTGGGGGGAGAGGAATCTGAAGCATAGCAAGGTTGGAGTGGATCTGGCAACAAAAAGGGAGCATGCCCCCCTGCCTTCTTTTTTGGAGAGGCAGGAGGGGGAGAGTAAAGAACAAACTGTTGGTTAGCTGGCAGGCTCTCTCTCCCTCAAGGGTTCAGGGATATTAGTCCCACATTGCTCAGTTATAGATACACCCCTGGGAGGATTCCTGGAGCTTATAGAATCCAAGAGAAAGAATTGTGGTATGCAGGGACAGGCAGTGGAGTAGAATCAGGAATATTAATAGTTTAATGAAATCGATATTATGTACAGAGAGGCAAGTGCTCTTGCTGCTGGCTGTTTGTTAGCTACTAAAGGACTGGAATACAAGTAACTAAAGCCCCATTCAAAAGCTGACCTGGATCAAGGAATGGATAAACCAAAAACACCACAGAGCCCACAGTTCTATATCAGCTACATGGCTGCCTTCCATCTTGGGGGGTGGGCTGACTAGGGATGTGCACGTTCTGGCGTTTGGACATTTCAGCTGTGGGGAGGGGTTAACCTTTAAGGAGCAGGAAGAGTGACCTTACCCCCCTGCCGCGTTTTCCCTGCCAGCACTGCCACCAAAATCTCTGGCACACATTCACACCAACCACTTCTGGTATGATGCTGACCAGGGCAGCAAGGAGGTGCTGCCACACCATGCCAGCGATTTTGGTCCCGGCGCCAGAGGGGGAAACATGGTGGTGGTGGGGAGAAAGTCACCCTCCTTGCTCCTTAAAGCCCCCCCCCCCCGCTGAACCGGCTGAATGCTGAACCTATGAACAGGTTTGGCGGTCTGAGAAAGGACTGCCAAACTGGCTCATGCACATCCCTAGGGTTGACATGACCATTCCTCTTATCTTTTTCTTAATTTAATAATTATGTGCAATGGAGATTTATTTGGTTAGTTTTGGTTTTCACAGATATTCACCATCTGGTTCCTTTTCTCCCAACTACAAATGCAACCCTCTGAAAATGTAGTGTGTGCAGTTATGTTTAAAATTATATTAAGTCTATAGAAAGTTTGGGGGGGGGAGGGAGGAAGACTGGTTCCTGGCACAATGTCTTACAATAAAATGGATATAACACAAAGAAAGCAAAACAGCAATAAAATGGATATAACACAAAGAAAGGACTTCCTTCAGAAAATTGAAGTCCTGCCCAAATGAAGAGAACAGGGAGGAAAAAACTCTGGCAAAAGAAATGTAAGGCCACAATAACGGATGCAAAGAGAGAGTTTGAGGCACATATAGCTAGAAGTGTCAAGGGGAATAACAAAAACTTCTTTAAATATATTAGAAGTGGAAAACCTGCCAGGGAGGTGGTTGGACTCTTAGATGATGAAGGTGTGAAAGGGATTATTAAGGAGAATAAGGAGATTGCAGAGAAGCTGAATGAGTTCTTTGCATCTGTCTTCAAGGTGGAGGATACTGACCATATACCTTCTCCAGAATTGAGTTTTTCAGGTTTAGAGGCTGAGGAACTGGGCAAATTTGAGGTGACAAGGGAAGATGTTCTCAACTGTCTTGAAAAGCTAAATCAACAAACCGCCAGGGCCAGATAGCATTCACCCAAGATTTCTGAAGGAACTCAAATCTGAAATTGCCGATCTCCTAGCAAAAATATATAACTTGTCCCTACAATCAGGCTCTGTACCAGAGGACTGGAATGTAGCCAATGTGTCTCAAATTTCCAAGAAGGTATCCAGGGAGGATCTGGGAAATTACAGACCAGTGATGACCTGTAATTAACTTAAGTGCTGGGTAAATTGATGGAAAGCATACTTAAGGACAAAATGGTTAAGCATAAAGAAGAACAGGCCTTGTTGAAGGAGAACCAGCATGGCTTCTGCAAAGGAAAGCCTGGCCTCACTAACCTTTTGGAGTTCTTTGAGAGTGTCAATAGGCATGTGGATAAAGATGATCTGGTTGACATAGTATACTTGGACTTCCAAAAAGCTTTTGATAAAGTTCCCCACCAAGGCTCTTGAGTAAACTTAGCAGTCATGGAATAAGGGGACAGTTTCATGTGTGGATGGGTAACTGGTTGAAGGATGGGAAACGGGATAGGAATAAAGGGACAGTTTTCACAATGGAGCTAGGTAGGAAGCGGGGTCCCCCCAGGGATCGGTACTGGGACCAGTGCTCTTTAACTTGTTCATAAGTGATCTAGAAGTTGGGGTGAGCAGCAAAGTGATTTGCAGATGACACTAAACTATCTAGGGTAGTGAAATCCACAATGGATTGTGAGGAACTCCAAAAAGATCTCTCCAAACTGGGTGAGTGGGCGACAAAATGGCAAATGTGGTTAAATGTAAGCAAGTGTAAAGTGATGCACATTGGGGCAAAACCCCACCAACTTCACATATACGCTGATGGGATCTGAGCAGTTGGTGACTGACCAGGAGAGAGATCTTGGGGTCGTGGTAGACAGCTCATTGAAAGTGTCATATCAGTGTGCGGTAGCTGTGAAAAAAGCTAATTCCATGCTAGGAATCATTAGGAAGGGGATTGAAAATAAAAATGCTAATATTATAATGCCTTTATATAAATCTATGATGCAGCCACATCTGGAGTACTGCGTACAGCTTTGGACACAGTATCTTAAGAAGGATATTGTAGAAATGGAAAAGGTACAGAAGAGGGCAGCCAAAATGATCAGGGGCTTGGAGCACCTTTATGAGGCTAGGCTACAGCATCTGGGGCTCTTTACCTTGGAAAAGAGGTGACTAAGGGGAGACATGATAGAAGTGTATAACATTATGCATGGAGTGGAGAGGGTAGACAGAGGGAAATTCCTCCCCTCTCTCACAACACTAGAACCAGGGGTCACCCCATAGCAATAGCACTTAGCACTTACATTTATATACCGCTTTATAGCCGGAGCTCTCTAAGCGGTTTACAATGATTTAGCATATTGCCCCCAACATTCTGGGTACTCATTTTACCGACCTCGGAAGGATGGAAGGCTGAGTCAACCTTGAGCCCCTGGTCAGGATCGAACTTGTAACCTTCTGGTTACAGGGTGGCAGTTTTACCACTGCGCCACCAGGGGCTCTTCCCCCATAAAACTGAAGGGAAATTTAGGACTGACACGAGGAAGTACTTTTTCACATAATTAATCTATGGAATTCCTTGCCATGGGATGTGGTGGTGGCCACCAGCTTGGATGGCTTTAAAGAACTTAGACAGATTCATGGTGGACAGGTCTATCAATGGCTACAAGTCTGGTAGCTGTGGCCATCTCCAGCCTTGGAGGCACAATGCCTCTCAATACCAGTTGCAGGGGAGAAAAAGCAGGAGAGAGGGCATGCACATACCTCTTGCCTGTGGGCTGCCCAGAGGCATCTGCTGGGCCACTGTGTGAAACAGGATGCTGGACTGGACTTGATAGGCCTTGTGCCTGATCCAGCAGTGTTGTTCTTATGTTCTTATGTAACGGAGCAGGGAAAGGAAGGAAGAGGACAAATAAGAAAAGTCTGGTAACAGAAACTTACACAAAGAACATGTAGAATGTCCACTGATGAGACAGTTCTGGGAGAAAAGGTGCTGAGTGGCAATTGGTCCCAGCCAGACCAACAGAGAAGGTGTTGCATCTCTCTCCTTGATGGCTACTGAATGGATTGATCACTGATGGGTAGCCCTAGTTAGCACTGCTGTCCCATCTCAAAGTAATATTTTATTGAAAGATGTTTAAGGTATATTTCAAGAAATGCTTGAAGACCTACCGATAGTGTAGTAGGCCAGGTCATTTAGTCAAGGCAGCAGTAAGCTACATGCAAGTAGGGAGAATCTGAAGAGAAATATTTGTAATCAAACTACTAAGTGGGGAAATAAATGGATGTACTGACCACAGGTTAAGAAAGAGATACATTGAGCTGTCTGTCAGGATAAAGGGAGAAAGGCTGGGTAGTCCCTGAAGAGTTGCTATTAGGACAGGATGTTGACATAGGGAAACTTGTCTGGGAAAAACCAAGGAAAAGAGAAAGAAATGCAAGAGTATGGGAAATCCCCAAAATCCTGGGCATAAAAAGAAGAAATATATCACATTCTGGGTCTTTTATTTTTGATCATCTGTCTAGATCTGTGAGGATCAGACTGGAGACTGAGCACAACTAACTACGGAAGGTACCCCATAGGGACTTGGCTGGCTCATTAAATGTTCAGGACTTAGTAAGTATGTACTCTGGTGAGATTTATTCTTTGCTTATTTCTCTTTTATACTGAGCACATTTAAAAGAAAGCTTTGAAACTCACTTGACTCATTGAATTGTCACTTATGAGCCCCCTGAGGGAGAAGGAAGAGTGAGCTGGGTCTCTTCTCATATTCAAGAAAAGGGTATTTTCCTCCACTCCCTTATAATATAAGCCCTGTTCAAGAGTCACTTGAGTAGAAAACACGTCAAGTGGATTAGAGTTCCATCCACTGCCCTATCCCAAATCCCCACACATTCAAGCATTCTGTGTGTGCAGAGTATACACATGTGGTCCATTTCTGGAAAATAAATATATAGATCACATATATAGGAGATTACATGTATTTCATATATGCTCTGTGCACTTGAAACCATAGAATGTGTGGAACCTGGAGAGGATGCCAGTGGATGTGACCTAGACCCTGCTTCCACCCATTTATCTTTACCCAAATGGAACTGGGTAGAGACTGCTGCTGGCAAGGAGTACTATTTCTGGTGTTGCTTTCGCTTGTCTGTAGTGGCCTTGAGCCTCTGCTTTAAATCCTATGTAGAATAAAAAGATTAATGACCTTCAATGACATTCCACATGGAGCAATCACTGAAACTATTGTGCATGTACATGCATGCACGTGCATGCTGAGATGTCTTCATCATAGGAATATCACTATTCCATTTGGCCTGCATATAGATTTATTTGATGTCATGTTAGACACTCATGCAATATTTACTGTAAAGGAGGGCACGGGTCAGCTTATGGATTGCTTGCTATAAGGAATGCCTTCAGCTATTGCAGGGCATATGATTACTTTTAGAAGATTCACTACTTTTGGTAGTTAGTTAAACTTCATGTTGATGTTCCTTATTTTATTCCTGTATTTCCCACTGCTAAAAAGCCTTTCCTTTGGCAGCTGATAAAATACTGCAGATAAGAAAACATTGACCCATGGTCTCAAGGAAACAATCGGATGATCCGGTTATCTTTTATGTCTTCAGATACAGGTTTCTGTAGGCAGTTTGTAGAACTAGAATACAGAGCTTGCCACTAGATTTCTCCCTTTTAAATTAAAAGCAGTTTAAAAGGACAGTGTGGGGTGGGAGCCAGCCTCTTTGGGATGTCTGTGTTTCTCAGCTCCAACTTAGGGTAAGAAATGGTGAGCTGGCAAAGCCATACAGTGATTTTCATGGCCAATATGTAGTTTAAATTCATCCCTCTGTTCACTACATAAAACCGTCTCTCTATTATGTGCAGATGTTCTCAACATTCAGCAGTAATAGGTTCAGAATATTAATTCCCCATCTCATCATAATTGGGTGTGTTCTTTCTTGCCCTAAAATTTGTACTTCTCAGTGCCACTTGGGAATAGTAGTGCAGGAATGGAGGGAGGCATCTCTGGCCTCCAATAAGGTTCTTAACTGCTGACCCAGTTGTGGACTGAGCTGGTGGGAATTTGCCTATTACTAGATGCCACAGATGATGAGCATGAAGTTGTTCTTGCATGCTTGTGTTCTATGCAACCCAGCTTTCTTTAGCAGCCAACTAAAGTGCAAGAGTAACCTCATTTATTAAGTGGATGTCTAAAGTCCTTTTACTCTAACACTTAAACTGGTTTTATATTGGTTTAACTATAATTGCTTCCCCACTTCCAAGGAATCCTGGCACAGAGGCTGGGATGACTTGCCCATATACCATCCATGTGATATTTTAGCCACCATTGAACAAAACTCTCTGGGCTTGATATCCTCTGCAGCCCTGATCAGCAACTAGTTTTACAGGAGGGTCACTGAGGAAATGGAGGGTGGTGGGGCAAAGCCCCCACTCAAAATAATCTGTCAGCAAGTCCTATTGTCAAGGCCACCACTATACCGAGGAATGGATTTGATCCTGGACTTCAGTGGCAGATTCCTACTCCATCATAACATTCTGTTCCTTTGCAATTCTCAGTGAGCCAGTGATAGCCCTAGGCATAATAACACATGCACACTTCTGTGATGTCAGCAGGCACTGCACCAATCCTCACTCTCCTGCCGGGGATTGGTATAATAGCTGCTGATGTCACAAAGGTATTGCTTCCCCCCCCCCCTGCTATCTGCATGCCCAGCAACAAGCAAACTTAAGGAAATAGGCAAAAACAATCATGCTTGAATACCTTAGTGTTAGCTGACATGGGAGTCCAGGCCCACCTATTAGGTGTGATTCCCGCCTCCCAGGAGCCCTATGTAAGGAAGCTAGGAGAGACTGCCTGCAGGTAAAGATTTTTTATAAGGTTGTAGGTTAAGTGAAAGGTATAGCCAAGCTAGCTATAATGAGGAAGGACTGTAGCCAGCTCATTTCCATACACATTTCCCCCATTTGTATGATGGTAGGGGGTTTATATAGGTGGGTTGTAATGGACAGACAACACATTAGGACAGAATTGTCCTCACCAAACTTGCATAAGATGTTGCTGTATTTTTGAAAACATGCAAGCTAGGATTGCCAAGTTTTTGCCTGGTGCCTGTTCCTGTGTAATTAAAAGCACCTTGATCTGTGGGTATGAGCAGGTGCTAATGTTTATCTCCTTGTCATGAACAGCTTCGTTGCTAAGGTTACCATCTGAACAGGAAAAAGCAATCATTTGTGCACATTTATTTATAACAATCATACTCTCTCTCTCTCTCTCTTTTTGCCAAAAGGTATCCAAGTCAACTTGCAACAATTTTTTTTTTTTTTTAAAAACAACCTTAACAAAATCAAAACACTGAGCAGCATTCAGACCAAGTTACTCAATAGTATTTCTCAGGTGTTACTCTATAGGACTGCTTAATTTCAGTAGGACTACTCAGCAGTCTGGGTGCTTATGGAGAATTCACTTTGTCCTAGCAGAGACACACTGTTGGAGCTGCCAACCACTGGGGGAGTATTGGTCTATGGGAGGCACTTGTCTGAGGTGAATTTTGAACACCTCTAGATATGAAAATTTGATGCCTCAAAAAGGGGTGAATTTGGATTGGATGAAGGAAGAAGAAGAAACTCTGGACAAATGAGAAGCTGGTCCCATGACCCTTTCCTCTATCCAACAGAGCATCTCTGAGTAATGATCTTCAGGTGAAAAAAGAAGAGAGGGAGATTTTGGGATAGTTGCCACAGGAGAGTAGATGCTTGAAAGAGTGGGGAGCAGTAAAGTTGGTCAGGAAAGTCAGAGGGGTGGGTGGGAGAAGAAGATCGTAGGACAGGAAAGGCTATGTTCTTCCTGACCAAGGCCAAGAAAGAACAGTAAGAAGGAGGGGAGGAGTCCCTCAGAAAAAGCAACCCTTCAGGTGTGTCCTGAGAAGGTTTGAGCTCACGAAGGATGTGAAAGAAGAATAATCCTCCAGGTTATGTGAGATGAATCAGGATGGAGTTAGGTCAGTTTAGGGGAATTGGCAAAGGGAGAAGGATTTTAAAAGGTAAAACGATGGAGGGCAATTGGCTTGGGAATTGATTTAGGGGAAAATGCTAATCAAGCCCATCCAACTTCATTCCTTCACTTCTCTGAAAATGTAACAAGCAAGCAACACTAGGATATCCTATATTATCACCAAACTTCATCTTATTCTGTTTCCTACATAAAGTTATTTTGTTTTGGTTCTTTTCCACATTGTCTCTGCTGATCTATTTCTACCTCTCCCACACAAATCTCATTACCAGGGTTGTTAACAGGGATTATTGTTTTTTCTATCCTAAAATAGATTGATGGAGAGCAGAGGCGTATCTAGGGAAAAGAGCGCCTAGGGCAAGCACTGAAATTGCACCCCCTGTCCAAACATCTGACACCCATCTTTCAGATAACTTTACTATAATATCAGCTGAAAAATATAAGTCAAGCTCATTAATCTTTTAAAATTTCAAAAACTATTTAGCAGTGGATGTAGCCAGACCAAAAAATGCTGGAAAACTACAAATTTCAGTATGCTGGGGCTCATGAAATACCCAAATACTATGTGGATGTGTACTTGGAAAACTAAACAGAAGTGCCTGTCTAATTCTCTACTATACATCTACTAGCATCACTATTACATAAGTTTTAAAAATAAATGGAGAATTTGACTTTTCCCAGATACTCTGAAAATAAGTAAAGGATATGCAGAGTAAACTGTGTCACTGCTTGGAATATATTCTAGTATTTCAGAAAGACAGTTAAAATGAGAGAAAGAGAGCAAGAAACTCCCAGTGGGCCTTAATACTAAGGATTTCACACTGATTCAAAGACAAACTCACCATTAATAACCATATTTTTAAGACACCACATTTAACTCACTTATCATAAGAAGCAAAGTAAGAGCAAATGAATACAATCCTAGCTCATAAGCTTCAGCTCAGTATTCGCAAGCCCTGATTCTCTGTACATAGTGCCAAACTGAATATGTGTACAGTGACTTATACTAGATTAGATTAAATTAATTTTTTTACCTGTAGCCCCTTTGGGGTGCTTCCTATAGGCTGTGGGGGGAGGTCTGCAAAGGTTACCCCTCCCACTGTTGGCCTCTAGGGCCTCGCAGAGACCATTTGAGCATGTGCAGTGGCCATTTTTAAAAATAATTGTTTTTTTAAAATGGCCACTGAAAACAAAATGGCCACCATGCATGCTCAAACGGTGTCCCAGGGCCTCACAGAGGCCATTTGAGCATGTGCAGTGGCCATTTTGTTTTTGGTGGCCTTTTAAAAAAAAATAATTTTAAGAATTTGCGCCCCCTTCAAGTGGCGCCCAGGGCACGTGCCCTGCCTGCCCCACCCTAGATACATCCCTGATGGTGAGTTAAGTAATTGATGAGAGGTCTTTTGTGGGGAAAAGGGGGTCCTAAAGGTCATCCCATCACAGTACTGCCTTCTGCTTTAAGACATCAAACAACAAAAATCCAACAGCTATATGTGGAAATGATGGTGGATGGAATATACCATAAGAATAGCTAGCAGGCTGCATAGATTAATAAAATAGATGGTTATTATGGTCTATAACTAAGATGGTAATGTTTACTGACTCATAACATTGGGGTGTCAACATTTAGCTTAATTGCACTGATTTCTACTTATTGTGAGCTTCTCTGTTGCTTTGCCACTCATGTCAAAAAAAGGGGGTGGGGAATCCATTTATTTAAAAACAACATCCTGCTTTATAAAGTTATGATTTAGCTTTTTGTGTTGACTCTTATTGTGTTGTGTTGACTCACAATTGTGTTGACTCACAAATGTGTTGACTCACTGAGGCGGGTCTCATGATCCGTGAGACCCGCTTTTGTTAGAACTGCGGGGAGAGTGGGCTAAGCCCGCTCTCCCTGCAGACGAGTGGGCAGGGAGCCCTGGGTGGCCAGATCAGCCGCCCACATGATGCCTGGCTCCATGATGGAGCTGGTGGGGGGTGGGGGGAGCGGGAACTGCGCGGCCCCCGCAAGCCCCAGTATGCCCTGCGCGAGCGTGCAGGGCATACTGGGGAGAACCCCTGAGCCAGGAGGTGGCTTTTTGCTTCCCGGTTGGGGGTCTACTCATGAGTAGGGGTGGCGTGAAGCCGCGCTGCAGCTGCTCATGAGCCTAAAAAGCAGGTTTGCTGGAGCACTTGCTCTGCAAACCTGCTATTTAGCAGGGGTTCCAGAGTGGGTTTACTGCTCCAGAACCACCCAGCTCGGCTGCGAGCCAGGTTGTTCCGACGATCAGCAAAAATCGGGCTAGCGGAGGCTGAATGTCAGAATCGCCCCACTGTGTGACTCACAATTGTATTAACTCACAATGTGACTCACATTGAGGTGGATCTCACGATCCGTGAGACCCACTTTCTGCAAAACTGCAGGGAGAGTGGGCTAAGCCCGCTCTCCCCGCTGATAACTGAGCAGGGAGCCCTGGGCAGCCAGATCGGCCGCCCACACGAGTGCACAGGGCATACTTGGGAGACTCCCGGAGCCGGGAGGTGGCTTTACGCCTCACGGTCAGGGTCTACTCATGAGTAGCTGTGCCACAGAGCCGCACTGTGTCTACTCATGAGCAGATAGCCTGGGTTTGCGGAGTGCTCTCTCCGCAAACCTGGGCTAAGGGGTGGGCTACTTGAGCAGGTTAGCCGCTCAAGAACCACCAGGCTCGCTTCTTGTTGTGATTCTCGCTCATTCTTATGATTAACAAAAATCGGGCTAGGCTCTCCTAGCCCGATTTTTGTTAATCATGATAATAGCCCCATTGTGTTGACTCACAATGTGACTCACAACTCATTGTGTTGACTCACAATGTTGACTCTTAGGGTAGCTTGTGAAATGGTCTTTTGACTGTTTTTCCTCCAACAGATTTATTATTTTATACGGTTACTGGCTCTGACTGAAACGACTCCTACAGATCCCCCCACCAACACTTTTTCACCTCAAGCCATTAAAATTTTCAGGATTGCTTTCAATAGTCACCTGGAGATTGATGTCTGTTTCTGGAGACTCTGAGGCAATCCTGAAGGGCAGGCAACTCTATTTCATAGAAGCTTCATGAAGATCCCTGATGCAGAACAATAAGATCAGTGGTGTAGGATTCAAGGACTAAACTGACAGTCAAGATTCACTATAAAAGCAGCAGATATTGTAAAGCGATGTCACAAGATCTGTGACTTTAAAAAGCACAGTAATCTTAGAAAATAACAACTAGCAGTAGCTACAAAATAAAATATCTCAGGATCTGCAACTCAAGATAATACAATGTTAAACAACCTGGTCAATATGCACTTGAAAAGGGGTAGGTCTGGGATAAATGTCAAGATCTGGGATTAATTGCTTTATCTATGGTCTGAATAAAAGAACAAGCTAAGAAACTGAAAAAACCCCACTCAAATGAAGACTGATATTACACTAAAAATGATATTATTCTAATTTGCTGTTGAGCAAGGCAAAGAAATATGAAGGCATTCTAGCATGCCACACATGTCTGCTTATATGTCAAGTTAAGCAAGGGATCTATTCCTTCCAGGCAATTTTAGGGCCAGGAGACAGAAGACTGACCTTTCACACACAAGGAAACGGGCTGAATTCAGATGTCATGTTAAACAGTTGGAACTCCATTATATTCTAATGCATGCAACCACAGCTTTGAGCTGAAACTGACCTGTGGTATGCTTCACCTACCTCCAATATTAACCTTTGGTTTGTGCAAAAGTTTGCCCCCCAAAGCAGAGGTTTGGATGCGGAAACGTTACACCTGAACACAGATGGCCCCATAACTGTGGTTCCGTGCAGTTTTTTGGAACTGCAATCATAGAGACGGTGGCACAAACCTGCCCAGAATTGTGCCTGCTCCATGCCTGTGGTGCTTCTTGCTTGCTGCCTCTTAGAACCCATGCCCTGCCCCTCCTATCTCAGATCCAACAAAGTAGTTGCCTGGCAACAGGGACACTGCCACATCCCATCCAAAGCTTGTCAGCTTGTCAAGCAGCAAAATCATACAGGTGCATTCCCTCTTCCCACTCTGTCCCTTGCTCCCCCTCTCCATGCAAGCAGGAGGGAAAGGGGATGAGATGACAGGACGGGCACAAAGTGCTTTGCTCCCTGAGCATGAAGTGACAATGATGTATGTTCCCAAGCACAAACACTCCTGGTGCCAACATAAGCAGGGCAGCCCATTACAGCGCCGGGATGGACATATATGTGTGTGTGTGTGTGGGGGGTTTCCCAGGGTTGGGTTTAAAAGCCAAGGAATTCTTGAACAGCCAATTTATATTTTTTTAAACAAAAAAATTAGGGAAGGAGGGCCCAGCACCTTACCGTTGGGGGTAACCTGTGCTGTCCCATGGACAGCTCTCTCAGTGTCAGGTCATGGGGGCTGGACGGACGGCAGATGCCACCTAGCCAGGTTGCTCTATACAAGTTAGCAGTGGGGAAGGGCACCCCACCAACAGCTCTCCCTGTCTTGGAGACCACCACCAAAAAGCTGTCAAAGTGTGTCCTCTGTCAGACCGTCTTGCCCACTTGGAGAATGTCCACCATTGCATGTGCCCCAGTACTGCAACCCTGCTTTCCTAGAGTTGCTGGAAATTGGGGCTCTCCTCTCCCACAATTCCCCACAGGAGCAGATCTACATATGGTGCAATGATGGCCCACACCCAGGAATTCTGAAAAGGAGTAAAGATCTGTCCCACACCCAGTGTTCCCCCTATCTACACATGTGGCTAGGCTCTGACACATGGAGTCTCACAATATTCTTTGGGTCCATGCAAGGCTTCCCAGGGGAGGAGGGATTTGCAGTGCAAAAGTTATATCGTTAACCCCCCACCTTCCCAGGAGTGTGGAAAGACCAGTGTGCCCTGAGAAGAAGGCAAGAAAGGAGGCACCCCGGCCAGGGAGCTCTTGTCCTCAGCTCCTGAAATGACCAACAGCCTGAGACAACCTTTTAAAATCTTCTGTAATTTGCATCTTGTAATATTGCAAACCACTTTGGGTGCCTTTGTAAAGGCAGAAAGGCGGTACAAAAATGTAGTAAGTAAGTAAGTAAGTAAGTACAGTGGTCCCTCGACTTACAAACTACTCGACATAAGTATTTTTTGAGTTACAAACGGCAGTTTTAGATCCGGTTTTAGATGCGGTTTTTTCGACTTACAAATTTTTAGATGGGGTTTCCTCGACTTACAAATTTTTAGATGGGGTTTCCTCGACTTACAAATTTTACATGCGGTTTCCTTGACTTGCCTGCCTGTTTACTGCCTGTTTATTCTTGAAAATAAATGTTCCTGTGCAGTTTGCAAGCCTTACTGGGGGTCTGGGTCTTTTTTCTAGGCTCCGGAACGCATTAATCCGTTCCCAATGCATTCCTATGGGAAACCGCTTTTCGACTTACGAATTTTTCGACTTACAAATGTGCATTTGGAACGGATTAATTTCGTAAGTAGAGGGACCACTGTAAGTAAATAAACCAGAGAGAGTTACACAAGCGGGGCCCCCTTTGTTGGGTCAGCTCAACGAATGAGCACACAGTCTGACAGTAGACTGGGGGTATTCTACCCTACAGTCCTTCCCAGTAGACTGGCCCTCTCATGAGAGTACTAGTCTGCCAGCAGCAAGCTACCAGGGGAGCAAGAGTGTGGTTTGTCTGCATGGACTGTTTTGGTGGGGTGATCCCTCGCAAGAGCATCCTTGTATGCACGCACACACCCTCCTAGGAAGTTGTCATGTTCCTTTCCCTTTCTTGAGTAACAGGGAAAATATGCCTCTCCAAGACCCCCCCCCCCCGAAATTGTGATGTTGTTGTGGAGTTCTTAGGAGGGCAGCAGTGCTGTAACTGTCAGAAGGCGCACTGGCATGACATGGCATGGCATTTAAAGGGATTTAAATCCCCTTTCCATGCCAAGGGTGGGTGGACCATTCCAAAATGTCACTGAGGCTATTCTGATGATCAGGCGAAATCGGGCTAGGAAAGCATAGCCCGATTTTGCCTGACCATGTGAGCCACAGGGCTCGCAGGCGCTCTGCAAACTCGGTTTTTAAAATCGTGAGTAGCCACAGTGCGGCTCTGTGCCGCAGCTACTCACAAGGAGACCCCCTACCGGGAGGCTTAAAACCAGCCTCCTTGCTCGGGGGTCTCTCCAGTATGCCCTGCACACTCGCGCAGGGCATATTGGAGCTTCCGGAGGCTGATCATCTGTGAGGAGAGTGGGCTTAGCTCGCTCTCCTTGCAAACCCCCTAGAAGCTCTTCTCACTGATTGTGAGAAGAGCCTCACTATCACACTTTGCACACCCCCTTTAAGATCATGGCCAATGGCAGCTGCCACTCTGTTGATGTGCTAATTTCTTGCCCAAATTCTGGTAATGTGAGCGCTATGGTGCTTGCTGAGATCAGCCTCGGCGGACCAGAAAGTGGGAGGGGCTCACCTATCCTAGAGGTTGTTGGACCATGGTTAAATGAGTGTTTGCAATGTGATTTATGGTTTGTAATTGAAACCGTGGGCTCATCAACCTCTGGTTTCACGTTATGTGTGCATGTGGCCATGTTGTGTAGATAGTGTTGACTCTTATGTTTCCCATTCTTTTTTGTTCTACATTGGCTCCCTTCCCCAAAAACATTCAGTGTTAAGTTTCTGCTTTCTGATGGAGGCAATGATTCCAGAGGAAATTGTTGTCCCTTGGGTTATTTAAATATATATATCTCACAGATTTCCCATACCACATCTCTTTTGGTCCTAAATGTTTACACTGTGTAGATTGATTCCTTCCTTCCTTCCTTCCTTCCTTCCTTCCTTCCTTCCTTCCTGTTCAAGTTATATTGTCCACCAACTTCACTCATCATAAGATTGAAAGTGAAGGCATGCTCACACCCTCTGGTGTGCCATTCTGTGCTGCCTACTCACATGGGGGAGGGTGGAAGATTCATATTGCTCCTAATCACATGGTTCAAATACTAGTAGTATTAGAACTACATTATTGGGGGCATTCTAGATATTCCACCCTAAGTATGCAGGGCAGAATGGCACACCTGGTGGGGACAGTGTGTGTTCTTGTTTTGATTTGGTGGGCAGGGCTGGCAGATGATGTTGTCCAAACTATCCCATTCTTTTTATTGTCCTGCATACAATTATTCTGGCATTTTCTGCCTCCATAAACTTGTTGTTCTATTCTTTGTCTTTATTCTTTCTCTTTTTTCTTTCCTTATAGGATACCCTCTTTTCCAATGGACACACCATCCTTTTTCTTCCCATTTTAAAACAGTCCTTGAGAACCCATCCTTTAAAAATTGCCTTCCCTCAGATCTTATGGCCTCCAGCTTTCCCTTGCTTTTGCTTCCTTCTCCCCTTTCCTTATTGCTTAATACAGTCAGACAACATGGATAGCGTGATTGTGGGTTTATTGCTTTTTTGCTTTAACATTTTGTTTAAAATTTGCTTTTGGTTTGTAAATGTCTGTTTAGTGATTTTTTATCTAATTGCACTTGTATACTGCCCTTCATCCTAGGATTCCAGGCCCGTGAACAACCAACTCTCAATACCAAACAAAACAATAAAATTTCATTACTAATACATGAATATATCAACATCAAAACCTACAGCCATTAGGGAAAGAGAGGGGAGCTATTCACTGACCAAAGGCCTGAATAAAAAGGGCAGTATTCAGTTTCCTCTGAAAGACTGGGAGTGAAGAAGTCAGGCAGAACTCATTTGAGAAAGAGTTGCACAGCCTGGAGGCAGTGACTGAGAAGGCGCTGTCTGCATGCTTACGTTGTAAGGGCTATTGGAATAATAGTAAACAGGATAGTTGTTATCCATTGTTCTACACTCACCCTCACCCTCTTTAAAGGCATTACTAAATTCAGCAGTGCTGATCTTTAATTTTTTTTTTTTTTGCTGAACTTCAAGAACAACTAAATTATGAGGTCAGTTTTGAGGTCACCAGCTGTTTCATTGCCAGATTGTTGGCAGGTTAGTACTACTCTTGTGTGGTGAATTTGCATGTTTGGAGATAGGAAATCTCAAGGGAGTGGCAAAACGTTGACACCTCCCTCCCCCCACCCCCGTGGTGGTTGTGATGATCTGTAATCATCATGTTTTCATTCTTGATGAAAATTCCTCATGCTTCCCATGTTAGCCCAGCCTGTTCAATTCTGCATACAAATCCCTTGCCTATTAGTTCTGTATAAAGCATACAAATTACATATACAATTCACAGCTGCACATCAGCCTTCCCAAATCAAAGGAAAGATCATTACATCAAATTCTTTTATGTCTCCCAAATGTCAACAGCTGTAGCAAGGAGCCCTGCAGCAAGAACTACATTTTTTTCTTCAGATGCAGCATTTAGGAGGGATGTGTTATGAACAGGAGAGCAGATGCTGAACGTGAAACCAGATAAGATACACCCCACCAGCCAACTCTAAATAGAGTTTGAAAATTTTTGTTTGTTGTATAACTTTGAAGTCATTCACACAAGCAAAAACTGTGTGCTACCAAGGTCTGGGAACTGTATGTGCTCCCAATATTTGGTTGTGGGTACAAACAACTAGGTAGGAGGAGGAAGAGAAGTGGTTGTGTGGAAGTAAGGTAGGAGGAAAACCTGGGTAGCATTTCCTCCTACCTCGCTTCCACACAATCACTTCTCCCTCCTTCCTAGTTGTTTGCATCCATACAACCAAAAATTGGGAGCACACATAGCTGGGTAGAACAGCGTTTTCACTTGTGTGAATGACCTTACTCCCTGCCTCCTCCAAAAAACAACTTGGTACAAAAGATATTCATTCATTCATTATATTTGTACACTGTGCTAAACTTCCATCTCTGGGTGGTTTACAGTAACATAAAACAAATTAAAACAAAAATTAAAACCTTAAAACAATTTAAAACCACAAGTCCTGCTAAAATGCTTGGGTGAATAAATGTCTTTGGAGACCTTTTAAAAGTTGTCAGAGATTGGGAGGCTCTTATTTAAACAGGGAGTGCATTCCAGAATCTCGGGGTGGCAACAGAAAAGGTCCATCCTTTCAGCCAGCAGATGAACCTCTCTGGATGATCTCAATGGTTGATGGGGCTCATAGTGAAGATCTTCTCTTAAATACCCTGGGCCTTATTGTTTAGGGCTTTATAGGTTATAACCAACACCTTGTATTTTGCTTGGAAACGTATTGGTAGCCAGTGTAGTTCTTTTTAATATAGGAATAATAAGATCTTTTTGAGATGACCTAGAGACCAACCTGGCTGCTGCATTCTGTACCAAACACAGATTATGGACTATGTACAAAGGCAGCCCCACATAGAGCACATTGCAGTAGTCAAGTCTGGAGTTTACCAACACATTACTACTGTTCTGTGGTCATTTCTGAGGTCATCTGAGAAAAAGCTGGATAGTGTTTCCTCCTACCATGATTCCACACAATCATTTTTCTCTCCTCCTACTTAGTTATTTGCACCCACAAAACCAAAAGTTGGGATACCTCCCAAACCTGGGTAAGACACAGTAAGGGTATTCATATGACCAGAGGCCAGGTGGGCGGGGGAGAAGGCTGCTCAAAACTTCTCTTCCTCCCAGATGATCTCCATGCCCTTCCCACCACTTCTTGGCTGTGTGATTTGGCCGCACACGCGGGTGGCTGTCCTGGGAGCTGCATACCTTTCCAGAGGCCGGGGACAATGTGTCCCACAATGCACCATGTAATGAATTACCCCATGTGACAGGTGCTCTAGATTCCTGTCTCTGTGACCACTCAGGCTGCAAGTACATCAAGGTCATTGATTTGTTCATTTATAAACTGCCTACAACTGAAATTTCAAGGTGGTATACACAATCATAGCATTAATACTAGGGCTGTGCAAAACCCTGCTTTGATCTAGGGGCTGCCTCAGTGTTTCAGGCCCTCTTGATTTGATTTGGGGTGTCAGAGGGGAGTACCTACTTTGCTTTGATCTGATTTAAAGTGGTTTCTTTGATGCAGGACTGAAGCTTTATTGCCCCCTTAATCATTCCCCCAGTTGATGAAGGTATTTACTAGTCTGGGCAGGGGGCAGGAGATTGTTAATCTTGCTTGCAGAAGTGAGGGAACAGCAGCCATAGCTTGTGACTTAGAATGAATTCCAGCAGTGTTTCCCCTGAAGTCCTGGGAATAGTGTGAGTACTCCTGGGAGTTGTAGTCTTTTCTGGGGTTGCAGCCACCCCCAGAAAAGGTTACAATTCCCAGGAGCACCTGCCCTATTCCCAGGACTTGAGGGGAAACACTGCTGGAATTCATTCTAAGTCACAAGCTATGGCTGCTGTCCCCTCACTTCTGGGGGCAAGATTATCTATCTCCAACTTGTCTCCTGTTGTCTGTTGAGTAAGTTACTTCAGGTTGGGGTGGGGAAGTGAGGTGGGGAAGGAATGTCAGAGCACAGCTTCAGCAGCCTACCCAAATAGTCTGGATTAACGTTGATTCAGCCTGAACTAGATGGTGATTCAGTTCAGGCTGAATTGGGCCAAATTCAAATAGGCCTCTGAAGCTTTGCACAGCCCTAATTAGCACATGTCAGCTTTTTATTATCCTCTCTTGCAGTTTTATGATCTCATTTTTATGATGTGCGTTTTCTTGAATTTTGATGTTGAGTTTAAGGCTCTATGTTAGCTGCCTCAGGGCTATTTTGAAAGGTGGGGTATAAATGGAAAAATACACATAATAAGGCTATTCTCACGACCAGCAAAAACAGGGCTTGAAGACTGAAGGCATGGTTAGCACTCCTGTGTGAAACCTCAGCAAGCCCTCAAACCAGGCTCTGTCAAAACAGGCTCACCCAGTCCCACCTCTAAAACCAGGTTGCCTACCATCTCCCAGTGCTCTTGTGGAGCCATGGGGTGCTGCTTGAACTCCACAGGGCACCATCTCCTCCTCTTTACATTTACAGAGCTACCATAGAGCCTGGATACCAGAGTGCCCTGCAAAGCAAGCCGAATCCTTAGAAAAGGACTACCCAGGAACAGGTAACATCACCTGTACTGAGCACTTGCTCAAGCTTTCTTAAAGTGGCAGGCACCTTGCAAATGAGCTCAAGGGAACAAAGGAACATAGGAATCTGCTTTTTACTGGGTCAGATCATTAGTCCATCCAGCTCAGCATTGTCTACGCAGACTGGCAGTGGCTTCCCGAGGCTTGCAGGCAGGATTCCCGCTCAGCCCAACCTAGAGATGCCAGGCAGGGAGCTTGGACTCTTCCGCATGCAAGCATGCAGATGCCCTTCCTAGAGCAGCCCCCATCCCCTAAGGGGAATATTTGCACAGACACATATTTAGTCACCCATTCAAATGTAAACCAGGATGGACACTGCTTAGCAAAGGGGACAATTCATGCGTGCTACCACAAGACCAGCTCTCCCCCATGGTTTAGGGACCACAGGCTCCCCAAAAAGCAGAGGCCCTAAGCCCCATCCAATTGCTTGGCAAACCCTGCAGGTGGCAGCAGCAAGAGAGCAGAGAAGCAGCAGCATGCACTCTTTCCCTACTGTCTGAAGCACATATCTCTGGTGGTTCACAACAACCTATTTATCTATTTGTTCATTTATACCTTCATTTAGTAGTATGGAAGTCGTCTTTTCTGGGACAGCAGCCTTGCAGATGTTCGGCCTCAGGCAGTGCTCTCTGCACATGCTCTGAAACACTGTCATCTGCGTGAGCTTCCCCTTTGAGGAAAGATGCACCCAAGCCACCCCTCTCCCACTGTACAGGGTGAGGCGGGGGAGACACTGCCACATGCTTCTTGGCTGCAACTTCTTGGAACACAGCCCCCCACTCCCCCGCCGATTGTGCTAGCCTGCCCAATGGCCACCCTAGCTTGAGAGGAGAAAGGAGGTGGGGTGTCTGGACAGTGAAGCCCGGGGGCCTTTGGTTGAGGGATAGGCATCACTGCAGGGTGCTGCAGGATGAAATGGCAGGGTGAGCTTTGTGGGGAGAGAAGACGGCTGCTCAAGGGAGGAGGGCAGTCCTGCTGCGAGATCCCTGGGAAGAAACAGAGGATTTTCCAAGGCCATCAGATAGAGATGGGTGGAGTGCAGAAGCATGGGGGGTTGGGGGTGGAGAGAGAGCGAGAATCACTGGCAATGGAGTAGAGTGGCAAGGGGCACTGCATGGATAGGACAGTGTGCGTGTGTGTGTAGGAATTGCTCACTCGTCTGTCTGCTCACTCACCCCGCTGGCACTGCAAGAGCGGCAAGTGGCAGCGGCAGGGCAGGTGGGTGATGGGGGACACATGTCATTGCCCTTGCCACCAGCTTATTGCCCTAGGTGGCCATTTGCCTGGCTTTAATGGGTGGCCCAGCCTTGCATGCCTACTGAGCGAGCAGATGGGGGGAATGAGGGGAGTGTGCCTTGCGCCTGGGCTACTGATTGGGTAAACCAGCAACTGCCTTCACCTGCCATTAACTCTGCTTCCACAGACAGGCAGCAGATGTGGGGGTGTGATTGGGAACCAGGGGGCATCTGCCTTGTCCCTCCTGGTTCTGGGGGGTGTGTGTTCATGTTGGCATTTCCTTTGAGGCTGGCTGGCGGCTGCAGCTGCTCTCTTCTCCCCTTCCTTCCCTGCCTTGTGAGCAGCAGTTTTGGGGCATTGGGACAAAGTTCAGTGCCTTTGTCAGTGTTGGGGTTGCCAGGAAGGGGTTAACTGCAGGCTTAAAGGAGCTTAAGCTCTCTACCAGTCAGGGAGCTGCAAAGCAGGACTGCAGCTTGGAGCCCTCTGATTGGTCTCTTTGAGTCACATGATCATCCCTGGCCACTCACAGGGCTGCCGCCGCCAGGGGCAAGGCTGGAGGACCAACATTGCAAGCAGTGGCTGCCTGCCCTGAAGAAACCCCCCTAATGGTGATCGTAATGGTAAAGCTATACAGCGAGGCTATTCACACGACCAGGAAACAGGGTAACCCCCTGAGCCCAGCTGTAACCCCATTTCTAACCTCACCGCAAACACATGAGCACATGGTGAAGCCTTGGCAGGGAGCTCAGGGGTTACAGCTGGGCTCAGGGGGTTACCCTGTTTCCTGGTCGTGTGAATAGCCTTGCTGTATAGCTTCTCCTCCAGACTAGAAAGGAGGTAGGTGTATCTAAGATCTGCAAAAAATGTGCATGGCCACCAGTGGGGGAAGTGGGACCATAACAGAAGAAAAATCTTCTTCATGTGCTACATGGCCAATGGGGAGGTATGCCCGAGGCAGCAGTATGGTGAAAAGGCTTGTAGACCTGACCCTGACTAAGGCCACTGGGACAGAAGCAGGATCATACCCCAAGCTCCCATGCCACTTTGCAGCAGCCAGTAATCCCATGAACCTTCTCTATCTGTAGAGTCACTGAGGATGGGAGAATGTTTGATCTCCAATTACATTTTAAGGGGCTCCAGTTTTGCTTAGGGGGTGGGGTGGGGGCTGATTCTGCTGCTTATTTTACAACATCTGAAGCCCAATATTTTGAGCCACACATCTGTAGAAAAGATGACACAAGGAAAGATGGAATTAATGGAGATTTGGCTGGTTCCCTGGAGGTCCATCACAGAAACACATATTCTCCATCTAATGTCTTCTGATCTTTCAGCAGGGGGAAATGAAAAACAACAACAAACACTTCACACAGCTGCTGAATTACACAATATTATGCCATGGGAGGAAAATCTTTGCAATTCCCTATGGTGCTCAGCTGATACTCTGGAACGTGTGGCATATTGCAAGGCTTGTTTAAATGTGCGCATCTGTGGAAAAAGTGCTGTTCACAAAAATGTTGCTGACTAGAGAGATGAATTCATAGTATCTATCTAACATAGGAAAACACCCACATTTTAATAATGCCACACATTTTCTTCTCATCAAACTGGGGAGATTGTAAGGAGCTCTGATATGAGCTCCTGGGGTAGTGGGCAACAAAATGGCAAATGAAGTTCAGTGAAAGTGTAAAGTTATGCATATTGGGGCAAAAAAAACCCCCAATATATGTTGATGGGGTCTGAGGTGTTGGTGACTGACCAGGAAGCGAATCTTTGGATTGTTGTGGACAGCTCATTGAAAGTGTCAACTCAGTGTGCAGCAGATGTGAAAAAGGCAAATTCCAAGCTCAGAATTATTAGGAAAGGGATTGGAAATAAAACTGCTAGTATCATAAGGCCCTGATACAAATCTATGATGCAGCCACATTTGGAGTACTGTATACAGTTCTGGACAACCTATCTCAAAAATGATATGATAGAACTGAAAACAGGTGTAGAAGAGGACAACCAAGGTGATCAAGGACCTACAGCATCTTCCTTATGAAGTAAGGCTACAACACCTGGGGCATTTTAGCTTAGAAAAAAAGATGATGGCTTTAAGAAAGACTTAGACAAATTCATGGAGGTCTATCAATGACTTTGGAGAGGAGAGCTGGTCTTGTGGTAGCAAGCATGACTTGTCCCCCTAGCTAAGCAGGGTCTGCCTTGGTTGCATCTGAATGGGAGAGTAGAAGTGTGAGCACTGGAAGATATTCCCCTCAGGGGATGAAGCTGCTCTGGGAAGAGCAGAAGGTTTCAAGTTCCCTCCCTGGTTTCTCCAAGATAGGGCTGAGAGAGATTCTTGCCTACAACCTTGGAGAAGCCACTGCCAGTCTGTGAAGACAATATTGAGCTAGATAGACCAATAGTTTGACTCAGTATATGGCAGTTTCCTGTGTTCCTATGTACTAGTTGGATGGCTATAGGCCACCCCCAGCTTCAGAGGCAATATGCCTCTAAATACCAGTTTCAGGGGAGCAACAGCAGGAGAGAGGGCATGCTCTCTTGCCTGTGGGCTTCTCAGAGAAACCTGGTGGGCTACTGTGTGAAAAAAGGATGCTGGACAAGATAGGGCTTGGGCCTGTTCCAGCAGAGCTGTTCTTATGCTCAAATTATATCCAAATATAATATTACTTAAAGTTGAAGCAGTTCCACCTTGATTAGGAGGTCACCTTGGCACATTGCGGCCCTCCCAGTTTGAGGCTCTGAGAAGAGTATTCCCACTTTGCCCTAACTTTATTCAAAACTGTTGCTTCAGTCCAGGACCAAAGCCTTTTCACCCCCACCATTCAAAAGTACTTACTGAACAAGAGAGGAGGCAGGCTGAAGTTAGTTCATCTTTTTCCCAGCAGCAAGGAAGCAGCAGCAGTGGCAGCTTGCGATTTAAAACAACTTCTGACAAGGTTTCCTCTGCAGTCCTAGAATGGTGTGGCTGCTCCTGTGAATAGTAGTCTTTTTGGAGACCACAAGAGAAACTGCCAGAAGAATTGCAAGCCACTTCTGCTCCCTTACTGCTGGAAGCAAGATGATCTACCTTCAGCCTGCCTCCTGCTCTCTGTCCAGTCATACCTTTGGGGGCTGGGGAAGTGGTAAGGGGGTGGGCTGAAGCAAAGCTTTGGCAGCCTTCCCAGATGAGCTCAATCTGATTTGAT
The DNA here is from genome assembly GCF_027244095.1 of Hemicordylus capensis. NCBI lineage: Eukaryota > Metazoa > Chordata > Lepidosauria > Squamata > Cordylidae > Hemicordylus > Hemicordylus capensis. The sequence continues at coordinate 80,535,041 of NC_069662.1, read as the reverse complement.
TTGGGCTTGATGATGGTTTGGTTTGGACCGAATCAGGCCCAGTCCAAATAGACTGCTGAAGCTTCACATAGCCCTAATATTTAGCATGTATATAGCACTTTTGACTGCTCAAAGTGCACTGCATGTATTATCTTCTTCTAATCTTTACAATGGAAGCCACCTAATGGCACAGTGGGGAAATGACTTGATTAGCAAGCTAGAGGTTGCCAGTTCAAATCTCTGCTGGTACCTATATCGGGCAGCAGCGATATAGGAAGATGCTGAAAAGTATCATCTCATATTGCGCGGGAGATGGCAATGGTAACCCCCCTTCTGTATTCTGCCAAAGACAACCACAGGGCTCTGTGGTTAATGTGGTTAATCTTAAACCACAGGGCTCTGTGGCTAATCTTATTTATTTATTTATTTATTTATTATTTCTCTCTGTAAAACCGCTTTGGAAACTTGTGTTGAAAAGCAGTATATAAATATTTTTTTTGTTGTCTCCAGGAGTCAACACCGACTCGATGGCACACTACCTTTAATCTTTACAACAGCCCTGTAAAGTAAGAATTATTATCCCAATATCACGATTGAGGGATTGAGTCTGAAAAGCTATCACTTGCATAAGGCCATCTAGTGAGTTCATGGCAGAGGTAAGATTTGAATTGGGGAGTTCCTGATTCATAGCTCAGCATCTTAGCCATTACGCTATACCTACAAAAGCTAGAGTCGGTCAGAGTTTTGTTAACATTGGCAATATTCAGTTGCTAAACAACTCATTCTGAATAATCTCTAGCTGTGTGCAGATGACATATGTGTGGACAATGAACATGTGGAAGGGATGGGAGAGGGATTGTGCCCTCTGGCTCCACCTCTAACTTCTATGCATTCTTCTGCCCTTATTATGCACAGAGCCCTACACATCATGTTGTCTGTCATACAGATTGTATGGAAATAGCCCATGGATAGATTCTGTTCAGATGAATGAGCTCTTCAAGAGTAGAGCCAGGTCCTGGTCTCCCTGCATAGGTAGGTCATATGTACCAGACATATGTATCCCTTGGCAATAGAGACATAAATGTGATATGCATGCATAATCAATAGGTTTTCAGAGGTTCAGAGACCATGCTAGAAGAAAAAAGGCAACAATCCTCATAGGAAAGAACGGTTAGATTCACAGTGACCACTGCTGCTGGTTGCAGGTCTTCCTTGTAGTTTGCATTTCAGTGGGAGTGAAGAATGTCCTTACTTCTGTACCTTTTGGAGGGCTGTGTGGCTGCCTGTGACGTGTTCAGAGATACACAATAACAAATGATCATCAGCTGCAACAATAGATGGTGCTTGTCCCTTGCTGCTTAGTAGGGTTGGGTGAGTGACTGAGAGCACTGACACCTAGATGGTCCTCCTGTTCTCATTGGGAAAGTTTTAATTGACACCACCTCTTTTGCTGGTGTAACATGATGCCATACATGTTAATTACACTAGATGAGTGATTTTCAAACTTTCTACACTGACTTTTCTGCCAATTAATTCCTGTATGTCTACCACAAATCTCTTGTATACCAGAGAGGATTCTGGGAAATGTTCTGGGGCACATACTTGGTTCTCATGGTGCATTGATTAGTCTCTCACCATCACACTGTGTGAATTGACAAGTGGTGGCAGCACAGAAGAAAGTGGGGGGAGGGAAAAAACCCCCGAGGGAGGCACAGAAGGGCTAAAGTACATTTATGGGTGGGTGAGCTGTGTCCCACAAAATAGATTTCTGAAACAGAAATGGGGGGCAGGTGAGAGAGCAAACCTTTTGTCGCCTCCCCTGGAGAGGTTCCTGCTGAAAGGGTGCCTCAGAGCACATGCTGGGTTCCATCCATCCAAAGGTTCTCTTTTTCTGCAGGAAAGAGTCTTACTCCAGAGAACATTGGGATGCAACCCACTGTTCCACACCTGCAGCTGTGTATTGTAAGGAAGATCAGTAGTGACGGGCAACCTGTCTTGCTAGGAAGCTTGTTCACCATTATATGGCCTTCTTATTGAGGACTCCCCAACACAATTCTATGGAAACTCTGGATTTCTCAGAACAGTTTGAAAACCACTGCACTGACTCTAGCTGTTCTGAAGTTGTTTACCATGGAAAGCAAAGGTCTTTGTGTCATGTTTTGCTGTAGTATGCTACTGTTACATCAATATTAATGATTAATATAAAAGAAGTCAAATTATTTTTGTATACTGACATACAAATGATGGGATTAAAATCAGTTTAAGATAAATAGGTTATAATAAATGAGAAATATGAAGATACTGGAACACTTTTTTTAAAGCAAGTGAAATGTTAATTAAAATGGGATGGTCATAAAATATGCAATGTAGGATGAATGTTAGATGGCCTAGAATAAATCAGAATGGGAATAGGTGATGAACCAATAAATCAAAGGAATAATGACATAGAGATTATCCAGTGTCTGGAACAGCAACGAGTGCACCACTTTGAAAGAGGATAAGAGGACACGTAGATTGCCACATTTCCACTGAATCAGTCTCATATATATGAAGGCATTGTGGTGTGTTTTCCCTCCTTGATTAAGCACTCTAAAAAGACCTTTTGAAAGAGGCTTAATTTTAAATCTAAATCCACAATGATCAAATTACAATTGAAGTTTTTGCAACAAGCTAGAGAACAAAATGTTCCTATGGAGTCCAGAAAAATAGTCATTGGCATTAGGGTTTCCATGCACTCTAGGGCATATCTAGATGATCAGTCTATGCATGACAATGTATCCCATTTTATCAAAAGTGAAATACTCTCAGAACTCTGCTGGATGTTTAGATCCTCAACATTAACATACAGACAGCCAGAAATACGGGAGGAGCTGCTTCCTTATATTATCTCATTTTTATCCTATATGTTCTGTAACTCTCAGTGTGGAGAGCATTTTTCTCCACAAGCAGTGTGGAGAGCCTGCAGAGCTTGTGCGGGGAGAGTGGGCTTGACCCACTCTCCCTGCACATGTGCATTTTGCCCTCCCTGGGCAGCCAGATCGACTGCTCACAAAATTACTGGCTCTGTCATATAGCCAGTAGGGGAGGCAGGGATCGGGGGCCGCCTGGTCCTCAGAAGTCCCAGAATGCCCTGTGCGAGTGCAGGGCATTCTGGGGAGACCGACTCCAGGAGGCTTGTTGTAGCCTCCCAGTCAGGGGTCTCCTCATGAGTCACCGCGGTGCGGCATCTCATGATCGAGAAAGCGGGGTTAGCGGAATGTGTTCTGAGTGTAGATTATCTGGTAACATATGAGATTCTCAATGACAAACCATGAATCCACTTTCATTTGCTACCAGAGAATCTACACTCAGAAAACCTTAGAAACAACAAAAACCAGTACCCCATGGGTTAGCAACCCATGGGAGTGGTTGGCACCCTCTGTGCCCTACACCACCACTTGCTCTGGACCACCCCAGCACCCCCCAAGTGCAGTTATGGGGCTGCTGACACCTCCACACTTCTTTATGGCGAAAAACATTAAAGACACGTAAACTTCAAAAATCACTTAAAAATCAGCCCTTTGCCCAATTCCTTTCAAATAATTCTGATAACTTCCTTGCCCCCCTTGGGAACTACCACCCACCACACTCTGCTCTAGGCCACCCTTTCCCCCCGATGTGAAGCTATACATTTTCTGCAATCCTCATTATTTCCTATGAGGAATTCAAAAATACTTGTAAAATTCACCAATAATCTGAGGAGTGTCCGATTGCCTTGGGGTTTTGTGAGTGGTAGGCACCCTGGGTGCCCCTAGATACTTTTGTGCCCCTAGATACTCCACAATAGGGGATAATGGGCTGGTTTGGGTCCCATTATACCCTATGAGAAAAATAATTAAAAATATTTCAAATATTCATTAAAAAAATCATAGGAGTGTCTGATTGCTTTGGGGTGTGGGTGGTTGTTGGCACTCATGGGTGCTCCAAAATATGGAATAATGGGCTGGTTTGAGTCCCATTATACCCTATGAGAAAAAATAAAAATAAAATTCAAAAATTCATTTAAAAAATCATACAAGTGTCTGATTGCTTTGGGGTTTGGGTGGTAGGTACCCATGGGTACCAGCTACCACCCCTTCCATTTTTGGATGTTCAAACTGGTTCAAACCAGTTCAAACCGGTTTGAAACAGTTCAAATTCAAACTGAACCGGGGGGGGTGAGCAAAACCAAAACCGAACCTCCCTCTCCTGGTTCAAACCCAGTTCGAATTCAAACTGAACCAGGCAAACCAGTTTTGTGCACATCCCTAATACTTGCTGAAGATTCCAAAGAGAGGTGATGGGTTTTTTGGGTTCAGGGCATCAAGAGAGTGTCTGAGTGAGCTCTTATTGTCAATGGCTACTAGTTTGGTGGCTGTAGGCCACCCCCAGCCCCAGAGGCAAGATGCCTGTAAATAACAGTTGCAGGGGAGCAAGAGAGAGGGCATGCCCTTACCTCTTGCCTGTGGGCTTCTCATAGGCATCTGCTGGGCCACTGTGTGAAACAAGATGCTAGACTAAATAAGTACTGGGCCCAACCCAGCAAGTCTGTTCTTATTTTCTTAGGAGTGAAAAGAGCTGAGGGGAAAAAGGTGGCTCAGGAAGGAGAGAGCAAGGGCAGACACATTGGAGCTGATCTCTGTGGAAGGCTGAGGGAGAGCAGGTAATGTAGCTCCAATCAAGAAGCCTTCAGGAAGTTTCAGGGAATCTTTCAGGCCCAGGTCCCTGGTCTTGTCTTCAGCAACTGAAAACTGCCACAGAATCTTCAGTGCTTGACTGTCAACCACCAACTGAAAACCAAGAGCTGACTGGAAGAAGGGGGATTAGTCACTTTATTCTGGAGCTTGTGTTACATTTGCTCCAGGGAAGAAAGGGAATCTGGCTTGTGGGTTCAATTGGGACTAGAACTAAGACCTGGCTGGCATTTAACCAATCCCTTCATCCTCTTCAGTATATTTATTCTTTTCCTTTAATCCCTGACTGAAAAATTGTGAAGTTACTGAACAAAGGTGTGTGTGTGTGTGTGTGTGTGTGTGTGTGTGTGTGTGTGTAAACCTGAAGTCTATGAGGTCATTCACATAATCAAAAACTGTGTTCTACCAGGTTTGGGAGCTGTGTGTGCTCCCAGCTTTTGGTTGTGTGGAATCAAGGTAAGAGGAAAACCTAGGTAGCTTTTCCTCCTACCTTGCTTCCACACAATGGAAAATTGGGAGCACGCACAGCTCTCAAACTTGGGCAGAATACAGTTTTTGATTCTGTGAATGACCTCTGTATCTCACCAGTGATTAAAACCATGTCCTTGCCCTATTACCACCTACTACTGAAAGGAATTTTATATTAAGAATAATATTAAGAATAATAAGAAATTGGTGCCAGTGGAAATATATAAAGTGGATAGAGGTGATAGTAAGGTTTTAAGATGAAGGAACTCTTCACAATAAACATCAAAACCTGGTAGCTGGGCCCAATTGCTCAGGTTTTTCTCAGTTGCCAGGAGAGAGGGCAGTGATCAAGTGGGAAAGGCCCACACTGTTAGTCCAATCCATGTGACTGGGATAGTCACACATTATCACATGGGATTGTGTGATATGGTATGAGATTGTACCATGGGCAAGTGGCTCCTACATGACTTGGTATGTTTATGAAGAGAACCCTAGTCCATACACTCTAGGTGGAAAGCAGTAGGCTTGTTATATGCATGATTGTATGTACTGTATGTACAGATGCAAGGAGGGTACATGTACAGCCTGTAGGCCTGTGTGCTGAAGTTCTGAAAATCTGGATTACAGGATACACACCACTGTGGGGAAGCCTGCTGCATAGAAACTCACAGAATATATATGCTCCCATACTTAAGCTACAAAGCAGGAGAACACTCTATTCAGCAAACAACTTTTTGAGACGTATCAAACTGGTGTGGTGGAGGGAGATAGTGGTGCCATTGGTGATCATGTATATATCAGAGCGATCTCTTAGGTGCTGTATCACTTGCGCAACCACCTTTCATTTGCCAATGGCTACAGTGGTAATAGCTCTTATTATTGGGAGGAAATGTGAATGTTCTCAGTAACAACAAGGTGTAATATGTGCTTAGGAAACAAGCATTACTGACTCACTGCAAGTCACCTAAGTAACACACACTTTAGAAGAGCAGTGGGCAGGCTTAAGACTTCCAGGAGCTTCTCTCTCTTTTTGTTATTGCCAGAACTCTGGGAGCTACCAGTATGAAATACTAGCTTGTGGAGTATTTTAGTCACAAAATGGCAGCTTGTACAAACATTTACATCAACAGAATAAGGAATTTTAAACATCAAGATGGCTGCATTCCAGGATAATTTTGCTGCAAGACAGGAAGGGAGCAAGAGAGGCTGCTTTGTGTTCGTATGTGTGTGTGCGTGTGGTGACTGGAGAGAAATTAATGGGAGATAAAGTAAAAGCAACTCTGAGCACCCAAAGAGAGAGATTAAAATGATGAGGTCATACCTCCTAGGGGTGTGCACAAACCCCAAATTGCATTCAGCTCAAATTCAAATCAAATTAAAACCAAACTATATGCCACTGAACCATTTTGGCCGACTGACTGGCTGGTTGGGTCCATTTGACCGAACCGGTTTGGTGGTTTGAGCAGCAATACTTGTAAAGGGAATCTGGTGAGGTATTAGGGTGTGCAATTTCTAACCATGGATGTGTGGAGTCCAGAACTGTGCCGCTGCTGTGCAGGTAGTCTGCTTTAAAGAGAGATCACTGGTGTTCGGGTTGCACTGTGGGGCAGTGAGTAGCAGCGCTGGGTGGTAAACAGTGAGCACCTTAGACTACTTTTCTCACTGCTCCCCTTTGATGTCAGATGTCAGACTGGTCCGCTTGAACCGGGCTATCAAACTGCTGAACTGGCCCAGTTCAATGTGAACCGATTAAACTTTGAATGGTTCATGCACACCGCTAATACCTCCACTCAGCCAGTCAGTCAAACTTGCATTATTGGCTGGAAAGGACAGGAGGGGAAATAAGCCCACATGCCTGGAGAGCCACTCAGATAAGCCTGAGAGCTACCACTAGCTCCCGAGCTACCTAACACCTGCTCTTGCCCTTGAATATGGCTAAACTTCCAGATTTTTCTCAGGACAGAATTTGAAGTTCAGCCATATTCTGAAGGCTCTGCTACTTGGATAATTTGGAGGGAAGCATATTTCTTTAAGCACTGTAGCAGATTATAGCCTTTGTCTCAGAGCTAGCTCACTTGAGGGAAAGAAATGCTGAATCATCCCTGCTGAGCTGCCTGGCTAATGATACTGATACAGAATAGTATCAGTAGGTTCAAATGTTGCTGCCACCACCCCTTTTGTCTACAGAAACTCTCTGGGCTTGGGATGGGATAACCCAGAAAAAAGCCTCTCTTAAATTGACTCTTGGACAAGTACAAAAAACATCCACATGCAAGCCTACAAGTGGTGAGAAAACTGATAGCTGCTGAACGTTTGAGGACATGTTTGCACCAGATAAGTTCCCCTTCACCCCCCTTAAAAACCAACTTGGAGAAGCTTGTGAAAAGAAAACAACTAAAAACAGTTTTATTCAATTACTACAACTGCTTCCGTCTCAGGCTTTCTCAGCTTTTAGATACAGTTAAGAATACTTAGTAGGTTTACAAAAATAGGTTGCCTTAATACACTCTTAAATGTTTGTAGAGTCTTTTGCAATGCCCAGGTAGGATGGGTGTAGGCTAGTGTTTCTTATTTTAATTACGTTACAGGTAAACAACAATAGGACAGTATCAGAAATATGCAAAAGCACACACAACAGAGAAATATAATCCCTAACACAAAGTCTGACTGAACAAACTTTCCCCTAGACTAAACTTCCCAAAGCCATAAACCCTGGCTCCTTGCCTTGAACTCACCAAACGCCTGATGAGAATTCAAGATTCCTGCCCTCCTGTCTTTCAAGGATCTGCAGAGTTATTCTCCTGCAGCCAACCTTCATGACCTCATGTCCTTCTCAGCATCTCCAGCCTAGCTTCTTCCCTAACAAATAACTCCCTTCTTTCTGGTAACAGCTCTCTAGGTCCCACACACCTGTGGTGCTGATTGGCTGAGCCCTAGAGTTCACCAGCCTGTCAGTCAAGACAAGGGTTCACTTATGGTTAACACTTTAGAGGGAGAGGAGGCTGGTCACTACAAGCACATATAATAGTAATGGGGGGGGGCAATATTATACAAGATCCAGAGACCTGTTCTTGGGTACAATTAAAGTTAAGCAGTATGGGGAGGGAAGCAATGTATTTTAAGAGTAATTGTAGTGATTGTGTAGCTCATAATAAAACAATAGCAATCTTATCAGCATGAGACAGACTTTCCCCCTCAAAGCAAAGGGATTGGATCCTTTGGCACTGCTTGTAAGCATGCTAATGCAAGAGCACGTACCAATGTTTAAAGAATCTATAATCAAACAAGACCTTTAACACTTAGAAGAGATTCTCTCTGTGTGAAACATAAAAGCTTCTGGCATCACTTGTTCCAAATAATAGAAATTTGCTGTTTTGAAATTCTGTCATATGTAGGAAAAAGAGAAAAAGAATGAACAAAAACGAGCATCTGAGGTTCTTCAGGGAGTGATTCCAAATGACAAAGGAACAAAAGATGTGATCAACTGATACATTAAATCAACTGCTAAAATTTAAAAAAGGATGGTGAAAATAGAGAGCCTATGTGTTAAGCATCCACTTTTGATCTGATGTACTTAAATTGCTAGTAAAAGAATGTGGCAGGCTATAATCTCCGCTAAATTGAACCAGATTATTCACAGTGCAATCCTAGACATGTCTACTCTGAAGTAAATCCTAATGAGTATAGTGGGACTTTCTCCCATAGAAGTGTGTATAGAACTGCAGTCAGGAGGCTTTAGGGGTTGATCTCTAGTAAATATCGGGGCTATCCTGACGATTGGCAAAAATTGGGCTAGGAGAGCCTAGCCCAATTTTTGCTCAGAACCACTGGGCTCAGCTGCGAGCCTGGTGGTTCTAGAGTGGGTAATCCACTCAAGAACCCCTGCCCCAAAACCAGGTTTGCGGAGCGAGTGCTCCACAAACCTGGTTTTCTGGATTGTGAGTAGCCGCGTTGCGGCTTTGCGCCGTGCCTTCTCATGAGTAGACTCCCAGAGGGGAGGCGAAAAGCCGCCTCCCAACTCCGGGGGTCTCCCCAGTATGCCCTGCACACTCGCGCAGGGCATACTGGGGCTTCCGGTGGCTGCATGGCCCCCGAGCTCCCCAGCCCCTGCCAGTTCCATCATGGAGCCGGCAATCGTGTGGGCGGCTGATCCGGCCACCCAGGGCTCCCTGCCCGATCGTCTTCCCGCAGTTTTGGAAAAAGCGGGTCTCACGGATCGTGAGACCCGCCTCATCATCTCATTAGAGAACTCTCTATATGCTTTATGATCTCTTATACAGATGCATCTTCAAGTATATCATTAGAAGCATCAATAATTATGAATTCTCTTTATTGGCGTTTCATTCATTAATTTGTCTAGTTTACATTTTTATCCTGCAATACTTAGCTTAAATAAGGCATGCAAAATATTTTCAAATGATTGAAATAAGAACAAGACATACTAGGGGTGTGCAATTTCATTCGAGGTCAAATTGGTTTGCGTTGAACTGGGGGCAATTCGAAGATTTGACCTTGAACTGAATCACCCTCAAAATAGAGGGCCCAATTCACGGTCAAAGCAAATCACCCCGATTTGACCCGAATCGATTCGAGTGATTCAAATGACATTTTGAGGTCCATTTTGCTGGGGAAACTGTCTCAAAATGGTGCTTTTTTCTGGAGAGAGCTAGTCTACCAATTGGGGTCAGAGGGTAGACGAGCCCTCCGCTCCAGTGCATCTGCCCACTTAGAAGACTAATCTATCTGGGTAGAACAGTCCTCTGAAGTAGGCAGACACAAGAAGTCTGGACCAGAGGGCTGGTCTACCCACAGACTCCAATTGGTAGATCAGCTATCCCTGGGGAGGGGGAAGAAAAGCAATTTTGAAGCTCATTTTTCAGCAAAAGGGTATCAAAATGGTGCTTGAATCACCCAAATTGATTCGGGTTAATTGAGGGTGATTTGTTGAGACAGCTGGCCAAGCTGGCTGTTCTTTACAAATCAATTTTATGGTTCTGACATTCGATTTGACTTTAAATCAAATTGCAGAATTTGATTCATGAACACCAGTAAGAGACACTGAGACACAAGACAGGACTTGGAGTGCTAATGAAAAATTTAGATATCTGGTTCATTACCTAATCCTGCTAGTTCAGTAAGCTAGTGCAGTAAACAAAAGGGGCACTGCTCTCAACTCAGATATTCTGAAAGATTTTGTTTCTTCAGTTGTTTAAGTCTATCTTGCATTGATAGAAGAAGTCCTGAGACCAACAGGCAGTGCTTCAATTGCAGCCCCCCATGAAGCCTGCCCCCTAGCTTTTGTGCTGACCGACTTAGATATTGGACCGGGTCTCACGATCAGTGAGACCCGGTTTAGGGCGCTGAGTGGGCAGGGAGCCCTGGGTGGCCGGATCAGCCGCCCACATGATGGCCGGCTCTGAGACGGAGCCGGTGGGGGCTGGGGAGCTCGGGGGCCGCGCGGCCCCCGGAAGCCCCAGTATGTCCTGCGCTAGCGCGCAGGACATACTGGGGAGACCCCTGAGCCAGGAGGCTGCTTTTAAGCATCCCTGCTGGGGGTCTACTCGCGAGTAGCCACGACGCAGAGCTGCACCGTGGGTACTCACGAGCAGATAGCCCAGGTTTGTGGAGCACTCGCTCCGCAAACCCGGGCTAACGGGCGGGCTACAGGAGCAGGTTAGCCGCTCCAGAACCACCAGGCTCGGCTGCGAGCCTGGTGGTTCTGATGATCACAAAAATCGGGCTAGGATTTTCCTAGCCCAATTTTTGTGATCATAAGAATAGCCCCCTTGTTTTTAAACTACAGAAGGACCATGGTTTTAATTAAACTGTGGGAAAGAGTCAGGGGATGGTGTTTGTGGATTACTTTAAGGGCCTCTGTGTTTTCTCTCATAATTCAAGCACTGCCAACAGGTGTCTAGATACTTTCAGAAGCAAAAAAAGGTAACTGGGAGAGACAGTTTCCTGATCTGGAATGGGATGGCAATCCTACAGTAATCACTTCTTTAAACAATCACTTGTCTGGTTGTCTGGGATGAGTAATTATATTGGCCCCACACCAATGAAGACACAAGACAGAACTTGGAAGAAAAGGGCCATAACTGTATTCAAATTCAGCTGCCAATTAAGACAGCAATGGGAATTGGGGCTCCACTCCCTCAGCAGTGTGGAATCTAATCTAAAGCAAAAGCCCAGCTGCAAGTTTCCCAGCTTAAATTTGTATCAAGTGATTATACCCTGAGGATCTACACATGAACCATGCGTATAGCCCAACCGGGCTCTGCGAGCAGGTTGAGCAGGCGCGCAGACCTGGGCAGCTGGATCGGCCACCCACACAATTACCAGCTCCTTCACAGAGCCAGTAGGGGTGGGAGGGACCGGGGGCCATCCAGCCCCCAGAAGTCCTAGGATGCCCCACGCAAGTGCACGGGGCATTCTGGGGAGACCCCTGAGGCTGGGAGGCTTGTTGTAGCCTCCCAATCAGGGGTCTACTCACGGGTTGCCATGGCGCGGAGCCGCGCTGTGGCATCTCACGATTTTGCAAATGGAATCAGTGGAGTGCTTGCTCTGCTAGCCTCGTTTAATGGGAAGGCTACTTTGGCAGCCTAGCTGCCATTGAACCACCAGGCCTACCTGCATGCCTGGTGGTTCTCACGATGGCGTGGTGGTAGAACTGGGTTGGGCTCCCTTAGTCCGGTTCCCCCCCATTGTGAGAATAGCCCCCCTGACTCAGAGCAGCATCATAGCCCTGGGTCAAGGTACAGGTAGATAACATGGACCCCCCCACACACCAAAGCTGTGCAGCCTTTAAGGTTGATGGTGCTCCCCTCCTCTGATTAGAAGGCCACAACCATGCCTCCCTGAGTCATGAAACATCTAGGGAACTTATTAGAATTCTTTATCATGCCAAACGTGTGCTGTAGGTTGTTCACCAATAAGCTGACGCAGGTGTCCACAGAACCACACTGCACCTGCCAGTTGTGACCAGGAAACCGAACTAACTAAGGAGAACAAAAATTTCCTCAACATAGCCAGTTCATGGAGAGTCCTTCCCATAATCAGTAAGAGACCACACTGTGCTTCAGGGAGGGCAGAAAGGATGACTCTCTGAAGCCAAATGAGAGCCTGGGCAGGTGCAAGCATGAGCATCGAGCTTGCCCCTGCCTACTACAGGTCAAAACTCCCCTCCCAACTTGTGCTTCAACATTCTGGGTGGGGGCAGATGTGCCATGCCCATGATGAACACAGTGACCAGCAACAATCTGCAGGCAACCAGACCAGGAAGCTTTTGTGCAATTGAAGAGAGTTGTTTGTTTTTTGCAGACTTTCAGAATGTTACAGATGATTCCACCAAGATATATTTGGACAAGCATGCTATAACTCTTTCGGGTAGTGAAATCCAAAACTGATTGTGAGGAGCTCCAAAAGGATATCTCCAAACTGAGGGAGTGGGCAACAAAATGGCAAAAGCAGTTTAATGTTCGGAAGTGTAAAGTGATGCACATTGGGACGAAAAACCCCAACTTCAAATATACCCTGATGGGATCTGAGTTGTCGGTGACTGACCAGGAGAGGGATCTTGGGGTCATGGTGGACAGCTCATTGAAAGCGTCGACTCAATGTGCGGCAGCTGTGAAAAAGGCCAATTCCATGCCAGGGATTAATAGGAAGGGGATTGAAAATAAAACTAATATTAAAATGTCCTTATACAAAACAATGGTGCGGCCACACCTAGAGCTGGGTCTCATCATCCACGACACCTGGTTTCTTTGGGTGAGCGGGGAGAGCGGGCTAGGACTCACTTAGAGCTAAGAGCTCTAAGCTTAGCTTAGAGCTAAGCACGCTCTCCCCGCTTACGAGTGGAGAGGGAGCCCTGGGCAGCCAGATCGGCCACCCACATGATTGCCGGCTCTGAGATGGAGCCGGTGGGGGCTGGGGAGCTCAGGGGCCGCACAGTCCCCGGAAGCCCTGGTATGATCTACGCAAGTGTGCAGGGCATACTGGGGAGACCCCCAGATTTGGGAGGTGGCTTTTCGCCTCCCCTCTGGGGGTTTACTTGTGAGTAGGCATGGTGCGAAGCTGCACCACGGCTACTCACGATTTTGAAAACCTGGATTGGGGAGCGCTTGCTCTGCAAGAGCGCTGGTTTCAGGGCAGGGGTTCTTGAGCGGGTTACTAGGCTCTCCTAACCCGATTTTTGCAGATCGTCTGAATAGCCCCCTAGAGTACTGCATACAATTCTGGTCATGACATCTAAAAAAGGACATTGTAGAACAAGAAAAAGTGCAGAAGAGGGCAACCAAGATGATCAGGGGCCTAGAGCACCTTTCTTATGAGGCAAGACCACAACACCTGGGGCTTTTTAGTTTAGAAAAAAGATGACTGCAGGGAGACATGATAGAGGTCTATAAAATCATGCATGGTGTAGACAAAGTGGATAGAGTGAAATTCTTCTCCCTCCCACCCAACACTAGAACCAGGGGTCATCCCATGAAATTGATTGCCAGGAGGTGTAGGACCAACAAACAGAAGTACTTTTTCACATAACACATAATCAACTTGTGGAATTCTCTGCCACAGGATGTGTTGACAGCCAACAACCTGGATGGTTTTAAGAGGGGTTTGGGTAACTTTATGGAGGAGAGGTCTATCATCGGCTACTAGTTGGAGGGTTGAAGACCACCTCCAGCCTCAGGGGCAGGATGCCTCTTACTAGCAGTTGCAGGGGACTGACAGCAGGAGAGAGAGCATGCCCTCAACTCCTGCCTGTGGCTTCCAGCGGCATCTGGTGGGCCACTGTGTGAAACAGGATGCTGGACTAGATGGGCTTTGGGCCTGATCTAGCAGGGCTGTTCTTATGTTCTTATACAATTTTTATGGACTAAGAAGTTTCTCAGTATTATTTGCAACGTTGTACTCAAACATAGTTATCCTTTCTGTTGAGGTAATAACATGCAAAATGTTTCCTTCTTATCTATCTTACTTGTGGAATGTCAGCAAAATCCAAGTATGAGGATCTTCTTGTAGTAATGCAAGATCTTTTTATGCAGAAATTTTGTGACCATCAGTGGACTAAGGATTATTGTTTTTAAATGAAGTTACACGTAATAGACTTTGAAGGTAGATTCAAAAATCTAAACAACTGCATAAACAAACACTGATTTGTATTTGGTAGCTCACAGGAACAGAATGTCTGGTTGCTCTTTTTTGCTACTATTTTTTAAAAATACAATTTCATTTGAGAGAAGAACACAAAAATTCTTATGATACTTTATTAACTTTTGAAGAATATTGCACACATAAAATAAATGAGGTTTCAAGAGCTATGTTTTTTTTTATATAAAGAAACACCATTAGGGAGAAATCTCTAAGGGATATGCTGCTGATCTTAGAATATTCACAGTCAGTCCTGTAGTTTGGAATAAGCTAAACTCTATGATAAAATATCAGATAAATTGTAGTTCTAGGGACACAAATATGGTTGAAGAAAGATTGTTGGAGGCTACAGAGCTCCGTCTGACAAAAATGTAGACATATATGCCCAGAGACCGTATATGCCTGGAGTCATATACGCCTGGAGATGTCTATATCAGGCAGTATAGAAATATGATTAAATAAATAAATAATGAAATAAATAAATTTACCAAATTTTCTAAATAAGTGAAAACCTTTTAAACTGGACCAATCTTTTAAATGGGGTGGCCATATGTCCTCTACTGAAATGACTTGTCCATGTTCTAATCTGGTATTGGCTCACATCTGCTATTTATTTATTTTATTTTTACACTGCCCCAAACTTGTGTCTCTGGGTGGTTTTACAACATAAAACAGATGAAAACAAGAATTAAACAAGAACACATCAAAACAAACTGAAACCGCAATTCTATTTAAAAAGAGTTGGGTGGATACATGGGGAGATTCACACGAGCAGCAGAAACAGGGCTAAGGGAGCCCATCCCCCCCCAATGAGGTTAGCAGAGCAAGTTTTCCGCTAACCCTGGTTTTTTGGTTGTGTGTCTGCTGTGGCTGTTTGCAGCCATGGCGGACTCACTTTGGGAGGGCGGGAGAAGGGGGATCCATGCACTCATGCAGTGCATTACTGGGGCTCTGGGGGGTGGGGTGTGCATGGCAGCGTTTCCTTGTGCCCGTGCCTTGTCCTGCAGAGCTGCTGGACAAGGCACGGCTGGGCACAGGAGTGCCCGAGCAAAACCGCCACTAGTCTGAGCGGGTGATTCACCCGCCCAGGAGGTTCCGTGTGCTAATCTGCAGGGAGGTAAGCATGTTTGGGCTTCCTCTCCACATAACAGGGTAGCCCTTTCCACTTGATTGTGGGAAGAGCTTCAGTATGTCTTTAAAGACCTTTAAAAAGCTATCAGAGGTGGGGAGGCTCTTATTTCAGCAGAGAGAGCATTTCAAAGTCTCAGGGTGGCAACAGAGAAGGCCCACCTCTGAGTAGCCAGCAGAGGAGCTGGTGGCAATTGCAGACAGACCTCTCCAGATGATCTCAGTGGGCAATGTGCTAATAGTAAATACAACATTCTCTTAAATATGAGGCAGCTTTCATCTTTCCAGGTGTGCCAGCCTTTGCCTCCTCTTTTCTTGCTCACTCACCCTCTGCTCTCTTTTCCTCCCCCTTTCCCCACAGGCCACTTTCTTTCACCAGTGACCTTGTGCCAGCTGCTCTGATGTCATTTCCTCTTCCTTCTCCTGGGTAAGCAGGATGGAAAAGTGGTGAGCCACATGCTCCTAGAGGTTGGTGGGGGTGAGGAAAGAGTGGAATGTGCCTCACTGTAGCCCATTGGCTGGGAGGAGAAGAAAAAGGCACACATAATTCAAATGGAGCTGTCCACTGCTGCCTTCCCTTGTGGCTTGTTGCCAGAAAGCAGGACCTTTCCACCACACACTGGAGCTTCTATAGCAGAATTGGAATGGAAGATGTCTCTTATTGCTGCCACACCAGTGCAGCCTCTTTGCACAAGCAAGACCCCACCTCAGCACCACATCTGGGCTCAGCAAGGAAACCTGTGCATGTTGTTTGGAACTGTGTAGCTCAGGTAGCAACAACCCACTTGCTCTCTCCACACATCAGATGGATGGTGTGGATTAGTCCAGCACAGAAACAGCAAATGGAATCACTTGAGGAGACAAGTCACAGCAGGAGGACCAGACAAGCGCAGGAGGGGTGTGTGTAGGTGTAGAGAGGGGGTGGGGGAGAGATTAAGGCTGAAATCCAAAACAAATTTGCCTTTGAACTCAATGGGCCTTACTGCCTATTAAACATCTTTAGGATTGTGCTGAGACAGAAGGGACTGGGATGGAAACTAGAAAGTAAGCACAGTGTGGAAGACCAAGATTTAAAGAAGAAAGAAAAGTCTGGGGACTGGGGTGTAGAGAGAAAGAAAGACAGGCTGTGATTTAGGAATGGAAAAAGAAAGAAAGAAAGAGAAAGGGAACTATTTTACTCCCACCCCACAGGAGCAGAGTGAGGCTGGTGGCAGCCCATGTGTGGCCGCCACTGCGGCCCCCTGGCCCTACCCCCACATCTGAGGTCAGACGCAGAGGCCCGGCTAGCAACGACCTTGTGTCTGATGTCAGATGTGGGGGACGTGGTCTCCCTTCCAAATGGGGTTGCGCAGCCCCGTTTGGAAAGGAGATTGGACCGTGCTGCATTGGACAGCATGGGCCGGAGTGACTCTCCCTGCCTTAAAGGCAGGGTGAGCCATTCCGGCCATGCTGCCAATGCAGCGTGGGCCGATCTCTCTCCTAAATGGGACCGCGTGGTTTGTCCCCCAGGTTGCAAGACTGCACATCCCTTGAAGAATTACATCTCTCAGTTCTTCCAGGCCAGCCACAAAATCCCTGTAGGTCTGAATGTACAGACCTACAGACCTGAATGTGACCTACTTGGTTCCATTGTGCCTTGGATAGTACTGCTCACGCATCGTATAACCTAGCTAGTTCTTCAGGTACATTTTAGCCAAACACATCCACAAACTTGGTTGCTTGTGTATCTCGGGGGTTTGAGGCACATAGAGACAAAAAAAGAGTAGATTGACACAGAACCAGGTAAAAATTGAAAGCTGCCTTTGGTCATAATTATCTATGGGTGTAGAGTGGCATTGTTTTGGCCCTTGGCATTTTCATGGTGAAAACCATATCTACTTCGTATTGAAAGTTATAGTGGAAAAGCATTTTAGCTTTAGACTGGAAGTGAAAATGAGGATTGTTATGGTCTGCAACTGTAGTCCCCCCACCCCTACAGTGAAACATTGTGAAAGGGACCCCAGGGACATTTCAGCTATTCCAACATGGATGAAAACAGATTGCTAGGTTTAGAAAGCTTAGAGCTAACGTGCACCGTATGGTAGCAGGCATGTTTTCCAAGTTTACCACATTTCCCGTATGGTAGCAGGCATGTCTTCCAAGTTTCCCTAAGGGGAACAAATAATAAGGTCATATACCCGAGCGGCAGAAAGGGGCTAACAGGCATGTAGCCCAGGTTTGCAGGTGTGTGTGAGCCCACACAATGCCTGCAAATCCAGTTCACTTTCAACAAAGTACCCTCACCTCCCCCCCCCTCAGGTCTTAACTAGGATGGTGAATAAAACAAGCTCCAGTATCTGACTTTGCCAATTGTCTGCAGAAATCAGTGCTGAAAATGCATAGGCAGCCAGTGGGCATCTTTATCATTGAGTCCTGAAGCTAGAGGGGCTCTACTCTGAGTTGTTGCCATACTGAGTTACAGCAGCAGACCTCCTCTGCCTGGCTGCTCTAGCCTCACAACTCTATGATAAAGATGGCTGCTGGCAGACCAACTTTCCCCCCTGTTCCCACAATGCCAGGATCCTCAGTCATCTGTAGGATGAGCCTCTGCTCATGTGTGGGGATCTGTGTGTGGGCTCTTCCCTCCCCAAACTACCCCCAGATGATTGTATGAAAAGCCTTAATATCTGAAGGAGATAGGGAGGCGGGTCTCACAGTCAGTGAGACCTGCTTTTGCCGGTTTTGCAGGGAGAGCAGGCTAAGCCTGCTCTCCTCTCAGACGAGCAGGGTGGGAGCCCTGGGCATCCGGCTCTGTGACCTCCACGCTTGCGCAGGGCATACTGGAACTTCCGGGGGCCATGTGGCCCCCGAACTTCCCAGTCCCCGCCGGCTCCGTCATGGAGCCGGCAGTTGTGTGGGCAGCCGATCTGGCCACCCAGGGCTTCCGCCTTCCCTGCAAAGCTGGCAAAAGCAGGTCTTACTGATCGTGAGACCTGCCTCAGACTGACTTAATATGGAAGCTCTGTGTTTAAGCCTCACTAATTATTTTGAAATCACTTATCATTTAAGGTTCCCCCCCCCAGATGTTATGAGTGATATTGTGCTCATGACCACCTTAAGAAGAAGGTTAAAATGTGGGTGTGGGGTGTTTTGGGAAAATCTTACTACCCAGTTACTACAAAAATATCTTTGAATGTGCTTAGTCATGAATAATTCTTTTGTTTGTAGGTTAGCTTGTCTGTTATTTTTGGCATTTGTTTATGGCAGTGAGTACTACTTGACCTCTACTTGAATTAACAAAAGGTCAGTAGCGACAAAGGCATTCTTTTTTTTGACATGGAATATTTCCCCTGCTCTTTTCTAATTGCTAAGAAAAATCCTCTGCCTTTTAGTCAAAGGCAGATGGTATCCATTTGAACAGAGTACACAATCCTCATACATTTTATAGCATTTTGGATTTGCAAAGCTACACAAGCAACGATATGAAAACTTGTGCCTTATTAATATCATCTGAGAGTGTGCACACAATTGGTCACAATCTAATACTGAATTACGTGTGCTTCGATTAAAATCAAAGGACTTGTGTGTCTAATTTTCTGCTGGAGTCTGGCCTCTGTGTTTAATTCTCCAGAGTTAGTAAAAAAAGATTTAAAATAATGTACTAACTAGACCATCTTAATTAACCCTCACCTGAGTCATGATTTTTTTTACTCACAAGTAGAACTCCCTAATCCCAAGTAGTTCCATTTGTTACATTGGATGCTCCCAATTTTTCCAGATACAAGAACCTACAATAATTTACTATTTCACTTCAGGGAAGTGTAGTAGTAGTAGTGACTCCCACACTCCAATCATGGTGCCCTGTATGACTGCAGAATGCACAGAGAATGTAAGTTAGCTAAGAAAAGTCAACATTTCAGACCCTGCTTCAACATCTGAATTCTCCGCATTTTACCTGAAAGGACATGGCGAAGCTATTCATGTGCGCGTGCAAAAGCAGGCTAAGGGAAGCCCAGCCCAGTATTGCATGCACGTATGTACTGCCAGGATCGGGCCTTATCCCAGTGACACTGTGGTGGCAAACCCTCCTACGGAGCCTCCCTCTAAAATGAGATTAGGAGAGCGAGGACTCTCCTAACCCCGTTTTTTTGTTCTTACGAAAATGGCTGGCTGACTGCAGAGCTGCAGGTCGGCTCCGGGGAAGGGAGGGGGGATCCCCATAATGCACCATGAACTCATGCAGTGCATTAGGGGAGCTCTGGGGGGGTGACTTGGGGCAAAGCATCCGGCACCCCGAACCTTGGAGCAACCAGCAACAGCCGGTAATCGTCTGGGTGGGCAATCTACCCACCCAGAGGGAAGGACCTGCACGTCTGTGAAGAGGTAAGCTTTTTGAGGCTTCCTCCCTGCTAACCCTCTTGCCGTTTCTCACTGTTCGTGAGAAAGGGTTCACTGTGACTGACCTAAAGGCAATCATCACAGTTCTGGGAGCTGGGCAAGTGCATTCTACAGGCTAGTCTCTGACAATTGTCACATTTTTTTGTTTGGTTTCTTGTCAGCTATTCTTGTATTTATACAGAATCCATATTTTCTGTCCATCCAGGCCAAACACAGTTAACAATGGTATCCTTTGTGAATGTGGTTGCATTTCTGGGGGTATGTCTGGCTTGTTGTGTGTCATAATGTGCCTACAAAGGACAACTCCTTGTTAAGGGGAGCCTCTGCCAGCTGTACACTGGGAAAATAGTTATCGCCCACCACAATCCTCTGAGGGCAGGTGCAGATTAATACAGGTCAACACACCACCCAGGACAGACTAAAGAGGATTTTTTTTTGTGGGGGGGGGGGGGGGGACAGCGGGTGTGGCGGCCCTGGACTTCGGCACCAAAGTCCAGCGGTAAGAGTGCCTCTGATTAAGGTGCCCAAAAGCTTTCTACTAAATTACTGGCAAGGCTGACAAGCATGAATCCATCTTTGGCAAACAGGTGCTTCTAAACATTCAAGTCAACTGAGATGTTTCTCCCTCCCTTGCCTTTCCTGGTTGCAATCCAGCATAAACGAACTGACTCCCTCAAATTAGTAATTTTCGGTGGCTGACATCTAGACTAACTACTCAGGAGTTACTCAAGAGTGACTCAGGACCCCTTTTACTCAAGAGTTAAATAGTCCTTTAATTCCAAACTCAGTCTGGATGCAAGCTAGTGAGTTTTGTATTCTGGTACATGTAATACTTGTCCTTTTAATTTCAGTGGGACTACTTTGAGTAATTTTCCTCATCATATCAGACACTGTTCCTGACTTTCTGATAAGCAGCCCTCCATCCATCTTATCTGCACAAACACTGTCATCCAGCATACTATTTTACACAAAACAGTCTCATAAATGTTCTCAAAATAAGTGTTTAGGAACATCCATCTGAGGGAAGTTTAACCTTCCTGATAGTGATATGTGCTGCTATTCAATCAGTGGTCTGTGATACAAATTTTTATTTTTCTGTGGTGAAAGAAACAAGACACTACCAATACCACAGAATTAAAAGGATACCAACTTAACCAAAATGTGAAAATAAGACACACGTACTTAACTAAGTTACAAAAAAGGGTCTAAACTAGCAGACCCTTTTTTGCTTTTGGAAAAAGAAAATTTGTTCTAGAAAGTTCATGTTTAAAAAGATTAACAACACAATCCTATTCATGTTTACTTGAAAGTATGATGTATGCGCAAGATAACAGCCCAAGGTTTTAAGGCACTTGCTATGAGGCATTGTGCTTACAATGTGGTGTAATTAATAAATATAATAAATAATAACAGAATGGCACAGTCATGGCTTTAGAATTTAAATGGATTAAAATCCATGCAATTAATATTTTGATGGAGAGGGACGGACAGGAATTGTTGACTTTGCATTTCCTAAAGCATCTAAATTGCTTTATGTGTTCATTAATCCTTTGCTAGAGGCTTTTTGGCCCAGAATTATGATAAATAATAGGAATTATTTCTAAGAAGGAAATCTAGGAAACCTTTTTCAAGCTGCTGGGGTGGCATCCCAAAAGGGCTTTTAAAACCTAATGGGCTCTTAGTATATTCCTGCATTGCAAGATGCCAATGGAGGTTCCAGCTGCCTGGGTGGATTTGCAGATGGGTTGCTAGGCTGGAGTATGGAAACACAGCAGTCCCCTGGCATCTCAAGTAATCGGGTAGAAAGAAATCAAGCTGACTTGCACTGGGACTTGGCCAGACAGATGCTATGGCTGTTTGCAATCATGCCTTCTCTTGCTGAAACACAATACATGAAATCAGTGAGTCGGGGATAATTGATGCATTTTAGGAACACCTTGCTTGCAAAGGGTAGAAAATCTGGCTTATGCCACATGTACACTAATAGGTGATGAACTGTTTAGAGCCCTCTCAAAGGCTCACACACGCAGAATCTAAGCTCCTAAATAAAAAGCATCCACATACAGTGGCCCAGTACACATAAGCAGTTTAACTGCTGTTAAAGCTACCAGAGTTTTTAACTGTAGTACGCCCAAATGCGCGAAACCACAGTTAAGCCTCAGAAGTAAAGTCCAGTTTGCTCCAACATACTCCAATTGGGACAGGAGGTTTTCTCCAAAGTTTGCTGCTGATAAATGCAGTTTTGCCGCCGAAGTGTTATGCCTGAAGGCAGACTAGTCCTTAAGCACAGTTAAGCGCCCCTTTCAAAATTCCGATCATAGAGGCAGCGGTGCAGAATACCACCCCACCCCCCGCCTGAGAACATGGCTACTCCGTTCTTTCAGCACTTCTTGCTGGCAGCTGTACAGAAAACCAGCCCTGCCCCTCCTGTCTGCTGTGTAGCTGTGGAGTTGCCAGGCTACAGGGACGCCAACACGCCCCATCTGGGACCGGCCATCCTGTCAAATTGCTCAGCTGCCCGGGGCAAGAAATCAAAAGTATCCACAAGCACAAACACACCAAGTGAAAGCACAAGCAGGGGAACAAGAGAGGGAAGCCGAGAGGCAGACCCAAGCAGGGTAGCAGGAGCAGCCAAGTTCTATTGTTCACAAAGAAAGGGTGGGGAAGGGGGGCCCAGTCCCTACCTGGTGGGGGGGGGATGTTTGCTCCCTAAGTCTTATTCATGAGAAGAACCATCTGTTGGGCACTAATTGGAAATTTACATAATGCTATTTGTGTTGTAAGCTGAAACACCAGCCCATTACCCCATGGACTGCTCTTTCACAAGAGTGGCAGACTAAGGGAAGCGAGGGAGGATGCTCCCTGTGGGAAATCTGCAGGGACAGGCACTCGGCCAAGTGGTTTCCTGGTCTCAGTGACCGCCGCCAAGCCATTGTCAAACCCTGTGCCCTGCCAACCCACACACCAATGTGGAGATGTGCACCTCTATCCGCCGTCCCCAACAGATCCACATATGCTGCAACACCGGCCCTGGCCTGGGAATTTCAAATGGCTGGAAGGGCCAGGGTTGGCTGCCTGCTGCCATCACCATCCTTGCAGTTGGTTTTTATGGGGGTGCTATGCGTGGGTCTGAAAGGGAGACCCCCAGAAGGGATTCCACAACAGCCAAGTTCTGTTTTTTTTTACACATAAAGGGTGGGGAAGGTGGCCCCAGTCCCTTCCCCTTTTTAGAGGTAGATGCCCACAGAGTCTGGCTCATGAACAGGACAGGTCACTGAGGACAGTCTTGAGTCAACTGAGATCCTTTTTCAAGGAAACCGCCGGCTGATCCAGGGCACAGTGGCTGGGCTTGAGAGTGACAGGCCACGGGGATAACCCCTGACAGCTCATGAGATGGACCATCAGAATGGAGGGGAGAGTATTGCCCAGAAACAGCAGAACTGATTCAAGGGGGCAATCCATCCCTTTCTCCACCTAGAACCTCCCTCACGAAAGTGTCAAGCCATGGGTGCTCTGGATAGAGCGAGGATGGTATTGTTATGGACCAGTACACAACTTTAGACTTAAAGGTACCAGCCCAGAAGTATGTGGAATATAGGCCTGTGTCTGATTTCATTTTATATTAAGAGTTCAATTAAATGCCTGAACTTGAGGGGAATCTCATGACTGCCTGGTAAATGATTTGTAGAGGCAGGAGTAATCTAGCATTGTCTATCAATGTTTGTGGAAACTCACTGAGACACAATGGGTCAGGCTTAATTACCAGTCTCACACTGCTGAAATTAACCTGTTATCCAGTAACAGGATGCTTCTGCCTTAAGTCAAATGTGTTGATTAACCTGCCTCACACATGTACACCTTTTTATGTTACTTTAAATATTCTCTTGTTATAATTACACACTAGATAGAGGTACACAAGAAATAATGTAATTGCTGTCTCACACAAATAGAACTAACTCTCTCACTAACTCCTGACTTTTAACACCTTTTGGGACCAGGCTAGCACATCTGGGGGCCCATTTGCTCAGAGATGCAGATTTGCTTTGGGCTATGTCCCCTCCTCAAGATAGCAGCTAACAGAAGATGAGATTGAGATCTCTCTGGACTGAACAAATATCCTGAGCTAATTTTGGTAATTAAAAGACAATATTCAGAGGACAGCAGGAATAGATGCCTTTTGTGATCCAGAATTCTCAAATGGACATCAAAGGATGGAACCACTATAAGAAGGAGTCTCAGGACATGGCAGATTAGCAATCTTCTGTCTACAAGCAAGACTTGCTCATGAGCAATCCAAGAGTTTGCTGCCCAAGCCGCGGGGCTAGAGGCAGGAACTCTGTCCATGGACAGGAACTGTTTGTGACTTCTGCTGCGCAGTGAGAAGTCAAGACTTCCACAGCCATGGTACTCTGACTCTCAGCCGTGCTCTGAGTAAACTGCATGCTTGATCCAAACGCTCCTGTCTCCAGCTACAGTCTCTCTCCTTCAGCTGAAAGATCCACCGCTCTCAAAGCCTCTGATCCTGGTAAATATGCTGTCTTCACAAGCCTTGGATCCCTACTTTCCTCCCCCTTACTAATCACTACTACCCCCCTTCCTAAGCCCGCCCTCCTTCTTCTTTCTCTGCTTCTCTCTAAATGTTTTATTTAGGACTTGTTAGATTATTAGATATCTGTAATTACTGATTGCACACACATATGTTAGTTAGGCACATTACACTACACCTTGAATCGGAAACATGTTTTTATTGTGGATTATTTTATCCTGATGAGCAACTTTTTATAATAAAGCCCATTGAACTTTCTGAGTGTGTCTCTCTCTATCTCTGTTTGTGTGCCCAGATCCTACATGGTCACCATCTCCAAGAACCAATTCAGTTTGTGTATGATGTGACTTTGCCTCTTTCCCTCTGAGCATGTACAGAGTGCGAAACCAGGTATATTTCACAACAGTATCTGGCTCATCACTGTGGTGACTGCTATCCTGGGGTACACATTCTTAGTCTTGCGGACCATGGGCAAGCTGCCGCGATACCGTGCCCCCTTCCTGCTCACAGATCCATGTGCACAAGTAGACCCTTTCCAGTGCCCTGGAGAAACAATCCTGCTCTCCAACATTGTCTGGAGAGCGGGCGGGGGGGCTCCTCTCTCCCATTCATCCCCATGCCTGCAGGTCTGCATATGATGGTAGGGTGGATGTGGAACTGGGAATCCTGAATGGGCAGAAAGCTTCGTGCCTGTGTCCATCCCTCCACCAACACTGTGCATGCACTAGGGAAAGAGGAAAGCGGGCATCTAGATGACTTCTGGGCGCTTGCAGGTCCACATGGGGGGAGTATGGAGAAGTTTCGGGGGGATCTGCTCTTTTTTTTTTTTTTACAAAGAAAGGGTGGGAAAGTGAGGCCCAGCCACTTCCCTGGGGGCGGGTGGGTTTATAACCCCTTTTGACTCATGATCAAGGCCTTGGTCACTCCTCATCAAACTAAGATGATGGGTGTGGTGACTAAAAGGCCATGCAGACTACACCCACTCATGAGAGTGTCAGTGCATGGGTGCTCTATGGTGATCTTTGATGGGATCTGATGGCCAGGGGGTGTCCCAGAGACTGCTTTCCTGTTCTTGGGGTGCCAGGGAAACTAGCCCCCTGCCCAGCCATCTGCACCTGTGTACAGGTGTGCTGTTGCCAGTGGCCCCAGCAGTTCACCCAGCTGCCCTAGGATCAGGGGAGCAGAGGAAAGTGGCCTGTGATTTCCTGTGATCGCTCATCTGCATACGGCACACAGAGGGAATGGACCCATGAACTTTAAAACTTAAGCGAATGTGCTGTCCTGTTTGACCACCCAATGGCTGTGTGTGCAGCCAGGCTATGGAACATGGGGTGTGAGGATGTTCTCCAGGGTGGGCAGCAAGCTGCTTGCAGTGGCTTAGTGATGCCTCTGGCTGGATTGCTCTGCCAGGGTCTCCTCTCATGGCATCTTCCCTGGTCATGGTGGAACAGATGCCCCCAGCACCCATTGCCCTGCTCCATCTGCGTCTCCCGTTTTGGTGAATGTGGGTTCTCCCCTCCCATCCTGCAAATCCTCCTATTCTATCCCCCCCCTAACTCCGATCCCTCTGGGAACTGGAGTTCGTGTGGGCCACTTGGGTGGGGGGAGGCAGCGGTGGTGCCATGGCTGGCAGAAGCAGTGTTGGCATCACGGGACATTTATAGGAGCCAATTGTGGCCGACCGGCTGATGCGGTGACACTTTGCCCATGGTCTGGCTGCAGAGCTGGCTGGGATCGGGCTGGGAGACCAAGTGGTCTCCTTTCCCTCTACTCCAGTTTGGCTAATGGTGGTCAGTTGTATGTCTGTGGCATGAATTGGAGTTTGTAATTTTAACTCTGGTTAGTGATAACAGCTGTTAATGTGTACATCTGAAGCTGGCCAGTAAAAGCAATGCAAATAGTGTCACCCATAACCAACCTATGCAAGCTGTGCATGGTTAGGATACTGACTAAGTCCCCTTCGGGATTTTGGTGGATCCCAAAGGTGGCTGGCAGCAGGAGTGTGGCGGAGAAGTGCAGGATGTAGTCAGAATCCTATGCTTCCTCAGACTTTGACGTTCTGACCCTGGCGGTGGCATAACATACCGGTGAAAGAGGTGGTGCATGGAAAAGCGCCATGGGAACTGAACTCAATGGAAATCCCCCAAAGTCACTGATCTCCCTACTTCTTTCTGTTCCCCCACAGCCATGCTGAAGGAGAAAACCATTAGTTTAAAGAGAAATTCAATTCTGAGTACATTCCAGCTAGCATAACTGACAGTGACCTCCATCCATTTGGTCAAGAAGAACAAAACATAGTAGATAAGAAAGGAAAGGGACATGACTGGCAAGTCTGTGCACATTGCTACTACTGTGAATTGCTGGGGCTGCTTCTGACATCTTCCACTTCTGAAATTGAAAAGGGATGGCCAATCTGAAGTCCTCCAGCTGTTGTTGAATTACAACTCCTATCATCTCCAGTCACAATAAATTGATACTGGGGATGATGGGAGTTGTGGTCCAGCAACTGGTTGAACAACTGGTTGCTGGTCTTTGGTGGGCCTTCCCTGAAGTAGCAACTACAGAGAAAAGAGTTAATACTGAAGGGGGGAAATGAACCCTTAGAACAACCTCCTCACTATAATTTTGAGATGTGTACTCTAAGATCTTTTAGGTACATCCATAGACACGTAATGTGGCAAACCTGAGTTTGCAGACAGGTGTATCACATAGATACACCAATCAGAGATTCATGATTGGGAATTGTGTTCTCTGTTTAGGCTACAATCAATGGCAAACACAGGTTTACCTGTGCAAAACTGCCCTTAAACTAACTTCACTAGGTTAGATGGAGCCAATGTTTAATGATACATTCGATACATTTGAATATGAATGTATTGCCACGTGCTGCCTATTTACGATGTTTCCAGATCTTGTTGGTATAATAATAATGGCTGATATCTTGGGCACCTGTACAGCAGTATTGTGATGTTGGAGTTGAAAGATGACACCATGTTATCCTTAGATTTGGAAGAACAACATCTTTCTTCATGTGTACTGAGTGAAAGGATGTGCTTCAGATGTCAGGATGCAGAAGTAATAAGCATCCTCTGACATTTAGAGGAAGTTTTTTTAAATGTACTCTCCTCTACCCTGATCTTGAGATGGAATGGCAGGAGACCAAATCAATTATAAATGGCATCACTTCACTTTACGTCTGCTGAAGGGTTTGAGCAAAGGCTGACAATTTAAAATAGCACAAAACATTGCAAGGTAGATCGGTGATGCTTAAGGAGTGTGAGAAGCCTGATTAAAAAGTGCAAGAAACTCAAATCAGCAGGCCATACTTTTTATATGAGTAATATGTCAGATAAATTATTCAAGAATAATATTTTTGATAACAAATCATTTGAGTAGAGTATTAGCTTCTGAAAGTATCTACCCTGAAAACTGCCTATGCAGCTTCTGGTGTATGAGCTTACTATAGATGATTGTATATACCTGACAAAACAAGATACATGTTTTCCTTAAATAGCAACGATTGAAAGCATTTCAAAAAGTAATAGAAATGAATGATGTTGATTCAGTATGTAAAGATGAAGGAAGCCATTTTTTTTAAAGGTTTCTAGTCACAGTCTAGTGCTCAGTAATCCCTATCTAGGCAGCATATTTTGTAAAGTTCTATCTGTGTCAATCTAGAGTTGGGAATTCTCATTTTCGCTATTGCAAATTAGGAGATATAATTCACCCACCCCCATTTATCCTACCAAACATTTGGGAACCACTCTTCTACTGTTAGCAATTGTTTTAGGTAGTATTTTAGTTGATGATTATTTTATGGTTTTAAATGCTTGAAATTAATGAAAACAACAAATAAATAAATAATAAAATAAACAAAACAAAACAAAATGTAAATCAGGTGAGGGTGTCCAAGTGCATGAGAAAATGCAGTGGAAGGCACTAGTGAAGGCATTTACTAATATGAAGGCATATATTTGAAGACTCATCTTTTTAACCAGGCTTTTTAACTTTTGTAATTTTAAATATTGTAAATTGTTTTTGTTTTTAAGCAGCTTTTTGGTGTTTTAATTGATTTTAATGTTCTGTGCTTTTGTATTGTTTTATTATTGTGAACCGCCCCAAGACTTTGGTTTGGGGTGGTATAGAAATGTATTAAACAAACAAACAAACAAACAAACAAATATCTAAGTGGTGGAAGGTACTAGGGTACCTTACTGTCTGTGCCATTGTATCAGTTTTCTGGAGGAGGTAGCTGGACTTCTGCATCACAATTGACATTAGCCAGAGGGATGTGGATACTCCAGATGCCAACCCAGCTGGGATCAGGTGACAAAAGGAGCCAGTAGGAGTCTTCCTGGTCCTATTGAGCTGTTGACTCTGGTGTGGCTCCCGGTTTGAGCTGTTAATGGAATATCCATCCCTGCTTGACTCCAGATCATGTTCCTTGACACACTGGGCTGTGTGGGTATGTGAGATGTTTTATAAGATCCGTGGGGTTTTATTTGATTTAAAATATAATTTATAGCCTGCCTTTCAAGTCTAGGCCTCACAAAGGAACTAACATAATCAACATTTAAAGCAACACACACAGTCAGTCAATCAATCAATATCTATATTTCGATCCTTGAACAGCATAAAGCAAAAATAACATAGAAACTATGATATTAATGGCTATGACATTATAAACAAGAAATTTCTTCCCCGCCATGAAACTGTGGAAACAGTAACTATAGCGTTAGATGACATAAAAACTATAAAATTATAAAATTGCTGAAAGACTAAAATCTATGAAGTTCTATAAAATGTAAAAAGCTTTAAAATTAGGACAGTAATTGTAAATTATAATAAAAGTAATAGAATATAAGAATGATATGCTATGCTGTCTAAAAATTAACAAGTTCTGATAAGAACTAATCTGCTTACTTTCCTTTCACTATAATCTTAATTGATAATTACCATCCTCACAAGTCAGCCCACTTCAGCCTTAAACATTCACACGTCCGCCATCTTGAACTGGAGTGGATGACATCATCAGAAACTACACTGTTGAGGTGTCCCTTTGTGTCCCTACAGCTGTAGCAAATTTGGTTCAAATTGGTAAGGCAGTTCACAAGTTAGCCCACTTGCACCTCAGCTATTCACACAAACACCATTTTGAGTCAGGGTGGATGACATCATTACAAACTATACCACTGAGTGTCTGTAGCAAATTTAGTTCAAATTGGTTAGGGTCACTTGTGCCTCAAATGGTAACGGGTGTGCGCCATTTTGAAATGAGTGGATGACATCATCACAAACTATGCCCTTGAGCTGTTCCTACAACCGTACCAAATTTGGTTCAAATTGGTTAGACAGTCTACAAGTTAACCTGCTTGCACCTTGAATGTTCACGCATCCACCATCTTAAATTGGGGTGGATGACATAATCACAAACTATGCCCTGGAACTGTTCCTATGTTTGTTGTAGTTTGACAAACTACAACAGTTTGTCAAATTTGGTTCACATTGGTTAAGCGGTTCACAAGTTAGCCCACTTGTATCTCAAAAGTTCATGTGTCCATCATCTTGGATTGGGGTGCATGACATCATCACACACTGTGCCATTGAGGTGTCCCTATGTGTCTCTACAACTGGATCCAATTTGATTCATATGGATCCAGGCATTGCAAAGTTGATAGAAGGGGACACACCGACACAAACACAGAATGCCAGGTGATCTCACAAACTTTATTTTCTTAAGGAAAGTAGGCTAAAAAGATAAGCAGAAACAATAAAAGCTATAAGGCTGAGTAACTGAATATAAGGCATTGGTACAGGTATGAGTTGTGTCGGGGCTGATTAACTCTTGCTGTTCGTCAGATCCTGAGGAAGTTTGCACACCACTGCACAAAACATGGCAACATTATGTGTTATGGAAGGGTTACAGTCAGAGCGTAGTAGGGAGACATACAATTGACCTGTGTGGCCTGGCAACCTAGAAAGTAGTGGGGAAATAAGGCTACTGTGGATGTCTCCAAAGAATAGGCAATGAAGAAGGACGTGCTCGGTGGTTTCAACTTGCCCAGAGTCACAGGGGCATAGACGCGACTCTCAATCAATCTACTTAATAAACAATAAAAACAAAAAACAACACCATCCTAGCAGTAGACCTGAAGACCATTCAGTCTCACAGACCCTAAAAAAAGACTCTGAAGCACCACTGCCTGGACTTCATGTTGAAAAGCTGACAAGAGTCAGAGCCAGGGCCCAGAGTGGATAGAGTAAAAAGGAGCACAAGACAAGCAACACAGCAAGAGTCAAATGCATTGCTGAGTACCATTTGCTTGATTGATGAATAAATCTTAACAGAAAGAATAAACAGATCCAGAAGCATGCTTTATATGGAAATACAAGGGCTTATTCTACAGTCAGATAAGGAACTGGGTCAACTTGACCTTGAAAAGTAGAGCAACAATTCATTTTTATATAACTCATTCTAGATGAAGTCCGCCCCCCCGCCCGCCACAAATGGAAAATAAAAAATCTTGTAGCCAAACCACCTTTTAGCAAAACCCATAGTTAGGAAGGCTCTACTACTTCACAGCAAGAGTGCTGATGGTGGCGAGAGGTTTACAGGAAAGAAAATGCAATCCAATTAATTGAATATGGCTATATTACGCTTTAGTGACTGTGATGAGAGAGGGGAGATTTTGGACCGGGTCTCACAGTCAGTGAGACCCAGTTTGGGGCGGTGAGCGGGGAGGGAGACCTGAGCGACTGGATTGGCTGCCCACATGATTGCCGGCTCCGTGATGGAGCCGGCAGGGGCTGGCGGGAGCGGGGGCTGATTGGGGGGCGGCTTTTTGCCTCCCCTCTGGGGGTCTCCTCATGAGTAGGCATGGCGTGAAGCCGCGCTGCGGCTACTCGCGGTCTTCAAAACCTGGTTTTAGGGCAGGGGTTCTTCAGCGGGTTACCCGCTCTAGAACCATCGGGCTCGCAGCCGAGCCTGGTGGTTCTCACGATAGAAGAAAATCGGGGTATCGGAGGCTTTATGTGTATTTACTTCCTAATCTTCCCAACAGGGTCTTGTTTCACTGACCCCATATATACTGAGGCTATTCTCATGATCGGCTAAAATTGGGCTAGGGGAGCCTAGCCTGATTTTAGCAGACCGTGAGGAACACTGGGCTTGCAAGTGAGCCTGGTTGCCTTGCAGTGGGTTACCCGTGTAGGAAGCCCTCCACTTAGCCCAGGTTAGCGGAGCGAGCACTCTGCTAAACTGGGCTATATGTTCATGTGTTGCTGCGGTGCGGCACTGCGCTGAGGCAACTCACGAGGAGACCCCTAACCAGGAGGCTAAAAAGCAGCCTCCCTGCTCGGGGGTCTCTCCAGCATGCTCTGCTCGTTTGCACAGGGCATGCTGGAACTCCCGGGGCCACACAGCCCCTGAACTCCCAAGCCCCTGCCTGCTCCATGACGGAGCCGGCAGTTGTGTGGGCAGCCGATCTGGCCACCTGGGGGGGGGGGGCTAACAATTGTCTGCGGGGAGAGCAGTCTTAGCCTGCTCTCCCTGCAAACCGTCTGGAGGTGGGTCTCACCGATTGTGAGACCCGTCTCGCTGTTTTAATAATCAAGAACTCTCTTTATTGGGGTCTTCAGATTTGGGAAAATGGTGATGTAGTTGTGAGGGTATGGACAAAGTCACTCTCAGGACCTTTAACGTTGAATAAAACAAAGGTGTATTAATTACACGGGTTCCATTGGTTGCTTGGGTTTCTACTTGGAAAGTAGGGTAGCCTGGTTGCTTAGTTACAAGATTGTGGTTACAGAATGTTTACATATACTTCATGAGTCCTGGTTTTATCTATTATATTAATTCTCCTGGGTGTGCCTTGGAATGTGCGTCCCAGAGTCCAGCTGATTGGCTGGGCGACGGACGTGCCTGATTGGCTGAAGCGCACCCAGCAGGATTGGTTGCCGTGGCGGCGGCCCAGCCATGGAGGCCAGAGGTGGTGGTCCAAGCCCAGTCGCGGAGGCAAGGCCCAGGAGGGGGGAAAGAAAGTGGGCGGGAGGGCAGAAGTGGCAGTGGGGAGGAGAGGTGGCTGGGCCCAGAAGCAGAGACTGGGGCAGAAGGTGGGGGGAGAGAGGTAAGTGCTGGCCCCAAAGAGCGCACAGATGCTCTGTGTGGGGTCAGCTAGTAATTGTTTATTTCCCAAACCCATATGACTGATTATTTTAAAACCTTTTACTCAGAACCCCACTTGGTTCTTTTTTACTTCCAGCCTTCTCCCTGGTCTGTCTCCCAAACTTTTATATTTACCTCACTGAACCAAACAAGATTATTTCTATACCCAGCCTACTCTGAGGCTTTACTTCAGACACCGGCCGCATTCACATATAACATGGAACTGGAGTTAAATTGGGCAGAGGTTGGATTCTGTGTACATCCGAATGCATGAAACCACGGTTTCACCCAAGGTTTCTTTCGGCAAACTCCAACTTGGACCTTTGGTTTATGGTGAGTTTTGCTGCTCCAACCTAAGTTTTCAATGTGGCAATGCTACATCTGAATGCAGTTTCATGCTGTTTCTGCTCTGAAAACCATAGAGAAGGCATTGCAGACCAGGCCTGAAATGTGTCAGCTCTATGCCTGTCACATTATTTATGGAGAACCTGCCCCGGCCCCCAGTCCCCACATTCCTCCAGCCAATGCCTGGCAACAGGGACACTGCACCACCACACCATGGACTTTAAAGTATGGCAAAGTGAACAGCAGCAGTGGTGAGGGGCCTGGCTTGCGCTTTGTCTCAAGGGGATGGTATGATGGGGCAGCCACTCTGTGGTGAGGTCCCCATGTCTCTGGCAGTGAAGGAGTATCAGAAAAAGTAGCCAGAGTCCCAATGGCACCATAAGCCAGGCAACCCTTCTCCCCACCAACAAAGATGACACATGCCAAGGAGTTGTGCCCTGTGTCTTCATGGAAAGGCAACCACTACACAGATGACACATGATGAAGGAGTTATGCCCTGTGTCTTTGTTGATAGGCAGCTCAGTCATTCCTGATTTGTCTTCATTCTCTTTGCATTTACAAATAGGTAGGGGAAGTGGGGGTCCAGCCCCTTCCCCTTGCATGCAAGCATGCATTCTCTGGCATTACTCAATTTAAGTTCAATTTAAGGTCCTGGTTTTGACCTTCAAAGCCTTGCGGGGTTTGGTGCCTGTCTACCCACAGACCTGCCTCTCCTATCCAGTTACATCCTGTCCGGTCAGATCTTCTCAAATGGCCCTTTTGTCGGCCCCTGATTTCCGAAAGGTTTGGGGCACTAGGACCCATGACAAGTCCTTTTTGGTTGCTGCCCCACTTCTCTGGAACTCCCTTCCCCTTCAGATTTGTTTAGTTCCTTCCTTATTGATTTTTAAATCTCTATTGAAGACTTTTCTTTTTCGCCAGGCTTTTACCCTGTAGTTTACCTATTTGGTTTTTTCTTTTTGTTAGTTACTTTAGTTTTTAATTTATAATGTAATTTTAATGCTGTCTTGCTCTGTATGTTTTTGTACACCGCCCAGAGTCTTCAGAGTGGGCGGTATATTAAATGTTTCTAATAAATAAATAAATAAAAATTACTCATGAGAAGGACTGTCCATCTAGAGCAGTATTCCATCCGTCCACATGAGTGGTTTTCCAAGTGTGAGGATGATGGATACTGCTCCACAGCAGACAGCTCCCTCACAAGACTGAAAGACGATGGAGACACCCTTGCACTACTCATGAGAAGGGCTGTCCATCTGGAGCATTCCTGCATCCCATCTTTAGGAAAATTCTTCCTATGTAAAGAGGATGGCTAATGCTAGCAGGAGTGGACCACTCGCTCATGAGACTGAGATGCCATGGAGACATGCATGCGGGCTGGAGGGCTAATGCCGCACAGCCTGGATTCTTTAAACACGCAAGCACCAGGCAAGGATATCCCAACAACTCCATTCCTTTTCTTGGTGAATGCCACCTAGAAGCACTCCAAGGGCTCCCTCCCACATTCTGGTCATCCCTTTACAGATATGAATGTTTATTTTTGTGCAAGACAGCCAGACAGGTATCCAGGGGCTGCTGAAGACACGGGATACCAACACCCAAGATTCCCCATGGCCCTATCCATCCCCAGCAAAGCATCCCTCCAGTGGCTATTGCTAACAGAATGGTTAAAACAGAATAAATGACAGAAAGGTCAGTTCCAAATAAATAAATAAAATTGGGGACAGGGAGCCATTTTAGCCATTTTATTTATTTATTTATTTATTTATTTATTTATTTATTTGGAGCTGACTTTTCTGTCATTTATTCTGTTTTAACCTTTCTGTTGTAAACCACCCAAAGACATAAATTTGGGCGACACAGAAATATACCAAGGGGGCAATACCAATTGTCACAAGGGGGCATGGCCTGGGCTGCCGAGAGTCCGAACGAGCAATCAGCTCATCATTTCAGGCAGTGTCGGCTGCCTGATAGGACGTTTCCCCCTTTCTCTCCCTCCAGAGAGGGAGAGGAAGGGAAAAAAGTTCTATCGGGCAGTCGGAGCTGCCTGAAATAATTGGCAAAGAGTTTGCCCGGACTCTCGGCGGCCTGGGCATGGGAGGGGGAGCTCGCTCTGGGCTCCTCTGGAGTCTGAGCCATTCCCCCGTGTGCGTGACATCACACGCATGGGCATATTGGAGGAGGCTGCCGAGCGGGGCTGGACGCAGGCCACTGTTTGGCTGGCTTCCATTATGTCTCTTGCTGCCCCCTTGGGCAATCTGTAGAAAAGGGGAATGGAATGACAGGGCGGACACCCTGTGGAGAGGTCCACACAGCTCAAGTGTAGAGGAATTATTTGCAAAAGCATCCACAGTCCCGATGGCACCATAAGCCTGCCAGCTTCTGCTTCATCCTCCCCCCCCAAAGATGACATAAGCCAAGGGAGTTGCACCCTCTATCTTTGTCTAAGGGTAGCACCTGTAATTTCTAGCTGACTATGTCCTTTTTAAAATTTTACAAATTGGTAAGGAAGGGGGGGCCAAGCCCCTTCCCTGTGTGTGGAAGCATTAGTCTCTGGCATTACTCATGAGAAGGACCATCCATCTGGAGCTGTAGTCCATCCTTTCATAGGAGAGATTCCTCCTGTGTGATGATAATGGATATTCCTCTGCTGCGGACAATTCCCTCATGGGATTGACACTCTGACACCACTTATGAGAAGGGTCATCCATCTGGAGCACCACTGCATCTCATCGCAGGATGAATTCTTTCCAGGCTGCAACAATATCCAATGCTCCCTGAAGTGCACCACTCCCTCATGAGAGTGAGGGGCCACGGAGACACGCTTGAGGGCCAGAGAGCTAGTGCTGCCCAGCCTGGTTGCTTGATCCATGCAAGCACCGGAGAAGGGCACCCTGACAGCACCATTCTCTGTCTTGGCAAATGTTGCCAAGAAGCAGTCCAAGAGCCCCCTCTGCCCGTGGTTGTGCCCTGGCACATATGCATGTTGATACTTGGACATTGTGGCCAGCTGGCTTGTCAGGGATCTCCAAAGAGAGGGGATCCCCACACCCATGATTCCTCACAGTGGACAGTGTGCATATGGCACTATGCCAGTTAGAGCCCTGGACATTTGAATTCTCCACTGTGCCCATCTGGGACTGCCCTGACCTATGGAGTAGCCAACAGGCCATCAGAACATGTAAGGGTTTAGTGGAAAGGGGAAGGTAAAGATCATGAGCTCCATTATTAACCAATGAGAATGAGAGCCCCACACGAGCAGGGCCAGCTAGGTTTCAA
This sequence comes from Hemicordylus capensis, assembly GCF_027244095.1. Taxonomy (NCBI): domain Eukaryota; kingdom Metazoa; phylum Chordata; class Lepidosauria; order Squamata; family Cordylidae; genus Hemicordylus; species Hemicordylus capensis. Next base: position 80,498,890 of record NC_069662.1, on the reverse strand, counting down.
TAGCCTAACTCATGAGGGCACAGTCCAGTGGAGAACCGAGGCCCACTGGGACCCTGGTCTTCCCCATTGGACTGGACCTCTAATGAGAAGACTAACCCCCAGCCGGCAAGCCAACAAGGGGGTGGGAGTGTGTTGGGGATTTCATTAATGTAAAATATTTATATCCAGTATACTCTAGTATACTACTGGTCAGGGCAGCTCACAACTTCAACACAATAGATACAAAACAGATGCAATATAAAGTAAAATATGAATAAATGTAAACAAGTTAAAAGACCAGGCTAAAACCACATTTAAAATTACAAATTTTAAAAGCTTCAAATTAAAAGTTATTAATACAAAGCTAAAAGAGCCTCTGGATGGGGTGGTTTATAAATGTAATAAATATATAAATAAATAATAAAAACAGAACAAAAAAACAAAAAAAATATGGCCAGATATAACCAGCAGTATAAAATATTTAAAAGCCTCGTTTAAAAGATGTGTATTTAATTTTTTTTTTAAAAAAGCATGGAGGGAAGGAGCATGGTTGAAGCTGCTCAGTGAGGGTGTTCCAAAGCTGAGGGGCCGCAGCTGAAAAGGCCCTGTCTCTAATCTCCACCAACCAGATCTCTGTTAATGGTGCGGCCATGAGCAGGGCCTGAGATGCCAGGTGGAGAGTTCCTGGTCTGCTTCTACTGGGTCTGCCATCACATCATCCTCCCTTGTTACAGTGGACCACACCCCAGGATCCTTTGCCTGCTCTTTGTATACATACTCCCTCCTCTGAAGTGTCCTTCCTGGGGTTGCAGGCAAACAGTGCCCCTCTACATCCCCCTTCACATATTATGTGTTTGTGTGAGACTGCTTGTCCACACACCTCTTGCATGGGCTGTGCAAGTGCTGTGAGGAAAGGGTTTTAAATGCCTTTTAAAGGGTGTAAATGTCCTTCCCTAGTTGAGGGCAGGTGCTCCCTGCTGAAAATGCATGATCATGCTGCGTACATCCCCCTTTGAGATCGCGGCCAATGCCTGCAGCCCTGATTACGTGCCAGCACCTTGCCCAGAGTCTGGCGATGTGAGAGTTGTGGAGCTTGCTGGGATGCGGATGTGGCTGGCTAAGTGGAGGGAGGGGCACCCCTGCCCGGAAACCCGAAGCTGCCAGACCGCAGTTGGATGAACATCTGCAATGAAATCCACAGTTTCAAAAATTAACCAACTTCCAGTTCCGTGTTACATGCAAATGCAGCCTCCCTCTCTGTGTCTTTTAATTCTCAACTGACTTCTCTAACTGAATTTTAACTGTTCTTCAGTAGGGGATTTCCCAGATACAGCTGCTGGGCTTTAACCCCTTCATATCCAGACAACTTTAACAATTTACACTCCAATCTCATTTCATCAAAGTGACAATTATCTCCCCCGCCCCCACCGCCCAGATATCTGAAAGCGGTCTGAAAGGGATTTCTGCTCTTGGTATGTACACTCATTTCACCTTTGCCTCTGGTAAATGAGTTTTAGGTTAGATATTATTTTTAAAAAACTGGGGGAAAAAACTATTGAACAAAGGTGAAAAACAAAATGTGAGAGAAAGGAAATGTGTACGCATGCACACCTCAAGCAACAATGCACTTGCCATATTATGCTCTCTGTAAGCTATAGCTTCTCTCCAGCCTCTCTCCTTATCAGGCAGCTAGTTGAGAATTTGTTTAAAAATATATCAGACCACAGTCTGTAACCTTCCCTTCATATTAGAAGTCAGCTCAGTTCTGTTGGTTAAGAGGGACAGAGTTGGTGAAAGAGTTGCATAGTTATAGACGTACTAATCTGGCAAATGATCTGCCACAGATCACACATGCCATACAAAGCAACATTATGAAGCAACTAGTAACTTTCAGCCCGTTAAATTAATGGGCGCTAGTAGAAACTTCTCCCACAGCTCCCTTCAGACTTGGCACTGCCGCCCCCTCTTCTGCCGCCCCCTCTTCTGTGCGGAATGGAGGCCACTCCATTCCCCCCTCATGCGCACCCCAACCTCCCTGGTGCTGTGAGAGAGGCCCCTCCCCTCCACTCCCGCCCCCTTGTTCTCCCCTCCCCCACCTGGGCATCGAGCTGTCCGGGGCCCATGGCCGAGGGCAGCCCTTCGGCTCCTCCTCGCGTGGCGGGGTTGCCCTGCTCGGCGGCGCTGCTGCCGCCGGGGCCCGCTCCTGCTGCAGCGGTGCCAGCTCCTCCGGGTGGCTTTTCTTCCCTCTCCCACCTGGGCCTCCTCCTCCAGGTGTGGCGGGGTTGCCCTGCCCAGCAGCCGCCGGGGCCCGCTCCTGCTGCTGCGGCGCGGGCTACTCCGGGCGGCTTCTCTTCCCTCCTCCTCCTGGGCCTCCTCCTCCGGGCGTGGCGGGGTTGCCCTGCCCGGCGGCACTGCTGCCGCCGGGGCCTGCTTCTGCGGCGGCGGCGCCGGCTCCTCCTTCTGCTCTGCCGGCGCCTTGCGGCCCCGCCTCAGCCGTACCGTATCCTCTGGCCGAGGCTGTGGCTCTGCCGCCGCCTCGGCCAGCTTCCCCCGCTGCCTCCTCCCCCCGCCTGGCTTCGGCGGCCGCCGCTTCTTCTCGGGCCGCCGCTTCTCCTCCTCCTGGCCAATGTGGTGGCCAGTGTCTGCGTCCCTGTCTCCCTCGGCGTGTTCTGCGCACGCGCTCCGCGCATGCCCAGAACACCCGAAAAAGACACGGACACAGACACCAAGGGTTTTATTATATAGGATGTGTTTTTGGGAGACCTCAGTTTCCATATTCCAGGGCCTTGAGTTTTTATGAAAATGAAGGGCAGGATCCATAAGTCCCACTGTGCTGATGTAAACTTCTGATGCCAGTGCCAGAACTGGCAACCCAAAACACACCTGGGATCTTGGATACCACATGCCCCGTGGCCCTGCAAACTGAGTCAATTTCTACAGTGCTGAGGAAAAGTTTGTGAACTCCCTAGGATGGTCTGTATGCACAATTCTTATTCAAAGCATGATTCGATTTATTCTAAGCTAAACCCTGATAAGAGAGAAAGACAACCCCAATGAATAAATAACATGGGCAAAAAGGATATATTTTGAATATTCACTCAACAGAAAGATTCAACAACAAACATTCTTGTGTGAAAAGGTTTGTGAACCCTTCATTCAGTAACTGGTGGCACCTCCTTGAGCAGCAATAACTGCAACTAAACGTGTCCTGTAACTGGTGATTAGTCTCTCACATCAGCCTGGAGCAATCTTGGCCCCTTCTTCCATACAAAACTGTTTTAGCTCTGTGACATTTAAGGGCTTCCTTGCATAAACAACTTGCTTCAAGTCTTGCCACAACATTTCAATAGAGTTTAGGTCAGGACTTGGCTGCTCCAAAACACCAAATCTCAACAAATCTCTGGTATACTTACTTGAATGCTTAGGGTCACTTTCGGCTCAGCTTCAGCTCACCAACAGATGATCTGACATTGTCCTCTAGAATTTTCAGATATGCAGCTGAATTCATGATTCTACAATGACGGCAAGCCATCTAGGTCCTGATGCAGCAAAGCAGCTCCAAACCATGATTCCTCCATCACCATTCTTGACAGTCAGGATGAGGTTCTTACTTTGGAAGGCAGTGTTTGCTTTTCACCAAATGAAATGTTTGTTATTATGTCCAAAAGTTCTATTTTTGATTCATCTGCCAAGTAACATTATTCCAGAAGTCTTGTGGAGTAATTACAAATGTGTAATTCGTACATGTAATTCTTACAAAAACCCTATATGGTAAGTATTATTATCCCTTATATTGTAGGCTCCAACTGTTCCTGTTTGCTAGGGACAGTGCCCATTTTCTGGAATCTATCCCTGGCAAACCATTGCCCCCCTTTTGTCCCCAATTTTAGCTCTTGCGAATGCATTTTCTTGTTGTTGCTAGTTGTCATTCTTCAGGATTCAGTTATCTCCCCAGAATCTCTAGAAGTGAAATCTCCAAGTGGCTGGGTGGATTCTTCAATTCTCTAGTGTACCTGCATGAAAATTGGTACACAACACTAAAGTGCTATGAAATGCATAGCATATAGTGAGTGGAATTCAGTCTATAGTAATGTATAATTGTGTGTGTGTGTGTGTGTGTGTGTGTGTGTGTGCACGCATGCTTGGAAGGGATGGGCAGAACATTCTGAGCACAGAACATTCTGCCTTGAAAAGGGCCGTTTTGAGTGTTCGGAGGTCAGAATGCCATTGAAATGAAGGGCCTGTTTCACTCTTGGAATGGAATGACCCCGTTCCGAGTTGGAACGTTCCAAGTGCCATTCTGGACTCCAAAATGGCACTCTTCTGGCCTCTGCACATGCGCAACTGCCATCTGTGTGGTCAGCATCACCACACAAATGGCTGCCATGTGTGCGCAGAGGTCAGAAGAGTGCCACTTTGGAGTCCAAAATGGTGCTTGGAAGGTTTCAAGTTTTCTGAGCTCAGATCCCATTGGAACAACTGGCTCGACCAGTTGTTCCAGTGGAATGTTCCAGGCATCTGTGTTCTGCTCTGAGCTCTGAATGGAACACAAATACCATTCCGTGCGCATCCTTAGTGCTTGAGCAGTAATCCTTGCTATGAGAATTGAAAGTTACAACTGTATACTTATTTTAATCTGTGAAATGTCCACCCAATGAATTTATTGCAGAGGCAATATTTGAACCAGGAAGCCCTGTTATGTTAGCTCCTACCAGGAAGTCAGCAAATTTAGATATATATTCATTTCCCGCCTCAGATGCTCAAAGATGTGTACAAACATATCTGGTGTGGTGGTGGTGGGGACAAGCCTGCATTACTTATGGAACCAAGCAGGAACAATTTTAGACTGCACCAGCATGGTTTATGGGCATTTTAAAGCTCATTAAACTGATTTGGTTGCAAATTATAGTATCATTATGCACTGTGTATTTCTGCCATAAAAAGGGAATGCAGTGGTAAAAAGTGATTTATGAAAAGAGAATTCAAACATTAATTTATTTCCCAATTTGAAAGCATTCATCTTTTATTTTAAGTGTTACTTTGCTATTCATGTGTACTATGGCCATAAAATTCAGGCACGTGCCTGTGAAATTTATGGGCCTGTGAAATTCAGGCATTATGCATGTTTTATTTATGCAAATTAAGTGCTTTCCAGAACAAGAAAACAAATAAGGAATGAAGTTGCTGATGTGTAAATACAACAGAATGCGGAGTTTGTCTAATTTGTAGTATTGGTCTTATTCCCAAAACATGTCTATGTGTGTCTCTGTGTGTGTGTGTATACGTGTGTGTGTGTGTATCTCTCTCTCTCTCTCTCTCTCTCTCAAAGTAAAGTTTTGCCATTGAGTCGGTGTCGACTCCTGGAGACCACAGAGCCATGTGGTTTTCTTTGGTAGAACACAGGAGGGATTTACCATTGCCATTTCCCGCATAGTATGAGATGATGCCTTTCACCAGCTTTCTATATCGCTGCTGCCCAGTATAGGTATTTCCCATTGTCTAGGAAACATACGAGCGAGGATTTGAACCAGCAACCTCTTGCTCCCTAGGAAAGTTACTTCCCCGCTGTACTATTAGGGGTGTGTGTGTGTATATATATATATATGAGACAGATAGATAGCACGATAGATAGCATCTCATGAATCCAGAAGTTTTTGTCATCATATGGTGGGCTTGAATAAGTGGCATAATAATACTCAGCATCTGTGTAGCATCTTGGACTATTCACAGTGTTTCATGTGCATTCTCTTAGTAATCTTACAACAACCCTGTAAGGTAAGCAAGGATTATAATTCCCACATTTCAGCTGAGGAACTGAGGCTGAGAGGGAATTGCTTGCTGAAGGTCACTACTGAGCTCATTCCAGAGATGAGATCTGAACTGATTCAGAACTCAGACTGTTCACTGCTATGCTGCACCACTACACGACACTAAGCTATGTTGTAATGATCTTTACGTCATTACATCTGAATGGCAATTTGAGTCAGAAATCGTGATTACCCAATAACAGAGGCAGATGGAAAACTGACCAGTCAGCTATGTAAGAATGTTTTTGAAATTAACACACACGCAGCACATCCATACCACTTGAGGCCTGCATACCAGCAGGGGTAGGGTTGCCAACTCAGGGGGTTGGTTAAGATGTTACTCCCCCTCACACACCCCAAACCTGGCCCACATTATTAAGAAAAGGGCTCTGCATTCCTTTATCACGTGTATTTGTATGAGGGGCATGCGTTTTCATCAAACTGCCACTACATAAGGACCAAGGGCAGCTAACAAACAAAACCCATATCTACAACCATAAACAAACCCCCATAAAGCAGTAAAAATGAGCAAAATTCACTCAAATAAAATTTATTTATTTATTTATTTATTTATTCATTCGATTTCTATACCGCCCTTCCAAAAATGGCTCGGGGTGGTTTACACAGAGAGATAATAAATAAATAAGATGGATCCCTGTCCCCAAAGGGCTCACAATCTAAAAAGAAACACAAGATAGACACCAGCAACAGTCATTGGAGGTACTGTGCTGGGGGTGGATAGGGCCAGTTATTCCCTGCTAAATAAAGAGAATCACCATATTAAAAGGTGCCTCTTTGCCAAGTTAGCAGGGATAAAATGGCAGCAGAGCAGCATGAAACAGTACAATTAGAGATCTGCAAAATTTACATTTTAATAGAGCAGCAGAGGATAATAAATGCATAAATCCAACAACAAAAGCAATGCAAAATAAATAGGAATGTGCAAAACATTCCATGCTCTTCATGTTCCTGCTTGAAATAGGCTGTTCCAAGCTCGAAACAGAAAAAGAGGGCCTTGGAACAACCCTTTCCAAGATGGAACATTGCAACCATTTTGGAATGCAAAATGGTGCTCAGAATGGGCTAAAATGTTCCAACAGAACAGGGTTGTTCCAATGGAATGTTCTGTGCATTTTGTATTCTGTTCTGTGGTCAGAATGGAATGCAAAATGTGTTTCATGCACACCCATAAAAATAAAGCAGCAGAGTAAACCAACTCTGTAGTCCAAAGACCTACAGGAAATGCAAGGTTATAACAGGCCTAAAACCATACGCAAATGGAGGCATCCCAGGGAAGGGTATTCTGTAAAACTGGTGCCACCACCGGGAAGGCCTTTCTCCAGTTATATGCTCCTGCCAGCTAACTCCTGCCAACAGCCTAGTGACCACTTTCTATACCAAATAAAGTTTCTGGAAGTTTTCCAAAGCCAGCTCCACACAGAGTGATATATTATTATTTTTATTTATTTATTTAAAATATTTATACCCCGCCCCTCCAGTGCACTACTGCTTGGGGTGGATTACAACAATAAAATAGATACAAGACACAATAAAAGTAATAAAATAACCAAACTGAACAAACAAGTTAAAAGGTTAAAAACCACAATCATTATTAGATTCAAATTAAAAATTATTTTTAAAAGCTAAAAATGGAAAGTTATAAAAAGCTAAAGAACCCACCAGATATTAGTTCCCCACACTGGGCACCATGACAGAAAATTTCCTCATATGTCCCCCCCCCCGTCTCTGTCTGTCTCTCTCTCTTTCTCTCCCTCCCTCCTCCGTATTTTTGGATCACACAGCTGTCAATCCAGCCACTGCATTACTTGTACTTTTCTAAGGGATACCATCACCTTTAGCAGTACCATTACCAGGAGAGTCTATCATATCCTGGTCTTCTAGGTTTTTAAAAATGGTTTTAAATGTTTTAATAATGGTTTTATGTTGTTCTTAGAGTTTTTGATTTTGATAGTTAATTAATTTTAGTTTTATTTTAATGTAAACTGCCCTGAGCCATTTTTGGAGGGGTGGTATAGGAATCAAATAAATAAATAGCCTCACCTGTACTTCCACCAATGTGGTTTCTGTTATACAATACAAATGTCTAGGCTGCCACATACAATATGTAGGCAAAACATCCACAGACTTGAGGACACATTTCAGGAACTACAAATCCACCATTCTAACAAAGAAATTGGAACAACCTGTGACCAGACATTTCAACTCAGGCAACCATAGTCTCACTGATATGGAACCATTTCTTATTGAGAAACATTCACATTGTGAAACATTGAACAAATGCATTTTTAAAAAATATATAGACTCAAGACCCTCACACCTCAAGGATTGTATTTGTATGCATGAAATCCATTTGTGACATCTGCCCATCATTCTTTTCCTGTCAGCTACCTTGAAACTCTGCTAGCACAGCATTCTTAACTGTGTGCTGTATGTTTTTTTTAAAACCATCCATCTGTTGCTGATGAAGGCGTAAGCCAAAACGTTCAACTTAAATTTGGTTTCCGCAAACTCTCTTTTGTCAGTCATATTTTTGTGTTCTCTCTCTCTCTCTCTCTCTCTCTCTCTCTCTCTCTCTCTCTCTCCAGATTTGCAGTTGTTAAAGCTGACTGGTGACTTTAAAAAGAAAAACAGATTCCAAATTGATGTTTCTCAAGTGGTTTAATAATGGCTCTCATCCTGAATAGCAGAAGGCATGAAGAATATTGTTAAAAAAATACATAGAAGCTATTCTCACGACCAGCAAAAACAGGGCTTGAGGTCTGAAGACGGGTACCGTGTGAAACCTCGGCAAGCTCCCAAACAGGGCTCTGTCAAAAGAGGGTCACCCAGTTCCCATCCCCTCCTCTAAAACCAGGTTCAGCAAGCAGGGGAGGTTGCTTACCCCCTCCCAGTGCTCATGTGGAGCCACAGAATGCTGTAGACATGGCTTGAGGCTCCCTCCCCTCCTCTTCACCGGGGATACCATAGAGCCTGGATACCAGAATACCCTGCAAAGCAAGCAAAATGTTTGGGAAAATCCTGGCCAGCCACAGCTCTCAGCAGCACTCGCTCTAACTTTCTTAAAGTGACAGGCACCTTGCAAATGAGCCCAAGGGAAAATATGAACATAGGAAGCTGCCTTCCACTGAGTCAGACCATTAGTCCATCCAGCTTAGTACTGACGACACAGACTGGCAGTGGCTTCCTGAGGCTCTCAGGCAGGATTCCCGCTCAGCCTGACCTGGAGATGCCAGGGAGGGAACTCAAATCCTTCTTCCAATAGCAGCCCTATCACCTTCCTATAGCAGCTCTATCACAGACACATATGTCATACTATTCATACATTTTACTAGCTGACCCTGCACAGAACATCTGTGTGGTCTTGCACTGAGCCTGTGGCATCGCACCCCCACAACGCTCTTGCTCGCTCTCGCCGCCCCCTGCAATGCTCTCACCTGCTCTCGCTACCCCTGCAACGCTCTCGCCACCTCCTGCTCTCCCCCCGCAAGTCTCTCGCTCTCTGTCCTCCGCCTTTCTATCTCTGTCTCACAGTCCTTGCTTCCCCCTGCCACTGCCAGGGACTGTCACCCACTCGCCTGACAGCCTCTGAGCTCCCTGCTGCTTCACGGTGCAGCTCAGCCAACCGCCTGCCTCCCGCAGCCCCCAGAGCCAACTGTCCAGCTCCTGAAGCTGCCCCCAGCCTCCGAGCTCCCTGATGCTTCACAGCGCCCCCCATCCAACTGTCAAACTGCTTTCCAGCCACCCCGCAGGGTGCATGGCCCGTCTTGAAGAATTAATAATATAAAATATCCCTCTCTTCCTCCAAGGAGCCCAGAGCAGTGTACTACATACTCAAGTTCCTCCTCACAACAACCCTGTGAAGTAGGTCGGGCTGAGAGTGAAGTGACTGGCCCAGAGTCCCCAAGCAAGTATCATGGCTGAATGGGGATTTTTGTGCTCCTTCCTGTCCCCTAAAGTCACTGGACAAGAGCAGGAGTGTCCCTGCCCTTGCCTGAAGCTGCCCTTGCCTGCAGCATGGTGTAGTGGTTAGGGTGCTTGACTAGGACTGGGGCCGACCCGAGTTCAAATCCCCATTCAGCCATGAGACTTGCTGGGTGACTCTGGGCCAGTCACTTCTTTCTCAGCCTGACCTACTTCACAGGGTTGTTGTGAGGAGGAACTTGAGTGTGTAGTACACTGCTCTGGGCTACGCCGGTTCCTCCTTCCATCTACTGCCTCAGAGGAGATGCTCCTCCCCCCGCCGAACACCAAGGCAAGGGCAACAGCACCCTTGCCCTTTTCAGGTAGAAACTGCACAGGTGATGGGGCTGCTGCTCTCCCCTTCCTGGTGCCTGTGGGCGGGGAGTGCATGCTTGTCTAATATATGGTAAGAAGAAGCCTGCAGCAGGGCGGCAGCATCAAAGGAGAGATCAGCTGCCATGGGGAGAATGGCTTCCATTAGCGGGGACCCACCAGTGCTCCCCTCTCAGAGGTAGCAGGGCCAGTGCACACAGCTAAGAGTGATCCTTGCCCGTGGGTGACATTTTGGCACAAAAAGGTGCAGGAGCTCAAGGCAGCAGCCATGCAGATGTTTGGCTTCAGGCACTGCTGTCTGCACACGCTCTGAAACACTGTAATCCATGTGAATTTCCCCTTCAAGGAAAGATGCTGGGTCCAACTTCTTGGAACGTAGCCCCCCTTATTTGTGTTAGCCTGCCCAGTGGGCACCCGTGCCTGAGAGGAGAGAGGAGATGAGGTGTATGGACAGTGAAACCTCGGGTCTTTTGGTAGGGGGATAGGCATGACCGCAGGGTGTTGCAGGATGGCATGACAGGGTGAGCTTTGTGGAGAGATAAGGCTGCTTCTTCTCAAGGGAGGCGGTGCACTCCCGGTGCAAGATCCCTGGGAAGAAAGAGAATCCCCACCCATAGATGGGTGGAGTGCAGAAGGACGGGTGGCAAGGGGCACCACTGATAGGGTGATGCGAGTGTGGAGGAACTGCTTGCTCACTTGCCTGCTCACTCACTTGCCCGTACGCCCGTTCGCCCCCTCCCTGCCACTTGCATGCTTGTGCGCTCCTCCCCACCCACTTTTTCACTCTCTTGCCCCCTCTCAGCCCTCTCCCCAAGGCCCCAGCCCCAAACATGTGTCCCTCATTCTGGCAATGAAATGTTGGTAACCCCAATATGTATGTGCTTGCATGTGTAGAGTGCATGTGCCTGCTCTGGTGTGACATGAGACCTGCACACCAAGAGGGATGGCGGGGGTGTGGGGGTGGAACAGGAGTGACCGTGAATGCTGGATTGACAGACTGTCCACACAAGGGTCACGGAGGTGGATGGTCAGCCCAGCAGCTGCTCCCGCTCTGCCTGCCACTGCCCTGGCGGGGGGGGGGGGGGGAAGAGCGGTGCATACATGGTGACTGGGATACTTGCAAAGTGTTTTGGCCTCATGGTGGCAATGGCAGCGGTGGCGGGAGGTTTGCGGTGGCCGCAGGGGGCTCAGTGGCGGGCACGGCAGCTCCTACACCCACTCGCTTGGTAACGTGAGTGGCCTCTGTGCATGCGCAGAGGACCAAAATGGGTTGCAGATTGACTTCCCTGTTATTTGGGAGGGTGCCAGGAAGTGGCAGTGGCAGATTGATGGGGAGGCAGAGTCGCAACTTGGCTATGGCAGCAGTGGGGGGGGGCAAGGGGGGTTCTTACCATCTACACACACTATACAGTGGGATGGGGGGTGGCACAGAGGCCACAGCTGCGGGGAGGGTGAGGGGGTGGGGCAGGTTCCCCCTTCTGCCTTCCCAAGCCATGCTGTTGTACGGTGGGATGGGGCGATGGGGGCTGCCACAGCAAGAGTGAAGGGGGTGGTGGCACATGTGGCAAGGAGGGCAGGTGCACACTCCCCATTGCCTGCTTGTCTACCCGTCCACTGTGATCAGGGGGGCAACTGGACAGGGGTGGTAGGAGACACATCTCATCGCCCTTGCCACCAGCTTAGTGCCTGGGCTAGTTGTGGGGGCCGATTGCTCTCACTGGCATCTGGCAACTGCTCCAGGCGGCATCTGCTGTGTCCCTCCTGGATCTGGTGTGTGTGTTGGGGTTTGTGTGTGTTCATGTTGGCTATTCCTTTGCTGGCAGCTGCAGCTGCAGCTGCTCTCTCCTCTCTCCTGCCTTGTTGTGAGCAGGGAGCTTTGGGCATGGGGAGGGGACGGAGTTCAGTGCCTTTGACAGTGCTGCAGTTGCCAGGAAAGGGTTAACTGAGGCTACCAATCAGGGAGCAGCAAAGAGGGACTGCAGCTTGGAACCCTCTGAGTGGTCTCCTTGGGTCACGTGCTTGCCCCGTCCACTCAGGGAACTGCTGTTGCGAGGGGCAGGGTTGGAGGACCAACAATGCTACTTATGGATGGCAAATCTTAAAATGTTAATCGTCTGTCACTCACACTCCCTGCTGGGTCTGCAGCATGTACCCGTCTGTTTCCTATGAGGTAAAAATAGGGTTCTATCTGCTTTCAGAAGGTAACCCTATTTTCTGCTCATCTGAATAGCTTCATAGAGTTAGTTATATGTTTTTTCAGAAGTAATTCCCGCCTCCAAGTTGTTTGTTTGGAGGCAGCTGCTGAGAGAGAAGCGGGGCAGAAGAGAGAAAGAGTCTTAATTTGGGAAGACCCTGCAATGCACAGGGCAGGCAGAAGGCTAGAAATACATTTTACAGTACGGGGTGTATCTCTGTGAATCTGATTTAACCTGTTGCTGTGCTTGTAGGAATGTTCTGCTACCTTCTGCTAACTCCATCCAATGCTCAACCTGTATATTTGTGTAAATAAGCAAAAACTACGAAGATACTATGAGTCTCTAGTAATCTTTCCTTCAAAGGTAGCCAGAATGCAAGTAATGTGACACCCTGGCATTTATCACTGCTCAGGGAAGTGGGGTTGGAGGGCACATAAAACCCTTCTCCCCATCTATATATTCTATAATGCAGCTCTGTTTGTTACAATGAGAAAAGCAGGAATATATAAATTTAATTGCTGCCTTTTGTCATAGAGACTGGAGACTATTTGATGTAAAAGGATACTGAATGTTCAAGGAGCTTCCTGTATTATTTGACTATGTCAGGTCCCCCAGGTACTGTAAATGTAGTGGAATTAATTGTTATATTCATTTTACTCTGCATTGTTATGCAGCATGTTCCTCTCTTGGGCTCAAAATGGAGCTTGTGGCCATAAACAGATATTGCTCATTCATTCATACAGTTAATCTACTGCCCTTCCTAAGTGGCTCAGGGTGGTGTACATTAAAATAAAAAATACAATAAAACATTTTTTTTAAAAAAATGTTTGACCTAGATTAAAACTAAAACTAAAACTAGATATCATTAAAAGCCAGGCTAACAAGATGATTCTTTAAGGCTCTCCTGAAGGCCTCCAAGGTTATATCTCTTTGTAAACCGCCCTGAGCCATTTTTGGAAGGGCGGTATAGAAAACAAATTAATAATAATAATAATAATAATAATAATAATAATAATAATAATATAATCCTCTCATATCCATGGGGAGTATGTACCACAACCTAGGGGCTAACCCCTGATAATTGAACCATGAGACACCATTTAAAGTGGTGATTCTCTTATATTTAGCAGGGGGAGAACAACTGGCCCTATCCAACCCTAGCACAGCATTCCTCCAGTGGCTGTTCCTGGTATCTGCCTCATGTTTGTTTTTAGAATGTGAGCCCTTTGGGAACAGGGATCCATCTTATTTATGTATTATTGATTTTTCTGTGTAAACCACTTTGAGAACTTTGGTTGAAGAGCGGTATAGAAATATCCGTCGTTGTCGTCATTGTAGTAGGGGTGACAACTGAGAAGGCCCAATCCCAGAGCGCCATCAGATGAACCAGTGGCACCCAAAGACGGACCACTTCCGATGATATTAATGAGTGGTGATGCTCACTCAAGATACTCCAGTCCAGACCTAAGCCATTCAGGGCTCTAAAGGTAATCACAAGCACTTTGTACGTTGCCTGGAAACATATCAGCAGCCAGTGCAAGTGATTAAGAACAGGCATAATGTGGTCTCTTCAGGATACCCCAGAGACCAATCTGGCTGCCGCATTTTAAACTAACTGAAGTTTCCGAACTATGTACAAAGGCAGCCCTACATAGAGTGCATTGCAGTAGTCCAACCTGGAGGTTACCAGCTGGTGTACCACTGTTTTCAGGTCATTCTCCTCAAGGAACAGATGGAGTTGTTGAATAAATTGCAGCTGGTAAAAAGTGCTCCTGTCCAGAGTCTCAACCTGAGGCATTAGAGTGAGACCCAGGTCCAAGAGCACTCCCAAGCTATGAACCTATTCTTTCTGGGGGAATGTAATCTTGTCCAGAACAGGAAGTTCTATTTCATCTTGCAGATTACGACCCCCAACAATAAGCACCTCCATCTTGCTTGGATTCAGCTTCAGTTTATTATCCATCATCCAGTCCATCACTCCCTGTTGGTAGACATGTAAGTGGCTAATGCCATTTCCTGATATTGATGACAAGGAGAAATAGAGGTGATTCTCACGCTCGCCAAAAAACAGCCTAAGGGAGCCTAGCCCACTTTCTGGCGAGCATGAGAACCACCGGGCTCGCAGGCAAGCCCAGTGTCCTCAAAGTGGGTAACCCACTTATGGAGCCCTCCCCTTAGATGAGGTTGGCAGAGCGAGTGCTCCACTAACCCCATCTATTTGAGCGTGTATTGCTGCGGCGCTGCTCCACACTGCAGCAACACATGAGGAGACCCTTGTCAGGAGGGTGAAACAAGCCTCCAGGCCCTGGGGGTCTCTCCAGGATGCCCCTCATGCTCGCACAGGGCATCCTGGAACTTCCAGAGGCTGTGCACCCCCCGATTCCCGGTGGCTCCATGACGGAGCCGGCAGTCATGTGGGCGGCCGATCCGGCCGCCCAGGGCTTCCTGCCTGATTGTCTGCGGGGCGAATGGGCTAAGCCTGCTCTCCCCACTAACCTGCACTCAGCAAGTCTCACCAATCATGAGACTCGCCTCATAGATTTGGGTGTCATCAGCATATTGATAACATCCAGCACCAAATTCCCTGATGACTTCACCCAGCGGTTTCATGTAGATGTTAAAAAGCAATGATGACAGAATGGAGCCATGAAGGTCTCCTATAGTAGCTCCCATTTTAAAAAGCAATTGTCACCAAGCACCACTATCTGAAAAATAAGTGAGACATAGGAATGGAACCAGTGTAAAACAGTGCGTCCTATCCCCAGATCCCTCAGGTAATTCAGAAGGATACCATGGCCAATGTTATCAAAAGTTGCTGAGAGATCCAAAAGAAACAGCAGAGTCACACTCCCTCTGTTAATTCCTTGGCAAAAGTCATCTGTCAGGCCGACCAAGATGGTCTCAACCCTATAACCCACCCTGATTGACTGTGTATCTTAAAAAATAATAATCCATGGTTGCCAGTAACCTGCAGAGTCTTTTGAGCTGATTGAAGGGATACTGTTTCAAAAATAAAAATAACCATAAAAATAACAATTTATCCAGTGAATATCAGCATACTGCCTGTGTAGCTGAAAATGAGCTGGTTGTTTGTAACCTCCTTCTAAATTATGGGAGTTTTACCATCCTCCCGCTTCCCTGAAATTCTGCAGATTTGTAGCAAAATGCTCCTCTCCACATTTCTGGCAACTGGCTTACTAAGTGCTTACCTGCACACTGTGGGAAGTCACTGTAACACAGCTTGAAGGGATTTGCTGTGCTGTCTCTTAGTCTCTTAGTAAAAGTAAAGTGTGCCATCAAGTCATTTCAACTCCTGGCACCAACAGAGCCCTGTGGTTGTCTTTGGTAGAATACAGGAGGGGTGTACCATTGCCATCTCCTGCACAGTATGAGATGATGCCTTTCAGCATCTTCCTATATCACTGCTGCCCAATATAGTAGCAGCAGGGATTCAAACTGGCAACCTTCTGCTTGTTAGTCAAGCATTTCCCCACTGCACCACTTAAGGTGTCTCTTAGACCACTTATCAAAAGGCTAAACTACCTGGAACACAAAAGCATAATTGTTCTTTCATCTTTCTTTCCGTTTTCCAAAGAGTAGCAATGAGGGCAATCTGGACTGGGACTGTGGTATGTTAGAAGGGGGATTGTAACTCTTTTCTGCACATCATAGTCCAGACAAAATTCTCCCTCCTCAACGTGGGAAACTTCTGTTGGCACTAAAGGCATCTTCTCTCCATGGGCAAATAGAAGCTGTGGGGACCCAATGGAGGAACAAAGTAGGGTTGTAGTAAATCTCTTTGCTCGTCTCACCCAACAGGATTTACAACCCCCTTCAGCACTCCCCCTGTGAGTTAACAGAAAGCAGCAGTGAAACTACACGAAGGAAAATAAAAGGCTCACAAAGAAAATAGTAAATGAATTGACCCCCTGAACTGAACTAGGTACCCCGCTCTAACAATAACTGAGTAATAACTGAAAAGAAAACACAGAGCGAAGAATGAAAGAGCGAAGGACACCAGAAACAAGGAAATAACGGAACAAAGCAGCAAAGCATAAACAAGGCAAACTGGAATTCGGAAAAGTTAGAAATTCAGAATAGCACATGGACTGTGGTCAGTGACATTGCTAACAGTATCTGAGCAACTGACAGACTGCTAAATATACATAGCTCAAGAGAACCAGCAGCCAATTAGGCTTCCCTGAGTCAGCACTTCTGCTTCCTCTCTTGTTATCTCATGCGCCTGTGTGACTCCCACTGAGCTTGCCTCTTGAGACGTCTTCTCAAGACAGGTGAAATCCCAGGCTCCTCCTCATCAGAAATCATGTCTGGCAGCTGTTGCAAATCCTCAGCTCCAGAGTCTGGTCTCCCTGCCAAATCCTGTTGCTGTGCCTCTGAGCCCTCACTAGCAGGCGAATCCTCCCGTTCCTGCTCTCACTCTTCTGAGTCAGAAGTCTGAGCCATGACAGGAGTGGGGGAGAGAAATGAGTCAGTGCCAGAAAATCAGAAATGGGGAAAGGAGGGAAAGACTCCCAAAGGTGCTGATAAATGCCAATAGATGTATTCAGTAAGTTTTTTTTATTAGTACACTTTCACCAGGTTGTTTTGTATTGCCTCACATGTTTTGAGCCAAAATACTCTTCCTCAGAGGCAATTCTAAAAAACAATATACAAAATATTACAGGAGGTTTGTGTATATGGGATATGAAGAATATAAAAATTAAAATATAAATATGATATTATATAAATAAAACCAATCATAACACAATATATTATCCCTCCAAATATTAAATAATCAATGTTCTATGTCTTCAAAACTCATATTATTATGACATAATATAAAAGATATAACATCAATTCTGAATTATTAAAAAAAATATAAATATATATTTTTGTAAGGCAATACAAAATAACCTGGTGAAAGTGTACTAATAAAAAAAAAACATACTGAATAAATCTATTGACATTTATCAGCACCTTTAGGAGTCCTTCCCTCCTTTTTCCATTTCCAAGCCCAATGGACACCATTTTTGTTGGCTCCATAACTGACGGTACTGAAAGTTAAGCCCTGTTAGTTAGTCTTCTTAGGTTGCTGTTTGTGATGGCAACTAGCAATTCTTGGATACCCTCTGGTACCAAAATGTAAATACACCTGGTCTTTTTCTAGAGCCAAACAGGGTTTGCTTTTGTTGGTGCAGAAAGATAAATTAATACCAAAGAACAGTTACTGTGATAGTTCATGAATCTGACTACATCCAACTTTTGGTTAACCCTCATCCAGACATTATTACAAAGGGTGGTGTACTCAAATAAACTGTTCCAAGCAGGAATGGAAGTCCCACCTCACCGCTGTGTTTTTCACTTCTTTCCTGTGACACTTATGCTTACACAGCCTTTATCTGAAGTGGTAAAGGCTGTAATCATGATGGTGAGCGCTTCCATGAGCAGAAGATGCTGGGACCCAGCCTCTCCTGCTTGTCATGCTTATAGCCTTTGTTGCTTCAGACACAGACTGCATAAGTGTGAGCATCACAGGAGGAGGTGCAAAGGGAGTGATGGATGCAGCAGCAGGGCAGGAGTTCCATTCCCACTTAGGATGGTGAACCTGAGTACACTGTCCTTTTTAATCATGTCTGAATGAGACTTTAGTTGTACCTCCTGTTGGAGCTAGGACCCTGGTAGCACCAGCTCTCAGCTGCAATGTCTCATAGTAACCACTGGGGTTTTTTGGGGTCATGGATAAAAGTGCTGGACTCCTCCCTTCTTTGTTCTCCCACTGTTAGTCTCCATTTTGTCTCTCCAGAGATGGCTGTTTGTTTTGCTCTCTCTCTTCAGCCATGAGTTACAGATGAAATAAGTTGCAGGCTTTCCCTACATTTGTTTGTAACCTTTTCTTTAAATAAATCCTTGTAGTTCATCAATACTAAAGAACAGACCTCTTGCTTTGCTGCTTTCTCACCAAACTATTTTTGCTTTGGTATTTGGGGACTGAACTGCCATTCTTCCCCTACACCTCCACCCCGTGGTCCACAGCACATCAACACACAGCTCTGTCCCTACATTAGCACTTAGTAAATGGTATTCTGTGTACGTGAAGGGCCACTTTGGACAATATTTCTGAGCTGGCTCTGTCCACATGTGATTAGGGAGGTGAATGAGCATGCCCCCTTCCTCTGCCTGGCATATTTCTGGTTTTAATAATCATGTGGTGTGTAGCTTGTCCTAATAGCTCTGTCACATGTGATCTAAATGCTACCTTAATGTTCAGATTAACCACACTGCTATAGTTATTAAATGAGCACATTAACCCCACCCCCATGATTATTAAAACCAGAATGACATACCAGGAGGTGGAGTGGGAGGCGTTTGTTCATATGTTTTACTTGTAAACCGCCCTGAGCCAGATCAGAAAGGTGGTAGAAAAATCGAATAAAT
Source organism: Hemicordylus capensis (assembly GCF_027244095.1). Taxonomy (NCBI): domain Eukaryota; kingdom Metazoa; phylum Chordata; class Lepidosauria; order Squamata; family Cordylidae; genus Hemicordylus; species Hemicordylus capensis. The sequence goes on along the minus strand of NC_069662.1, from coordinate 80,480,160 downwards.
AAATAATAAATAAATAAATAAATAAATAAATAAATAAATAAATATCCCTAATCACTTGTGAGTGAAGTTGGCTTGGATATCTTACCTGAACTGCCCCCTAGAATCTTCTACTATTAGGACTTCTTTTAACTAGAATATACTGCACAGTCTGAAGTTCAGACTCCAACCAGGCCCTAAATCTAGGGTGGCTATTTTTTTCTTGAGAGGATCCTATGCCTTTAAGAGATGCATCACAGGCAGAATGCTAACAGGTGGCGTTTTTTCTGGATGTGGAATGATGGGATGGAAAAGCTTCACTGGCTGAAGTCCTGACTGCCACCTATGTTTTAAAGGAACAGGAGTCCTGCCGGGGAAAAAAATAATGTGGCAGCCTACCTTAGGATCTTTAAAACCACTTTATTGTACTAATATTGGGCAAAAATGGGATTCATAAAATTTGATAATTGGTGTTTTTGTATGCTTAAGAAATGCTTGTATGGTGCATTTCAGTGTAGATAAGTGTTTCTTTCTGCAGACAAATATCTTTTCTCTCATAAATCTCCTGTCACAAGGGATGCCACTTTGTTAGGACAGGGCTCATGACCATAAATTAAACCCATTAGTCTTAATTAAGTCTTTAGAACAAGAACACTCTTCCAGTCTCAACAAAAAAAGGTTACAAATGCATTAAAACAAAATGAATCTGACAAGGGGAACACAGTGTTCACATTGGCTATTCTATGTTTAGAAGGTCCATTCACAAATCACATCTCCATTTTCTTCTGGCACCAATTGAAACTTTCTCCCCCCTTGGAAAATAGCACACAGAGGGGATAGCACACACATAGCACACACATCATTCTAGATTAGGGCTACAGTAAGGGTAGAATAGAAGCCCTCTTCTCCCATGACAGAGTTCTAATTCAGCTGCTGTTTACCAAGCAGAGGCTTATCTAGGGAAAATAGTGCCTTGGGCAAGCACTGAAATTGCGCCCCCTGTCCAAACATCTGACACCCATCTTTCAGATAACTTTACTATAATATCAGCTGAAAAATATAAGTCAAGCTCGTTAATCTTTTAAAATTTCAAAAACTATTTAGCAGTGGATGTAGCCAGACCAAAAAATGCTGGAAAACTACAAATATCAGTATGCAGGGGCTCATGAAATACCCAAATACTATGTGGAGGTGTACTTGGAAAACTAAACAGAAGTGCCTATCTAATTCTTTACTATGCATTGTAGCATCACTATTACATAAGTTTCAAAAATAAATGGAGAATTTGGCTTTTCCCAGATACTCCGAAAATAATTAAAGGATATGCAGAGTAAACTGTGTCACTGCTTGGAATATATTCTAGAATTTCAGAAAGACAGTTAAAATGAGAGAAAGGGAGCAAGAAACTCCCAGTGGGCCTTAATAGTTGGGATTTCACACTGATTCAAAGACAAACTCACCATTAATAGCCATATTATTAAGACACCACATTTAACTCACTTATCATAAGAAGCAAAGTAAGAGCAAATGAATACAATCTTAGCTCATAAGCTTCAGCTCAGTATTCACAAGCCCTGAATCTCTGTACATAGTGCTAAACTGAATATGTGTACAGTGACATATTATATTAAATTTATTTTTTTTTAACCTGTAGCCCCTTTGGGGCGCTTCCTATAGGACATGGGAGGGGGGCGTCTGCAAAGGTTACCCCTCCCACCGCTGGCCCCTAGGGCCTTGCAGAGACCATTTGAGCATGTGCAGTGGCCATTTTTAAAAATAATTTTTTAATGGCCGCTGAAAACAAAATGGCCACCGTGCATGCTCAAATGGCCTCTGTGAGGCCTGGTATGGCCTAGGGCCTCACAGAGGCCATTTGAGCATGTGCAGTGACCATTTTGTTTTTGGTGGCCATTTTTTTTAAAAAAATAATTTTAGGAATTTGCGTCCCCTTCAAGTGGCGCTCAGGGCACATGCCCTGCCTGCCCTACTCTAGATACGCCCCTGTTACCAAGGAAAATGAAAGCATGCAGGGGGCCAGTGATGCATAAAACATCAAGTATAGTTTGGCCCTTAGTTGCCTCCTTTAAGGTATTGCAGAAATATTTACAAAGTAGTTTATCAGATCTACTTTTAAAAGCTCTGTTTCCCAAGTGCAGAGAATAGCACTTGTTGCTATCTATCTATCTATCTATCTATCTATCTATCTATCTATCTATCTATCTATCTAACTATCTATCACCTCAGTCCTCCCAAGAACCTCACCCCTGAAGCTAGCAATTGTCAGCACTGAGACTACTGTCAGGCCCAGACTCCATTGTACCAGGAGCGATGATGCTGCTGAGACCCGGTCTCCCACCAGCACATTTTGAACTGTATTTTAATTGTTGCCAGGCTTGAATTGTGATTGCGATGAGATTCTTTGGAAGCTAATTTATAGATTTATAGTTGAAAAAGTGAAACAAAAATATAATCAATCAGTTCAATACTCTTAATCTCAACTGAGAACAATTAAACTGGGTTCTGTAGTTTATCATGTTTCCTCTCAGCCGAAGAGGAGAGCAGAGCTTGGTAGCTATTCCTGTCAGCAGTTGAAAAAGGACAGAAGGGAAAGAAGAGATGGTTGGTCTTACTCCTGTCCTGTTATATGAGTAGGTGAATTTTCTGAGATGAGAGGGGGTACCTCCTCCTTGAACTTACCCAACAAAGCTTTCTGGAAATTTCTGCTAAATGCTGTGCCAGGGTTCATCATCCATATGTGAGAACATATGGGGCCTCTTAAACAAGAGCAACTCCAGACTAGTTACGTTTAATGTAATACCAGAGACAACAGGAGAATCTGAGAGAGGGAACACAATGTTCATGATTGCTTAAATAAATTATTCATTGCACATTTCTTCACTCAAAGCTAAGGGAAACTTTGGGCCTCTCTTTATTACCCCTAGTTTTTTCTGAAGATAGTAGTGTTGCCAGCTGCTAAAAGGACACCAACTTGCTCTCATGCATTTAACACTAGTTTGATCTGAGAACACAAGAACAGCCCTGAGGGATCAAGGACAAGGCCCATCTAGTTCAGCATCCTGTTTCACACAGTGGTCCACCCAGATGCCACTGGGAGCCTACAGGCAGGAGTTGAGTGCATAACCTCTCTCCTGCTGTCACTCCCCTGCAATTGGTATTCAGAGGCATGGAGGCTGAGGCTGGAGGTGGCCTGTAGCCCTCAGACTAGTAGCCATTGATAGACCTCTCCTCCATGAAGTTATCCAAATCCCTCTTAAAGCCATCCAGGTTCTTGGCTGTCACAACATCTTGTGGCAGAGAATTCCACAAGTTGATTATGCGTTGTGTGAAAAAGTACTTCCGTTTGTTGGTCCTAAATTTCCTGGCAATTAATTCCATGGGATAACCCCTGGTTCTAGGGTTATGTGAGAGGGAGACAAATTTCTCTTGATCCACTTTCTCCACACCGTACATGATTTCATAGACCTCTATCATGTCTCCCTGCAGCTGTCTTTTTTCTAAACTAAAAAGCCCCAGGTGTTGTAGCCTTGCCTCATTAGGAAAGGAGAAATCTGAGAATTCAGTGGAAGCTTTTCACAACACTGTTGGCCAACTTTTTGCTGTACATTTGGTGAATAATTTTTCCTGGGATTTCCCTTTTCATCTGAAAATTCCAGTTTTGGCAGGTAAGTTATCTTCATTGAATAGGCTTCCCAAAGAATTCCCACAATGCATTGGAGTTGCAGGGGGGTACAATTGTGCTATTTTTGAAATGTCATTGCATGGAACAGTGAATGTTAAATCAAATCCCATGAGTCTGAGATCAGGAACCAATTGATATACTGTCATGATGACTGTCAAGCAGATCACAATTACTCAGCCACTATAGCTATAGGTTTCATGTTTTATTTCCACCCTTCATACATGACTGTATAATTCCAAACTGTACACATTTTAAAAGACACAGGCTGACATCCTAATAATGGTATACTTGTGGAAGAACGTTGTGGAGGCAAAATCCACACTGTTGGGAGCTTGAGTTCCAGACTAGTGTTATGCCAGCATAATGCTGTTGCACTAGCATGTAGGGATGGGCCCGGACCGGTCCGGAGGCCATTGAAAAGGCCTCCGGACCAGTCTGGACCGGTTGGACCTGGGTGGTTCGGATTGTGGGTGGGGGGTCGCTTTAAGAGCGGTGGGAGGTTTTACTTACCCCTCCCGCTGCTTTCCACTGTGGAGCCGTAAATTGTAGAGTAATTGGGGTGGCAGGATACCTCCTTGCCACCCCTTCCCTGCTGCGGCTCTGCAAAGCTCCCAGTAATGCTTTGCGCGTGCGCACATCAGTAACCTGAAGTGCGCGCACAATGTGCACGCGCGCAAAGCATTACTGGGAGTTTTGCAGAGCCACAGCGGGGAAGGGGTGGCAAGGAGGTATCCTGCCACCCCAATTACTCTACAATTTACGGCACCACAGCGGAAAGCGGTGGGAGGGGTAAGTAAACCCTCCCGCCGCTCTTAAAGCGACCCCTAACCCCAGTGCCGGACCGCAGTGTGGCAGTTCAGTGCACACCCCTACTAGCATGGATGAAGTGCAAGGATTTGGAGCAAAGATCATGCCCAATAGACTGTCTGAGACTAGTCCTTGCACTTGACTGAAGGACATTGTGACTAGGGATGATGGGAGCTGTAGTCCAACAACTTCTCAGATCCAAGTTTGAGAACCCTTGAGACAGAGACTGGTAAAATAATCAGCAACTCTTATAGGCAGTTTTCAGTGAGACCCATATTCACACTGCCTTCCAACTGGTTTTACTGCCTTCTCTCCCCTTGGGCTGAGCTCTGGATAAATTCAGAGCAGACTTTCAACATGATCTCATTTTCTCTGCTTCCCTTCCGAGATCGAATTCTGCTAGATCATTACTAAGCTGCTGTCGACCGATTAATCATGTGTGCCTGTGCCTGCCTCTAGCAAAAGGATAGGTGATTTCCCTCCTCCCTTGCCCCAGCAGTGCAAAATTAATTCTAATCCTGTCACATTATTTTACTTTGTAAATAGACAGCATCATTCACTGTATTCGCTACAGAGCCATTAGGTCTGATGCATTGTATCCCAATGTTTTCATCATTCTTCTGGTTTGTATGGTGTTTTGTGGCCTGCCAATATAAGTTTAAACCGACAAACTAAACTCCAGCAAATGATTACCACCTCCAGTCCTGTCCAGGTTCCATCCCTGGCATCTCCAAAGGGTGAAGGTGGGGAGACTAAGAAAGATCCCTGTCTGAAACCCTGGAATGCCTCTTGCAGTCATTGATCTGTCACAGTATAAAGCATTTTTCTATGTCCCTAACAACAAAAGGAAGCTCAAGTGCATTTGGGATTTTAATACTTCAAAGTCTGGGTAGATAAGAAAGGGAGTAAATTACCCTCCTGCATTAGAACGAGGGAAAAACCAGATTAATCCCTTTCTTCTGAAACATGAATTTCCTTTTAATTGCTTGCTTGCTTGCTTGCTTGCTTGCTTGCATTTCTAGGGATCTAACCTGATCCAAAGGCTCTGGGTGGTGCACAACACATGTAAAAACAACAACATTAAAACAAACACCGTTTTAAAACACATTGCTTAAAAGACTATAAAAACAATTTTAAAACAATTCAGAGCCATTTAAAAACCAATTAAAATACTTTAAAACAATTTTAAAAACTTTGGAGGGCCAGGCCAAACAAGTAAGTTTTTAAGGCTCTCTTAAAGGCCAAAAACAAGCTTAAATTACAGATATGTGCCGGGAGTGCATTCCATAGGCCAGGAGCTGCTACAGAGAAGGCCCAGCTTTGAATCGCCACCAGACGTACCAGTGGTAACTGGTGACGGATCTCTCCAGATGACCTCAATGTGTGATGGGGATCATACAGAAGAAGGTGCTCTCTAAGGTAGCTATAGAGAAATACTGTTTAAAAATATCTCAAGGAAAGTCTGGTAATATTTTATTCCTATCCATTATTTGACAGATCTATTCACAAGTTACTGTATGGTCCCAACTTTACAATGAATGTACAGCATACACAAGTGCAGATCTTTACACAGGTACAGCTGCCCACTTCCTATCTGTACTATACAATTGAGGCGTTTATACTCAGGTTCACTTTGAAAATGAATAGAGGTAAACTCATTCACACAGAAACACATAGGAGTGTACAGATAATTAAACACTTGTCTAACATAATTTCTGAATAGGGCTCTAGTCTCAAGCTTTTTAAATCTGTGAAAAAGATAATCAAAAATTGCTTTCTAGAACATCCAGACAATTCCAGAATATATCCCAATGCAATTTATATATGAACATATCAAATATAGAGATCAGGAGTACAGTATCCAGCTGAACATAAGATCAGCAGTGTTTGATATGAAATTGTGTTTAATATGACAACAAACCGGAGAGGGAGAGGGAGGGAGAGGGGGAGAGAATAGTATCACTAATTTTATTATTGCTGGTTTTAAAATCCAACATGATTCAACAACATGTCTGGCAGCCCATTCAGAGCACAATAAACCTCCTGTTTTTGCAAGCTGTGTGGGGCTACAAAAATAGGGGATGCAAAGCATATTGCAGGCCATAATGCATATCTGCTGGGCTGCATTTGGCTTGGTGGGTCACAAGTTGTGCAAGCACAGGAGGTGCCAGAGGGGAGGCAGGCACCCCAACCCCTTGCCTGCCTGCCGCTGCTGGACCTCATGGCTTCTTGAAGAAAAGTATTTATCTGAATCCAAGACTAGATTTTTTCCAAGTTATTTAGTGTTAAGAATTAGGGGATCATCTGAAATTCAGAGTCCTCTTCCATCTATCTATCTATCTATCTATCTATCTATCTATCTATCTATCTATTCATGTTTACTTATTTATTATTTTATTATTTTACATTTCATATCCCACGGTTCCTCCAAGGAGACCAGAGCGGTGTACTACATACTTACGTTTCTCCTCACAACAACCCTGTGAAGTTGGTTAGGCTGAGAGAGAAGTGACTGGCCCAGAGTCACCCAGCAAGTCTCATGGCTGGATGGGGATTTGAACTTGGGTCTCCCCAGACCTAGTGCAGCACTCTAACCACTACACCACATTGGCTCTTTTAGGTAAATACAGTATAACCTGTATTTAATCTATTTTTTTAAGGGGGTCATCTTAAATTCAGAGTTGTCTTTGTTTCGGGTAAGTACAGTAAAGGCACTTTTCACATTCTCAGAATGCGTTTCTTCATTACCATCAATCTATATATAAGGAGCTGTTCCCCATGGGTTCACTTCTGTCTGTCATTGACATTACTGGTGTGGGGAAGGAATCCTTGAAGCTAGGAGGAATTTTGTCATGCTTTTTCTAAAAGCAACTGAAAAAAGAGGTGATAAGCCTGTTCACAGGCACATTTCTGCCGGGCAAATGAAACAGGCTTTGCATTATTATTCACTAGTCAGAAACAAACAGAAACTCTGCCAGCACATGGAGAATGAGATTAGAACTGAATCATAAAGTTTAAGTTAAAACTGCATTCTACACATACTTACAGAAAGTTAACGCTGTCAAAATACATATAACTTACTTCAGAGAAAATATCTTTAGAATGGGAATGTTAATTTGAAATATACCATCATTTCTCTTTCAGAGATCTAACATATAGGAGAAAGCATGCCAGCCTCTTCACCCAGAATGTACTTTGCCCCTGCTGTGTTCCCCCCTCTGCTTGTAATATTTTTTTCCTGATCCCACTATACTGTGCAGGCCTGGTTTAACATGCTCAATAAATTAGCTTTTTCTGAGTTACAGATATGCTCTACATTTAAGAGCACTTTGGAGGCAAATGCCTCAGCAAGCTGCTAAAAGTGTTAGAGGAAAAGTTCTGTTTCAGCTGCTAGTCCTAACTGCAAAAGACCTTGGCACTCTACAAAACCTCCTTTAAGAGCTACAATGGGAAGACAATTTTAAAGAATTGTGCATGTCATTTAGTGTTTATAGTGGGGTTTCTGTGTGTGCTGTGTTTGGCATAATCATGCACTGTGCATCTTTGAAGAAAAGTAGTCTGCTTCTGTTAGAACTGTTCTTAATCTGCCTCACAATTTAAAGCAATTGAAAATTGATGCTTTTGGACTACTCATTTCTCAATTTCCATAAATTGATTTTTTAAAAGAGCACAAGGATACTCTCTTTTCTCAAAGTTAAAATCCCCTGGATAATCCACTTGCCTTTATTCCTGTTGCAGAATGCACATATATATTTGGGTTCCTGCTGCTACAAAGCTTGGCCTTTGCCAGAGTCAAGATGAATTGTAATAAATCTCACAAGCCATGTACTGAGATGCAGGCCACACTGTTAATAACTTTGCCCTCAGTGATTTTCATAGAAGCGTACTATCCAATATCAGCCAAATTGAGCAAAAGGTTGTTTTGCCTGTAGTCAAGACTCACTTGTTGAATTGCCTCAGTTTCTCTGCTTCAAAAGTGTTATACCAAAGTGCTATAGCTGAAGAAAGGAATATAAAGTCTAGAATTGCAAATGGCATATGGAAAACATGCTCTCCTGCCAAATGGTGGATGGGATGAAGTTCCTTCATGTTCTTTCAAATGTGTTAAAGCCTGCACAACAGAATTAACAATTGAAGTATGTGCTGAATGCAACATGAGTAACACTGGCAATCACACCTCACTGCCTTTGTCCAAGTGGGAATTAGATAGATAGATAGATAGACAGATAGATAGATAGATACTTTATTTTAGTCATTGACCAGCATAAAATAAACAATATATAATAACATTCAATTAAATAATAAATTCTTTGCAAGTTTTACAAACAATGTAACAAAACTTGGCCACACTGCCAGAAACCGTTTCTTTAAAATTGGAGAGCAGGTAGTCTAAATAAAACTCGTCAGTGTGTCCAGGAAAATTCTTTAACGATGGGGAAATAAAATTTAAACGAATGTCATTGTAAAAAGTGCAGTAAAGAATCATGTGAGCAGTGGTTTCTATTTCACCTGAGCCGCATGGGCATAAGTGAGCTGAATATGGTAACTTTTTGAACTTCCCCTCTAGGACTGCAGTGGGGAGTGCATTCAGGCAAACGAGAGTCATGGCTCTCCTGAATTTTGCTATTAATAAGTTGTTTAAATATTCTGCAGACCTTGCATTTAGGGACTGACTGCCTATATGCAACCCCCTCGGCAGCTTTGCTAATTCATCTTGCAGTTCTGTATCGAAGACACACTGTTTAATAACCTGCGTGCCTTGGTCATATCCCATCCTAATGAGTTCTTCCTGGGGGAGACGATAAAATTGTAGCTTGGCTTTTAGCGCTACCTTCCATTTCGAGGTGTAGCTATCAACAAGTGTTAAGGGAGCCAAGCCCACTTGGGAGAAGATCAGCTTCAGCCAAAACATAATGATGCTCAGCCAATGTCTTGTTTCTAACTCCAAGTGGGAATTGTTTTTGTCATGTTATGCATTATATGCATACATTATATAAGATATATTTATGTATGCTATTTATTCCTAAAAATCCACAACATGAAAATCTATAATGGTCTGCTTGTTAGTGGTGAACGGGAGGATTTGGGGCAGTAACTCCTTCCCATGCCAGTGTTGCCCCTCCTGGCTATTCCAAACACACAAGCTTCTCCCCATAAAGTTACTGCATGTGAACTTTGCCACCTCGGAAGCAAATATATGACATTCCCACAACTGCACTCTGACACCTGTGGTTATACAGCAAGGAGAAACTGGCCCTCAGCCCATGCTCACAGCCAGTGTTCCCTCTATCAGGGATTCCCAAGTGTGGTTGACTACAATTCCCAGCATCCCCAGCTGCAATACCTTTTGCTTGGAGAGTATGGGCACTGTAGTCAACAATATCTGGGGAATCCCTGTTAGAGGGAACACTGCTAACAGCCATCCTCTACTTTGTGACATTAGGACATTTTTTATTCTTTATTTTTGGTGGGTCAGCCTTGGTATTAGAAACCATTGGTATTAGAATCCCTAGGTTCTAGGGTTCAGAATAGTGATCCTAAAATGTAGAGACCTGAACAACACTGGAAATGTGGGAACCAGCTTCTGCATGCAGTGGTGTAGAAAGGTGAGTCGCAGCCTCTGTTAAAAAAATAAACATCACACCACCACCACTACCACCCCTTTAAAAATGCAATTTTTAAAACTTACCCTTTAAAAGCATCATGTTGCATACTGCCGCCATGGCTTGTCTCCTGCTCTGCTGCTTCTTGTTTGCCTCCTTCACCTCCTCTCTTCTTCCTCCTACTGCCCCTGCTGCCCCTCGCCCCCACCATTTGCCTCCTTTGCTCCCACTCCTTGCCCCCACTGCTCAGTATCCAGCGTGTGCAGCACTAAGGAGTTCTGTCACCCCACTCCTCATTCAAGTGAAGAGACAGGTGGTTAAACTTCTTAGCGCTGCATAAGACGGATACAAAATGGAAGGTGCACATGCATCCTGATGCCTAATCAGGGTGCATGCGTGCTCTCTCTCTTTAAATTTCGAGTGTTTCGAGTGTCTTCAGCTCAAAATAAAACATATTTTAAATAAAGGGCCTCTTTCAAACTTGGAACAAAACAACACTGTTTCAATTTGAAGTGTTTCAACATTTTGAGCGCCATTTTGGAGGCCTGTTTTCCCCTTGCTCTTTGGTTTTCTGGCACTGGCTTCCGATTGGCATGCAATCTGCTTGCTTCTTGGCTGACTTGTTATCATATAGATCAAGTGTTGTCATAGGCAACTGTGCCCCTCTTGGCTGGGGGGAGGGAGGAGGGAGTTTCAAAATGTATTTAAAGGGGCTGGGAGGCAGAGAGAGACCTTATATGATCCTGTGAGGGTTTGGGAGAAAGGTTAAACATTTGTTAAAAATTGCCTTCTTACCCATGTCTTTTGTAATGCATTCTCCCAAACCATTAGGACTGGAGAAGTGCTTCAGTAACTAATTCCTTTCAAATAAGATCTTTGAAAACTATCCTTTGAAAAGTGTATTTACCACCTTCATTTCCTCTTCAAAAGACTCTTAAGATATGCCATGTCCTTTTGCATTAACAACAAGTAAGGCTTTCACAGAAGGTCAGCACGAAACCCAAGAGGACAGCAAGATTAATTGATCTTGTTGCAGTTTCTGGCAATTAAATTTGTCTATGAAATGCTAACATTTGTAGGTGAAGCAAAAGATAAATTGTGAACACGTTCATTAGGCTTTTGATGCAAACTAAATATACAAGGCAAGATGTTGCTTCAAAGTCCTTGTGGCATTCAGATTATTCAAATGAGTATGACCTGCCTGCTTAGCTGGACAGTTTGATTCCAGATACTACAAAAATATCTTCTGTGATTGCACTGTGCTCATCAAAACAAGATCTCCAGTATTAAGTGATGCCTGCCCCTAAAAGCAGAATGCAATTAAGAGAGAGTGGATAATTATAGATTAATAGAATATGAATGTCTCCTCATTTTTTAAGCTAAATGCCCCTGGTGGTGCAGTGGTAAAACTGTTGCCCTGTAACCAGAAGGGTACAAGTTCCATCCTGACCAGGGGCTCAAGGTTGACTCAGCCTTCCATCCTTCCGAGGTCGGTAAAATGAGTACCCAGAATGTTGGGGGCAATATGCTAAATCTTTGTAAACCGCTTAGAGAGCTCCGGCTATAGAGCGGTATATAAATGTAAGTGCTATTGCTATTGCTATTGCTATAAATCTGCATGATTAAGCGTGCACAACTTTAAATGACTTCGTTGCCTTAAATCCGTGGTTCCCAACCAGGGTTCCTCTAGATGTTGCTGAGCTACAACTCCCAATACCCCCAGCCACAATAAACTTAGCTGGGAATGATGGAAGTTGTAGTTCAGCAACATCTGGAGGAACCCTGATTGGGAACCACTGCCTTAAGGACTGACTTCTCCCACATTTATCTGCCTACTCGGTAAGGTCTGCTAGTGAGCTTTTAACTTCCCTTCTCCATATCCCATCATAAATGGAAGTTCTTTGGGTAAGTAATTGTGAGCAGGCATTGCTGGTCATAATCCTCCCACTCTGGAACTGCCTCTCACAGGAGACACGTACAGCATCCTCCTTGCTTGCTTTGAGATACCTGTTGGAAGACCTGGCTGTTTTTACAAGCCTTTTACAAGTTAGATGTCCTTTTATCAATTATATGTGCAATTCTTTGTGCATTCTCCTATACTTACTCACTCACATACTGTGTAGCGGAATGCCAGTGGGCAAGAGAGGTGCCTGCACTCCAGTGAGGTTCTCCAAAAGATGTCAGCACTGCTATGGAGGTCGGCTGCTCTGTGCCTATTAAGCATTGTGACGCTGCTTCTGTCATTCCCAGGGGAAGTAGCATCACAACTGTGATTGCACAATGCTTAGTAGGCATGCAGCAGCTCACCTCTTCAGCAGTGCAAATGTGCTTTGGAGAGCCTCGCAGCAGTGCAGGCACCTATCTTGCCCACTGGCATTCCCCTAAGTAGTATACGAGTGTCTGTTTTTAAGCTACCTTTTGATTTTGCTGCATACTAGTTTGATTGCAGAGTTTAATGATATTGCTATTGATTTGCTGATCGATGTAAGCCACCTTGAAACTTTGGGAAAGGGCAGGGTAGGATATTTTAAATAAAGACATAAAATTAGTGCCTTCTGTCAACCCAGATGTGTTTGTGAACATTAGTCAAAGCAGAGTAGGTGATCATCCTGTGCATGCAAAGGGATAACTCCGCCCCCCCTACTGAAAAGTGAAATAAGGTACTGGGAAATGTACAAGATGTACGATGTGAAGTAAGATGTAGCCAGGCTAAGGGAGATCATTACAGGCTTATTCCACAAAACTCAATTTGCTGGAGAACTGTATATCTTTCCTAGAAAATATATGTGTTATTCTTCCTATGCTATGCATTGATTTTGTATTTGTATTAATTATTTGTTAGCTACCTTAGAATGCTACAGACAAAAGGCAGGATATACAGTAAATGTTTTAGATAAATACAGGTATGATTTATATGCATCTTAACACATGGGTGTGCACATCCATTCATTAAAAAGTTAATGGTTTCAGCTTTTATTCACACATCATTTTTAATAATAATAATAATGATAATAATAATAATGATAATAATAATAATAATAATAATAATCACTGCTAAACACTGTCTGTATATTCAGTAGCGATATAGCAATGGAGTTTGGACTAGACAAGTGTGCTGCATTAATAATGAAAAGAGGAAAAATGACAAAAACAGAAGGAATAGAACTACCCAATGGAAGCAAGATCAAGAACCTGGAAGAGAAAGAACATTACAAATACTTGGGCATTCTCCAGGCTGATAACATCGCACACACTGAAGTTAAAAGAAAAATTGGAAGTGAATACATCAGGAGAGTTAGAAAAATCCTCAAGTCCAAACTCAATGGCGGGAACACCATAAAAGCCATAAACACTTGGGCTATACCTGTTATCAGATACACTGCAGGAATAATAGACTGGGCCCAGACAGAGCTAGAGACGCTAGATCATAAGACCAGGAAAATAATGACCATCAATCATGCTCTGCACCCCTGCAGTGATGTAGATAGGCTATACCTCCCTCGCAGCTCAGGTGGAAGAGGAATGCTGCAAGTCCATCAAACAGTAGAGGAGGAGAAAAGAGGCCTTGCAGAATATATCAAGGACAGTGAAGAAGATGCACTTCAAATGGTCAATAAGGAGAAACTATCCAACACCAATGAAACAAAGCAGGCCTACAAGAAAGAACAAGTCAAGAACCGAGAAGAAAAATGGAGAAATAAGCCCCTGCATGGTCAATATTTGCACAATATAAGTGGAAAATCAGACATCACCAAGTCCTGGCAATGGCTTAAGAATGGCAGCTTGAAGAAAGAAACTGAGGGTTTAATACTGGAACATAACACAGGAACAGGCACTAAGAACAAATGCAATAAGAGCAAAAGTCGAAAAGTCAACCACAAACAGCAAGTGCCGCCTTTGTAAAGAAGCAGATGAAACAGTGGACCACCTAATCAGCTGTTGTAAAAAGATCGCACAGACTGACTACAAACAAAGGCATGACAAGGTAGCAGGGATGATGCACTGGAACATCTGCAAAAAATACAAGCTACCTGTAGCCAAAAATTGGTGGAACCATAAAATTGAAAAAGTTGAAGAAAATGAAGATGTAAAAATATTATGGGACTTCCGACTACAAACAGACAAACATCTGCCACACAATACACCAGATATAACTGTAGTTGAGAAGAAAGAAAAACAAGTCAAAATAATCGACATAGCAATACCAGGGGATAGCAGAATAGAAGAAAAAGAAATAGAAAAAATCACCAAATACAAAGATCTACAAATTGAAATTGAAAGGCTGTGGCAGAAAAAGTCCAAAATAATCCCAGTGGTAATTGGCGCCCTGGGTGCAGTTCCAAAAGACCTTGAAGAGCACCTCAACACCATAGGGGCCACAGAAATCACCATCAGCCAATTACAAAAAGCAACTTTACTAGGAACAGCCTATATTCTGCGACAATATTTATAACAACAGCAACAACATTGACAATAAAACTCAGCCATCCCAGGTCCTTGGGAAGGACTCGATGTCTGGATAAGAAAAACCAGTCAATAACACCTGTCTGACTGTGCAAACAAGAGATAAAAATAATTTTAAAAGAGCCAGCGTGGTGTATTGGCTAGAGTGCTGGACTAAGACCGGGGAGACCTGAGTTCAAATCCCCATTCAGCCATGATACTAACTGGGTGACTTTGGGCTAATCACTTCTCTCTCAGCCTAACCTACTTCACAGGGTTGTTGTGAGGAGAAACCCAAGTATGTAGTACACTGCTCTGGGCTCCTTGGAGGAAGAGCAGGAAATAAAATGTAAAAATAAATAAATAAAATAAAATAATCTACTTTCCTAACTTCAGATATCTCTGGGTGATGTCATTCAAGGTCTGAGCAATATCATTCTACCCTGCACTTCATTTTGAATGGATATATTCAAATGGCTATATTCAAATGGCTATTTTTGAATGGCCAGGGTTTTTAATTTCTTGTAAAAGTGTTTAACTTGCTGTAACCTGGTTTCTCAGGGTTTTAAAACTGTTTTGAATGTTTTAGCTGTTAATTGTTTTATGGTGTTTTATAGTTTCCATTTTTAATTGTTTTGTTTTAATGTAAACTACTCTGAGCCCCCCCCCCTTTTTGAAAGGTGGTATAGAGAGCGAATGAATGAATGAATGAATGAATGAATGAATGATTTATGCCTATTAGAAAATTCTGGTCCACGTGCATGGATGAGAGTCAGTCTGGCATAGTGGACAGAGTATGTGAATTGGACCAGAGAGACCTGGGCTCATGAAATTTACTGGGTGGTTTGGGGCAAACCACAAGCATTCAGCCTAACCTACCTCACAAGATTATTCTGAGGATAAAATGAGATTTTTCTATATCTGAGATAACAATCAGATATCAGCACATCTGAAACTGACACCTGTTATTATTTATTTAGTAAGGAGAAACAGGTCCTCAGTCCATGCTCACAGGCATCTTCTCATTTGTTACACTAGTACTGTGCTAGCTCAAGACCTCTGTGCAATGGAGGCAGGACACCAAATACTGCCCCTTTGCAGGCACCCTACTCCCCCTCTTCTCCCCTTCATAATTATAATTATAATTATAATTATTATTTACATTTTATATCCCGCTCTTCCTCCACGGAGTCCAGAGCGGTGTACTACATACTTAAGTTTCTCCTCACAACAACCCTGTGAAGTAGGTTAGGCTGAGAGAGAAGTGACTGGCCCAGAGTCACCCAGCAAGTCTCATGGCTGAATGGGGATTTGAACTTGGGTCTCTCCGGTTCTAGTCCAGCACTCTAACCACTATACCATGCTAGCTTTTTGCAGCAAGGGCAGCAAGATATCTTGCTTCCTTGCTAGTGTCCCAATAATCTGCTTTCTAAGGCAACTGCTTCACCTTGCCTCATGAAAGGGCTGCCCCTGCATCTGCACATTTTCTGTGGCTCAGCCTTGGAAGGGATGTGCAGAACATGCCAAGCTTGGAATGCTCCGAATAGAAACAGGCAGTTTTGAGTGTTCTGATCTCAAAACAGAATACCCTTCAAATGAAGGGCCTGTTTCAAGCTCAGAACAGAATGATCCTATTCCGAATCATTTCGAGTGTGCCAAGTGGTGCCAGGGTCAGTGATGGGAGTGGGGGTGGGTGGGAGGTACCTTAAACAGTCATTACCTGCTTACCACTCACACCTGTGGCACCCTGCCTGGCATCTTGCACTGAGGCTGCCCCATCAGGGTTGCTCTTCTGGCCTCTGTGCATGCACAGCAGCCATTTGCATGCATGCAAATAGCTGCCACATATGCACAGAGGCCAGAAGAGTGCTGTAGATGGGGCAGCCTCAGTGTGAGGTGCCGGGTGGGGCGCCACTGCTCACGGGGGCTCTCAGGTGCGAGAATTCAAAACCCAAGCTCGTTCTGTTGGAACAACCGGCTTGACCAGTTCTGATGGAGCATTTTGGGGATTTGTGTTGGGTTTCAACAGGCCACAGCTTCATTAAAGGAACCTGATCCAACATGCAGTCTGTTAAGACCTGTGCAGACGTGGTAGTTCTAACATTTCTTATGGAGATGCCCAGAGAGACTGCCAAGCATAGCCAACCAGAATGCGTCACCATCACAACTCAGGTCATTCTGTCCTGAGTGGATGAATTTTCACTTTTAGTGGAGGCAGCTATGGCAGACACTTTCAACTCTGTTGGCCATCATTATAGACAACAGTTCTACTTATTAGCTGCTCCAACCTTGTGTATTCTGCCATGTCTGCCTAGATGGCATTTCCCCATCCTCTTCCTAGTGCTGGTATTATTTTTCACACATTCACTGATCCTTCTGCCACAGATGTGACAACAGATAAAAACAACTACTGTATGTAGTCTATTGCCAGATTTATCCAGTTGCAAGAAATTCATCTTAGCATGAACATCTCACCTGGGTGAAGAACACCCCAGAGAAGGCAAAAGCATGTTGACTCAACAGCTAACTGGGAATCACAAATTCCTTTCAAGTCCCATAAAAAAGCAATCACCCCAGACCCTAGTGTGTTTCTTTGCTCCAGTACATCTGGGTGGATTATGCTTGATTGACTTGACTGACCCTTTTTTTTAAAGCATTCCTTTTATAGACCCCATTCCTTGAAATCTTGTGAGACTGCAGGTGAAATCTGGAATTTCACAAGACTTTGAGCAAAACTTGATCCAATCCCTTGAGCTCAAAAGACTTGATCCAATCCCTTTACTTGCTGTTGTAAGGCAGACCCAAGTGCCTCTGCCCCTAGAAACCTCCTCCTTTGCAGTCTTAACAAATAGCTTCACCCCCTTTTAAATACAAGAAGAAGATTAATTTTTCTACCAGTAGATATTAGGGCTGTGCACTGAACTGGGCTGGTAACTGGACTTGATTCAATGCAAGCCCTATTGCAGAGGTTCAAAACCTTATAAAACAAGGGTACCCTTTCTGTTGCAAACCTTCAATTCACATACACCCTAAAGATTTGTGTGTGTGTGTATAGACAGACAGGCAGACAGACAGAGAGACAGACACACAGGTTACAGTGATGAGACAGGCTACTCCAGTCACTGGCTTACATCCAGTAAGTTACTCATCAGAACTCCCATTGAAATTAATGGGACAAGTTTACTTGTCCCATTAATTTCAACGGGAGTACTCATTGCTAGTTTTCTGAAGCCTGTCTGAAGGGGCACACAGAACTTTAGCACATTGCCAGCCAATCAGGAGCAGGAAAGAAGATCTTCATCCTCCCTCCCTTTCTGCAGCAGGCACATTGCTGAGGACTTGTCAGGTTCGAGCTGGCAATCCACAGAAGGTGAACAAATATTGCAGCAGCAGCAAGGAGAGACAGGAGGGCTCTGAGTACACCCTGGGGGCTCTTCAAACACACTTTAGGAAACTAGTATCCCCTACTGGAGACTCCTTACTTATTGCATCCAATACAAGGGTATCCAATAAACCCTGTATCAGACTGGATTGAACTGGATTCTGCTTTCCTCCCTGGCAGCTGCCCCATAATGCTCTGTGGAAGAAAGCAGTATCATGATACCATATTATTAGACTGATCTGATGTGGGCACTCTCCACTGCATCAGTTAACTGATGCACTTGATCTGGATTGTACTGGATCTATTCCGATCTTGCTGGCAATATAAGGTTCTTTCCAGCTCTTATTGATATGTCAGATATATCTGCAATTGAACTGCAACTCCTGTCATTATTCAATCATGACAAAAAGGGCACTCAACTAGGAATATGTACAAATGCCTTGAGAAATGTTGGCTGTTTTACAGAAACTTGTTTGATTTCTCTGGAAAATTTTAAGATATTTTGCCTTAGGAGGAATCCTAAGTTTACTTTGAATTTTCATTACCCCCCACCCCCAACATCTTGGAGCTGACCCTATACTCAGTCCATGCTCAGATGCATTATCTCTTTTATTACTTCTTCACATTTTCCAGGGCATGGCCCTAGCATTAAAAAATAGATACTGGGTTTAAATCATGGTGAGCTCATATTAAGCTCTGTGACTAACCTACATGACATTTGAATGACCCATGATTTAAAAATTTAAGGGAGATCCTTAAAATCTATTTAGCATATTAGGAGAGGGACTTCAGAGTTACTTCTGCCTCCCTAAATATATGTTTGTCTTTGTGTTATGTAAAGAGATCTGAAAATGTGGCATTCTTATGACTTTCAAATGCAGCAGTCAGAAAAATGTCATACAATAATGTTTTACAATAAGATTATTTTGGGTATTTTAAAAGAAACATTTGTCATGATTAGTCTTTTAGGTTTCAAATTACACTCTGTGGGGTATGATGCCCAAATGCAAAAAAAAGAAAGGAAAGGAAAGGAAAGAAAAAGAAAAGAAAGGGGAAAAAACAGAGGAAAAGAAAAGAAAAGAAAAAGAAAAAGTGAGATTTGGAGTGAATTTCACAGATCCTCCCAAGGTGAAACATCTGATAATTTTCAAGGGAAGTCAAATATGTTTCTGTGAGAAGTGAAATTTCTCAGGAGATTTTCTGCACATCCCTGGGGATAGTTCCAAAATTTCAGAACAAGATTTGAAGCAAAATCACTGCTGTCTCAAGGTGAAATATCTGAGAATTTTCAAGGGAAGCCAAATTATTTAAGACAAGTGGAATTTCTCACGAAGTTTCTACAAATCCCTAGTATGGTTGTCAAATTGGGAGAGATCCTCCAGTTAAATTAGTTGGGCTTTGGAGCTTCCATTAATGAAAAAAACATAGTTCATAACTTAGATTCAGCTGCAGATCATAAACAAATGGAAACCAGCTTCTGCATGTGTATCTTGAGATGAATACAGAATCCTGTATGCAAATAGCTGCTGTATATGCAGTTCCATACCTGATCCAGGCCCTGGGGCTTTGTGTGCTTACTCGCGGCTAAAGAATCCGAATAGCCCTGATGAGCATTTTAGAACAGGGAATTGGGGGCTGGATTTACTCCCCTACTTGCTCTTATATTCTGTGCCAAACAGCTGATCAGTGCTATTCAGAACCTGAACTGAAACTATTGCTATTGACATAAAGCAGAGAGTTGCTTTGAGCACATGGACTTGAACGGCAGACCCTTGAGTTTCAAAAGTATTTGTAATGCAGGACTGGGGCCTGCTTAAAAATTACTTCCTCACTTGGCATGCACAGCAAGTTGTGCCATTCTGGGCTGTGCCTTTTCTAGCTCGGAGGTTTTATCCTTTTCAAAGTATTTGGGACAATTTTCTGACACCCTCGCTCCCAACGCAGATAAATGGATGTTTTAAAAGTGGATGTGTGCATAACACTGAAATTAGCACTCATTAGAAATAATACAGTAGGCTTTTTCTGTTTTGGAGGGCCAGCTTTTGCTGCAGCTTTCAAAAAGATTACAACAGGTTTCTAATTGCCTTTTCCCCCCGGCAGGGGAGATTTTTAGATATGAGCAGAACACAAAGCAAAGATAATAACAGTTGCTATAGTGTTATTTGGATGATTAAAGGGTAGCATGAAATAATTAGACCCTACTTTGTGCTTGTGCATCCTTCAGAGAAAGCTAATGAACATTTTGAAGCAGTTCAATATTGCTATTATTGTAATCCCTTCAGCAGCCTGTAATGCCCAGAATATGTATATGCAACCTCATTATCTGTGCTGCCTACATGGGCCAATTTCAGTCCCACCATAAACGTTATGGAACCTCCATAAATGGATAAAGCACAGTGTAGGGATTAGACCTTTCTGATGTAAACATCTTAACATTTCTCATGGCTTCATCTTAAGGTTGTTTTATTCCATTGGTTCAAAGTGGTACTTTAACTGGATTTAGTGATACACAGAGCAGCTTTAAACAGCCTCTGCAAAGGAAGAGTTGGTTCTTGAGAATGAAAACAAGATGCTGATATTAAACAAACACATAAATGTGCTTTTCTTGCTGTATTAACAGAAATATATCCTTTAAAATGAAAAGTCAGGGTGAATTTCTCTGTGTCCATTTCAATCTCACTCAACCTGAACCTAATTTCTTTTCTAACACCTTAATATACTGAGGATTAAATGGAACTAACAAAATGCCAGTTGTTAACAGGTTATCTGTGGGTGGAATAGCCACCTAATGGTGCACCTAATGGGAAATAACTTGACTAGCAAGCCAGAGGTTGCCGGTTTGAATCCCCACTGGTATGTTTCCCAGACTATCGGAAACACCTATATCGGGAAGCTGCGATATGGGAAGATACGGAAAAGCATAATCTCATACTGCGTGGGAGATGGCAATGGTAAACCCCTCCTGTATTCTACCAAAGACAACCACAGGCCTCTGTGGTTGCCTGGAGTCGACATCGACTCGACAGCACACTTTACCTTTACTTGTGTGTGTAGGGAGGGAATGTATATGTAAGGACTCCTGGATCATATTATGCATCTCTGCACATAGAAACACTTTATAACCCTTGAAGAGATTCTTATCACAGAGGACAGAGTGACCCAGTGTCACAGGTGATCATGCCAGCCCACCTAGGAGAATAGGTGAGACAAGTGCTTCTGACTGCCTTGGCAGGCCCAAAGGTGCACCTAGGTAATTTTGGAGCCTGGACCTAAGGGCCTTTCAGGCCCTCCTCTGCCCCCATGCAGGCAGGCAAAGCAGGCCCAGCCACACCCAGCCCAGATGCACCCAGCCCTATGAACCCTCACCCCCACAACAGGTGGGCTGGCTGCATGGGCTGTAAGATCAGAGGATGGGTGGGCTGGTGCCTGGCAGTAGCTCAGTGCAGGCCAGCAGCTCAGCCACCACCTGCAGGACAATTGGGGGCTCCCGGGTGATGGAGGACTGGACTATAGGCTGGAAGTCCGGTCCAAAGAGCACTACTGGTAGGCCTGCCATGGTCCTGCCAGCTGCTACCACCACCTTCCTCCACCACCTCCATCTCTCCAATCCATCCCGCTCTGTCTTTTTAAAAGACAGAGAGCAGTGTGGAGTGGCAGGAAATGTTTCTGATTCACGTCCTGCTTCTTTGCACCATGAGATCTCATCCTAACCCCTGTTTAATTTCACCATTTGAAGGATGAAGTCAACCTCAAATTCATTGATTTGCCTCAAGACAAACAATTTGTGCTTCAATGTGAGTGTCCTGATGGATGTGATTTAATACATTTTTAACGAAGACTTTTTAAATCTGCTTCACTGTTTTCTTTCCCAGATCTATAATCCCCCTTCAACTATTATCTTTGGAAGTGTTATGTGTTTTCTTCAATTTACCCATTGCCAGAAAGGTTAAGGGTAAATCAAGCTTTTAATAAGGAAAAACAATTTACAGTCAAAAGTTTTGGGTGGCAAACCATTTCAAGCATGGGAGTTCAAGATAACATGATTCTCAAAGAAAGCCCATCATGCAAGTGGCCCTGAGATGTTTAATTAAAACATTTATAATAATTTTACAAAAACACTTCAGGATATCATATAACAAGAGAGGAAATCATTAACATAAATAAAGCTTTGAAGAACCTTGAGATCTTTTAAATAGATTATCCTAGGGTCTCCAAGGACTCCAGCATAATATAAACGTTTATTTATGTGGTGAACACCTTGGTTGAATTGGGACCAGTACTGAGAGCCCAGAGGGCTAAGCTTAGGCCTGTATCTGGGATTGGCATTTTGCAAGAAACTGGAGTGTGAACTTTGGCTCTGCTGAGCCAAAGTAACTGAATGGAATTGTTTATTCTGTATTCAAGGCTTGACAAGAAGGGGAAAGACTCATCCCCCTCCCCGCCCTGCTCTGAAACTTATTTATGCATTGTGCTATGCCAAGGGTAATCATGAGACCTAGCTTGAAATTTGAAAATGTTGAGAGTAATCATATTTAGAAGGTCTTAGGAAGCAACACATAGATATCAGTACCTACATATTTTAGGGGTACATTATATGCACACAGTTAATTGCTGAAACTCTTTGCATGTTATCTTTTAACACTTTTCTTGGGACCAAAAAGGTGCCAAGTTAGCATTAGGCTGACCACAAACCTGTCAATCTGGGCAGAGACAGGAATGTTTTCAGAACATCAAAAGGGAAACAGCTCCATCTGATTCAGTAAACAAGTGCCGGATAGGAGCCCCCCCCCCAATAAATGGCAGACTCCTTGACCAAATATGGTAAGAGAGTTCTGGGGGAAACCAGAGTTGCTGATATTAGACTGGAGACACAGAGAGAAATGATATGACTGTTCTGATATGAGATATGGGTAATGGGCCTGGAAAAAGGTATAAAAAGGGCCACACACACACACACACACACACAGGGTTGGACAGGGAGGAAGAGATGGAAGTAGGGCGGTCTCTCCACTCAACCTGCCCACCAGCACCCAGTAAGGGAGAAAAAGGGAAGGCATGCTCTCACTCCATGGGAAGAGTAGCATGTAGCCCCATCCTGTGAAGGCAACTTGTGCTTAACAGGTTGCTGAAGTTGCTCCGTCTCTAAGATCAGAGGGACTTCCATTTCTGCATATCTGATTACTCTGCCAAGCCACCCAGACAGGTGGAAGCCTCTCTGTGCACTCAGGCTCCCCATTCCCCAGGATTTGAAGGAGTTAATCAGAAGTAGTGTGATGGTTTCTATATCCACTGCCACAATTTATCTTCAATAATCCTCTCCTATAATATCTATTGCCCTTGATAGCGGGAGACTGCTTCAGAATACATGGGGTGTTACTCCAATAAAATCCAAATGTTTTTAAAATACAAAGGATTTATTGCTTCACAAACAAAACAAAACAAAACAAAAGTTGATCACCTTCCAAGAAATACAAAGTTCAAAACACAAACAGTTACAGTTTACTATCTTACAGAACCAGTTTGAGCAGTTCAGTCCAAATCAAGACCAAATTTGGACCGGACCGCGATCCGCAAATTGGTTCAGTCAAATCACCTGGCTGGTCTGGTCCATCCGACTGAATTGGCTTGAACTGGTTTGCTGGATCAAGCATCTATAAAGGGAAATCTGGTGAGGTTTCCCCTTTCCTTCCAAAGGTAATAAAAGGTGGGTGGGGCGAGAGAGGCGCCTTTAAAACAGAAAGAGAATATGCTTACCGGCATCCGTATGCTTTCTGTGGCGGTGGCAACATGCAAATGGCCTCCACGCATACCACACATCCACTGAGGCCGTTTGTGTGCCGCCACTGCTGAGAGGGTGTGGGGAGCAATGCGCAGGCCTGCCAGTAAGTGCCTTCTCTTTCAGTTTTAAAGGCGCTTCTCTCTCATCGCTCCCCTGCCACCTTTTATTCCCTTTGGAAGCAAAGGGGAATCTTCACCGGATTCCCCTTTACAGGCTCTTGAACCAGTGAACTGGCCCACGGACTAACTGGGTTTGTTCTGGTTAGATCTCAGATTGGACCCCTTTTGCCAGGACCAGTCTGGTCTGTGACTGAACTGGTCAAACCGGTCTGGTTCACTGTGGACTGGTTTGATTGCGGACCAGTTTGGCGTATCCCTACAACCCAAGACCCTTTCCTGCCAGCCTCTTCCTTGGCAGTTAATTTCCAACTGACCCTATTTCCTAGGTTCTGAGATCCATGGAACTCTGTCAATTCCAGTATGTAGCAACAGTTGCCATGTTTACATCACTAACCCCCAGACCAAGCAACATTTAAAACATCAACAATTGTTATCCAGTGAGTTCTTCACAAGCAGCATCATTAAAGCAGAAGAATAGTAATTAGGCATGTGCAAAATGTTTCATGCTCGAAATGGGCTATCTTAAGTGTTTTGAGCTTGAAACAGAGCACCCTAAAAATAAACGGACTGTTTCAAGCTCAAACCAGAACAACCCCTTTCTATCAGAATGTTGCAAATGTTTTGAGCGCCATTTGGAAGGCCTGTGTTTCTCTTGCTGATTGTTTTTCTGGTACTGGCTTCCGATTGGCTTATGATCTCCTTGCTTCTTGGTTGGCTTATCATCCAGATCAAGTGTTGTCATGGGCAACTGTGCTCCCCTTGTCCAGGAGGGAGGGAGGGGGAAACACAAAAGGATGGAATTTCAAATTCAAAATGTATTCAAAGGGTCTGGGAGGCAGAGAAAGCCCTTATATAGGGTTGTGGGAACCAGCTCAACCTCGAGCTGGTTCAGCATTGAACTGATCCGGCTCAAGGGCATAGCCTCAAGTTGGACCAGCGATTCAGCTCAAGGTTGATTCGAACCCGCTGGCCGGCTTGGAGGTTCAAATGTAAAAAGGACTCCTTGCCTCTGGGGGATGCTGCCATAGACACAGGAAGTGTCTCCAGTGGTTCATTCTCTCCCCAACGGCCTCTGGTCTCAAAACTGCTTGATTCAGGTGATTTTGGCCTGTTCTGAGCCTCTGTATACTGTTGGCCATTTTGGAGGCTGCCATGCATGTTCAACAGCCATCTGCATGGCCTAGAATGAACAATGATACAGTTGCAGGGGAGCAACAGCAGAAAGAGGGCATGCCTTCATCTCTTGCCTGTGGTAGAGATGAATTTGAATCAGGCATGAGAGGCATCTGGTGGGCCACTGTTGCTGGACTAGATGGATGGATGCTTGTCTAGACGGGCCTTGGGCCTGATCCAGCAGGGCTGTTCTTTTATTACCACCTGCTGCACCACATCTTAGCATGCCTACTTCATCTCTTTATCCTCCTTCAAAGAGGAAGAGGAAAGCACAGAGATGCTGCCAATGGCACACTACCCTGTAATCTCCTGAAGCTGAGCAGCCTTGTAGCAATAGCAGCAAGCAGCAAACAGCTACAGCAGGAACTGGGTTATTCTGCCAACCACCATGGAACTAGGTGCCAAGAGGATTTGCTGCACCTGCTGTGAAGCTTGTACACCTTGACTCTCCCAGGAGGACCATTTGGCCCCTGGAACTGGTGGTTCCTTCTTTCAGCAAAGAAGGCAAAACAAGCCAGTTAATCCTTTTCTTTTCTCCACAAATTTAATCAATTTTAGGAAGAATTCCAAACAGACTCTTTCTTTCTTAGTGTTTTATGCTAATTTCCTTTGTTTAATGTAGTGCTTTATTTATATTTCATATCCTAGAATACTCTGAGGTTTCTCCAATATATTCTGAAACAAATATTTCCAGAAGGCACTAAGAAGATTAACCCCATTTATCTCTGCCTATATTTCTATTCCAAGCTTTTAAGAATGAACTCAGTGCCTTCTTCATGTAGAATCACAGGCTTGCACAACTTGGAATTCACCAAAGTGAACATAGCCAAGCAACCATGTATAGAAGGCCAGCAAGGGACCAATACATATCTTGTTTCCACAGCCTACATGAAACAGAAAACTGAGCAGTGTTGTCAAACACCTAGCAGGCCACAGTTCATGGTTTCTAGATATGACTGGCTTGGTAGGATGTGAGGTCTGTTTTGGATGAAAATAAGGAGAAGCAAGGAGAAGATGCAATGGCCATGAAGGATAACGGATATCAGGCATAGACATTTAGTCTAAATATTACCCAAAATTAAAGGATATGAAGTGGCAGACTGGCACCCCAGTCTTAAATATTTTGCACTAAAATATCTACCTGTAATCCGAGGACAGCATTCTTGCTCTACCAGGATACCTTATTTATTTATTTATTTATTTATTTATTTATTTATTTATTTGATTTCTATACCGCCCTTCCAAAAATGGGCCCTGAGCTATTTTTGGAAGGGCGGTATAGAAATCGAATACATAAATAAATAAATAAGGTATCCTGGTATAGCAAGAGAAATAACAAATAAATAAGATAAACAAAATGGATCCCTGTCCCCAAATGGCTCACAATCTAAAAAGAAACGTAAGACAAACACCAGCAACAGTCACTGAAAGTACTGTGCTGGAGGTGGATAGGGCCAGTTAAATAAAGAGAATCACCACATTAAAAGGTGCCTCTTCTTGTTGGAATACTGTTGAATATATTCTATATCTACATAATACATACATCTACATAATACATATGTATATATACATATATTCTTGTTGGAATACTGTTGAAATACACATTTTTCTCTGGTGCACTTAGGCACTATCAATAAATAATTGTACAACTTGGATCATTTTACATGTAGCCTGGTAAGACTTTGCCATCTAATGGTAAGCAAAGAAAACTGTTTGCTTTTTGGGGACTTGCTTTTTGCCCCTCACATATAACTAGAACCGGGGTCATCCCATGAAATTGATTGCCAGGAAATTTAGGACCAACAAATTTAGGCCTCATAAGAAAGGTGCTATAGGCCCCTGATCATCTTGGTTGCCCTCTTCTGTACCTTCTCCAGTTCAATGTCCTTTTTGAATTGATCAAGCTGAATAAGGGGTCCAGCTCACCTTTCTGTTGGTTGCCCAAGTTTACACCCAAAGCCGAAGCCATACGGGCCACATAGGCTGTGTTAGCTTAGAAAAAAGACAACTGCGGGGAGACCTGATAGAGGTCTATAAAACCATGCATGGTGTGGAGAGAGAGAAATTCTTTTCCCTCTCACACAACACTAGAACCAGGGGTCACTCCATGAAATTGATTGCCAGGAGGTCTAGGACCAACCAACGGAAGTACTTTTCCACACAACGCATAATCAACTTGTGGAATTCTCTGCCACAAGATGTGGTGGCAGCCAACAACCTGGATGGCTTTAAGAGGGGTTTGGATAATTTCATGGAGGAGAGGTCTATTGGAGGGCTATAGGCCACCTCCAGCCTCAAGCAGAGGATGCAGGGGAGTATCAGCAGGAGAGAGGTCATGCCCTCAACTCCTGCCTGTGGCTTCCAGCAGCATCTGGTGGGCCACTGTGTGAAATAGGATGCTGGACTAGATGGGCCTTGGGCCTGATCCAGCAGGGCTGTTCTTATATCCTTATGTTTCCTTTCTGCCTCATGTGCATGGTCCCATCTCCTCATCTGGACAATTACTCTTGGAACTTCTGAGGAAGATCTTTTGAAGATCATTCATTGACAGTCCAACAATGGCACTAATTGTTGCCAAGGGATATGAAATATCACAAAGGGAAATCTCTAGGAGGTCATGATAGCCTGAAAAAGCATCAGATTAGCAGGAAGAATAGAACTGAGCCATTAGTTTAACTGAGGCATTACTTTAACTTATTAAACATTGTTTGTGTATCCTGATAGATTCAGAGTATGAAAAGATTGTCCTGTAAATCATGTTGTTTACATAATCTAGATCCAGAGATTTGTACATGGGATGGGGCTTGTGTCAAAGTTTAAAAGGATCTGACATTGGCAGAAGGGTTACATAATTCATTTTGGTTGCCAACTTTTCTTTTGTTCCCACAGAATAGTTGTATCTTAGCTGAAATCAAGGACATTAGCAAAGAGAGCCAAGATAAAATTCATAATAGAAAACCCCTCTCCCCTGTTTCAAATTTATCTTTCTCCATTATTAGGTACTAAAGCAGTATCTATCTCCATTCTCATAATATTATGTAGATACATCAAGCTATGTAATTGTAATTGGGAGACACAGTGAAACATTGTGACTAAAGGTTCCTAATTATTATGGATATGTAAGATTACAGCTAAAGGTACAGTTTTGCTCCTGTTCTTTTTTGTTTGTTTGTATGGCAAAGCATAGCCTGGTAAATTAATTTGCAATGTCAGAGAGAGATTTAAGAGGTGGGTGGAAATTTCTACAGCTTGCTGTTTCCAAAGATTACCTAATGTCACAAGTGAGAAAGGAAGGGGTGGATGAGGATTCTGCAATTTATTATTTATTTATTACATATCTATACCACCTCATCCAAAGACTCTGGGCAGTGCACAACAGGTAAAATACTACAACAAACAGCTTTAAAAACAAACATGTTAAAACAATATAAAAACAAATCTGAAACAATTCAGAGCCATTTAAAACCAATTAAAAATACTTAAAAGCAATTTTAAAACCTTGGAAGGCCAGGCCAAACAAGTAAGAGCTTAGGGCTCTCTTGAAGGCCAACAATGAGCCCAAACTAAGGATATGTGCTGGGAGTGCATTCCATAGGCCAGGAGCAGCTACAGAGAAGGCCCAGTTCTGGGTCGCCACCAGACGTGCCGGTGGTAACTGGAGATGGACCTCTCCGAGCTATGCCATTCTGAATTTTACTCTTCATACTCACACATTTCAGGTACTAATTCTTAAAAATATATGTTGCTGAATCTGTTATGAAGGACAGTGCTATAGAAATCAAGAAATAAATGAGATGTGGGCATGAATGGAACTGTAATTCATACCAAGATTGTAAAAGCACAGAGTGAGTACAATTGCTGCTACTAGGGAAGCAATTCTTCTGGGGATAACTTAAGAACATTTTTGCCACATTATAATATGGAGGTGAGGCTTGTGTTGGGCCTCCTAAAGTGGAAGCTCATCTGGGCTGTGCATGATGTTAAATAGCTAGAAGCAATGTATAATGCATTGCATTTGGTGCTGTTGAATGGTAATTGGTTTTGATACTTGGCACAATAATCTAATCACTCCACAACTGTATCTAGTTTTGTGGGGAAAATGTTAAGGGCTTTCTGAATAATGAAGCTTTAATGTTAGTTTCTCCATTATTGCCACTGATGTGAGTCATCCTCCTTAGGAAGATTTCTATTAAAAGCCTGGAAAAACTCCCCCAGTAGAAGAGAAGCCAGCACATTTAAAATGAAATGAAGAGTATACATTCTTTTCCACTGAATATGATGGCAACCAAAATCTTATTCGTACAAGACATAAATCAAAACATGATGGATTTATTTTTGAATAAATCAAAGTATTGTAGTATGATTGTGAAGGACAGAGGTGAGCTCCTCTTTCACACAATCCAAAACACATTCTAAAGAACTGAATGAGTTTTGGATTGGTATGTTATTCAGAGCCTTTTCAAAATCCTTAGGTGCCAGTAACATTCCTATTCGGAGAGCCAAAATAGACCTGACCTAGGAGTTTTGTGACTGGAACTACAAATGTATTTTTTCCTGTTCAACCAACAGAGGGAGGTGCTGCTAATATTGATCAGAGCAAGTGTGTATAGAGAGGGTATAATCCTTTCCTGTTTGCTAATTTGGCAACTTACACACACACACACACACACACACACACACACACACACACACACCCCAGCTGATATAATGGGCACTAAAATCATGCCCATATGTTTTCCCTGCCATGGCCATTACCAGTACTAGGCCAGGGCTGTGGCATGAGGGAAAAGGTAAGACCCTTCTTCCTACACTCTGGGCATGATCCGTGTCCCCACACTACTTTCTGGAAAATAAAATGATGTTGGAAGTTCCAGTCATGGGACTCTCACATCATGTCTAGTTTGGTCCTGGGTTTCTACATACTAGAGATGCTGGATACCTACCAATTAAGAGCAAGCAATTGATTGCAGGGAGCATTCTAGTAGATAAAATAAATAACCTGAGAAAACAACACAACAGTCTGCTGTGGACATGTAAGGCCAACTCCAGCATGGGCCCCTCCTATGTCTGTGGGCCCTGGCAGGCATCCCCAGCTAGTGGCAGTGGTGGTGGCAATAATAGTACACCTCTTTCCTGGGGGATGGGCATCATTTCCCTTTTCCTCACAATGCCTCAAGGTGATTCTACACTGGGGCAGGGGCATTGTGAGAAATTAACATACAGTAATAGCAGCCACCTGATGCTAAGAGGAGCACCAGAGAAATATTTTTTAGACGGGAGTCCAAAGCCCAGGGAAAAATATCCTCTAAAGGGGGCCCAAGGCCCAGCATCAACTGTGGGTCCTGGGGTTCTGGTAGTTCCCCAAAGGAACATGAGTTGACACCAGGCATGGCTCACACCATATACTGGCTGGTTGAATGAACATTCTACCACAGTATTGATGGTGAAGGTGATTTTCCCAAAGAGACAACCCTAGAAAAGATAAAAGGATGTCTGGCCTCATATCAAAAAGCTAAATTATGTTGAAGTTTAATACACATTTGCCCCATCTGCTTCTTAATTGTGTTAAATTATCTATTTAAGAAACACTTATTCTAAGTGAATCAGTATGGATACCAAGCCAAAATGTATAAGCAATAAACTTTTTTAAAAAATGTGAATACATAATATGCACATTTCAAATAACCACAAGATAATAACTGATGATATACTCTTGGGTTGAGGTTTTGGCTGTTGTTGTTTTAAGGTAGAAGGTGATCTCCATGGGGCAAGGGTCTATTTTTTTGTTATGTTTCTCAGAATAATCATAAGGACTATTGGAGCTGGTGCATCATTAGCAATGAATAAATGTAATTCATGGTTGGTAATGTCCCTGATAAACTAACTAACTCTCTCTCTCTCTCTCTCTCTCTCTCTCTCTCATAAAAAAGGAAACAAGTGGAATTGCCAGTGCTTACAGCTGGGATATGCTATTCAGGAAACTTTCATTCTACACATTTTTGGATGAGAAAGTTGAGGTGATGAAAGCTCTTCAGCACTACCCACTCTGTGCTATATTGGATCTATGCTAGTTCCAGTCTGTCTTGTCAATGCAGATTATGAAGGTGAGATGCACATCAAAGGCTTGTCATACATTTCCACATTTCTTTCTTTTTTGCTATTTATTTTAATCCTGTTTTTCTACAAACAGATGCATTCAAAGCAATGTATATTTATTAAAACATGACATAAAACAAGAGTAACCAGTAAGTAAGCACTAAAATGTCATAAAACATTTAAAGCAGAAGAAACAAACAGTCAGACAATAAATACCTCTCCAATTAAAATGTCTTCACAGATCTCCTAAAAGTGAAAAGGGAGGGGACTATTACTATTCCATTGTATTGATTGTATAGTCATGGTTGATTGACTGTAAAGTGATGGCTGATTTTGAGCTGTTGAATGTATTCTGATTGTCAAAATGTGGGCTATCAATCTAAAGAGAAATAGCTACACATATTACAGATCACTCAAACTGGTACTGACTCTTTCGTAATCAACCAGTGAAGGCAAGCTATCAGATAACTGAGAGGTTGATCATCAGTGTGGTGTTCTTGGTTCATCAGTTCATTGATCTAGGCCAGCTTTTGAATGTTGCTTTAGTTACTTTTATTCCAGCCCTGGACTCGGAGTAGAGCTGTGGCTAACAGCAGCAAGAGCACTGAAGGCAGACTGCACTTGCCTTTCTGTACATAACATCTATTTCATTAACTATTAATATTCCTGACTCAACTCCAGCACCTTGTCCTTGCATACCACATCTCTTTCCTATGGGTTCTACAATGAGAATCTTGTGGGCACAAGTACATCAGTGTGTACATGGAACCTCTTTGCTTCCAGGACAGTCCCCACTGACTCCATTGGAGTGGAGGGAGCAGCTTCCCGTATGGCAAGAGGGGTGCACATGGTTCTATATTTCTCATCAAAGTTAATAGAATATATTTACATTTCTGTTCTGTGCAATGCAATTGGAGTCCATACTGGGTTCTGGATTGGGGTGCTGGTGATGGCATTCTTAATGAATGCCACCTGACAGATGGCATTTTTAAATGAGAAACAGTTCAGCTGGGCATGGCGTTTATGACCCAGTTCTCATATTGGAGAGGTTTTGCAATTGATTCTGTTTTTAATTTTAACAAAATCTTTTGGGCATGGTCAAACTGATTTTCTCTCTCCTCACTGACTACAGTGCCAGGTAAAACAATGGCAGGCAATCTATTTAAGGGTGCATGCTCAAGTTCATTCAGTGTAAATTGGTTACCCTTCAACACATCTTAGTATACATGCCAATTTGGATGATACTCTGTTCTCTCAGCCCACCATATGCAATGAGGCTAAATGTGGGCATCCTTACCCCCTCCCAGCACACAAGGGCACCTCCCCTTAACTGCAGGAGGGAGTTTTGTCTGAACTGCTCCTTTACATATGCTAGAAATACTGGCTGACATCCAAACTAGCACTTGCGCATGTGCAGCAGGATGAGTTCCAGAGTACTGTTGCATTGTCACTTAGATATGGGAAGGGGCGATTTTCATGAATCTCACCTTCCCTCTGAAGCCCATGGCGCATCATCAAAATATGCCCCTGAGGGTCACATGACCGCAAGTTTAAACTAGTATTTCTAGCGCATCATGTAGGTGGCAGCTTGGATGAATCACAACCCCCCGCATGCAATTAGAGGGAGAGGCCACTGAATGCTATGGGGTAAGGGTGTGTGCCTACAGCACACACATGTCCTTATCATGTGGTGGGCTAGGCAGGTGAAGTATCATTTGAACTGCCCCCCCATCATGATGTTAAAAGTACAAAAAACAGATGAATTTCCACCCCCTCCTCAATCTACTGTTCTTTCATTGCATGTTTCTAGGTGCCATGGCAATTCAAATTTGCAACCACAGAGTATTATTTATTCCAAGTAAATGAATCTTTAATGAAAGTATGTGATTATGTGTATGCAGCCTACAACTGACATGAGCAAATCCTAACATAAGACTTGAAATGTGGTTTTGATTATAACAGCTTGTGAATTCAGTGGCTCTGAACAGCTGTGAGTGCACAAAGAGATGACCTGTCGCTACCAGAAAACTCCAGTTCCCAGGACTGTCAGTACAGTGGCATTTTAAACCTCTAAATCAAAGTTTAGGACCCAGTTGTGTGTGTGAGGGGAACAGGATATTCAGATAGGGGTCAAAATGCATTGTATATGTAACCATTTCCCTTTCTTTCTTTTTCTTTCCAAGGCTGCTAATTTCAGAAGAGGAATGGCCAGAAGAAGTGTCGTTTAACCTTTTCCATTTGGCTATTTTTCTGTTCAAAATTACACCCCACCACCATGCTGCTTTTTGGTCCGAATCTTTTCTCTGGCAGGATGAAAAAGCAGCTTGGGTGCAATTTTGAGTGGGAAAATGGCTGGAAGGCAAAGGTCAAGCAGCTCAACCCCATGCAGTTCTTCCACTGAAATTCACAGCCTCTGAGGCTGCTTTTGGTTTGAAAAAATGTTACATGTGGTCATATGTAATGTGCAGTTTGGCCTCAGCTGCTTGCTGCCGCTGTGGATAAGGCCACCCCAGATAATATCAAAGATAGACAACTGCTTTTGATTAACACAAAATAAACCCTTATATTATGGCCTTTTAAGGGGGGATGTTGTCAGCTAGATCACAAACAGGCAGGCATCGGTGGCTGTTCCCTTCTTAAAAGGCCTCCTAGGAGGACCTCAAAGCACAACTGAGAAAGTTTCCCACAAGAAGATCTGCCAAGAGTAGCAATTCCTCTGATCCCAGGATGTCAAGATTGTCTGTATAAGAAAACATGTTACACCATGCAAGTATAGCGAATGTGAAAAGAATATTTATACAGTTGCTTTATGCACATCCATCTCAACTTTAGTTATGATGCCCTAGATGAATGAGGCATATTCCTGCTGGGAAACCTGTGAGATGGTTGAGTACTGATTTAAGATGTAAGACAACTTAACGTTGTCTGCTTTTTTAATATAGCTGAAATGGCCATTTTGTGTTTAATAGTTGCCTTGCTCAAAACACATATATTTGACAAAAGAGGAAGAAGTATTCATGTTGACAACAGGGCGGTACAGTTTGTGGACAGTGGCTACAATCTGTATTTCTAATCTTTTAAAATTAAAATTATTTCTAAAATTAGAATTAATTTAAAATTAAATCATCTCTATTATGATCAGTGGCTGACATCTTGACTACGTTTACTGGAGGAAATCTCAGGAGTGTAGCCACCATTGAATTGGACAAATGTCTCCTGGCTGCTGGTGTCGAGGGGCTGCGTAGGAACCCTCTCAGCACCCAGGTACACTCTTGCCCTCCTAGGGCACTCAGCTGGTGAACGAAGAGCTGTCCATTCTGATACCAGCAAGTCAGACTCCTTCTATGTGACAGTCCTTCTCTTACCATAATTATCACAACTCCCCTTTGTCTTGTCTTCTCCACGCTAAACATGCCAATCTCTTTCCATTGTTCTTCATAGGACTTGGTTTCTATATCCCTCGCCATCTTTGTTGCCTGCCCCTAAACCTGTACCAGTTCATCATCAATGTCTTTCTGAAAAGTTGATGTGCAGAGCTGGACAAAGTATTCCAGGTGATGTCTGACTGGTGCAGAATAGAATGGAACTATTACTTCTCATGATCTAATTTACTTCTGTTTTACTTCTTTCCTTCTATTCACTTTTCATGATTAGCAGCATTAACAGCTGAGACTGCATTAGCTTTTTGGTCAGGGGTTCATGTCCCTAATTTAAAAGGACCTGCAGACAATTGTTCCATTTTCAGACCTTTATAGTAATCAGCTCTCTAGCTGGTAGGGAAAAACCCTAACAATTTTGCATTCTTCTTCAGTTATCATTTACTAATGAACATTGAGAGCCAGTGTGGTATCGTAGTTAGAGGGCTGGATAGATGTTTTGTATAGATGTGTGTGAATTGTAATCTGTGGTTTGATTAAAAAATCAAATCGATTCAAATTGAATAGCAAAATACTCGAATTTGTTTGCCAGAACAGCCGCCATTGTCAGCTGTTTCAATGAATCAACTCAAACCAATTTGAGTGATATGGTCATAGGGAACAATGGGGAACTTCAACCACCCTATTATTCCCCTTGGGTAGCTCCTAGGGACATCAAAGTAGGTTGGGTACTAGAGTATGATGGGTGTTCTCTCTAATTTTTTCCAACTGTGTGAGAAATGAGTTTTGTTCTGGCAATGTGTGCGCACATGCATTCAGAGTGGGACCTTCCTGATTCAACTTGAGTGGGATCTAAAATTACCTGGGCAGACATCAATAAACATGTAAGTGTGTGCACATGTGCACGCCTTAGAGGGAACACTGCAACCTACCACCCAACCCGCAAAAGAAATGGTTGAAATTCCCCAAGAGAGCAATTTTTAATTTTTTTTAAACCTTCAATGAAAAAACCCCCATAGGATCCTATGGGGGTTTGGGGAAAAGGTTAAAAAATTTCTTTAAAAACACCTGTTTTCATTTCTTTTGTGGGTGGGTGGTAGGTAGCACTCATCACGCTATACCACCCAACCCACGTTGGTGTCCCTAGGACCTGCCCATAGGGCACAATTGTGTGTTTCAAAACAAACTGCACTCACAGAGCACACACAAGTTTTGCATTGCAATTTGCAATGTATTTTGCATCCCTGCCTTGCAAATTTAACACTGCAGATTAGAAGCACACAGTAAAAGGAAGTATGTCTTTCCTGTCAAAGAACACCACACATTTTTTTAAACAGTTTGGCCAAAAAAGAATCACTGACCCAGAATCCACTGCCAGCCACATTGCCTGCACTGCAGTAAAATCACTGGCACAAGTTGATCTATCACAAAAAATTATGACTCCATTGCAGCAGCTGCCAAAGCAGCACCCTTGGCAGCATACATAGCCATAAACTCAACTAGAACAAAGTCTTCAGCCACATTTTGACTGAGTGCAACTTGCAATGCAGAATGCAGATTGCAGAGCGGACCAGAGCACTGAGTGAAGCACAAGTTAGTCAAGACCATACATGGAACTCATCACAGCAATCACCAAGAAATATCACACAGAGACACGCCTTGGGGTTTTCTTTTAACGAAAGGCGGTATAAAAATGTATAAATAAATAAATAAATAAATAAATAAATAAATATAGAGCTAAGTTGCCACTGTCCATTTTGTGCCACAACACCATCTCACAAACAGACCAAACCAC
The DNA here is from genome assembly GCF_027244095.1 of Hemicordylus capensis. Classification (NCBI taxonomy): domain Eukaryota; kingdom Metazoa; phylum Chordata; class Lepidosauria; order Squamata; family Cordylidae; genus Hemicordylus; species Hemicordylus capensis. Next base: position 80,443,910 of record NC_069662.1, on the reverse strand, counting down.
AATTCAAGGAAGGCAGGCAGGCAGGCGGTCAGGCAGGCAACCGAGATCTGCCTTTGTCAATCTGAGATCCAGCAAAACCAGATAGTTAACAACAAGCAATAGCACAGCAAGCATATTATATTTACTCAGTGCTGAGAATACCACAAAATCAAGCCTTCCTTCCTTTCATCCTACTTGCTACAGAGAGATAGAAGAGTTATGGCCTGAAGGACCAATGGTCTGACAAGAAACATAGCTTATACTATTACCATGAGAAGAAATCTTCTTTCTTCTTTTCTTCTCCAGCATACATCCCTCCCTATCTGCCTGTGTCTGATAACACCATGGCCTCAAATTGGTGCTAGGCCCCAACTGACAGCCTGACACATGGGTCTGGGCACCAGTCCATCATCTTATCATCAGTCATGGCCATGGCACACGTGTCTGTTTGTGTTAGCAACACTAACGGGCAGACTGTGACACATCTGGGTTTGGGGTTGGCTGGAGTGGGGCGAGCTGCCAGTGGCATTGCAGTGGATGTGGGTGACCATGAGTCCCTCACCGTCCATGGCCAGCTCTGGATAGCCCAGCAGAGGGAGTTTGACTTTCATGAAGATTAATTGCTCCACCATGTCAGCATCCATGCATGTGAGACGGGGTGTCACCATGCCCACGGTCATGGAGAACACCCTATCACTCTGGATGCTGGTTGGCAGGCATGAGAGGAACCATCCTGCAACCATTGCCAAATCTGGCCAGACTTGGTGATGCATTGCCCAAAACTGGATTGGCTTCATCTCTCAGCCTGCCATCGGCTCCTGCAGGTACTGCAGCACACACTGCTCAGCATTGCTGAAGGGCTTGGTGGGCTCCTCCCATACCTCTGGCAAGGCATCAAAGAATTGCTCCATGAACCACTGGGTGGAACACGGAGATGGAACTACCGGCTCACTTGGCCCTGCTAGGGACACCATGCTGCTGGACTGGGAATTGGTAGCAATTCTGCTGCTGGGGTGGACTGCACAGTAGGCGCTCCAGCACCCTCCTCTTGGTTGGCCCCAGCCTCCTATTCTCAGCTTGCCTAGCAGGAACTCTCTGTCTTCTCTCCACTCACTGGGCCAGCCAGGCTGGCAGGCCCAGACCACCACCACCAGTCACAGCTCTCATTGTTGTTGTTTCTGCAGTTTCTCTCTGTGATCCTTCTCTCTTGAGGTACAAATGACTCTCTGTCTCTCTGTCTTCAAGAAGACCCTTAAATACACTTTGAAAACCTCCTTTGGACTCCCCCCCGCAACTCTCTCCAGCCAATGGGGGCACAGTTGCCCATAACACTTGATTTGAATGATATCAAGCCAACCAAAAAGCTAGGCGTTCTCAAGCCAATTGGAAGCCAGTGCCAGAAAACCAACCAGAAAGGGAAAAACAGCCCTCCAAAATGGTGCTTGCCACTTAAATATCTCAAATTGATTTGAGCTCAAATGGGGGCTGATTCGATTCAAACTCAAACCAGGCCCTTCATTCTAGGAGTGATTCAATTCAAGTTTGAATAACTCGATTCATCCCAATTTGAGCTTGATTTGATTTGACTCAACTTGATTTGCACACCTCTAGAATGTTGGATTGGACTGAATTGACCTAGGTTTCTCCAGTTTACCTTGAAGCTTCCTGGATGATCTTTGGTCAGTTACCCTCTCTCAGCCTACCCTACTTCAAAAGGCTGTTGCAAGGATAAAAGGAGGAATGAAGAACCATGTTTCCTGCCCTAATCTCCTTGTTGTTAACAACAACAACAACATATACATATACATCTATGTGCAATACAGGCAAAAATTATCCTCACACATGGCAAAAAATAATTGATCTGATGTGTAAAAAGTATATCCATTCCTGTATGTACATGATCTGCTTGTAAATGTAGAGTCATGGATACAATTGTGCTTCCACTAGTAACTGCTCACATGGAGACCTGCACACACTGTGAGAAGCAATACCTATAGCTGAGAGCTGAAAATGTGTTGCATGTATGGATGCAAATTATTTAGTAATAAGCTACTTGAAATGCAAAGGATTTTTGGAACACATTTCAGATGAACTCATCACTCTGTTTGCAAGCGGATAAATTATTTTGAGCTTTTGAGAATGATCGGAAGGTTTATTTTGGCAACTGTAAATACCACTAGGAGCTTTATAACTCCAATTGAAAGCAGCAATTTAATGAGGCAAACTCAAATGGCTACATGTGTCGCGTTTGAAAGGGGATTTGGGATTTTACTCAAAAAAAAAAGCATGGATATGAAATGCTTGTTCCTTCAGGCACCTGTAAATTCGAATAAAATACAGTAATTTAGAAATGGCCAAAATTTGAGAAAGTGGTGTTACAGAACAGTATCCTTCTGAGCACCTGAATGGTATTTTACATCTCTTTGAAGTCAAGAGCAAAATTTCCATGGATTTGAAAGGATCAGGATCACAAGCTCTGTTGAAGAGGGTTAGCATGGATTTCAGTGTGACTTCCCTACTGTTCCAGTTCTCCTTTTAAAAAGAAGCACAATACTATATATAGCTGTATATAGCTGTGCACTGGATTGTGAACACCATAATGGACACTATATATACATTCAGCTGCACATTATTTTATGGGGAGATATACTCATATATCATGATCTAAGTAGCTTCTTTCCTAAGAATGATTCTACATATGCTATTAGCTGAAATTAATATTCCATACAAACCATCCCCTCCTGCACATGCTGAATCCTCTCTGTACAGAACTCTCTTATACACAGAAAACATCCACTGAGCCTTCTCCCTTCCACATAAGCAGTTCCAGAGGGGCACAAAGGGAGGGAAGTGCTCTCCCGTAATATAGATATGTAGACAGATAGATAGATAGATAGATAGATTTGATTTGATTTGTATACAGCCCTTCCAAAATGGCTCAGGGCGGTTTACAATTAAAACAAACCATTAAAACAGTAAAGAGCTAAAACAAAAATTAAAAACAATATAACAACAATTAATAATTTAAAAACATTTTAAAACAACAGTTAAACAATTGCAGTAATTAAAAATCCTAGTACTAGTAGCTTACCCTCTGCTGTTCCCTCATTGCTGGACCCCTGTAATAATTTTAAGGAAAGGCAATTTTTAGCCTACTTTCCTTAAGAAATGTAAACTTATGAGATCACCTGGCATTCTGTGTGTCCATATTTGTGTGTGTGCCCCCTGCCCCCAACTTTGCAATGCCTGGACCAATATGACCAATATGGGGAAAGCTGGTCTACTTTTGGGGGTTGGTGGGTAGACCAGGCCACCGCTTGGCACATTCGCCTGCCTCGGAGGACTGGTCTACTGGGTAGACCCGTCCTCTGAGGTGAGCTGACATGCTAAGTTTGGGGTCAAGGTCTGGTCTACCTGCCTCAAGCAGTGGGTAGACCAGCCCTCTGAGGTGGGCCAATGCCCTCTGAAGTGGGCCAATGGGTGGGCTGGTCTACCCACCCAATCGGTAGACCAGCTTTCTCCAGAAAAACAATCCTCCAAAATGGCACTCAAAACACTCAAAATATTCTGACTCTGAACAGGATTGTCCCATTCCAAGCTTGAAACCGGCCTTTCATTTGAAGGGCATTTTGTTTTGAGCTCAGAACACTCGAAATGGCCTTTTGCGAGTCAGAACACTCCGAGCTCAAAACATTTTTTACATCCCTAGTGTCTAATACACTTGTAGCCTATCTAGCTGAGAGTTGGTGGGAAGAGAGAATTATCATACCAATGTATTATACACTTGAACTGTAGGGTAAGAATGGCAGTTCAGTCCCCAAATAGCAAAGCAAAAACAGATTGGTGAGAAAGCAGCAAAGCAAGAGGTCTTGAGACAGTTCTTTAGTATTGAAGAACTACAAGGATTCATTTAAAGAAAAGGTTACAAACAAATGTAAAAGAGAAAATGTAAAAAAATATATATAAAATGGAGACTAACACTGGAAGAAAAAAGAGGGGAGGAGTCCATCACTTTTATCCATGACCCTAAAACTGCCCAGTGGTCACTATGAGACATTGCAACTGAGAACTGAGGCTGCCAGGGTCCTAGCTTCAACAAAAACAATATCTAGTACACAGAGAAGAGAAATAAAAAAATATTTTAAAACATATTTCTTTATCTGTAACGTACAAATGCATGTTATTCATGTCCAGGTTCTTAGGGTGGCTACTGAGGTCAGGAGTTGCTCCATTTGGCATTTCCTTGCTTTAGAAATTTAAATTTCCTTTACCTTATACCTTGACTGCACTTAATGGGGTGTTTTAGATTTCATTATTTCTGCCAACCAGGCATTTTTAGACACAGTTGAAAGCCCACTAATTGACTTTCCTTCAAGTGGAGAAAAACACAACTTTATATTAGAGTCAATGAAATTTCTTCTGGGTGGAAGAAACACACATGTAAAAGCAGGTGATACTGGAATATGAAATCATATTTTATAAGCACAATCAAGAAGTAATAAATTGAATCTAAGGATTCATCATCTTTATATTCATTTCTATATTATAACAGACTTGCCATAATTTCTGATGGAGCAAATTTGACTCACTTAAGCATAATAAGAAAAGGATGGTATTTTGGGAAGACTATTATTCATTTTAGTAAGTCTTGCTAAATCCAAACCTTGCTATTTTTTATCAAAATGGGAAAGAATTTGATTAACTATGTAAATATTAAAAATTCCAAAGGTTGCATAATGGAGAACTAAGCTATTTTTACAAAAGCAGCACCATCACATAGAAAAAGGTAAGTGTCAGGAGTTTTTGTACACTATTAAAGCAATTATGGTTTGGCCCATCTTAGGATGGCATGTGATTTGCTGGCACAAAAAGATGATATTATAATTCAGCTGTAAGGCCTTTACAGTCAGCATTGGGAATAAGCAGAGAATAAATAAATAAATAAATCTGAAACCACTTCCAAATTTATCAGGCAGCAAAAGCAACACATCAAAAGAAGCATGATTTTTAATGTGACAGAGTGAACTTTGTGGTTTTTCAGTTGTTTCTCCCCAGACAAATAAAACCATTAATCTTTGTGAGCCAACAGAATATATCAGTTTATAAAAAGGGTTGGTTGAGTAATTAGATGCCCCAAAAGATTCTGATTATATGAAGTGTACAAAAATTAGAATATTTTTGGACATCACTTACTCCACTAGTACTTTCTGTAAACAAATGCATTTTTTGACTCATAAAGATAATTGATTTTGAGATAGAAAAAAGCTAAAAGAATAAAAGAAAAAAACCAAAACGACATTAAAGTGACATCAATCAATGTTAGAGGTTTCACAATGCAATCCTATGCATGTTTACTCAGAAGGAAATCCTACTGTGTTCAATGAGGCTTGTTCTCAGATGAGTGTGAAGGGGTTTGCAGTCGGAATGGCACAAGAAAAAGAATAAAGGTACCTCTGCAAAGTCATTCAGGAATAAGTTTCATTCCAAAAACTCTGAAAATGTTATGCCTGGCCTTAAAATATTGCATTTACCTAAATCAAAGATTAGTTTCCCCCCAAGTTCATTGATGTTAGAAATTTGAGGGAAGGGTGTTATCTTAAATGCAGGGTTGTCTTCCTTTTGGGTAACTAGTATAACCTATATTTAACCCATATTTTAAAGGGGGTCATCTTAGATTTTGGGTCATCTTCCTTTTGAGTAAACAGTATAACCTATATTTAACAGATTCTTTTTAAGGGCATAATCTTAAATTAAGGGTCATCTTCTATTCAGATAAATACGGTATCAGCGTTGCAGCCTAAACATCTGAGGTACTTCCTTAGTCCTGGTAATAAAACCATTTTGGAATTTTTTCCCCTTTAGCATTGCCTTTTTCATGATATCAGTATCACTTATATATTATGGTAAATTCTTAGATGCATTTTAATTAAAAAGCATGACAATGTTTGTTTGTTTGTTTGTCAGATTTGTACACCACCCCAAACTTTAGTCTTTAGTCTCTGGGTGGTTAACAATAACATAAAACAAGTTGAAATAAACATAAAAATCTTAAAACAATTTAAACCATCTAAAAATCAAAACAGATTAAAACTTAAAAATTTAAAAAGCTGAAAAGGCTTGGGGGAAGAGGTGGGTTTTCAAGTGCTTTAAAAAAATTGTTAGAGATGGGGAGGATCGTATTTCAGTAGGGAGCTCATTCCACAGTCTCAGGGCCCGTCCCTGTGTGGCCACCAGCCAAGCTGGTGGCAACTGGAGACGGACCTTCAGCCCCTTCTAACTGGGCAAAGAGGCACCTTTTTAATATGGTGATTCTCCTTATTTAGCGGGGGGGGGGAGAGTAACTGGCCCTATCCACCCCCAGTACGGTTCCTCAGTGACTGTTGCTGGTGTCTGTCTTATGTTTCTTTTTCGATTGTGAGCCCTTTGGAGACAGGAATCCATCTTATTATTTCTCTGTGTAAACAACTTTGGAAACTTTTGTTGAAAAGCGGCATATAAATATTTGTTGTTGTTGTTAACCTCTCAAGACGACCTCAATGGGCAGTAGGTCTCATAATGAAGAAGTTCTCTTAAATTCCCAGGGCCTAAGCTGTTTAGGGCTTTATAAGTTATAACCCGCACTCTGTATTTTGCCCAGAAACCTATTGGCAGCCAGTGTAGTTCTATTAGCAAAGGAGTGATATGGTCTCTCTGAGATGACACAGAGACTAACACCCTAGCACAATCTATTTGAATTCAGAAAAGTAGCTCACACAGCTGTGCACATGAAAGGGGATACCTTTCATGGCATGTGTGCAGAGGCCCAAAATGGGCTGAAAATGACCCAACCTGCCATTTGGATGGCAGGCGGGCCAATGGAAGGAGATTTCGCCACAGCTGCCTCCCTCCTCACTGCTGCAAGCACTGCTGGAGCACTGTATCCCACACTCTGTTTCTGCTACCGCCATGCAGCAGCTGCTTAAATTTTTTTTTTTAAAGCAGCAGAATGTCGACTAGAGGGGAATGGCCTTGGGGGCCCTTTGGAGGCCCCTCAGACCTGGTGGGCCAGGGGACATTTGTCCCCCCTTGTCCAATGGACCCTACACCTATGGCTACTGGTTGCACTATGGTAGGCCCAGAAAGGCTCTTTGTTCCCGGCAATGGCCAATGTGCAGTAGTGATGTGTATGTGCCCATCCAAGAGCTGGTGAGAGAGGAGAGGTAACAACAACAACCACACAACCATACTTCACTGACTTTATTGAGCTCTTCACTTCTCTGCATGCAGCAATGTCATCTGCTTGCATGGGATGGGTGTACTGTAAATTATATATTTATTCAATAGTAGCTTATCAAGGGTTTCAGTAGAAAAAAAGTAAATAGGATACAACTTTGGAGTTCGGATTTGTCCATTTCCCTTAATCTTGAAGCCATCAGTGCTGTCAAAGCAGCTTCTCAGCAAGCTAGTAATTTAAGTAAGCAGGTGATTAGCTTCCCTAGGTGAGAGAGAGAAATAACACATACAGCTTTATCTGGTTCTCTCAATAAGCTGAAGTGGTATAATTTCTGGGTTATTTCATGGAAATAAATTAGCCTAATTTAGGAAGCAATTAAAATGACCCATGTCATCTTGTTTTCAGGATCTGCTTGCAAGGACAAATGTATAATTACCTCCCATTTAGTAAAATTGTGGGAGTATCCTCAAGATTGCAAGGGGAAGTGCAGCTTCTGAAAATTAAAGCAAGGTAGGATACACATTAAAATTTGTTTTTAACACCTTGGGAGAGAAGAAAAAAGAGGTTGGATTTCAGAAACAGGTCCGCTAAGTAAATCTTTTTTAGTTAAATGGTTCTGCTCTCATCTAGGATTTATTCTACCATTCGTATGCAAATGGGTCTTTCTGTTTTCCAAAGAAAAAAATATATAGAAAAAGACCATGGAAATGATGATGAAAACAGCACAAATGCTGTACAAATGAAAGCCAATAATGCCACAGAAACATAGGCTTTTATTTTATAGTTCAGCCAGTTAGACTTCAGATTATGAGGGGGCCAGGGCATAACTTAACTTGGGAACTTTTGAGCTCAGTCCTGGGAGCTGAGTAACTATGTCCTGATCCCATGCATCTGAATTGAAGATATAGTTTCCAAATAAGCTTGAGTCTTGGACTTTCTAGAAATTAAGCACTGCTAACAGTCCGATCCTAAAAGTGAAGCACAGCAAATAAATCCTTTTGGATGGGTCATGTTTCACTCTTGCACCAAAGCAATATCCCAACCCATAACATTATCATGGCATAATAAAAGTGCCTTGATAGCCTTCCTTAGAGTGATAAGAGTGCCTTGATAGACCAGTTCAGACATTATGAGTGCCGCAGAAACTCACACTTGCAAGCAGTGTTCTCTCTAATTTTTTTCATCTGTGCCTGTAATGACTTTTTTCTGGGCAGCAGTATCAAGGCAGTGTGTGCCCACATACATTCCGAATGGGACCTTCTTGATTAAACCTGAGTGGGATCTAAAATTAACTGAGAAGATAAAAGTAAAGTGTGCTGTTGGGTCGGTTTCGATTCTTGGCGACCACAGAGCCCTGTGGTTGTCTTTGGTAGAATACAGGAGGGGTTTACCATTGCCTCCTCCCGTGCAGAATAAGATGATGCATTTCAGCATCTTCCTATATCTCTGCTGCCCGATATAGGAGTTTCTCATAGTCTGGGAAACATACCAGCAGGGATTCAAACCGGCAACCTCTGGCTTGATAATCAAATCATTTCCTCACTGCGCCATTAGGTAGCATCAAAAACCATGTAAGTGCATGCACATGCGCATGCCTTAGAGGGAACACTGCTTGCAAGGACAAAAGTAGGAGGAAGTCTCACCTTGTCATTGTCACTTGCCTCCTCCCACACTAGCAGGATTGATCCAGGTTGCTGCTCACAGAATCACTGGTGAACACAATTATGGCACATCCCCCTTCAGACAAACGGCACCGTAAGTATGTGTGCCCGGGGAGAGGAGGTGAGTGACAGCGGCAAGGTGGGATTTCCTCCTACAGATGTAGGATTTACCTGATACATGCCATAACTATAATGGTAATGAACATGCCTTTTCTTTTTGAATGCCTAAAAGCTCAGTTACATAAGAATTTAGGGCTTTTGTGTCACGGGTGCCAGGCTTTTATTTTGGCAAGATTCCAGTATCTTTAAGAGACTAGCAGGCACTCAGCAGATGATGTTTTTTCTGTTATGGAAATGCTAGCCACCTTCGGACATCACTGGAAACCTGAGGCAAATGCCTTCCATGTCATCCAAATAATCAGAACTGTGATTCCTGCCCCAAACCTCAGAATAAACCCTCCGTTTGAACTGAGTTACAAACTGCATGTCTGTAGTGGGAAAAATAGCCTCCACAGTGTCATCCGGTTTGTGCAACTTGCCCAAACTGGAGTTAAGGAAGGAAACTCCTCCTGTCTCTTAAAACCCATTGAATGGGGTGACTTTCCGTCAAGGGCTGGGGGAAGCCCACGCAGCCAGTTATTCTCCCTTTGTGGCAGAGGTGTCCCTTGGTAATTTTGGAGCCTGGACCTAAAGGCTTTTGGAGCTCCCCCCCCCCCCCCGAAAATTAAACATCATCATGCTCGGCCAGGCGACCACACTACCCGGGACAGACTAAACAGAATTTGGGGGACCTCAGGCCTGTGGAGGCCCTGGATTTTGGCCGGGAAGTCCAGGGGTAAGAGTTCCTCTGCTTTGTGGCCTCCCAGACTGCCATTCTGATCATCTGAGAGACTGCAGGGGAGAGGCGTATCTAGGGAAAATAGTGCCTAGGGCAAGACCTGAAATTGTGCCCCCCTGTCCAACAACTGACACCTGTCTTCAGATAACTTTACCATAATATCAGCTCAAAAATGCAAGTCAAGCTCGTTAATCTTTTACTATTTCAAAAACTATTTAGCAGTGGACATAGCCAGACCAAAAAATGCTGGAAAACTACAAATTTCAGTATGCTGGGGCTCATGAAATACCCAAATACTATGTGGAGATCTACTTGGAAAACTAAACAGAAGAGCCTGTCTAATTCTCTACTAAGAACTGTAGCATCACTACTACATAAGTTTTAAAAATAAATGGAGAATTTGACTTTTCCCAGATACTCTGAAAATAATTAAAGGATATGCAGAGTAAACTGCTTGAAATATATTCTAGTATTTCAGAAAGACAGTTAAAATGAGAGAAAGAGAGTAAGAAACTCCCAGTGGCCTTAATACTAAGGATTTCACACTGATTCAAAGACAAATTCACCATTAATAGCTATATTATTAAGACATCACATTTAACTCACTTATCATAAGAAGCAAAGTAAGAGCAAATGAATACAATCCTAAGTCATAAGCTTCAGCTCAGTATTCACAAGCCCTGATTCTCTTTACATAGTGCCAAACTGAATATGTGTACAGTGGCTTATATTATATTAAATTATTATTTTTTAACCTGTAGCCCCTTCAGGGGGCTTCCTAAAGGCTGTGGGGTGGGGGTTCCTGCAAAAATTCCCCCTCCCCCCACTGACCTCTTAATTCACTGCCGCAGCCCATCCCGGGCTGATTTTGGGGCCTGTTTGAGCCTGCAAAAATTGGCGTGGTGGCCATTTTGGAGGCTGCCATGCATGCTCAAATGGCCTCTGTGAGGCAGGCCTAGGGCCTCACAGGGACCATTTGAGCATGTGCGGTGGCCATTTTTAAAAACATCTTTAAAAAAAATGGCCACCAAAAACAAAATGGCCATCGCATATGCTCAAATGGCCTCTGCAAGGCCTGGCATGGCCTAGGGCCTCTCAGAGGCCATTTGAGCATGTGTGGTATCCATTTTGTTTTCAGTGGCCATTTATATATACCCTATATACGCCCCTGCTGCAGGGGGACTGTGAGGCAAACTGTGTGTCCAACGGACATCCAAAAGCGGCCATACTAATGGGGAGAGCACTTGTCAAATATCTGCATGTCACATAGCTATTACAGACTCAGAAATACTTCCAGAACAAAATGCAGGTAACCCTATGTATCATCAGTCTAACTACATGTAACTCTTGAATTTAGGGACTGAACACACATTTATTTGGCTTTTTAAAGATAAATACTCAAAGAATAGCTGTTTGGTTTGAACGCTGGTACTGCTAGCTGCATGCTGAATAGGAATCCATTGAAAGTGCATTTGCATTAACAGAACCTTGGATGCCTTTTATTTTGCTGTAATACCCTTCCTACCACAGAATAACAAAATAGGCAGAGGAGTGCAATCAGACAATGAAAGATGCTTTCAGTGCAGGACAATGCTAGATAAGAATGGAAACAGTTTTCCTAGGAGGAGCTTCCAGAAAGAATGCGAAGTATGTGGTCTGTCCATTGTGACTTAAGTTCTTGCACTGCCCCCCCCCCTTTTGGCTATTGGAAGACCATTTTAAATGAAACTGATATATGCCCTTGACCTAGGATGAACATGCATCTTTCCTACAATTACTGAATTACCTGAAGTAAATTCCAGATATGTTCCCTCTACATAATAGTATAGAGCCCTATGTCAGCAACCACAATTCTATTTCAGAGAAAATGCAATTCACTGCCAGAAATTGCTCAAAAACAGAATGACAGTACATTTAGGAAGCTACTTCAATGTATCACATAAGGAACATGCAGTTCCACAGGGGCAGACAGATTTTTGTGATTTTACTATTATAAATTGGAGACCCAGAAAATGAACAAAGGATGCATGCTGCTGCTGCTACATAGTTAAAACTACACAGCTCGAGGCTATTCTCTTGAGTAGTCCACCTAGCCTCACCCAGCTCCCAAGCCTGGCTCTTAGGCTTGCAAGCACTCCCTTAACCCAGCTGCCGGGATTGTGTGTCTCCTCCAGCTGCACACAGCCTGAGGATACACAGAAATGGGTGCCTAGGGCACCCGTCTGATGGGGGATCCCATCATGCACCATGCTTGTGGTACGGTGCATTGTGGGATATCCAGAGGCCAGGATGCATCATCCTGGCCTCCAGAGCACTTCCAGCACCATTTTGTGCTAGTCTGGGGGGAAGGTGAGTTTGAACATCATTTCTTCCCACCAGCCTGACCCCCTGCCCAACTGGTCATGTGAATGACCCCCTTGTTAGCACTTTGATGGGAGAATGTCTTGGAGCTGAGTTTTCCAAAGAAAAAGAGGGATTTCCGCCAGATAGGTGTGTTTTTTTAAAAAAATTTAAGGCGAAAATTAAGTTTAAATATTAAATTTAAATATTATAATAATTAAGGTAAACAAATATCCACTTATTCTAAACCATTTAATACCAGAACTTCAACACTGTAGCTGAAGGGGGCCCACATCAGCAACTCACTACACTGCAAATAGGATAAAACAATCATAGAAATTAGAATCACTTTTTTTTTTTTTTTAAACAACCCTGAATCAAATATTCAATGGTGCTAGCAACTTTTAGGTACAAATTAGAACTAGGCTAGCTTCCATTGTTGTGCAACATATCACATATGCATGATAAAAACCAGTGTTGGTAGACTGTCTTGGTGGTCAATGGAGATAGAAATAGCAATTTCAAGCTTTTTCAGATAAGAGACTACTTTATTAAAGCACCAGAAACACATGCCACACATCCAGCAAACTTATTGTCATGAGGGCCTTTAAAATCTAAACAAGTCACCAATCAACCATATGAATGTAGTCAGAGACAACATGAATAATGTTTGATATGACAAGGGATGAGGTGACAGATATCCACAGGAAGAACTCAGCAAAGACAAGCATAGTCAAGAGTTTGTAGATGGGCGGTGGAGAAGCTGCAATCAGTTTCTTAAAGATAAGGAAGCTCCTGCCAAGAAAGAATTTAACGGTATATTGGTTATGAGGTGAAGAAAATCAGTGAAGAAGGGAGTTGATTGTTTCTGTTATTGTTGAAAGAGGAAATTGTACCACAATCACAAACTAGGGGTGTGTGTGTGTGTGTGTAAGAGAGAGAGTGAGCAAGAGAGAGAGAGCATGTGCCAGACCGGGACCATGGTGGGATAAAAAGATTAAGCCCCCTTTCCTGTTCACTTTAGTGCTGATCTTGATTGGTGTCCCTATGGATATTATTTGGAGAATCAAAATCAAAATATCAGGGCCAAACATATTATTAACTAATATGAAGTTTGGCCCTTACTTGTTTGGGTTTCAGATTCAACATACATGAGAATAGTTCTGACACATATTTAGTGATTCCAAGCATAACAAACCATTACAGGTAAGGGACCTAAATTAATTCTATTGATTCACTATTTGTCGTGCACACAGCTGTCTTCTTTTCAGGACAGATATCATATAAACCATTATTCCCTGTGTGATAAGCTCATTTACATTCCTTACACAACTCATTGAATTGCTAGTATGTGTATTAGGGGTGTGCACAAAACAGATTTTGCATTTTGTTTTGAGCCTGAAACAGATGGCTGAAAGTTTTGTTGAACAGTGCTTGAACTGGCTGTTTTGACAAAACAACTCAAAACATTCGGCCATCGGAAACAAAAATGTTTCAGCCATAGGGATCAATGTGGAAACTTGAAACACCCTGTTGTTCCCCATGGGTAGCTCCTAGGGACACCAAAGTGGGCTGTGTGGTAGGGCATGATGCATGCTACCTACCACCCAACCCACAAAATAAATGGGCAAGCAGACTATTTTAAACAAATTTGTAACCTCTCCCCCAAACCCCCATAGGATTCTATTTGGGTGTTTTGAGTTTTCTCATTGTTCCTTCTGGTCGGAACAAGCTGCATTCACAGAGTGCACTACACACAAGTTTTGCATTGCAATTTGCAATGCATTTTGCAACCCTGCCTTGAAAAACACTGTAGAAGCACACAATCAAAGGGAATCTGTCCCTCTCAACTCAGAACCCACATTTTAAATATGGTACAAAAATGGCCAAAAAAGATTCACTGACCCAGAATCCACTGCCAGCCACAATGCTTGTGCTGCAGTAACATCATTGGCACAAGATGCTCTCTCACACACAATTCTGACTCCTTACTGCCTAGCATTGCATCAGCAGCACCCTTAGCAGCAAGCATAGCCATAAGCTCAATTAGAGCAACTTCATCCACATTTTGACTGAGTCAAATATAGATTGCAGAGCAGACCAGAGCAGTGAGTGAAACACAAGTTAGTTTCAAGACCAGACAGACATGGAGCTAATCACAGCAATCATCAAAAATATTACAGAGGGGGAGAGAGAGAGAGAGAGAGAGAGAGAGAGAGCAAGAGAGAGCGAGAGCTGCCACTGTCCATTTCTCACTAAAACACATTTCTCACTACAACACTACAGCACTTCAAAACCACAGCTCAAAGAAGGCAGGCACCAGTGTTCTCTCTAATTTTTTTCTTCTGTGTGTGGAATGAGTTTTGTTCTGGGCAGCAGTATCAAGACAGTGTGTGCGCTTGGGGCATTCAGAGTAGGACCTCCCTGATTCAACCTGAGCAGGATATAAAATTGACTGAAGGGACATTTTAAAAAGCACATGAGCATGCACGCACAAACACACACATTTTAGAGGGAATACTGGCAGACACCCAATTTAGCCTTTGTCAATCTGAGACCCAGAAAAACCAGATAATTAAAGAGCAAGCAATAGCACAACAAGCATATTTTACTTAGTGCTGAGAAAACCACAAAATCAAACCTTCCTTCCTTCCATCCTGACTGTCACAGAAAGACAGGAGGAGAGGGCAGTCATGGCCTGGGCAGCTCAGCTCTGAGCTGAGCTGTCTGAAGACTCTGAACAGGATGGAAGAAATGTGTGCAGCACTTTAAGACATGGGGGATGGGGCCTCTCTGGGAAATGCATCTGCATGCTTGCATGCATGCAGAAGGTTCCAGGTTCCCTCCCTGGCATCTTCAGATCTAGGACTTGGGGAGAGACTCCTTCCTGTAACCTGGGGAAAGTCTGATTTTCTGTGTAATGTAGACAATAGTGAGTTAGAAGGACCAATGGCCTGGCAAGAAACAAAGCTTCTAGATTCTTACCATGAGAAGACCTATAAGGGCTCCCTCTGCCTCAGTCCCTTTAAATACATTTTGAAACTCCCTCCGTTTTGGTTCTCCTCCTCCCTCTTCCCAGGCAATGGGGGCACAGTTGCCCATGACAACACTTGATTTGTATGATCAGCCAACCAAGAAGCAAGGAGATCACAGGTCAATTGGAAGCCAGTGCCAGAAAACCAATCAGCAAGGGGAAAAATAGGCCTCCAAAATGGTGCTTGAAATGTCAAAACATTTTGATCAAAATGGGGTTGTTTTGCTCCAAGCTCAAAACAGGCCCTTTATTTAGAGGGTGTTTCAAGCTTAAAACACTCAAAACAGCCCGTTTTGAGTTGAAATGTTCTGCACATCTCTACAATGAAGACTTGTGTAGAGATGGTAGTTCTAAAAGTTCTTATGGAGATGCCCACAGAAACTGGCAAACACAGCCAGCCACAATGCCCCACCATCACAACTTAGGACATTCAGTCATGAGCTGATGAATTTTAACTTTTAGTGGAGGGCAGCTATGAGAGCCACCTGCAAATCTGTTGGCTATCATTATAGACAGTTCTGCTTATTAGCTGCTCCAGCATTATATATTCTGCCTTGTCAGCCTATATGACATTTCCCCATTCTCTCCCTAGTGCTGGTATAATTTTCACGCAGTGTATGAAATCCCCTGATTCTTGGCTGCCAAGCGAACAGTTATTTATTCATGAGTTAGTTCCCAAATTGCCATCATGCGATCAAAGAGAATTATAGTGCTTTTATTACCTTTACCTCTGAACTAATTCTCTCACTGATTTCCTTGAGGTAAACATCTTTCATGATGTGGGATATGTGTCATAAATAAAACCACATTCATTATAGTGTCAGGATTTCCAGATTTTCAGTACAACTATTCATTTATTTATTTAACACATTTGTTTACCGCCCAAAACGCAAGTCTCTGAGCGGTTTACAACAAAACAATAAAAAACAACAAATAAAAAGGCTAAAAGATTACAACAATTTAAAATTTAAAATGCTACGATGAATAAAAACACAATTAAAACAGTATCTTAATAAAAGCCTGGGTGAACGAATTTGTCTTGACTGATTTTTTAAAAGTTGTAAGAAATTGGGGCTTTGCTTCAGATGTTTCTCTCAAAACCAAGAGCTCTTCTATACACCATGTTTTCCTCAAGTTAGCTACAACTTTTAAAATAGTTATTACCATAATTGATGATTATTGTCGGAGAGCTTGTGTTCACTCCCCCACAGTGGACCATTAGACATGTGGTCTGGAATTGCCATTCTTCATTCACTCCCTTTTAAAGATGATTCGAGACAATACCATTCCATTCTAGTATGTTTGCACATAGTTATTGATCAAGCTCTGTGTGTGTATGTGTGTGTGTTGTGTGTGTGTGTGTGATATCCTCATACATCCTGCCCTTGCAAAAGCACATGCATAATGTGGAAGCAGGGAGATAGCAACACATAGAGCCTCTTCTCACAACTGGAAAGAAGGGCTCCAGAGCGGGCTGCAGGGAAGGTGGGTTAGACTTACCTTCCCCACAGACAACCGCACCCTCTGTGCTGGGTGCACTTGCATGCCCAGATGATTCCCTGCATGCCTAGGCCAGGATGTGTTGTCCCGGCCCCCAGAAATACCATGATGCACCATGAGAGTGCATGGTGCATCATGGGGATGCCCCCTCCCCTCTCCTCCCCTTCCCCGGCTCCTGGCAGTCTGGCAGCACTCGGTCCCTTAACTTTCTTTTAAAGGGTGGCTACTTTGGTGAGTTTGCTGCCATGGTGCCACCGCCATCAGCCCAATCCCGGCGGTTCACATGCACGTGCAAAGCCGGGCTGGGCTCCCTTAGCCCAGTTTTGCACACGCTTGTGGATAGCATCATAAATATCCCACTCCGAGTTGTAGCTGCTTAAAGTCTTTCAAACATGCCCACCTTTTATTTGATAAGAATCCAATGAACACACTTAGCCCGACTCAAAACCAGTGGGACTTGCATACTTGCATACATGTATATCTGACTTTTCATTCACTTGGAACACAGGTGCATACAAAAGGTTCCCAGGTCTCCCATCCAGGCACCACACCCAATCCCACTTACCTTCGGCAAGATGGTCACATAATGTGCCCCTAGACCATATCTTGAGACTCAGAATTCTAGAAACGTCCTACTACTCAGATACATGTTTCCCCCCCCTGAGAAGGCATGCATAGGATTGAGCTGTAAGTCTATGTGGAGGATTGGATCTTGAGGATCCTCATCTCATACTTTCCACTTCTGGAGGATCACTTATTGTACAGCTTTACCACCTCCAATGTGACCTGCTGACTCCAAATCTATGTTTAATTTGAAGTGCCATGATCTCTTTTCCCTTAGCAGATGATTAAAGGCATTAAATGTGGTAGAACCAAGACTCAGATACTTACTGAAGTTTAATGGAAATGTAATTATCTATTATTAATTCTCCAAGACGGGCCATGTGTGGGGACATGGTAGAAAGGAGGCGATTGGCTGACAGAGTTTTCAAGCAGAAGCACCTGATTGGGCAGTGGGGATTCCATATGCAGATAGGGAGAAGGAGCCTGTGAGAGCAGAAGCACCATGGTGATTGGGCAGTGGGGATTCCATATGCAGATAGGGAGAAGGAGCCTGTGAGAGCAGAAGCACCATGGTGATTGGGCAGTGGGGATTCCATATGCAGATAGGGAGAAGGAGCCTGTGAGAGCAGAAGCACCATGGTGATTGGGCAGTGGGGATTCCATATGCGGATAGGGAGGAGGAGCCTGTGGCACTGTGGTGATTGGGCAGTGGGGATTCCCTATGCAGATAAGGAGCAGGAGCCTGTGATGGTTAATGTCAGTTGGAATGCAACTGTTACTGGTCGGAAGATGTTCTTGGTTGTAGAGGAGAGGAATTTATATATATATATATATATATATATATAAGGATAGCAGGCAGGGGTCTGCAAAAAGATGGGTCGTGAGGGAGAAAGAGCCCCTTCAGGAGAAGGAGGATGTTGTTGTGTGAATTAAATGAGGAAACAAGATGAACAAAATCTGTTAACTCTGGGAGGGAGGGAGAGAGAGAAAAAACATGAAGGGAGGGGGAAGAAAGAATGGGGAAGAGCGAGTGGAGGAGAGAGAAAGAGAGAAAAAGGAGGAGGAAGAGAGACAGAAGGAAGGGCAAGGGACAGGCCTGAGCCTGTCAGCAGCCTGAGGGGAAAGAGCAGCCATGGCAGCACTAGCAGCAAGGAAGGGCCCCATCAACCACTGCTGCTTTTTGGGGCCACCGAGGCCATTGTCAGAGGGAGGGAGGCAGGCAAGGAATGGTCCCAGGCCTGTCAGCGGCCTGAAGAGAATGAGTGGCCATGGTGGTGGCAGCAGAGAGGAACAGCCCGGTCAACCACTGCTGCTGCTCCTGGAGGGAGGAGCAGGAGTGGGGTTCAAGTGAGGGTGGGGAGGTCTCTGGGGGATAGGGGGCTGCAGCTTGGCCAATAGGTGGCAGCAGTGCTGCATCCACAACCAAGAAGGGTGAGGGGGATGGAAGCAACGGGATGGAGGAGGAGCAGGAGTGCAGCTCAGGTGAGGGTGGGGAGATCTCTGAGGTGAGGGGAGCAATCAAGTACTAACATGCAGATGCTCTAGAATGTGCAAGAGTTCCAGCATTGAAGCAGAAAGAAATAATGGCGGCCGTCAGGATGCAGAGGTGGAGGGCTGTCAGGCAAAGCCCCTCCGGCCAGAAGAGGTGGGTGGACAGTGGGTGAAGCCCCTCTGGCCAGGAAGAGGAGGTGGTGGCGGGGAGAAATAATGGCAGCGGCGAGGAGGTGGGAAGACGGCGGGCAAAGCCCTACCAGCCTGGAGGAGGAGGTGGGAGTGGGATGGCCTGGCCCTGGCCCGCCCAATAGGGACAGATGCAGGTGGAGAGAGCTGAAGTGGGGGAGATCTGCGAGGGGGGAGAGCTGCGTGGGGGGGAGAGCGAGCGAGCGATCTGCGGGGGGGGGAGCGAGCCAGAGAGCTGCGGGGGGGGGAGAGTGAGCGAGCGAGCTGCAGCGGGGGAGAGTGAGCCAGTGAGCTGTGGCATGCGGGGTGGAGAGTGAGCGAGCGAGCTGCAGGTGGGAGAGCGAGTGAGCTGTGGGGGGGGGAGAGCAAGCGAGCTGCGGGGTGGAGAGCAAGCGAGTGAGCTGAGGTACTGATCTTTTTAGTGTTCTAGCCTTCTCTGCTTCCCTACTACCACTCTAAGCTTAGCCTGGCGATTCATTCATTCATTCATTGATTCGATTTCTATACCGCCCTTCCAAAAATGGCTCAGGGCGGTTTACAAGGAGAAATAACAAACAAATACGATGGCTCCCTGTCCCCAAAGGGCTCACATTCCAAAAAGAAACATAAGACACACACCAGCAACAGTCACTGGAAGTACTGTGCTGGGGGTGGATAGGGCCAGTTACTCTCCCCCTGCTAAATAAAGAGAATTACCACAGAAAAAGGTGCCTCTTTGCCCAGTTAGCAGGGGCTAGACAAGGGAAAACAAGGAAGATTCATGGCAATTTTGCTAAACAGAAGGTAGGTACTCGTCAAAAGGCAGCAACATGGCAAATCCTGACTATTATTATTATTATTATTATTATTATTATTATTATTATTATTAATTTGATTTCTATACCGCCCTTCCAAAAATGGCTCAGGGAGGTTTACAAGGAGAAATAACAAACAAATACGATGGCTCCCTGCCCCCAAAGGGCTCACATTCCAAAAAGAAACATAAGACACACACCAGCAACAGTCACTGGAAGTACTGTGCTGGGGGTGGATAGGGCCAGTTACTCTCCCCCTGCTAAATAAAGTTAGTGTTAGTTGTTTAGTTACGATCTTAGATCAAACATGCTAAATAAAGAGAATCACCACGGAAAAAGGTGCCTCTTTGCCCAGTTAGCAGGGGCTGGACAAGACAACTGAACTGCCAGATTAGAAATTGGGATTGATGAACTGATGGGCAAAACTCTGAGGCAAACTATGATGATGAATGATAAAGGGAAATGTTTTGAGAAACAGTCTGAGGATGAAACAAAAAAACTGGGGAGTTGAACCAAAACATCCCACTTAGGTCCCACTAAGGAGCTTGATCACCTCCGGTTGTATGTGCATGCTTATGTATACTCCCTTGAACAAAATATGCAAGTTCCTGTAGAATGCAGGGAAAGAGTTGTGGTATGCAAGGACAAGGCAGTGGAATGGAATCAGAAATATTAATAGTTTAATGGAATAGATGTTGTGTACAGAGAGGCAAGCGCAGACTGCTTTTCTGTGGTCTTGCTGCTGGCTGTTTGATAGCCCCGCCTCTCCTCCAGGACTAGAATATGAGTAACCAAAGCACCATTAAAAAGCTGGCCTGGATCAAGGAATGGATTAACCAAAAACATCACAGTGCCCATATTTAGCAAGCTCCAAGTTGCCATGAAGCTGTTCATTTGCCAAGTCCCTCCACAGACTCTCTTGTTTCATCATCTGGCTGACCCTGCAATCTCTTTTCACAACTCCTCTTTGTTTCACCCCTATTTCAAGACAACACCCCCCTACTTTTTTCACTCTAGTCTCCAGTTCAGCGGTTCACTTTATTGAGGATTGCCTCTGGCTGGATGACCTCTCACACACCAATACATTGTGATACCAGGAAACTGTAGTGCTCTCATAAAAAGAATAAACCACTAAGTTTGTGTTCCTATGATACTGTATTAACAATTGGAAATAATAATTTGAGAGACAAAGTTTTATTACAATCCTAATTTCTTCATATAGTTTTTAGTAAAGCATCTATATATACAATTCTCCTGGGTGTGCCTTGGAATGTGCATCCCAGCACCCAGCTGATTGGCTGGGTAGCGGATGCACCTGATTGGCTGAGGTGCACCCAGGAGGATTGGTTGCCGTGGCGTTGGCAGGCCTGGCCGCGGAGGCCAGAGGTGGTGGCGGGCCTGGCCTAGACGCAGAGGCAAGGCCCAGGAGGGGGGAAAGAAAGTGGGGGGGGGCAGAAGTGGCGGTGGGGAGGAGAGACGGCTGGGCCCGGAAGCAGAGAATGGGGCAGAAGGTGGGGAGGAAGCGGTAACCGCCAGCCCCGAAGAGGTTGGCTAGTTATAAAGAATATAGTAAATAAAAAGCATCAAACCTTCAAAAAATTGATTTCACAGAGTGTTACATGACAAGTAACTGCAAAGAGCTTAGTTATTTCAAGGCCTTATCACAGCTATACTCACAAGCTGTCCCAAAGCCATGCCAAAGTTTCTTGCTAACACCTTCCTGACTCTGCCCCCTTTCCCCTAAAATTTCTCATGAGCAAGCAGAAAACCCTAAGAAAATTACTTGTCTCCAATAATCTCTTAATAGAAAATTAGTTTTCATGAACACACCTTTCATTCAGAGGTATAGCCATCATGGAGACCAGGGAGTGGGGGCAGATTCTCCATGGACTGGAATCCCATATAGAGGTGAGTCTCACGATCGGTGAGACTCGCCCAGAGCGGGTTTGCGTGAAAAGTGGGCTGACTGGAGGGGAAGCCCTGAGTGGCCGTATCGGCTGCCCACATAACTGCTGGCTCTGTCACAGAGCCAGTGGGGGCATGGGAGTTTGGGGGCCACACAGCTCTCGGAAGTTCCAGCAAGCCCTGTGTGAGCTCACAGAGCATGCTGGAGAGACCCCTGAACTGGGAGCCTGCTTTTTAGCCTCCTGGTCGGGGGTCTCCTTGTGATTTGCCGCAGTGCAGCGCTGCACCGCAGCAAGACATGATCCAGAAACCCTGGTTAGTGGAGTGCTCGCTCCGCTAACCTGGTCTAAGGGGAGGGCTTCAAAAGCAGGTTACCCTCTTTGAGGCAACCGGGCTCGCCTGTGAGTCCGGTGGTTCTCATGTTCTGCTAAAATTGGGCTAGGCCCCGCAGCCCGATTTTAGCCAATTGTGAGAATATTCTCATAGACTTACCTGGGAGTTACCTCAATGAACTCAGTGGGACTTTCTGACAAATGCAGTGGACCAGGCTCCATGGTCCAGCTGAGCAACACAGAATGTACCTACTTGATCCAAGCACCCCCCAATGAAGCCAATGTTTAGATGTTTCAAATGTAACCTTGGAACTGACCACAGGGGAACATCATCCATGTTGCAAAAGCAGTGTGCAAATTGGGCCCAAATAAAAAGGGTTTTATTTAGGACTAGCTGGGCCGGGAGCAGAGCATCTGCACCTCCGGCCGGCCCCCTCACTACTGCTATTCCCTCCGCCCCATGCCAGCATGCCCAGCTTTCTGGCTGGCTGGCTGCTCTCCCCACCCCGCCCACTTCTCGGCCCCACCCCACTCTTCCTGGCTTGCGGGCAAACTGGAAAGCTGGCCTGGCACCTTCTTCCACCTCCTCCTCCCGGCAGCCGGGCCAGGCTGACCCGCTGATGGCTCCGGCCAACTGGCAGCTGGGCTAGGGCCAGGCCAGCCCCCTCCCCGATGCCTCTTCCCGCCTGCTCCTCCTGGCGGCTGGGCCATGCCGGGCAGCCTCCTCTTCCGGCAGCTGGGCCAGGCCGGTCTGCCGCCGCCATTGTCTCCTGTCCCCATTGCTATCCCCGAGGCAGCTGCTCTCACGAGCACTGCCACACATGGGATTAGTGATGGGTACATTTAGGAGAATTAAATATATAGATGAGTCAACTCATTTATGCCTTTATCATGTAGCATAGTGTCATTGCAGCATTGCAACATACACTTTCTCACTAAAAGATGCGTGAGATTCTTTGTTCCTAATTTCTCTCCCTAATAGTTGCCAAATCAGTTTACAAAAAACACACTTATGTGACGTACTAGAAGCCAAAGAACTAAATGTGCTCTTTTGAAGCATCAGAGAATGGACCTTTAACTGTTCCTCTTTGCACAGTTCCATAGCTGCTTCTGGGAACGTAATGATGGGTCATGACTCCCTGAGGTAACTACTTAATGCCATTAGAGGTGCAGTTTGCAGTGCAAGCTTTTAACTAGGTAACTTGGCAATTAGAACTGCTGACAGATAATTGAGTACACAAATTTGCGCATGTGGAAGACAAATTTTATCTACATCTTACTGCAGTGCATCACAGCTACTGTGATGCAATGCATCTATTCTTGACTGCTGCAGTAAATGTGCCCAGAAGACCAAAAGCAAAACCCTTGAATTAGACACTGAGGGACTTTTTGTGAGAGCCTTAAAACTAAGAGGCTTGGTGCTTAAGAAAAAAGTCAGTACACTTTAATATTTCATGTTCTTTTCATACATATAGCTGAATTATCCTCCTCTCTGTCTCTGTCCTGCCAAATCTAATATTAATACTGGGATGAACTAGTGATAATGACAGTTCTGGAATATGATACAACCCCAGCATGGCATCCTCCAGTTATTGTTGATGGTGTCTACCTTTTGTTTATTTTTAAATTGTGTGCACTTTCGAGAAAGAGAACCATCTTACTTATTTTTCTATGTAAACTGCTTTGAATTTTGTTGTTGTTGAGAAGTGGTAGATAAGTATTTATAATAATAAATACTGGCTTGGATGAGAATGGCTTCATCATCACAAAAACTACAGGACTGGCCTTAACATAAAATAAAATGTGTGGAAAGGTTGTGCTCATTTCACTGTCAATGAAAATATAATATATGCTATAGCTCACATCATTGGCAAGAGGTGATGGTATAGTCAATGCAAAGGATATATTGTTGGCAGAATCACAACTCACTGGGCAGTTGGGCAGTGAGCAGTTTCTATGTAATGTATGGAATATGGCTCAGGATGTTCCTTGAAGTTAGGTACCAAGCTGAAAACAACGAGCCACCATGTTGAGGTGAGAATCAATGGACATTGGTCTGTGCCACTGTTACTACTGGCAGGTCTGTTTCTTAATTGGGCCAAGCCCTTCCTATCTGTTTGGGTCTAGACCTCTTACAAGAGAATATTAGTGACTGCAGATAGATTGTATTAGTATTCTAGAGGATTGCAGCTATAGGTTTGGCTCATTATCTTCTATATATTGAATTCTCTTAAACGTACCCATCGCTAATCCCATGTGTGGCAGCTCTTGCAAAGAGTTCATGAGCAGCTGCTGGACTAGCAACAGGGACATGGGAGAAAATAGGGATGGCAGCCGCTGGGAGGAGGAGGCGGTGGTGGGCCTCCTCCTCCCAGCGCTGGGAGCAGGAGGCAGTGGCAACAACAACAACAACAACAACAACAACAAACTTAATTGGTTAGATGCCCCATAACAAATTGTTCTCTGGGCGGCTTACAACAGATACCTATACCTCCAGGCTATGCTATTCTCTATATTTTTCCTTGGTCTCATTCATATGAACTACCCCTTTCTCAATCCTCCTTGTTCACTGTGTCCCTCAGCCTGCTGACTTGTTAGGTATTGGCCTGCTCCTTCCCTATCCCCATTTGTTTGCTCTGCACCATAGATTTCAGCAGCTTAGTCAATGGGAGCCCAAGAACCTCTGCCTGCTTCATAGCATTGTGACACTGAGGTCGGTCAGCCAATCACTGCCAGAGGTTTCACCCTCATCACCACAAACTCCTGAATGCACTACAAGATAGACACTGATTTGTGCATACTTGATATATTTTGCATACTGAACTTTGTAACCCACTTTGAACAATATGTGAGAAAACAGACTGATATATAAATTTATTTATTTATTTCTATCAGTGCTGAGTGTCAAGTGATTTGTATAAACATATCAATTGGAGCATGAGCAGCCACAGCAATGCATAACTAAGAAATGGAATAAGGTGTGTGTTGGAACGGGGGGTGGAAGGTGAATATTTCAACCTCAGCATCTGATGAAATGGGTTATTGTAGTCTATGAAACCTTGTTCTGTATATTTTATTTAAATATTAGTTCTAAAGGTGTCAGAAGAAATGCTAACATTGTTCAAAAACTGACTTTTTTTAAAAAGGAGCCTACCAGAAGAGCGGATGGTTAAGCCTGGTTCATTGGTCCAAAATGTTAAACTATTGCTTTTGTTAGAAGATCAAAATGTGATTCCCATAATATCAGACAGTAGTGTTAGCAAAATGGATTTTATATCAGTACCAATGTGGAGAGAAACTGAATATGAAGACATGAGATAATAACCTTGCAAAGAAATAATAAGATAAGAAATAGCCAATTGAATATATCTAGGAAGGGAAATAATGTGATTGACAAAATTAGATGAGATGAAAGAGAAAATGTGATTGCAATAATTTATCAGCCTTTATTTTAAATACAAAACACTTTTCTGATAACTGACCATTTTTTCTCTCCAGACAAGACAAATCTGAGAAAAATTACTCTGATTCCAGCTCTCGTACAATGCCAGAGTTGACACACACTCTAATGTGATTCAGAAGTCTATGCAGTCTTTCAGCTTGGAGAGATTCAGCTAGTCTGTGCATTAATGGCACAGAAACTGGATGCTGACGGTGGATTCTGGAGTCCTGATCCATCAGATTTATTCTGGACTATTGGGAAAACATCTTCTTTAGACAATAAGATGCCTCCCCTTTTTATAACGTTTTGCCACTGTCCACACAGAGGGGGAGGGGGAAGTGTTGTGGGGCGGTAGCACACCAAAACAAGTTGATATCACATCTCAACCCTGGCCATTTGGGACTGAAAGAGTTTGTTTCCCAGACTATGAGAAACGCCTATATCAGGCAGCAGCGATATAGGAAGATCACTTTTCAACAAAGGTTCCCAAAGCAGTTTGCATAGAAAAATAAATAAATAAATTAGATGATTCCCTGTCCCCAAAGGGCTCACAGTCTAAAAAGAAACATAACATAGACACCAACAGCAGTCACAGGAGGAATGTTGTGCTGGGTTTGGATAGGGCCAGTTGCTCTCTCCCTGCTAAATATAAGAGAAGCGCCACGTTTAAAAGGTGCCTTTTTGCTCAGAGCAGAGGTTTCTAAATAATCAGTGTAGGTTGAATTGGGGACAATCTGACCTGCTCCAGCCCCTCCTTGCTCCTCCCATCTCATCACTTCCCCACCCTTTTATTTACTGGGCATGGGCAGGAGGAGACAAACTGGCATCCCTTAATTTTATTATTCATGGCTATCACATAGGCAGTAAGAGATTAGCAGCTGTTGCAGCTTCACTTTAAAAATGAATTCCAGAATTTAAAATGAACCCCCCCCCCCCGCAGTCCTGAGAAAAGTGCGTTATCTTGGAAAATGTAGGTTTTTCAGGGGCTGTAGCCATTACAGCAGCCCCTGAAAAGACTTCCATTCCCAAGATGCCTTGTGCTTTTCACAGGACTTCAGAATTTATTATCTATATATTTATCTCTCCTGGGTGTATCCGTGGCTAATCCCATGCGTGGCAGCTCTTGCGAGAGTTTGCAAGCAGCTGCCGATTAGCGACAGGGATGGGGAGAAAATAGGGATGCTGGTCGGCCGATGGGAGCAGGCGGTGGTGGGCTGGCCCGGATGGCAGGAGCAGCAGGCGGTGGCAGGCCAGCCTCCGGGAGCAGGCAGTGGTGGCAGGCCGGCCCGGCCACCAGGAATTGGCAGGCGGGAGGAAGTGGAGGGCTGGTTTCCTGGCTGGCTTGCCAGCCAGAAACTGTGGGTGGGGAAGAAGCGGGCTGCTCCTGCCAGTGGCCGGCAGGTAGGAGCACACAGTAGTGGGCCAGCCCGAGTGCCTGGAATTGGTGGGTGGGTGGGAGGAGCCAGAAACCACCAGCCAGAAAACATGGGTGGGTGCGGGAGAAGCGGGCTGCTCCCGCCAGTGGCCGGCGGGCGGGTGGGAGCAGGTGGCAGTGGGCCGGCCTGGCTGCCGGGAGCAGCAGGCAGTGGTGGGCCAGGCTGGCTGCTGGGAATTGGCAGGTGGGAGGAGGTGGCGGGCCAGCTGGAAAGCGAGAAACCACAGCAGGGGTGGGGAGGAGAAGTGGGCTGGGTGGGCCGGCGGAGGCACAGATGCTCTGTGCCCGGCCCAACTAATAATATTTTTTTTTAAAAAAAAACCTTGCTGGAAGTCATTTCAAAAATGAAATATACATCACACCTACTGCTTCTCCACCACTGGAAGTTACATAAAGGGGTTGGAACCCGGAGCAAAATAAAGAGGCTATCCTGTCCTCCCCTGCCCAATTAGTAAAGGGATTGGGGGAATGGCAAGGTGAGAGGAGAATGGTCTGAGACTTCAGACTGATTTAAAGTGACTCCTTCAAATTGGGTTGAAGTGTATTGAAGCCCCCCACATAACAAGAAGTCAAATCAATCTGGAGGCCCTTTGAAATGCTGAGACTGCTCCTGAATCAAAGCAATGCTGCTTTACACAAGCCTAGTAATTACCTGTGCCTTATCCATTGACACCAAACTTGCTTGAAAGATGTGAAGAGATACCTTTTTGGGGGGGGCTGCTGTTGTGAATCTTTCCTTCCCATCTTACATTTTTCAGTTAGTTATGCAGTCCCAAATATCTGTTGTCTTGAATGTTTATTATGAGGTAGGAGCTCATGAACTATTCTCAGGTAAATTACTGTGATTTTCCAAGTATTAGCCAGTATCAAAACACCTTAACCATTTTGGGTTCCAGTTCATGTCCTACTTTCAAGGGCTAATGTTGCATGTTCTGTTTGTTTTAATTTGAGTAATTAGGGGCTCACGTGCAGACAAAGGAAGCTTCTGCACTGCATAGGGAAGTGTGAACCGGCTCAAAATTGAGCCAGTTCACACTCAAGGCTTTCTAAGGCTTTTTACTTTTAAAAAGCACCACTGCACAATGGGATGGGGGGGGGGGTGCAAGGAGAAAGTTTTGGGTCTCTAAAGTGTGTGTGTGTGTTTTGTTTGTTGTATGAGCCCCTGGTGGTGCAGTGGTAAAACTGCCGCCCTGTAACCAGAAGGTTACAAGTTCGATCCTAACCAAGGGCTCAAGGTTGACTCAGCCTTCCATCCTTCCGAGGTCGGTCAAATGAGTACCCAGAATGTTGGGGGCAATATGCTAAATCATTGTAAACCGCTTAGAGAGCTCTGGCTATAGAGCGGTATATAAATGTAAGTGCTATTGCTATTGTTAACCTTTAAAAAGTGCTGCTATGTGGTGGGATGGCAGTCAGAGCGGGAGTGTGTGAGAGAAAAGTCTATAAATGTTCATTTTTACCTTTTAAAAGCATCACAGTTTTTACCTTTTAAAATTTTAGCTTATAAAAGTGCGGGGATGGCAGTGGAGAGGGCTTCTTCCAACCTCCTTTCTGCCTTCCAAATGACAGCCCTGTTTGGCTGTGGCCCATTTCGGGCTTCTCTGTATGCATATGCATGTGCCCAGAGGCCCAAAACAGGCCGATGTCATTTGGGAGGAAGGCAGGAGGTGGAAGGAGTGCTCACTGCTACCTTCGCTGGCAGTAGTGGTGAGGGCTCCTTAACCTTCCTGCCTGCCACCAAATGACAGCCTGGTTCACCTGCGGCCCATTTCAGGCCTCTCTGCACGCATATTCCTTTGCCTAGAGGCCTGAAATGGGCCGCAACTGGCCGGTCTTTCATTTGGGAAGCAGGCAGGAGGATGGAAGGAGCCCTCTCTGCCACCATCCCCATGGCTGCTGCGGTGGTTTTAAAAATTAAAATGAACACTTTAAAGACTTTTCCCTTGGCCCCCCAACCACTGCTATCCCACTGCACACCAGCACTTAGAACTTTTCTCTCCCCCACCCCAGCCCTTTACTTGTAAAGAGAAATTCTTGCCAAATTCCCCTTTACAGGTATAGCTGTCGAATCCCTCAAGTCTGTTCGACAGCAGAACAGGACCAGGCCAGGCTCGATTGAGCCTGAGCCACCTGGGATGACTCAAATCTGGTCTGGATTCAAGCTGAACTGGGCCAGCTGGTTTCATGCACATCTCTAGTGCTGCAGACTAGCGCAACTCCTGCGCTGCTGCAGACCAGCACAGCTGCACTGATCACGTAGGGAGAGGCAATTTTCACTTATCTCTCCTGCTATTGGAAGCACTCTGTGTGATTCAGGAGGAGGTCCCTACAGGTCTCACATCCTTCAGGGACCTACATGAGGCCCTCATTATCCATAGTTTGAACAACGGAGGTTTTGTGTATCTGTGGACCGGATTAAACCGGATAGAGCACAGTTTCTTTATCTGCAGTAAAAAAAAACACCAAAAAAGGCAAAATTCACCTATTCATAGTTTTGAGTGACCAGAAATAACCTGGAAATGTCATTTCCAGCCACCATTTTACAGTGCAGAGCCATTTTGGGGCTCTTTTTATTTTTATTTTTTGTGAATATTTTTGTGAATATTTGCCTTCAATTTGCCTTCAGTTCATCCAATTTGGGGGTTTGGGGGGGGACATATCTGGATACCTGGAGAGCAAGGTGCAGTACTTTGTTTCTCTTATTTTCACCCCCTGCCTTTTTTTAGCGTGTGTGTGTGTGTGTGTGTGTGTACCTAACCCCTGGATTCCCATGCAGTAAGATTTCTTTATTTGCGGTTTCTGTATTCACGCCTATCGGCCAGAGCAGAACACCTGCGAACAAAGAGGGCCTTTCCTATTTCCAAGTCACAGGGGGGCTCCGGGGAGCAGCAGGAGAGAGCTATGAAAATTGCCTCCCACTTCATGATCAGTTCAGTTGCTCTAGTCTGCAGCACAGCAGCTCCAGTGCTCCATGAGCTGGAATCTTTTGGATTATGGGATATAAATACGAATAAATATGTAAATGTGCTGCTTTTACAAAGCAGTATAGAGAAGACTAAGCTATCCACAGCCTCAAATATTGTTATCAAGAAATGAAAGATATCTAAGAAATCTCCTTTTATTGATTGGAGTTACTTGGTAAAGCAACATGGGAATTTGAACGTCACAGAAATATCCGACAAAGTGGATTAAAATGGATTTAAATCTTAATTTACATAGCAGCATATTCTTTAACAATGCAAATATTTCAGTCATTTAGACAGATAATATTTTAACAAGCCCAGATATAAATCATAAAAAGGGGGTAAATTATAAGAAAATGGCAAACCTCAATCAAGCTTGAAATACTTTAAAACTTCTCTTGAAACCTGTCATAGTTAGCATAGAACCAAGGTGAATTTTTCACAAGTTTCATTTTTATACCAAACCTGCATGCTTGATGAAGAAGAGACTTTTGGTGAGCTAAGCAAATCATACAGAAACTGAAACTGTGCTTTTCATCTAAGTCCAGGACACTAATCACAGTTCAGCAAGAGCTGTGAAACCCCTCTTCCATGTTGATTTTTAAGGTTCCAGAGAATGGTGCACTCCCTGAGCTAGCCCACAGGCAAGTGGCAAGTGAGTTGTGCAGTCTCTGAATCTATCTGTCCAGGATTGGAAGAGTCCATCAATCAGATTGAATTTAAGCTTAAGCAGAATACTTCCCCTCAACCCACGTGTTTTTTTTTAAAAAAAATATTGCTACTGTATTACATTATTTTTAGATCAATTGCTTGTCACCTTGAGTCTTCAGAGAAAGATGGGGGGAAATTCAAATAAATAACTAGTGACTATTAGGCTTGTGCATTTCGATTCGGGCACAAATCTCGGATCCGAATTTTGTTTACTTCGGAAAACGCTTCGGCGCCCCATCAGCATTGCATTGCAAATTGTCTTTTTTGTCTCTCCACACAGACTCCAGCAGCAACTGACTGAGTGTTTGTCAGAAGGATTAGCATAGCAGAAGATAAGGTATGCAAAAAGGGACACAGCTTCTGAAGACATTTCTTTGGTCAATGGATATTTAGTTAAGAGAAATGAGCTGTATTGTGATGCAATTGTGTGCTGAGAATGAAATGATTAAGCTGAGAGCAGCCAATTCATTGTCAACTCTAAGTAACAATATCCGGAGCTCCCCACTCTGTCTGGGGGGCTGCTGGGAGTGCCTGGAGAAGAGACTTCTTACAGCTTTGCCTCCCCTCTCCCTCTTTATTATTTTGTGTGTAATGATTAAGATTCCACATGCCCTGTCCTGTTTGCATTTAAAATATTTAAGCCCTTGCAGAAAACAAAACAAAATGCCAGCAAGGACACTTTCAAGGTATATGGGAGGCACAAGCTGTTATGCTTGGTTAAAGCAAAAAGCATACACTTGCTATTAACACACTGGGAAGTATATAAGTGGAATATGGGGAGGGTGACGTTTTGGGAGGTAACATGATACAGGAAGACATCCCGATTGACAGATTTTTAAATTTCAAATTTTCATTGGAAAGGAAACTAGTTGGGGTTTAGACACAGCTGCCTTTATTGAATTGATGGCTCTATTTCCCGTTTCCAGAAAGAGAGAACTGAGTTTGCACCTGGAATATATATGTTGGTGTGGGGCACCATTTCCTTCCTACTGCTGCATGTGTGGGTGAAGAGAGAGCTCAATTCATTGCCTGTTCCACCATCCTTTGCCCCTATCCTCCACCATTGACTCCGCTTTCCCAGGGGAGCTGCCATTCTCCAGGATTTACACCCTTCCTTAGCCTCGCTGACCAGCCTGCTGCTTCTCCTGTGTGTTCAGCCTTTTTTTAAAAAAGGCTTGATGTTAGAATGAAGGTTACAAATGTGAAATGTTAAAAAAAAAATTGTGATGCTTTAGGCCACAGCACAAACCCAACACCAGGGCTGCTCAACATTGTCCCTCCTTCAGATGTTGTCCTACAACTCCCATAATCCCTGGCTATTTGCCTCTGTGTTTGGGGATTATGGGAGTTGTAGTCCAAAAACAGCTGGGGTGCCGAAGTTGAGCAGGCCTGCCCTAAACCCTCTCCAACCCTCTCACAGAACACGCAGCCATGCACACACAGGTATAAAATGCTAATTTTCACCCACCCATGTCTAGCAGACAGTAATATATAATGAGGATTGGGTCATATAGTGAGTTGTTGCATCATTTTATTGCTGCGTTGGGGTGCCACAGGCTACAAAATGCCACAAAATGTCCAAATAACGGTGTCAAAAAATTGAGTGCCGCTGTTCATCAGTCTTCACTCTTTCAACTTGTTTATGTGGGAGTATGTTGTTTTGTATCCTTGCCATTCCCTGCTTCACTCGCATCACATGTTCTGGAAGTCTCAGTCCCTGTCTGTGGATGACAAATGCTTGGGTGGGGAATGGAGGGCAGGGCGCACTTGATGCTGCTGCTGGCTACTAGTCTGCTGCGCATATGATGCCTGCTTCGGAAACCTGGCTCTTTTCAAAGCTCTGCTGTTGTCGTCGTCGATGTGTGTGCTGCCTGGTGCAAAATTGGGGCAGAAAGGGGTCTGCTGGGGCAGACCAGTGGGTTGGGTAGAAGTGCCCCAAGGGGTGCCTGCCACAACCCAGGCTCCCATGGAATTGGCTGCTTTCTTAGGAATTGTCAGTGTTGGAGTGTCTTTGGGGCAGATTTGGGGCAGAAAGGGGTCTGCTGGGGCAGAACAGTGGGTTGGGTGGAAGTGCCCCAAGGGGTGCCTGCCACAACCCAGATTCCAAAGGAATAGGGCAAAGGGCTGATTTTTGTGATTTGGGGAAGTTTGAGTGTCTTTAAGCTTTCCCCCAGAGGGAATAATGGTGGTTTCAGCAACCCTGTAACTGCACTTGGGGGGCACTGGTGTGGTGCTGAGCGAGTGGTGTTGTAGTGCACAGAGAGTGCCAACCACCCCTCTGGATTGCTAACCCATTGGGGTACTGGGCTTTGTTGTTTCTGAGGTGTTGAGTTTAGATTCTCTGGTAGCAAATGAGATTTTTAATGAAAAACCATGAATCCACTCTCATATGCTACCAGATAATCTACACTCAGAACACTTCTAGAACAACAAAACCCTGTACTTCATGGGCTAGTAACCCATGTGGGTGATTGGCACCCTATGAGTACTACACCACCACTTGCTCTGGGCCACCCCAGTGCCCCTCAAGTGGAGTTACGGGACTGCTGAAACCTCCATATACCCTATGAGGAAAATCTGAAAGACGCGTAACTTCATTAATTCTTTAAAAATCAGCCCTTTGCCAAATTCCTCTGAAAAAATTGTGGTAGCTTCCTTGCACCAACTGGGCACTACCACCAACCACACTCCACTATGGGCCACCCCTCCCCCCCCGTGTGAAGCTATACTTTTCCTGAAACCTCCATTATACCCTATGAGGAAAATCTGAAAGATGCGCAAACTTAAAAATTCACAAAAGATCAGCCGTTTGCCCAATTCCTTTGAAACTTTTGTGGTAGCTTCCACTCATTGGGCACTACAACCCCCACCCACTCTTTTGGCCATATGACCCATTTTTAAAAATCCAAATTAATTCAGATTCGGATTTGGATTATTTCGGATACAAAACAAAACGGGGGTGATTCGGAAGGCTTAATTTTGAACAAAATACAAAATGGGGTTGATTCAGATTTGGTACAAATCAAAACAGAAAAAATACAAAACGCACAACTCTAGTGACTATAGGCATGGCTGGGGCAGAACTAGTGTGAGGTTGGTACCATGTCAAAAAAACTAAGAGTCTCATGGAAATACAGTATGTAGGTCAGAGAGACTGAAATATAGCGTTGACTCCTTTTTCCTTTGAAAGGAAATGACAAGTATAACAGAGGAGATATAATGTACATTAGGAGCCATGTACAATCCTTTGGGAGCTATGTACAATCCTTTCATCTGCTAATAAATTCAGGGGGCTCCCAGAGACCCAGACTCCTTGATGCTACAAGTTCATCAATTCTATCTTGTTTACTTGCCTTTAGGGATGAATGGTCTGCCCCCTGCTTTGGGCTCGCCTCACTTTCTTTCTCTTGCTTTCCATTGAGGTTAGGAAGAATGTTACTTCTGATCCACTTCTCTGATGCTTTCGAGAGACACTGCTTGTCTTTAATCTATAACTGGTTCGTGGGTAAAACCTTTGATGAGGTCCCTGAGTTTAAAATTATCCATTAAAAGTTCTAAAACATTTTTTTTAAAGGCCAGCTTGTTCCATTACAGTAGCTCTGCATGGGAACGTTCAACCCGTCACCACCTTTCTCTCCCTTGGGAGGAAAATTTAGACTCTTTTCCTCAGTGTACTCACATTTTGATTTTTGGTTTTCCTTCCCAGTTACTTGTTGCAACAGTACTTTGGGATTTACTATGCTCCAGCCTGCATAATGGGACAAGAGACATTCAACAGGGGGGAAAACCAAATGGATTAAAAACAAAACAACCACTGAGCTCCGCAATCTAATGGAAATTAGAATGGCATAAAG
This sequence comes from Hemicordylus capensis, assembly GCF_027244095.1. Lineage (NCBI taxonomy): Eukaryota > Metazoa > Chordata > Lepidosauria > Squamata > Cordylidae > Hemicordylus > Hemicordylus capensis. The sequence goes on along the minus strand of NC_069662.1, from coordinate 80,409,665 downwards.
TTTAGTGAGTTCAAATACCATTTTTGGGGGGGTGGGGTACAAATCATTGAAACACTTAATACAAAGCAGTTTTTGGGGAAAAGCAACTGCAAATAAGCCATGAAATTCAATCAATCATGAAATTATCAAATGAAGGTTTTCAGCACTTTTAGTGCTGTTTTTCATCTGGACAATAGATCCTTTATTGCATGCCTGAACACCTTGTGACCCATGATACTGAAAGCAGCCCACCAGCTATTGATGGCAGTTGATAAATTTGTTGTTTTTGTGTCTGCCTGTGACTGCAAAAATAGGGGAGGGGTTGTCTAAAGTCTGGCAGACCACAATTTTTGACTGATGAGGTGCATGTAGTTTTTTTCTTTTCCTTTTTCAGTGAAATATCTATGACAAAAGATTGGGATATCTATGGCAAAAGAAAACACACAGGAATTGTATGTCACCATTATCTTTCTATCACTCTTTCTTATTATAATTTAAATATACTATAATTGTACCTTTATGTTTTAGGAAAATATACAGTTTTTAATGTTACTTTGCTGAGTTGCTTGCTCCACCACACTTTTCTGGTAGATGTAACTGAAGTGTTAATTTAGTCTGTTTCCTACAGAAGAAAATGTCGAGAAAATGAACTGATGTATTATGAGCAGCATAAAACTAAGAGGGACGTGCTCAAAGCGGGAGCCAGCTGTGCAAAAGCAATTGAGTGGAAGGCTTTGCTTTAATCCGAAATAGTTTAAATTCATGGAATGTTACTTGTATCCTTCTCTGAGATTCAGTTGTGATTGTGTATGACCGCAACAGCACAAAATATCAATGACTGTGCAACTAGCCACAATACATCATCTCTTTTGTCCCTTGTGCTATTAAAATGGGAACCTCTGCATGGCAGAAATTTTCAAGGAATCTATTAAGGCAAGTGACTGAACCCTTTTCTTCCCATGCTGTAAGATGGTTACATGCCTTAGGAATGGAATAAATCCTCTACTACTTGCTTTGGTCTGTGCTTGGAAGTCTTATCCTGTCACAAATATATATAATTAAATTATTTAATTATAAATATAATTGAATTTATGTCCATTTACATTTCTATCAATGTGTCTCAGATCTACATGTGTGAAGCATGCTTCACTGGGTATGTAGGGCTGGAACTGACAGAAGAATGGCCCTAGAACAGGACAAGTTTCACACCTTTTGCCGCTTGAGGAGAAGGAAACAATAAACAATTGCTGCTGCTTTGTATTTTTTTATGGTTATATTGCACTTATTTTTTTCAAACTTTTAAATCAGATCCATATTTTATACTCTAGCTTAATATTTTAATGGTGTAATTTTCATAGACTTGTTTTAACTTTTGAGTGAACTGCCTTGAGATTTTTTTTTAATGAAAGGTGGTATAGAAATTTAACAATAAATAAACAATAGCTGCAATATTCTGCCCTGCCTTCCTTTGTGGCCTCATCCCCTCACCCCAATATGGCACTGACACTCCCCTCATTCTCCTGGCACTACCTCTCTATCAAAATATCTGTTGATAGAAGCTATAAAAATATGAGCTGTCAAACATTATTAATGTGTAGCAAGCTTCACATTAGAGCTTCTTTGTTTCACCTTCCCTAAACCTAGGCAAAATTGAACAGTTTCTGCTCTATGTTCTCAGCTCTCACTAATTAGTGTTAGGGATGTGCAAACTGGCTTGATTCGAACCACAGTTTGAATTGAACCATCCTGGTTCAAACTGGACTTGTTTGGACCAGTTTGGGGGTCTATTGATAAAGGGGAATCTGGTGATGATTCCCCTTTATCAGTAAAGGGGCAGGGAGGGGAGTCAGGGGTACTTAACTCAATTTTCAGCAGTGGCAGCAGCGCCCCCCCGGCCTCCCCCAGAGTGGCCAGGGCTGGCATCAGTCCAGTTCAGGCCTTTTCTGGCCCATTCTAATGAACTCCATGCATGCCCAGAGGTCACTAAAATGGACCAGAGAAGGCCCGAGGGCTACTCTGGGGGAAGCTGGGGGTGGGGGCACTGCAGCTGCTGCCACCACTGATAATTGAGATATGTTCCCCTGACTCACCACCCATCCCCTCTCTAGTCTTAGGGAAGCCCCGCTGCCCCCCTTTTACTGGTAAAGAGGAATCATCACCAGATTCCCCTTTATTAGTAGATCCCAACCGGGGGTCTTTATTAGACCCCCAAACCGGTCTAGAGGTTGCACTGGACTGAGTCTGGTTCAACCAGAACCAGACGTAGTCAGTTTGAATCTGGTTTGGATTTGAAATGAACTGGCAAAATCAGTTCCATACACACCCCTAATTAGAGTGAGTTGCAGTCTTAATACAAGATATGAAACTTGGTTCTTGGGAGTTCAAGTAAACAGGCACAGTATTTACAAGAAACTTCGTGAACAAAGTATGACTGTCCAATTTTCTCAGCTTTTCCTTGGAAGGTTAGCCAAGTGTTAAGATTTTTCAAGGGAAGCTTGTTTAAATGTCAAATTCCTTTAAATAGGGTTAAGTTTATGAAGTGTAAAGTTTTCTTTAAATAGTAGTATACTTGGAAGAAGATAACAAATTGTTTCTTCTATCTGTCCTGTCCATAATATTGGGTTATATCAGAATGATATTTTATTCCTTTGTATATTTCTCTTGGTATGAGCTTGAAATGTTTTATTTTGACAAGTTCAAATAAATACAGTGACTTAGAATCAAAGTCATTTAAAATGATGGCCTTGGTCCAAATAACCAGAGGGAAAATCTATTATTTTCCTACTCCAAGCCAACAGAAAATAGAATCCCATAATGACATTTCACTAGGTATTACACAAACATCTTTTTTTTTTCAAAGAGAGGCAGGATGTAGGAATGGCAGGATGATATTTCATTTAAAATTATACACAAACATCAAAACTCCTACACATCCACTGTTTGGTGCTGGGTGTTATCAGTATGCTGATGACACCCAAATCTACTTCTCCTTTTCATCTTCAGGAAATGGCACTCATTCTCTAAATGCCTGCCTACAGGCAGTAATGGGCTGGATGAGGGAGAACAAATTGAAGCTGAATCCAAGCAAGACGGAAGTGCTCATTGTGGGGGCTCAGAATCTGAAGGGTGAGTTAGATCTTCCTGTGCTGGATGGGGTTACACTCCCCCAGAAGGAGCAGGTGTGCAGCTTGGGAGTACTCCTGGACCCAGGCCTCACCTTGGTATCTCAGGTGGAGGCCATGGCCAGGAGTGCTTTCTATCAGCTTCGGCTGATTCGACAGCTGCGCCCATTCCTCGAAGAGGATAACCTCAAAACAGTGGTGCATCAGCTGGTAATCTCCCGGCTTGACTATTGCAATGTGCTCTATGTGGGGCTGCCTTTGTACATAGTCTGGAAACTTCAGTTAGTTCAGAATGCGGCAGCCAGACTGGTATCTGGGGCAACCCGGAGAGACCATATTATTCCTGTTTTGAAACAGTTACACTGGCTGCCAATATGTTTCCAGGCAAAATACAAAGTGCTGGTTATTACCTTTAAAGCCCTGAACAGCTTGGGTCCGAGATATCTTAGAGAGCGCCTTCTTTTACATGACCCCCACCCAGAGGCGTATCTAGGGAAAATAGTGCCTAGGGCAAGACCTGAAATTGCACCTCCTGTCCAAACATCTAACACCCATCTTTCAGATAACTTTACCATAATATCAGCTGAAAAATACAAGTCAATCTCGTTAATCTTTTAATCTTTCAAAAAATATTTAGCAGTAGATGTAGCCAGACCAAAAAATGCTAGAAAACTACACATTTCAGTATGCTGGGGCTCATGAAATACCCAAATACTATGTGGAGGTGTACTTGGAAAACTAAACAGAAGTGCCTGTCTAATTCTCTACTATGCACTGTAGCTTCACTATTACATAAGTTTTTAAGAATAAATGGAGAATTTGACTTTTCCCAGATATTCTGAAAATAATTAATGGATATGCAGAGTAAACTGTGTCACTGCTTGGAATATATTCTAGAATTTCAGAAAGACAGTTAAAGTGAGAGAAAGAGAGCAAGAAACTCCCAGTGGGCCTTAATACTAAGGATTTCACACTGATTCAAAGAAAAACTCACCATTAATAGCCATATTATTAAGACATCACATTTAACTTACTTATCACAAGAAGCAAAGTATGATCAAATGAATACAATCCTAAGTCATAAGCTTCAGTTCAGTATTCACAAGCCCTGATTCTCTGTACATGGTGTCAATCTGAATATGTGCACCGTGACTTATATTATATTAATTTTTATATATTTTTTAACCTGTAGCCCCTTAGGGGGGCTTTCTAAAGGCCATGGGGGGTCTTCAAAGGTCCCCCCTCCCCTGCTGGCCTCTAGGGCCTTGCAGGGACCATTTGAGCATGTGTGGTGGCCATTAAAAAAAAAAAATTTTTTTTAAAGGCCACTGAAAACAAAATGGCCACCGTGCATACTTAAATGGCCTCTGTGAGGCCTGGCATGGCCCAGGGCCTCACAGAGGTCATTTGAGCATGTGCAGTGGCCATTTAGTTTTTGGTAGCCATTTTTAAAAAAACTGATTTAAAAAAATTGCGCCCCTCTTTCAAGTGGCGCCCGGGGCACATGCCCTGCCTGCCCTACCCTAGATACGCCCCTGCCCCCACCACACACTAAGGTCCTCTGGGGAGGTCCATCTCCAGTTACCACCGGTTCGTTTGGTGGTGACTCAGAGGTGAACCTTCTCTGTAGCTGCTCCTGGGCTGTGGAATGCACTCCCAGCAGAATTTCATAATCTTAATTCTTTATTGTCTTTCAAGAGAGCCCTTAAAACTCATCTATTTGGCCTGGCCTTTCAGGGTTTTTAATTAGTTTTAATTGTTTTAATGTTAACCTGGCTTTCAGAGTTTTAATTGTTTTGATAGTTTAATTGTTTTTTAAGATGTTTTTAAATTGGTGTTTATATTTGTATTTCTGTTTTAATTGTTTTTAATGATTTTTGTCTTTTAATTGCAAACCACCCTGAGCCTGCTCGGAAGGTCGGTATAAAAATCGAATATATAAATAAATATTACATGACTTCTCCCCATAGTGCCTTGGGCACAGAGAAAGAGCAGATGCCCTCTAAAGACGTGACATGGAACGTACTCAGAACTCAGCAAATGTCTTGGGAATACTGACATGTGCTAATTTTCTGATTCTTAGTTTATGTGTTGTGGCTATTGAGCTAATCTGATGCCATGTTCATAATGTAATGCCTGAACAGGCTGAGTCATCAAATCTTTGAGGGGAAGAGTAATCCTACAGAGAATTCCAGGAACAGCAGATTAGAATGTTGAATGTCTTCTGTTTATAAATGGTTGCTCTGCAGTAACAAAAATAATACTATTTATGAGGTTTTATGAAACAATACTTTTGTTCCCTGTTGGAATAAGCTGCTTAGCTTCTGTGTTTGTAGTTTAACTCTGTTATAGCCTCATAAAATGGCTTGACAGCAGTGTGATGTTTAAAAAACCAAAAACTTAAGTCAGAGGGAAGGAAAAACTTGGCAGCACTTGATTTACATTATTTAATCATCGGTATTTGACTGAAATTTCTGAAATTGTATTATTGGTTCTGTTTTACAAACAGGGGTAACAAGACAGAACTGAAGCCAGGTCTACATTTGCAGCAGACTGAGGCAGTAGACTCCCGAGGTTGTAAAATGGACCGTACCACTTCACTCAGAAGGTGCGGGATGTTTTTTTTAAATAATACTTTGTACAAAACTCCTTATAATATAAAACCAGCACATAAGGGTGGAAGAATCAAGCCCAGCCCTCTCTCTTTTGTGTCAAATTTGGGGGATTGTTTTTCTTCTTCTTCCATGTAGGGAAGCATTCAAAATATGTTAAATAAAAACAAAACCAGGATTCACTACCAAGAGTCTGAAGTATCCATTCTACTATTCTAGCTGGTGCCTATTGTGTTGGTAGTGTGGGGGCAGCTTATGGTAGGTGGAGCAAGGGGTGTCAACAGGCAGATCCATGTGGATCATGTGGTGTTTTTGGTTAACCCATTCCTTGATCCAGGCCAGCTTTTGAATGGGACTTTATTTACTTGTATTCCAGTCCTGGGGTAGAGGCGGGGCTAACATACAGATGCAAATGAAGAGACAAAAGTCCCATGGTGCTGTAGATTTGTTTATTTGAGCCCAATGTGTATTGGCTGAAGACTTCTTTGGGGTAAAATATTATCCAATGTAATCCTGTCACAAAAAAACACTTCTTCAAAAACAGGTAACAATATCTTATAGAGGCCCAAGCTAATGAGGCACATTTACTGCTGTCTTCCTGCTGTAAGCTTATCCATACAGCTAGCAGCAAGAGCATGGAAAAGCAGTCTGCACTTGCCTCTCTGTACATACTGAGGCTCTTCACACGGGCATGCCAAACCAGGCTAAGGGAGCCCAGCTCAGTTATGCATGCACATGTGATCCGCTGGGATTGTGCCTGATCCTGGCAGCACCACGGCGGCAAACCCGCCTACGGAGCCTCCCCTCAGAATGGGGTTAAGAGACTGAGCAGTATCCTAACCCTGTTTTCCTGCATATTGGTCAGGCACAGCTTCTTGCAGCTGTGGCTGGCAGATTCAGGGAGGGAGGATCCCCATAATGCACCACACACTCGTGCAGTGCATTATTGGAGTTCCAGGGCACGGGGCAACATGGGGCAGTACCAGTACTTTCTCATTATTACAGCACAAGCTGATGTATATTTACTCAGAAGTAAGTTCCATTGAGTTCACTGAGTCTTACTCTCAAGCAAGTGGAGGTAGAGGTGTTGACAGCTGCTATCCTAGCCAGATCCCCCACTCCATCCTCCTATCCAGGAATCCCCCTTCTCAGTGCGCCCAGTCCAAGACTGAAGAGGAGCAGGAGGAAATGATTCCTGTTGCACCTGGACCTTCTCAGCCCTGGACAGAGCATGGTGGTGGTGGAGGAGGTGGCCCCAAACCAGCAGGCCCAGTAGCATCGCCATCACACAAATGGTCCAGGACTGGCAGCAGCAGCACCATGTGGGACCACTTTGAACATTACTAGGGTTATCCTACATATGTTGTCTGCATACACTGCAGGGCACAGGTCAGTAGGGGCAAGGATGCCAAGCATCTTGGGACATAGGTGATGTGGAGGCACCATAAATGATGCCATCTAGGTGTCCTTGCTCCTGCTGGCAGCACTAGTCCAACCGATGTACCCTCGACTAGCAGTGGCAAGGCATGTACTCCTGCTCCTGCTCTCAAGCAGGGGGTGTTGCCTGTCATGCAGTGGGTACAGTCAGTGAGCAAGCAGTCTGGTCACCCACAGACGTGCCTCATTGCCCGTGCCATTGGAGAGAAGATGGCTCTGGGTGACCAGCCTTTCCAAATGGAGGAGATCTCTGGTGGCTCCAGTTGCTTGCCCCCGACTACCAGATCCCCTCATGCACCACCTTAATTAGGTGGGCGGTGCCTTCCCTGTACTGGGCATGCAGGAAGGTTGTGTCAGGGCTGCTGGAGTCAGCATAGCCTGAAACCAGTCTGCATTTCACTACAGATGTGTGAACCAGTTGCAGTGGGATGCAGGCTGCTTTCCTGTCCCTCACGGTGCACTGGTGGGGGCAGGTGAGAGAGGGGACATGCACTTAAGCCCAGGTGGGCTATGCTGTATGTGGAGCCGCTGGACACAGACCACATGGCAGATGAGATGTTGGCAGTCACCAGTTGCCAGGGGGATGAATGGCTTTCTGGGCATCCAAACCTTTGCTGAGGCTTCCTGGTCACCGACAATGGTGCAAACATGCTGAGGACAGCATGCCAGCTGCAGTTTGTGTCCATATACTGTATGGCATGCATTCTACACCTGGTTGACAGATGTGCTTGGCATCAAGGAGGCTAGGGCCAGGGAACATGGGGGGCTCCTCCCTGCAGTGCCTGCTGCTGCCATGGCTGCTCTTGTGGAGAAGTGCCATAAGATAGCAGCCTACTTCCACCACAGTGAGAAGGGTAGGTGGATGCTTAGGGGGAGGCAGTGTGAGCTCGGCCTACCTGGACACATCGTCCCTAGGGATGTTGAGATGCGGTGGAACTCCACCTTTCTCTTGCTCCAGCTCCTGCAGGAACAAGAGGCGGCCATCCACCAGAGGTGGCCCTGGTGATGAACTGTAGAGTGGAAGTGTGCAATCTATCCAACGTGGACTGCAAGCTCAATTCTGAGCTGGTCTTGACATTTGAGCGGTTCCTTCTTGTGATGAGCACCTTGTTTGTTGAGACAGCAGCACTGAGCTAGACTTTCCCCACTGATCTTCTCATGGAAAAGGTGATGGGTGAGCTCCAGACCATACTGACCACTGAGGAAGCACTTGCCCTGACAGACTGCTTGAGAACTGGAGTGGTGGATTGGATCAGCTGCAAGTTGGATCAATCAGCAGAGCATGGTTTGGTCTGTCCATGTGACCCAACTATGAAGGGCAACACTGCCACCCGTAGTGAACTGCCCAGGTGGAGGGCCCTCCTGGTTCAAGAGGTCAGGCATGCAGAGGAGAGGAAGCTGGGTCAGAACGAGGAGGAGGGTGCTAGAGCGCCAACTTGTAGTGTGTAATCCAGCAGCAGCACCACCACCACCACCACCACCACCACCACTTCCCAGTTCAGCAATGTGGTGAAGTGCCAACACAGCTGGCACTTCCACTCATGCATTCCACCCTGTGGTTCAAATGGGGGTGCCTTGCCAGGATTATGGGAAGCGCCAATGGTGCCCTGCAGCGGTGCCGAGAAGAGCGTTCTTCAGTATCTGCAGGAGCTAGTGGTGGCAGACCTGGAGATGGATCTGGTCCAGTTTTGGGCAATGCATTACCAACTCTGACCGGGCTTGGCAACTGTTGCCAGAGGGCTCCTCTCCTGCCTGCCAACCAGCATTCCAGAGCAAGGGGTAGCATGCGCCTACCTGTCTCACTGCTGTGGAAGTAGGCTGCTATCTTGTAGCACTTCTCTACAAGAGCAGCCATGGCGGCAGCAGCAGGCACTCCAGAGGGGAGTCTTCTATGTTCCCTGGCCATAGGCTCCTTGGTTTCAAGTACATTTGTCATATGCAGGTCCATACAGTGTATGGACACAAACTGTTCTCCATGGCCAGAGACGTGGTGACTCCCATTGCTCACACCTGGATGCTTGCTTGGTGGGGCAACTGGTCTTTCTCAAGGCTGACTTCCCCCTGCAGTGCTTTCCTGAGCTGGATGTGGAGGGTGAGTGACTCATGGTCACTCCCACCCACTGCAACATCACTACCACCCTGCCCAACCCCCAAACCAGATGTGTAACCATCTCATTAGTGCTGCTGGCACAGACAGGTATGCACACATGCCCATCACCAGGCCTGAGATGATGGTGGACTGGTGCCCTGAGGGCCAGCACCAATCAGAGGCCATGGTGGAGCAGTCAGGAGGTTTGATACTTTGTGTTTTACTGTTCTGTGTTACTACTGTTAACTTTTTTTCCAAGCAGCACAGCCACATACACATATGCATGCCCCCACAATCTGTGGCCCCATGATGATTGTGGACTGGTGTCTTGGCATGTATCATCCTGGCAGGCTGTCAGCACAGCTGGGCACAGCCAAACTGAGGCCAATTCACTCCAGACACAAAGAGAAGAAAGAAGACTTTTCAGAAGGGAATATGTGGTTGGTTTTCTATTTTCAGCAGCACAGTTTACAATATGCTTGGAGTCTGGTTTTGCTGGATCTCAAATGGAGAAAGGCAGACCTTTGGGTGCCTGCTTTACTAGAGTTATGGTGGTTGGGTTTGTTTGTGAGATCAGATGTTGAGAAATGGACAATGGCAGCTCTCTCTTTGTGAGATTTCTTGGTGAATGTGCGAGCTCCATGTCTGGCCTTGTGCCTCATTCACTGCTTTGGTGACTCTGCTCTGCAATCTGATTCTGCATTGGCATTTCAAGGTGCACTAGTCTTAAAGTGTGGCTAAACTGTCAGGTGTACTTGGTAAAAAAAAATATATATGTGGCTGATGCTGAAGAGGAGAGCTGGTCTTGTGGTAGCAAGCATGACTTGTCCCCTTAGCTAAGCAGGGTCTGCCCTGGCTGCATATGAAAGGGAGACTAGAAGTGTGAGCACTGTAAGATATTCCCCTCAGGGGATGGAGCTGCTCTGGGAAGAGCAGAAGGTTCCAAGTTCCCTCCCTGGCTTCTCCAAGATAGGGCTGAGAGAGATTCCTGCCTGCAACCTTGGAGAAGCCGCTGCCAGTCTGTGAAGACAATATTGAGCTAGATGGACCAATGGTCTGACTCAGTATATGGCAGCTTTCTATGTTCTATGTTCCTATGTTCCTAGGTTGTACCAGTTGAGCAGCTTATGGTGTTGCTTGCAAAGGGAGTTGCTGCTGTTGCAACTGAGTTGTGTGTGTGTGTGAGTGTGTGAGAGAGCAATTTCTGACAATGACTCAGCCTGCACACCTGGCATGGTGGCTGGCAGAGTCAGGGTCAGTGATTTTTTTAAAAAACTGTTTTGTGCACCGTGTGTTCTGTTCTGAGAGATTCCCTTTTTGTATTGTTTCACCCATAGGGAATAATGGGGACTTGAACCAGACAATTATTCCCTATGTGTAGTGCCTAGGGACAGCAAAGCAGGTTGTGTGGAAAGGCATGATGGATGCTACCTACTATCCAACCCACAAAACAATCAGGTAATCAGGTGATTTTTATTTTTTTTTAAAAAAATTGGGGGGTCAGATCAGCCCTAATCCTAACCCTAATAGGGTTAGTGTTGACCTACTAAGCCATAAAAAATTCAAACATATCATTAAAAATTGCCTGATTGCCTGATTGTTTTGTGGGTTGGATGATAGGTAGCACCCATCATGCCCTACCACCCAACCCACTTTGGTGCCCCAAGTGCTACCCATGGGGAAGAATGGGCTGGTTCAAGTCCCCATTATTCCCCATGGTTGATCCGGTTTGAATTCTAACAGAAGCAGCAGCTGGTTCAATAGAATCAGTTTCTCAAACCCAAGGTCCAGTTTGAATTTGGTTCAAATTCAAAACAAACTGCAGAAACCATTTCCATGCACCCCCAACACCCCCTTTCAGGGATAAATTTATCTAATGCCTTATATTTAATTTGGATTTAATTAAACTTTACTCTATCCCTTTGGGGGTTCATTCTGATAATGTTCAAACACTCTTGATCTAATGTACTCAGCCTAATGAGCTCTGGGTCACTGATTTTTAGAAAGGATTGTGTATACAGCAGGCTATTTATATTTATACAGTACAGACAAAACGTGTGGGAAATGGTCAAGACATCCTTTACCATGTCTGGTGCTGAATGCAGTGGAGGCTGGGATGTTTTCCTTAGTATGAAGCAGCAGAGACTTTATTTATGATCATTTTAAAGGGGAAAAGGAAGTCCAGGAGGAAATTAAATATATTGTCTATGTTAGCTAGAGCCAATCTTCTTCAAAACCCTGATGACTTCCAGAAGTTTTATGATGAATATTGTGTTTGTGCAATGGGAATACTTAATCAGATCTTGAGCTGCAAATTTTAGGCAGACCATGACAGATAAGTAAATAGGTTTTCCCCTGCTACCAGTATTTAACATATAAGTTAACTGTTTTATCAGACTTATTCTTGAAAGAAGGGAGAAATAGTAATAAATTGTTGAACTAGCTGGATGCCTTATCTTCATTACTATTTTCTAAGACACATTTCAAAAAGAAATGAACTTTGAACACAGTGCTGCTGACAACTTAGAGACGTGTTTTGGAAATGTGGTGACATGAATATGCGTTTAGAAGGCAATGCCTGTCACCCAACAGCAGGTGTTGCTTTTTAATTAGATGTAGTTCATTAAAAGGGTTTAGAGGTGCAACCTAGGAGGCCTAGGGTGCAGAGTGAAGCTGATATGCTGTGGGAATACAGCTGTAATTTGTAATTCATATTGTTTTTGTGCAACGAAGAACAAATATTTAAAAGGCTCTCTGAGTTTGTATGGTGCAGAGCTCAGTCACCTGGATCCAAAGAACTAAGTGACTAGTTTTACATTGCCAGCGCGTATCAGACTGTTTCTCCTCATGCCACATGGCAAATCAATTTTGAAATTTAACGGAATTTCAAAAATGCATTTTCATATTACATGGCTGACTGACGTTCAAAGTAGGGATGTGCATGAATCACGATTTGAAGGGTGATTTATAACAGATCCCCTACACCTTTAAGATGGAGGGAACTTGTGTGGTGGCCACATATGTGGCAGAGTTGTGTGGGTGCAGCTGGGGGAGAACACCATTGGCACTGGGAGGAGTGCCGCCGATTCAGGAAGTGGCAACGAGTGGCAGGGGAGCAGGAATGCACCTGCTCTCCTCCATTTTAAAGATGCAGGGGATGTGTTACGGATCACCCTTTGAACTGCGATTTGTGCACATCCCTAGTTCAAAGTCAGAATCTCACCAGTCTTTCTCACTTAGGTTCTTCTGACGGGTGGGGGGGACCTCTAATGACATAAACATTTAAAAAAATCTTATTGGGTGTGCAAAAGAGCTTGGGCACACTTCTAGTATCTTGTTGGATCTTAACAAATGGCTTTTCCTGCATTCTAATGGATGTAATGGTGAAACTTAAAATAAGTGCACTTAAGTCTCATTGAAAATAATCTAACAAAATTGCTACTCCCCAAAGCACCACAGTTCTACTCTGAGTTTGTATTCAGAAGAATTCTTTGACTGGCAGTGCCCACCAACCATCCTCACCAGCCCTAAAACATACTCCCCACTAACCCTTCATTTACCCATCCAGTGGTGGAAGTAGCAACAGTAGTGGCTGATGAGAATTTGGAGGATCCTGTTCAGATAAAACATCTGTAGGGATTTTCAAAAAAGTTCTATCAACCTCAATAAGCGAAACTTTTCAGGGAATGAGAGGTTCACACATCTTTATGTTGCCACCAGTTCTTAAAGGGAAATTGGATACAAAATGAGTGCATCCTTCTCGGGCAAAACATCTGCAGGAATTCTGCATTCTAATAATGTTGATATGATTAGTGAAATTTCTCCATGGAAGGGATGTGGTGGTGGGGGATGTATCTTTAGAACATCAAGTTTATAGACATGTATGTAGTGTGTGTAATATATATGTTACAGTGAAGGCCTCAAATGTGATTACTATCAACATTCACACAGGCATGTTGACAGTCCCAACCAGATATAATGAATGTCCCAAAATCCCAGTGATTGATAATATCCACTTAAATGTGATTATCAGTATTTATTTGTTTATGTCACCAAAGTAGGGGTTGGAGAAATACACACAGAGAGAGATTCCACAGCATTCACATGAGAGCATTAGTATTCACAAAATTACAGATGTTGGTTGTATCATACATATGTTACATAATTAATCTTATCTAGAAAACTAGGGAACTGCCCTTGCATAAAACATATTTGCTCTTTATGTGTGTTTTTAATTAATAATAATAATAATAATAATAATAATAATAATTTGATTATTATCGAGCTGGGGGAGGGGTGGAGCAAAGAGGGAAAAATCTTGAATTAATTTCAACTATCCCTTTGAAGTTAATGAATTAACATTCATTTTACCTTGGTAAAGTCCTGGGTAGAAGAGCTGGGTAACTGGAGCAGCCACCTGGCAGCTCGTGCTGGGTGAGTAGGTTTACTGGCTTACATACTGTGTACAAGAGTATGTCAGGCTAATGACATTGCATATGCACAATTTGCGTAAGTTGCACAAGTTGGGCAAATGCGAATTTTTCACAAATTGCATTAAACAAGCAGAAGTCCACTGGAAAGCAACATTACTAGGCTGATGTACTCTTGAGCAGTGTATCAGACACTCTTATGCAAATAATAAACAATGTCTGCTTCTATGTTATCCAAATGGCACTGCTACTATAAAATACTAATATTTAAATCTTTAGAAGAAAACATTCACATCAGCATAACATAAATATAATACATTTAAGGATTCAATTCATTACACGTTACCAAGTTCATTATTTAACATTTCTATAACTATATAAAATATTCAAATAAAAAATATTCAGATGCATAATCTGTATGATTTTGGCCTAGGAAATAGGGATATGCATGGAACCGGTGGGGGGGTGACTCGAGGGTGGAGGGGGGATACCTTTAAGTACTGGGGATGGGGAGGGTGCTCTTACCCCCCCCTCCGCATTTCCCAGGCCAGTGCTGCAGTTTAAAAGGTTCCAGCAGTAGGGAGGTGCGCTGCAACCCCATTGCATCCTGGGGCATGTGGTCATGTCGGACACATGTGCATGCATGTTGCGCTCACTTGCGCATGCGCCAAATGTGTGTGTGAGCGAGCATGCCGTGCGCATGCGTGCACCCGACATTCACACTCGTGCCGGATACTTCCAATCACTTCCAGTCTGAGGAGACAACGGGGCAGCAGGGAGGTATGTTGTCACCCTGCAGGATCCTTTTAAACAGCAGCGCCTGCAGGGCAAACGTAGCACCGGGGGCGGGGAGGTAAGAGAACCTCCCCACCCCTTAAAGGTATCCCCCCTGCCTTTGAACCGGTTGAACCACTGGTCTTTCAAACCTGCTTGGAGGCCCATAAAAGGGCCTCCGAACAGGTTCGTGCACATCCCTATTAGGAAACAGCTGAATTAAGAGGAAATTAATGTGATCTTGTTGCTTATATGGGAAAGTTCTGTAGCAGGAGAATACCTTGTAGTTTGTTTAATGTCCAAACACAGTTTTGGTATCTATGCTCTGAGATGAAATTCTCTTTATTCTTAAGATGTTTTGTGAGTGAGGAAAGATTTTCCCCTTCCAAATCCCCTGTGTATATTAGAACTAGTGCAAAGGAGTAGCTCAAGATCAAACTGCATGTGATGGGTAGTCCCATGATTCTTCCTTACTTCTAATGTTTGTTTGTATTTGACATGAAAGGAGCTGTAAGAACCTGCAATTGGGATTAGATGAGATGCTGCTTAACCTTTCCCTTTCACCCACTTCCAATCTGCTTTTCTTCCTTCAGAGGCATATAGAGGGATGATGTTGGATCGGACAAATGGCTTGAGAAGAAAGGCTTAAACAACCCACCAAAGTTGGATTAAGGCAGGCTGAGGCCCTAGGCTATGTCAAGCTTAAAAGGCCCCATAGTGTTACAAAATGGGTTGGAAGTCCCACCTCAGAGCATCACTCACCCCACTTCTCACTGCATTGCTCATGGTTACAGCAGTGTTAATCTGAAGAGGCAAGCGATCCCCGTAACTGTGATCATGGGCATTGGTCAGTTTAGTTCAGTTCTTCATTATGGTCTATGACCAGCAACATATAAAAATGTATATATATATAAAATATAAAAAAATTATTTGGTCTATAACCAGTTGTAATACATAAATTCAAACCATGATCCACAATACAGTTCGACAAGCTACCTTACATTCTACTCCTTGTTAGATAAATTACATCTTATTTTACAAACAGCAGCACAAAATTTAGAAACTGCAAACATTATATTTGGTTTTTGGTTCACCAATAAATACTTTACATGAAACAATTCTAAACGCCCTGGAAAATAGAACAACAAAAGAGTTATAAAAGAAACTCTGATTCTTTTGGTGTAATTTGCAGTTTAATAATATGTGCTCAGTTGTCTCAATTTCATGCAAGCCACAGGGACAAATTCTTTGTTCATATGGTATTTTCAGAAATTTCCCAAATAGCACTGTAGATGGTAATGCGTTACATCATACCAGAGTAAAAGTCCTTCTATGGCTAGGAACCTTTAACATAAAGGGATATTCTGCTCGATTTAAACCACATTTCCGTCTTTCCAAATTAATAGATTTGGGTAATAATCCAGAATTTTCACTTGAAGCACAAATGACCAGGCTCAAACTATCATACTTTGGACACATTATGCGAAAATCCATCTCCCTTGAGAATACCATAATGCTGGGAAATGTTAAAGGAAAGGGAAGAAGAGGATGACTAGCAGCAAGGTGGAGGGACTCGATTACGACATAAATGAATGCACTACTGAGAGACCAAAAAGGCCAAGCTGAAGACAGATCATCCCGAAGAAAATCTATCTATGTGGTCACTGAGTCGATACCAACCTGACGGCACTTAATCAATCAATCAATCAGTGAATAAACTTATATCCCTTTGATGCTCAATATCTAGAACATGTCTCAAAACCTGTCTGGCCTGATTGTAACCCAAGGAGAGTAACATCTCTGAAGAGAACCCATACTGTAGAAGCCTTGTCTCCATTTGTTGATACCAAGTTGACTTAAAGGAATCTTCCAGTGTCAGGGAGGCTAGCCCAATTGATAGACACCTAGGTTTTAAGCAATAATTTATAATAAATAATCAGATTTTAGCTTCTATCTTCAATAGTCCAGCTTCCAATTTTAAAACTACACTCGGCACATATTTTGCCACTTGAAAAATCATTCTTAAAAATTTAGTCATAACACCTAAGGGGGAACATTTGAATAAGAATCAAGCTGTGTACCTTTAAAAAGCTGTGCCACTACCATTGTTTCATAAAGCCTAATTGCTGCAGAGATATATTTACCTCCCTTTGTTTGAAAAAGAAAACCCCCAAGAAATTGTGGCAGCACTTCTTTGGGCAATCCAAGTTACATATTCACTTGAGCATTCCATTTCCCAGAGGAGTGGAAGACTACCTCTAAGTACTTTAAAAAACCCCAACTTGCTGTAAGCTCCATTCATTCTCTGTTTGTGTGGGTTTGGGTTTTTTTTTTTGGTCTTTTAGCAAAGACTGGTTATTTTTGGTAAGTCCTCTGAGCCCCATCGGGATAATACTCTCAGAGTACTTTTCAGTCCAATTGGCATCTGGGAACATTTTGCTACGTCAACCGCATATAGAAGAGCATTTACAAATTAATTTGCAATTATATGAGGTGTGTGTATGTAAAAATCCTGCCCCTTCAATTTGTCAACTAGGGAATTAACATATAAGTTCAGCACAAAATATACAGGTGGGTTTCATTCTAGATTGAGCCTTGGTCTAATAAAATTTTGAAATAATTTACAATTATTTCTGCACATATTTGTAAACTCAATATCATAAACAACTGTGTAACCGTATAAGTGTATTTTTTGTCTTACCAGAATGATAATGTCTGTTTTAGAGACTTTCTCCCCTTTCTCCTTTATTTTTCAATCAGTTATGTACAACTTGAATTTATTTATTTATTTTGGTATCCAGATAAAGGTAAAATTGTGCCATTGAGTTGGTGTCGACTCCTGGTGACCACAGAGTCATGTGTGCCTAAATCTGGCACTGCAGCTCACACCCATACTGTACTTTTGCTCCCAATTGCAGCCACGCACAGCTGCCTTTCTTTAATAAAAGCATTGGGATCTCCTTGACATGTGTAGTCTGACTCTGTTCCTTCATAATGTGGTTCATGAGGATTAGGGATGTGCAAAAAATTTCAGGCACAGAATGATCTGTGCCCGAAACGAGCAATTTCGGGTGATTCGGGTCCGAACCGAATCACCCCTGATGTACCCTGATATTTTTGGGGCCCGAGCTGAATAACCACTGATTCGGGCCCGAAAAATTCGGGTGATTCGGGCTGACGTCTCTTTGAATTTCCTGCCTTTTTGCCTCCATTGATTTGAATGCAAAAAGGTCTGATGTGACGTCAGCTCGAATTTTGGGTACCAGGGGCAAAATAGTGGGGTGGGTTGGTAGTGCCCAATGGATGGAGGCTACCACCCAAATTTCAGGGGAATTGGGCAAAGGGCTGATTTTGGGGGAATTTTTGAAGTTTTGGTGTCTTTGGGGCAGTTCGGGGGCATAGCGTGGGATCTGGGCAAAAAGAATGGGGTTGGGTGGTAGTGTCTAATGGGTGGAGGCTACCACCCCAATTTCAGAGTGATTGGGCAGAGGGCTGATTTTTGGGGAATTGTTGAAGTTTATGCGTCTTTAAGGTTTCCCCCCATAGCAATAGCAATAGCAATAGCACTTACATTTATATACCGCTCTATAGCCAGAGCTCTATAGCCATAGAGAAGCATTGAGGTGTCAGCAAATGTATAGCTTCACATGGGGGGCAAAGGGGTGTCCTAAAGCAGTGTGGGGTTGGTGGTATTGCCAGGTAGGGTCAAGGAAGCTACCTGAATTTTTTCAAAGGATTTGGGCAGAGGGCTGATTTTTGGGGAATTGTTAAAGTTTACGCGTCTTTAAGGTTTTTCCCCATAGAGAAGCATTGAGGTGTCAGCAGCCCCATGAGTGCACTTGGGAGGTGCTGGGGTGGCCCAGAGCGAGTGGTAGTGTAGTGCACATAGGGTGCCAACCACCCGCATGGGTTGCTAGCCTATGGGGTACAGGGTGCTGTTGTTTCAGAGGTATTCTGAGTGTGGATTCTATGATAGCAAATTAGAGTGGATTCATGGTGTTCCATTGAAAATCTCATTAGCTATCATAGAATCCACACTCAGAATACCTCTGAAACAACAGAACCCTGTACCCCATGGGTTAGAAACCCATGGGGGTAGTTGGCACCCTATTTGCACTACACTACCACTCGCTCTGGGCCACCCCAGCACCCCCCAAGTGCACTTATGGGGCTGCTGAAAGCTCCATGCATACCCTATGAGGAAAAACCTTTAAGACGCGTAAACTTTAACAATTCCCCAAAAAGCAGCCCTCTGCCCAAATCCTTTGAAAAAATTCAGGTAGCTTCCTTGACCCTACCTGGCACGACCACCAACCCCACACTTCTCTAGGCCACCCCTTTGCCTCCCGCGTGAAGCTATACATTCGCTGACACCTCAATGCTTCTCTATGGGGAAAAACCTTAAAGATGCGTAAACTTCAACAATTCCCCCAAAATCAGCCCTCTGCCCAATCACTCTGAAATTGGGGTGGTCGCCTCCACCCATTAGTCACTACCACCCCACCCCACTCTTTTTGCCCAGATCCCACTCTATGCCCCCGAACTGCCCCAAAGACACTAAAACTTCAAAAATTCCCCCAAAATCAGCCCTTTGCCCAATCCCCCTGAAATTTGGGTGGTAGCCTCCAACCATTGGGCACTACCACCCCACCCCAATATTTTGCCCCAGGACCCGTTTTTCATACCTGAATCAATTCAGATTCAGATTCGGATTTAATCCTTATCCGAACCGAATCAGGGGTTATTCGGGTAGCCCAGATTCGGGCACAGAACAGAACGGGGGTGATTCGGTTCAGGTCCTGAACCGAATCACCAAAAACCCGAATTGCACACCCCTAATGAGGATGGAGCAGTTCAGTGATTTTAGTTTTACTGTAAGTGCCTACAAGCCTTCCCATTTCTAAATGCATGAAATTGAATGATTGATTGATTGATTGATTGATTGATTGATTGATAAGTGCTGTCAAGTCAGTGTCAACTCTTAGTAACCACATAGATAGATTCTCTACAGGATGATCTGTCTTCAACTTGGCCTTTACAGTCTCTCAGTGGTGCATTCATTGCTGTCATCATTGAGTTCATCCACCTTGCTGCTGGTCGTCCTCTTCTTCTCTTTTGTTCAACTTTTCCCAGCATTATGGACATCTCAAGGGAGCTGGGTCTTCACATAATGTGTCCGAAGTAAGATAGTTTGAGCCTGGTCATTTGTGCCTCGAGTGAAAATTCTGGATTGATCTGTTCTATGATCCATTTGTTTATTTTCCTGACTGTCCATGGAATCCTCAAAAGTCTTCTCCAGCACCAAAGTTCAAAAGCATCAATGCCTTTTTTATCTTGCTTCTTCAGCTTTCGCATACATAGAGTGTCATGGGAAAAACCATTGTGCAAATGATTCTAATCTTTGTAGGTGTAGACACATCATAATATTTAAATATCCTTTCCAAGGCCTTCATTGCAACCCTACCAAGTGCTAGTCTGTGGCGTATTTCTTGACTGCTGGATCCTTTACAGTTGACGTTTGATCCTAAAAGGCAGAAGCTATCCACCACTTCAATGTATTCATTTTCAGTTCTGAGACTGGTTGCTGTACCCATTGTCATTAGTTTAGCCTTCTTTACATTTAGTTGTAGTCCATTTTTTTCACTGTGCTCCTTGACTTTCATTACTAGAGCTTGCAGATCATCTGCATTCTCAGCTATCAGAGTGGTGTCATCAGCGTAGTGCAGGTTATTGATGTTTCTTTCTCCAGCTTTAAAACCACGCTCATATCCTAACAATCTAGCTTCTCTTAGTATATGTTCACTATATAAATTGAATAAAGAGGGAGAAAGTATACCGCCTTGTCTTACTGCTTTGCCAATCTAGAACCAGTTTCACCATGTTCCTTCTGGACTGTGGCTTCCTGTCCTGTGTATAGGTTTCTCATGAGAACAATGGGATGTTCTGGGATGCCCATTTTCCTAAGGATATTCCACAACTTGGCATGGTCAATGCAATTGAAGGCTTTTCTGTAGTCAATAAAGCACATATTGACTTCTTTCTGGTATTCATTGGCTTTCTCAATTATCCAGCGTGCATCAGCAATGATGTCTCTTGTTCGTCGGCCTTTTCTGAAACCAGCTTGAACATCCAGCATTTCCCTTTCCAAGTAAGGCTCTAATCTGTGTTGGATGATCCTTAGCATTATTTTCCTAGCATGTAAAATAGGGATGTGCAAACCAGTTTGAATTCGAACTGGTTTGAATTCAAACCAGTTCAGTTCGATGGTTTGAATTTGAACTGAACCAGCTATCAGGTTTGAGCTGCAGGTTCGAATTTGAACCAAACTGGGGGGGGTTCAATTCAAATTGGTTCAAAGCTTTAAAAGTGGGTGGGGTGGTAGTTGGCAGCCATGGGTACCTACCCCCCACCACCCAAAGCAATCAGACACTTATATGATTTTTAATGAATTTTTGAATATTTTTATATTTTTTCTCATAGGGTATAATGGGTATTGAACCAGCCCATTATCCCCTATTGTGGAGCATGCATGGGTGCCAACTACCACCCAAACCTTTAAGCAATTGGACACACCTACTATTTTTAATAAATTTTTGAAATATTTTTAATTATTTTTCTCATAGGGTATAATGGGATTCAAACCAGCCCATTATCCTCTATTGTGGAGCACCTAGGGGCACAAAAGTGGGGTAGGTGGTAGGCAATCGGACACTTCTCTGATTATTGGTGAATTTTTAAAATATTTTTGAATTCCCCATAGGGAATAATGAGGATTCCAGCAAATGTATAGCTTAACGTCAGGCGGAAAGGGGCGCTGAAACCTCCATTCTTCATTATGGAGAAAAACCATAAAGATGCGTAAACTTCAAAAATCACTTAAAAACCAGCCCTTTGCCCAATTCCTTTCAAATAATTCTGGTAGCTTCCTTGCCCCCCTTGGGAACTACCACCCACCACACTCCGCTCTAGGCCACCCCTTTCCCCCTGACATCCCTGGACTTGGGAGGCATCAGGGTGGGTTCCTGACACTCCCCATGTTACAATATGCCCAGTATATTCAGGCAGGGACATATCTAGGGTTGGGCAGGCAGGGCACATGCCCCGGGCACCACTTGAAGGGGACGCCATTTTTTAAATTAAATTTTTTTAAATGGCCTCTGAAAACAAAATGGCCACTGCGTAAGCTCAAATGGCCTCTTTGAAGCCCTAGACCATGCCAGGCCTCGCAGAAGCCATTTGAGCATGCACGGCAGCCATTTTGTTTTCAGTGGCAATTTTTTTAAAAATTATTTTTTAAAATGGCCACCGCACATGCTCAAATGGTCCCTGCGGGGCCCTAGAGGGCAGTGGAGGGAGGGGGAACCTTTGCTGACCCCCCATGGCCTTTAGGAAGCCCCCCGAAGGGGCTATAGATACATTTTTTTAAAAATATAATATAATATAAATCACTGTACACATATTCAGTTTGGCACTATGTACAGAGAATCAGGGCTTGTGAATACTGAGCTGACGCTTATGAGCTAGCATTGTATCATTTGCTCTTACTTTGCTTCTTATGATAAGTGAGTTAAATGTGATGTCTTAATAATATGGCTATTAATGGTGAGTTCGTCTTTGAATCAGTGTGAAATCCTTAGTATTAAGGCCCACTGGGAGTTTCTTGCTCTCTTTCTCTCATTTTAACTGTCTTTCTGAAAGACTAGAATATATTCCAAGCAGTGACACAGTTTACTCTGCATAGCCTTTAATTATTTTCAGAGTATCTGGGAAAAGTCAAATTCTCCAATTATTTTTAAAACTTATGTAATAGTGATGCTACAATGCATAGTAGAGAATTAGACAGGCACTTCTGTTTAGTTTTCCAAGTACACCTCCACATAGTATTTGGGTATTTCATGAGCCCCATACTGAAATTTGTAGTTTTCCAGCATTTTTTAGTCTGGCTACGTCCACTGCTAAATAGTTTTTGAAATATTAAAAGATTCATGAGCTTGACTTGTATTTTTGAGCTGATATTATGGTAAAGTTATCTGAAAGATGGGTGTCAGATGTGTGGGCAGGGGGTGCAATTTCAGGGCTTGCCCTAGGCACTATTTTCCCTAGATACGCCTCTGTATTCAGGGGTCAAAAGTCCTCCCATTGAGATGAAGTGACTTTTGGAGGTCTGGAGCTGGGCTGCAACATTTCACTTTTGAGAATATCATTTTAATTAACATTTTATATAATGTGTCTCATTATTTATATTTATAGAGTGCTTTACAACTATTTGAATTGTGGCTGGTCACACAGTACTAGGACTAGGTCAACTGAACATGGTTTCGCCTTACAAAAGTTTATATATGACATCAATACTTATATATGACATCAGTACAATATACAATGAGTATGGCTTCTTTTAATCTTGTTCTGTATCCCAGCAGTGACGGAATCGTGCTGTTCTTATCTGTAAACCCCACCCCCCCTTTTTTAAAAGACAGGAGAGTAATTTTATTAATTACCACACATACTTGAATAGTGTTTTTAAAGCAAATAATTTCTTCTGTTTATTTCTATGGATAGTTTAAGATTAAATGAATAAACAGCCTTTGGCCTCTTGTGTTCTTGAAATTGATGGGTTTGGGACATTCTGAACCCTGTGTTGGCTTGGAGCTGAAGGCTGTTTTTCTCAGTGAAGGAGCCAACCACTAAATGTGAACTAAATGCAATACCCTTTCCACCCCATAATGCTCATGCAAGAATGCTTGTTTCATATATGGAGGGAGTTTTGCACCCAGACAATAAGGACACGAGACACCATAGTTTGTGTATAAATGGCCACAACTTTATTGATTGAGATAAGATTCAACATTGGCTCTTCACCCTCTTTAGTGCAGTCCCTAAAGACTGTGATGCAAAAAGGCAAACACATCTTGGCTCCAGGCAGCATCGTGTCTAAAACTGATGCTGTCCTTCTTAGCTGACCTAAGGTCAGGTAACTGCCTCCCCATCATCAGCCCCAACCATACAGTAGGGATGTGTGAATCGCTTTGGGTACAAAATGGTTTCTACCCAACTCTAGCTGATTTGTAGACATAACAAATCACCCCTGTGCTCAATTACCCAGATTCAGGTACAAAACAAATCACCCAGATTTGGACCCGAAAAATTCAGAGATTTGGACCTCCATTTTGTGGCCAAAGTGGGTTGGAAGCTACTACCCAAATTTTAAAGAAATTGGGAAAAGCTTAAAATCAACCCTTTGCCCAATTTCTTTGAAATTTAGGTGGTAGCTTCCACCCATTGGGCACTACCATCCACCCCACTCTTTTGCCCCCAGAACCCTTTTTTGCCCTGAATTGATTCAGATTTGGAAAATGCAGGTACAAATAGAATCTGGGGTGATTTGGGGGGCAGATTTGGACCCAAAACAAATTGGGGGTGATTCCGTTTGGGTACAAATTGAATTTTAAAAAATCAATTTGTGCACATCCCTACCATACAATATTTTGAACTGGTGATGTTTCAGCAGATTAGAAGAACTCTTGACCAGCACTTTCTGAGCCGTACAACATCTAGAGACTGACAAAGAATCTTCTTAACATCAAATACATACCTTAAGGTGCTCACCAATAAACTTAAAGCCCAAATCCACACTGTACTTGCCACAGCAGAGAGTAAGCCTAGCTTGGCCCTCTGACCACCCAACCACCCTACAAAAATACAGCCAATACCCTTTGAAGGTCAACCAAAAACATAATTGACCCCCTCAGAGACAGATGAACTCCATCACTCCTGAACTATTCTGAGTGAGAAAATAAGATATTGGTCATCACCCAGGTCACGTAGAGGCCCACACTGGGATGATTTACTGCGTAACGGAGGGTGGCAGGGGGAGGGGGAACCTCCATGGATCCCCATGCAGCCTTGGAGAAGCCCTCCAGAGGGGGTAAGTGAATTAAAAAAAAGTTTGTGAACCCCCCTGAATGGCCACGGTGTGTGTGTGTGTGTGTGTTGTTCTGGGGTTGGACTGAACATGGGGTGGTTCAGTTCAGCCCTGAACTGTCAAACCAAACTGGTTCAATGTCAAACCAGCTTGACATCAAACCAGTTTGCACATCCCTATCCAATGGCAGAGAAAACACCCCATTAGGGTAGTGTTCTGATGAATGAGGAGTCACCAAGGAGGTCACAGTGCCTGTGGGCATGGAGAGACATGAGGCATGTCCGGGCAGATGGCTATCCTGCCACTCCTGTCTACAGGTCTAATAGGGTAGACATTGCTGACCTACAGAAGCTGTGCGCCAACCTTGAGAGCCAGGGAGAAAGCTTGATTGACCAAAACCCCGAGCCCTGGGCCAGTGGGTAAAAGCCATACTGTGCAAATGACCATGGCCACATGCTGCCAGTACTCTCATCTCCATGCATGTCATCACCAGGCGATAGTTGAGTTGGCAGAGAGCTGCCTTTACTGTATCTTGAACGAGGTCAACCTCCAGAGTACGTTGTGGAGTACTCTCAGCCTCAAGCTTTGCCAATCTGTCAGACAAAGCCTGCACCAGTTTTGCCTTCCCAGTCTTGTCAGACACTCGAGAAAGGCTTTCCACATCAGGGTCAGTAGGGGCAGCTTTCTTGGACTTTTCCAAAGCCTCAAACTTGAGGTATGAGCGCCTTAATAGTCCCCATGTCCTCCTCCTCATTGGACAACAGACAGGTTGGGGGATAGGTAGGCCTAATGGGCCAGCCCCGCCTTTTCCCCATTCTTAGGGGGCATCGCAGTAAACACAGGAGAGAACTCAGGCCCGAGCCAGGCACAAACTGACAGAACACCCAAACAACAGCAAAAGAGTATGGAACCTGACCAAACAACACCTGATTGCAGTGTACCCCCCCCTTTTGTAATAAATGAGGGCACACAGTGTGTGAAGCCCACCAAACCCAATAAACTCTACCCAAAAGAGCCCAATAGGGCTGCAGCCAAACCAACAGCACTCCCCTTCAGGTGTGAGGGTGTGTGCTGTGGGACTCATAGCACAGCCTCCAACACAAATGCAAATCAGGGCAGGCCCTGTTTAGCAAAGGGGAAATATCATGCTTGCCTCCACAAGACCGGCCCTACCTCACCAAAATCTTATGTAATCAAAAGCACCCAGTAATGGCAAGAAGGTGGGGATGGAGAGCCAAAAGGGGCCGCCAACAACCTTAGAGGGACACGCCCAGCAAGGGAAGAGTGCGGGCCCACCAATGCAAGCAAGCCTACACCCAGATCCTTCAATCAGCTAGACTTTCAGTGCGGTGGGGGGACCCTGCTGGGCCTCCTCCGCAAGGGGCAGGCAACACAGGGGCCTGCAGACAGATCCACTCCCCAAATGCCACCCCACAAAAGCAAGAAGAGAAAAGCACCAATGGGGTCTTTAGCCAGAAGAGAAGACTGCCAAGGAATGCTCCGGCCAAACCACTGGACAGAACTGTGCTGCCACTCGACAAAATGCTGCTCGCATGGCACGCTGCAGCCAGCTGATTCAGAGGGAAAGCCCCAATGGAGATGCACTCAGTAGCTTCTCGAAATTTGGACTGCTGGGGTAGAGAGCGGGAGCAGATTTCCCTGCTCTGTCCTAACCCTCCAACACCCAGCAGCCAACCAGAGAGCCCCATACTCCTTGTGCCTTATTCATATGAAGCTGAGGCAAACAGGCCATGTCCAAGACAAGCCTGGGTGAATGGCTAGGTTTTGTGTGGAAAAGCAGCAGTCATGCAGGGTTATCACTTAGACACAGGTTAACCACCCCATTGAGAGCTATGCCTTATACATCATGCTTCATATGACTTACATATAAAGCATCAGTTTTCTGAGGGAAAGGACATGATCAGAAGACAAGACAGCATGGTGTGAATCAAATCATTTCTTAAAAACCTATTTTTAACCTGTTTTATGTCACTGTAAATTGCCCAGAGATAAAAGTTTGGGGCAGTGTACAAATTCATTCATTCATTCATTCATTCATTCAATTTATATACTGCCCTTCCAAAAATGGCACAGGGTGGTTTACATCAAAATAAAAACAAACAATTAAAATCAAAACTATGAAAACAGCATAAAACCAATTAACAGTTAAAACATTTAAATATTTAAAAAAACCTGGAGAACCAGGCCGGACATTAACAACAGTTTAAAAACCCTGGAAGGCCAGGCCAAACAGATAGCTTTTATGGGGTCTCCTGAAGGCCAGTAATGAGCTCAAATTGCGGATTTCTGCTGGTTAGAGTTAGGGTTAAAATAAACAAGATAAGATAAGATAAGATAAGATAAGATAAGATAAGATAAGATAAGATAAGATAAGATAAGATAAGATAAGATACTACTATGGGCCCTCCCCACCTTAAGTGGTTTAGTGGGGAAATGCTTGACTAACAAGCAGAAGATTGCTAGTTTGAATTCCTGCTGGTATTATATCGGGCAGCAGCGATATAGGAAGATGCTGAAAGGCATCATCTCATACTGCACAGGAGGAGGCAATGGTAAACCCCTTCTGTATACTACCAAAGAGAAACACAGGGTTCTGTGGGCACCAGGATTTGAAATTGACTTGGCGGCACATTTTACCTTTATTAGGAAGGATAGAAGCATTCTAGTGTGACACTTGGGAAGGCATACTCAGCATAGAATAAGCAATTTGTAGTAATTTGTATCCAGCAAACATGTTGCTCAATTGCTGGGGAAAGCCTTTCATGCTCCGACTTAACAGCTTGTCAACTAATTCATTTTTTAAAAAACATTTCTCACAAATTATATTGAAGTACAGAATTTGGGTGACAGGGGTCAGCCAAGGCTGTGTTTGTGAAAATCAGGGTCTATTTCCAGCATTTTCACTTCCCTCTTAAAAGGTTGGGGAAATGTATTCATTTTTTAAAAGGAAAAAACTAGCTCTTGCAATCAACACTGAAGTCATATGATATTACATAGTGTTATGAACGGTCTATAACATATCAGAACCAGAGAGGTACCAACTCAGAAGTATAGTGTACTTATAGGCCTCTTGGTGCTCCCCCTGCTCTGGAGCAGGAGGTGATCCAGCATTGTGTTGTTAAAATGGATATGCAAGGAAACACAATGGAGCCAGGTCTGAATGCTGAATTCTGTAATCCATATGCTAATACCACTGACTACCAAGTGTCTGTGGAAGGAGCCAGGGGGCTGATCCCCCCCCTTCCTGTTAGTGTTAAATCCTTGTCAGTGATTAACTGTATTGTTCTCCATGGAAGTTCAACATAGCCAAATGCATACAGAGATCCGTCTGTAGATTTTAATCACACCTCACTAATGCTACAAATGTATTGAATGTCTCATGCACATATATGTTACTTTAAATATAATTACACACTAGATGAGAGATATACAAGAAATAATGGAATGACTGTCTCACACCAAATAGGATCAATTCCCTTACTAACTCTGAATTTAAACACCTATTGGGGGGAAATGCAATTTGCAGATTTTCCCACCCCTCCCTTCTCAGCACAGAGTTTACAGAAGATGAGATTCAGAGATCTCTCTGGACTGGCCAATATCCTGAATAATTAATATTTTGTTCAGAAGGTAGCAGCAAGTTGTCACCTTTTTGGACACCCAGGAAAAGAGGAGATTTTGAATAGATTCTATTCAAGGATCAAAGAGAAAAACACTATAAAGAATGAGGCTTTAGACAGAGAGTTCAGCAATCTTTTGCTACAGCAAAAGCTGCTCACGAGAATCCCAGGGTTTTGCTGCTAAGCCGCGGGGCAAAGCAGGAACTCTGCCATGGTCAGAGACTGTCTGTGACTTCTACTGCGCAGTGAGAAAGTCAAGACTCCCCAGCCATGATGCTCCGGCTATCAGCCGTGATCTGAGCACTGCAACAACTCCTGTCTCCGCCAAGCACCTCACCCCTTCAGCAGAAGTGATTCTCTGCTTTCAAGCCTCTGGTCCTGGGTAAATATGCTGCTCCTTTACAAGCCTTGGAATCACCTTCATCCTTTCCCTGCTCCCTTCTCCTTCCTCCCCTTCTTTCCCTCTACTAATCTCCCCAAAACCATGCCAGCCCTCAGCCTTCCCCCCCCCCCCCGTCTTTTCTGCCTGTATCTGAAATGTATTAGAATCTAGGAAGATTTAATGCACACACATATGTTAGTTAGGCACACGGGTTGAATATTGGTACTGGCTAGGAAGTTCTGTTTAAACACTGTTAGCAATATTGATAGAGTGTTCTGCTTTCTGCTTTGCTAGATTATGTTGTCCGTCTTTATACTCAATAAAGCCCATTGAACTCTTTCAGGAGTGGTTTGATCTCCTTTCTTCCTTGCGCCCAGATCATACACAGTCACCATATAAAAGAACTTGAAGCCAGACCTAATTTTGTATACTAGCTAATGAGCATATTTGGTATACCAATCAGGCCTGGTCTGTAACAATAGAGCCATGATTTGTTATCTTGACCCACATGATAATCATTACATTGTTTCTGTTATGATACCTCATTGTCTGACATACTCTTTAGATAAGTTGTCTCCAATTATGAAAAGTTTGCCAACTGCTTTGGCTCCTGCAATAGTGGTGGCAATTCCCAGAGCAGCAGCACTGGTGGTGGTGGAAGGTCCTGAAACAACAGCCATTATAATGGTGACTCCTTCCCAAAGCAGAAGGAGCAAATCCTGCAAGCTGCTTTTGAACTATGACAGATAAGTAGAGTCTGCCGTTCAAAGGGGGGGAAAAGTGTTAAAAATCCCACCAGAAAGGAGCTCTTTAGATCTCGTGATTAATATATATTTAATCGAATTACTTAAATGTTTAATATCCAGTAGAGTAAGTGTTTTCAAAGGCATTTTATGCTTTAAGCAGATTGCCAAGGGGGGAAAAAGTCAGTTCCCCAAAGCAGTGTTCTGATGCAACTTGATGCACATGGAGAACTAAATAAATGAAGCTTGGGCACTGCATTAGGAAAACTTCAAAGGCTCCATCCTCCACTGGTGTTAATGGACATAGCTCCTTTGAAATCCACAGAATTATGCCGATTAATAACAGCTGAAGTTATGGCTCGTAGCTCCAAACATTGCAAAGCTTCTGCTTTTAAGTCACAATACTTGCAGTTTGTCTCCATCACAGAGAATATACCAATTCAATCGTTCTCACTGACATCTCCTTTTGGAACATGGCCCATTCTTCCATCTTGGGTAAAAACAGATGCTATTCTCAGAAGCAACAGGGCTTTTTGAAGAGTGTTAGGGGAAGCAGAAGATAGGGGTTTTGATGGCTTAAAAAAAAAAAGTCCAAGTAGAATAGCAAAATATTTAATTGAACAAGTCTTTGCCCGGAGTTTTATTCTGTTACCATGCTTTCAGTTTGTGTGGTCTGAGTTCACACAGGCAGGATTTACTTCTGTTTTCCCACAAAACTAAAGGCCAGATGGAAATGTGAAAAAATCACAGGAAACTTCATGCTGAGAGAGGATGAAATGCAATACTGCTAAATCGTGTGAAGGAGATCATTCTGAAATAATTCCTGAAAAGAAGTCTAATGAATGAAGACCTGATTGGGATAACTGTTACTGTCAAAACACTAAAGGCAAATATTCACACTACAGACTTTAAACTGGTTTAAGACCAATTCTCAATTCCCAGGGAATCTTGGGAATTATTATTTGTGGGAAGCAGAAATATCTAACTGAATTTTCAACACTTCACCAAGTGACTATTCCTAGAATCCAGGAAGCTAGAACCGCCGAAGTAGCAAAAAAGATGATGTGTAAGAGAACCCCACTGAAATCTCAATTTAATTGTGTGTTTAAACCCATTAATTAGATTTAAGCATTCCTACTGTCAGGAGACAGACCTTAACACAAGTTATCCAGCAAACAGATAGTTAAAACACACTGGGGCTATTCTCACGACCAACAAAAATCGGGCTAGCAGAGGCTAGCCTGATTTTTGTTGGTCGTCAGAACCACCGGGCTCGGAGCCGAGCCCAGTGGTTCTGGAGTGGCTAACCCGCTCAAGAACCCCTGGCATAAAAGCAAGTTTGTGGAGTGAGCACTCCTGCAAACCTGATTTTTGCGGTCGTGAGTAGCCGTGGCATGCCTACTCACGAGTAGCCCCCCAGCCGGGAGGCTTAAAAGCAGCCTCCTGGCTCGGGGGTCTCCCCGGTATGCCCTGCGCACTCGCGCAGGGCATACTGAGGCTTGCAGGGGCCATGCGGCCCCCGCTCCCCCCACCCCCGCCCCCTGCCGGATCCGTCTCAGAGCTGGCCATTGTGTGGGTGGCCGATCCGGCCGCCCAGGGCTCCCTGCCCGCTCATCTGCGGAGAGAGTGGGCTTAGCCTGCTCTTCTCGCTCACCAGACAAAACTGGGTCTCACTGATCATGAGACCCGGTCCTCTTAGTGTGTAGTG
Organism: Hemicordylus capensis; assembly: GCF_027244095.1. Lineage (NCBI taxonomy): Eukaryota > Metazoa > Chordata > Lepidosauria > Squamata > Cordylidae > Hemicordylus > Hemicordylus capensis. Next base: position 80,378,826 of record NC_069662.1, on the reverse strand, counting down.
CTTGCTGTGGCACGATGAGTCAGTGCTAAATTTATCAACTTTTCAAATCCCAAACAAATTTATTGTCCAAAATATTTATTATTGTTGTTCCTGCTGCTCTTTTTGACAATTTGCCAGAGTCCAGGATATGGTGCAGGTGTTTTCTGGGATTTTCTGTTGCATGGCTGCTACCCAATAATACACAATCCAGGAGCTCCCACACCATTTCTTGCACTCCATGGGAAAAGTAAAAAGGGAGTCTTATTAAAAGTAAAACTATGGAAGATGATTGCTTGTTCCCTCACCACAAAAGTGAAGAAAGAGAAGAAGAGGCTTGTCTCCTGTCACTTGCTGTGAGGTAGATCTCTCGCTGGAAGCAACTGGCATATGGATGACTAAGCAAAAAGAAAGAACAGCTGCCTTCCAGACTCATCAAGCACATCTGGCCAAGGTAGGGCAACGAGCCTACCTACTAACTTTGGAAAGGAAGGGCAGTAAAGAAGAAGATAATTAAGCTATTCCCACGATCAGTTGAAAGTGGGCTAAGAGGACCTAGCCTGATTTCTACTGATCGTGGGAACCACTGGGCTTGCCTGTGAGGCAGCTAGCCCACCTAATTCCCCCCTCTCCTTAAATGAGGTTAACAGAGCAAGTGCTCGGTTAACCTCATTTTTTTGCTCATGTGCTGCCACGCATGGCGACACACGAGTGGACCCCCGACCGAGAGTCTGCAGCCAGCCTTCCAGCCTCATCAGTCTCTCCAGAATGCCCCATGCACTTGCATGGGGCATCCTGGAACTTTCATGGGCTGCACAGCCCCCAATTCCTGCAGCCCCCACCAGCTCTGTGATGGAGCCAGAAGTCGTGTGGGCAGCCACCCAGGGCTGCAGGCAAGATTGTCTGCAGGGATTGCGGTCTGCAAGCAGAGATCTGGAAGTTCACAGAAGGTTGGGGAGCCTGCCTTAGAGGAGTGGAATCCCTGAGAGGAGGATGAAATCAAATGAATAATAAATAAAGAAATAAAAGCAGATGTATAGGGACCCTGCAGCATGATTAAGTCAATAAGAAGGGGTAAGCACTACATACCTGGTTGAAGAAACTACAGGGTGTAGAGCTCCCTCCAAAGGACTGCACCAGAACAGAAGCATGGACACAGGGGAGAGGGAAGAACCTCCCCCCCAACTGGTCATTGTTGGTGAAGAACTTCTATTGCTGGAATATTTCTTTAACTGGGTCCACATGCAAGCTCAACCACCTGTTAACCCTTATGATGTGGAGCTCCCCGCTTGGATGCTTGGGGAGATGAAGATATTATACCTGCAAGTCCCAGTAAGGTTTTAGAGGCAGGGGAAATGAGCGAAGATGGGCTGAGTTGTAGGGGACCATGTGAAAGCTCCAAATTGGTCCTTGACATTAAGCAGGGCTACTTTGCACAGGGCTTGGGGTAAGTTCCATTGAACTCAGTGACACTTATCTTCAAGTCAATATACTTAGGATAAGACTCTGTTCAGATGTAATGCAGAAATGTAGGTCCAATGGACTGCGGTTCTTTCCCCCTCTCTCACCTGTATATGGATGTTTGGGAGAGCTGCCTCTCTGCAGTCAATGAGACTGCAGAGAGGTGAGGGAGCTGGCTGTGTGACTTTCCTTCTTGACAGAGGGGCAGTCCGCACAGCCAATTGAGCTGGAGTGAGGGAGGAGCTTCCTCCCTCAACTCAATTCCTTGTAGGGATGTGCACGGAACCAGTTTGGAGGGCCTTTATGAGCCTCCGAACCAGTTTGAATGGTGGCTGGTTCCACCAGTTCAACGGCGGGGTGTGTGTGTGCAGCTTTAAGGGCGGGGGAGGATGCACTCCCCTGCCCGCCGTGTTTCCCCCACTGGCGCTCAATTCCTTAAACATCCCCCGGGGTGGTAATGTGCCTCCCTGCTGCCTTCTTTGTGAAGTTTACCGGAAGTACCCAGAAGCAGCAGATGTACCTACATGCTTGACCCTGCCAGCTTTGCGCCCCCGCACCCCTGCCGGTTCCGTGCACATCCCTAGTTCCTTGGGGAATTAGGGATGCCAGTGTTTGGTTGTAATGTTGGTGCCACAGAAATGGAGTTCGTGACACCCAAACTCCAATCTGAACCTAAAGTTATTATTGGAGTTCGGGGAGATAAACTGTAGGTTGCTTTCCCCCACAAACTCAATTTCCTCCAATTTGGATGTGTGGGTTAGGAAACTGGAGGTGAAGGGACTTCTGGTTTCCTGTTACATTGGAATTTGGCAATTACTGTGTGTTGGTATCCATGTTAACATAGGCTGGAACTACATGTTCCATTTCCACGTTCAAAGCCTAACCACCACTACTCCTTTTCAAAGCCAAACAGGCAGTAGTAGTAGCAGTAGTAGTGGTAAGCTTATTGCGGTCACAGAGCAGATTAACAAACAATAACAATAAACAGGCAGGTAGAAAGCAATTTCCAGTGGAGGAACAGTGGGTGATTAATCTTTCCCTTGCCAACCAGGTTCCCCACAACTCCACACATCAAAAGTTGCCCGCCAACCAGATTCCAGACCTGTGTTTGTGATAGAAATATGGGTCTGGGACCCAGGGCAGGGGGCAATGGCTTGGACAGGTAGCTGGACAGAGCAAATATTGATCCAGCGAACAGTTAAGCAGTCTCCATCTGCTTGCTGCTTCCCACTGGAAAGCACATCCTCTGTTAAACTTTCACACTTCTGCAAATCTGTCTCTCTCCTCCTCCTCCTGAACCACTTTGCCAGCTTTTATGAGAGAGGTATCATCAGAAATCTAAGCTTTCTTTTGGGAGGAGAGCTGCTCTTGTGGTAGCAAGCATGAATTTCCCCCTTTGCTAACCCTGGTCCACCCTGGTTGCATATGAATGGGAGACTTGATGTGTGAGCACTGTAATATATTTCCCTTAGGGGATGGAGCTGCTCTGGGAAGAGCACCTGAGGTTTCAAGCCCCACCCCCCACTGGCATCTCCAAGATAGGGCTAAGAGAGATTCCTGCCTGCAACCTTGGAGAAGCTGCTGCCAGTCTGTGAAGACAGTACTGAGCTCAATGAACCAATGGTCTGACTCGGTATATGAGAGCTTCCTATGTCCCTAAGCAGGGAAGGCAACAGACTGTGTCTGAAGAACTTGCAGGCTTTCAGAAGAGGGCCTGTAAGCAATGGGGAAATCTTATACTCAAATAATGTAGATTCTTAAATTTTGTTGGAAACTACCAAATAAGATGGGTGAAAATATGTATGATGATCTAGCCATAGCTGACCACACAGCCTTTTCCACCTGGCTTCCCCCAACAGATTATCCCTCTGGCCACTGACTTATTTACATCCCTGCTAACTGAGAAAAGAGACACCTTTTTAAAGTGATGATTCTCTTATATTTAGCAGGGGTAGAGCAACTGTCCCTATCCAACCCCAGTTCAATATTTTTCCAGTGGCTGTTGCTGGTGTCTACGTTTCTTTTAGAGGGTGAGCCCTTTGGGGACAGGGAACCATCTTTTATTTATTTTTCCTATGCTGCTTATTTTCCTATGCAGTTTTCCCAAACTGCTTTGAGAAGATTTGTTGAAAAGTGATATATAAATATCATAGGAGTCATTATTTGCATTCTTACCTCTATGAAGCCCCTTTCTCCATCTCTTCCCTTTAGTCAGCTGTCATCCATCCCTGTGGCCACAAATGCCCACCACTCTTGCTAGGCATGCAAATACAATAGCTAGAGGTAAAACAATTGCCTTTGTGACATCAGCAGCCATGACACCAATTCCCACTCTCAACTCAGATGAGGTCATTGTAAAGAGCACAATGGTTCCAGGTAAATGCTAAATAGCATGGAGACCAGTGGGAACCCTGTGGCACACAAGCCATGGGGAAGAGCAGCAGTCTCTCAGCATCACCTTCTGAGATCTATCTTTCAGGAAGGACCAGAACCACGACTTCCTATACATGACCCCTGTGGAAGTTGTTTGGAGATGTGACATACTGATATCTTTGCTTTCCTGGCCATCTTTCAGTCCTCCTGAAATGGTACTTGGAATCAGTGATGTGTTGAGTGATGTGAGGAGAAACATTAAAATCCTCTCACAGCAGGGTATGCTCTGGTGGTAAAGAAGTTCAGCACAGGAGATTATCTGTAGACATTAGGTTGAGTTTAAAAAACAAGGTTATTAAGAAACTAAAACATCACATAGCGAGGGAGAGACATAGAACAACGTACCTGTACACAAATTGCACTAGCCTTCAACAATTGAATCTAACTGACCAACACAGACCTATTAACATAACTCCTCATGTCTCTAGTGGCCAAAAGAGGTCACTGTGGTGTTAAGAGCAATGGTTCGGGCTAAGTAACATGTAGGACTATAACTGGGAACCATAGATCTGTATTTTGCTGCCTTGTGTGCATGGGCAGGGCAAGGCGGCTGCCTCATGAGGAGGTGTGCAGGGGGCATCAGGTGTTTCACACCCCTGTTATGCACTACTACATGGGGCTCCCTGCCACCACCTTTCTCACCTCACTGGGGCATGATGTTCATTTCCTCATCTTGGTCTTGTTTTGGAGGAGGTGTCTTCTTTCACCTCTCCCCCCCTCTCATCTCTGATGCAAGCTAGGAACCCCCCTGCTGTCTCCACCTGGCCTTGTGACAGTCTGGGAGTGCTTACATGCTACTAACTTGGCAGCATGGTATGAGAATGTGGAATGTTTCCCTGGAGAGTGGGCAGGGGCATCATATTGTCCTTTGCTCAAGGTAGCAAAATGCCTTTGACCACCTCTACTTGTGTGATGAACCACCAGAACTGCAGGCTTGATGTTAGAACTTTGGCTGGACATCACTGGTATTTACTGGCTTCTGAGTTCATGGGTTCTGCCTCTTAGCTCCTGGTTCCTAAGTCCCACTCCACTGCTGCTACTGGCTCAGCACTGACATTAAGGGCCAATAAAACCAGTGGGATTTATTCATTATATAGGGATGCTTAAAAGAACATATTGCCCTTCCCTTGATTAAGAAGTCCCATTGTTTTATTGGGCCTGTGAGGACTTGGCCTCATCTGGCCCTCAGTCTAAACACCTGCTGCCACCAGTTTAGGATTTTTAGCTTTTATTATCATTTCTTGTTTGCACAGTCAAACAGGCATTATTGACTGGTGTGTTTTATCCAGACATCATTCTTCCCAAGGAACTGGGATGCCAGAATTTTGTTATCAATATTGTTGTTGTTAAAGGTATCACCACAAAATGTAGGCTGCTCCCAGTAAAGCTGTTTTTTGTAGTTGGTTGATGGTGATTTATTATTATTATTATTATTATTATTATTATTATTATTATTATTATTCATTTACACAGTCAGACAGGTGTTATTGACTGGTTTGTTTTATCCAGACATTGAGTCTTTCCCAAGGACCTGGGATGGCTGAATTTTATTATCAATGTTATTATTAAAGATATTGTCGCAGAATATAGGCTGTTCCCAGTAAAGTTACTTTTTGTAATTGGCTGATCGTAATTTCTGTGGCCCCTATGGTGTTGAGGTGCTCTTCAAGTTGTTTTGGAATTGCACCTAGAGTGCCAATTACTACTGGGATTATTTTGGTCTTTTTCTGCCACAGCCTTTCAGTTTCAAATTGTAGATCTTTGTATTTTGTGATTTTTTCTATTTCTTTTTCTTCTATTCTGCTATCACCTGGTATTGCTATGTCAATTATTTTGACTTGTTTTTCTTTCTTCTCGACTACAGTTATATCTAGTGTATTATGTGGCAGATGATTGTCTGTTTGTAGTTGAAAGTCCCATAATATTTTTGTATCTTCATTTTCGACAACTTTTTCAATTTTATGGTCCCACCAATTTTTGGCTACAGGTAGCTTGTATTTTTTTGCAGATGTTCCAGTGTATCATCCCTGCTACCTTGTCATGCCTTTGTTTGTAGTCAGTCTGTGCGATCTTTTTACAACAGCTGATTAAGTGGTCCACGGTTTCATCTGCTTCTTTACAAAGGCGGCACTTGCTGTTGTTGACTTTTCTACTTTTGCTCTTATTGCATTTGTTCTTAGTGCTTATTCTTGTGCAGCTAGTATTAAACCCTCTGTTTCTTTCTTCAAGTTGCCATTCTTAAGCCACTGCCAGGTCTTGGTGATGTCTGATTTTACAGTTATATTATGCAAATATTGACCATGCAGTGGCTTATTTTTCCATTTTTCTGCTCGGTTCTTGACTTGTTCTTTCTTGTAGGCCTGCTTTCTTTCATTGGTGTTGAATAGTTTCGCATTATTGACCATTTGAAGTGCATCTTCTTCACTGTCCTTGATATATTCTTCAAGGCCTCTTTTCTCCTCCTCTACTGTTTGATGGACTTGCAGCATTCCTCTTCCACCTGAGTTGTGAGGGAGGTATAACCTATCTACATCACTGCGGGGGTGCAGCGCATGATTGATGGTCATGATTTTCCTGGTCTTACAATCTAGCGTCTCTAGCTCTGCCTAGGTCCAGTCTATTATTCCTGCAGTGTATCTGATAACAGGTATAGCCCAGGTGTTTATGGCTTGTATGGTGTTCCAGCCATTGAGTTTGGACTTGAGGATTTTTCTAACTCTCCTGATGTATTCACTTCCAATTTTTCTTTTAACTTCAGTGTGTGCAATGTTATCAGCCTGGAAAATGCCCAAGTATTTGTAATGTCTTTCTCTTCCAGGTTCTTGATCTTGCTTCCATTGGGCAGTTCTATTCCTTCTCTTTTTCTTATTTTTCCTCTGTTCATTGTTAATGCAGCACACTTGTCTAGTCCAAACTCCATTGCTATATTGCTACTGAATAGACGGACAGTGTTTAGCAGTGATTCGATTTCTGAATGGGACTTTCCATACAATTTCAAATCATCCATGTAGAGCAGATGGTTTATTTTACTGGATGTTTTAGATGTTTGGTATCTGAGGCCTCTTTTGTTTAGTATTTGTGAAAGTGGAGTCATGGCGATTACAAGCAACAGGGGTAAATCAGACGTAGGGGCATGGCTAGCCAGGCCCCTGCGTCTGAAGTCAGATATGGGGGGCATTGCCAGGGGGCCACAGTTAGCCTCCTTATGCTACTGTTGACCCCTATGGCTCCTGCATACATATGTTACCAGGACAATGTTGGCCCCTACCACACCACAGCAGGAACATATGAATCACTCATTTCAGTTTCAGTATATGTTAAATGGTAGATTTTGATCTTAATTTTCTGTCCTCTTTCTTTTTCACAGCACATACACTTCTCAAAAACAGGCTGCTTCCCCCCAACTAGAAAAGTACAGAAAATCCAGCACTCTTGTTCATGACATTTATACTTCTGTTTCTGTTTGTAGTGTTGTCATTTTTTGACACTGTGCTGTTGTAGCTTTAAGTACATTCTGTTTGAAGTGCATTGATATTAGTACAGTACATTTCAGGAGCAGTCAATCTGGGAGAAAACAAAAGTCGACAATGTAAGTATATACAAGCAGAACGACACTTATTATTTGTATTTATTATAGTTTTATTAACATTAATTCTGTATACTTTTCATAACTCTGCACAAAGTGCTCAAAGCAATATATCATAAAATATGGTTAAAATACACACAACTATTAAAAAGCCATTCAACAATAGAATTTATTCCCCAGATTAAAAACCAGCATACCGATCATACTCTCATCCACATGCTGCATCAGCTCTCTAAAGTTGTTTAACAGAAATTGATAGGCTAGCCATCATTTCTGCCCTAACTAGGAACAGGAATGCAATTTAGGTCAAATTCATGGTTGCCAAAGCAGTGCAAGAAACATTCATCATGCTCCAGCACACCACCACTCTGGTAATGTCTACAGGTAAATAAACAGAAGAACCACATGGGCAAGTAAAGCGGCATAATTTCCCCCCATGCCAGAGTCAGCCTATCTGAGTCTAGGTGGTCTTCATGTGGGAAGAAATTACATCATCTAACCTGCCCAGATTGTTTCTCCATCTTGTTGAACAATTTCCAATTAGGAATTGACAGGAAGAGTATGACTCTGTGGAGCTTTTTATTTTATTTTATTTTATTTTACCTCTCAGCTTTTGATACCATTGACCATGGTATCATTCTGGAGCACCTGAAGGGGCTGGGAGTGGGAGGCAGTGCTCTGCAGTGGTTCGGTTCCTACCTCTCAGGTAACCTCAAATGGTGTCTGTGGAAGAATATCTGCCTATCCCACCTTTGTGATACCTATACTTTTACTGCTGCCACTAAGTCAACTTTTCTATAGCTGGGTCTACTATAACAGCCCTTACACCTCTGCAAAAAATGCCAAAGTAAAAACCCAGTAGAGTGGAAAGGCTTATAAGTGTGGGGTGGAGACAATTAAATAAGCTTCTAATCTTTACATAATAAAAAAAGTTTACTTTGAAAAAACCTGTTCATTTAAAACGTTAACTGTTTAGTTTCTTTACACAGCAATACTTAGAACATAAATCAGTTCCCGTAAGAGGGCAAGAAATGGTTGGGGAAATGCATTAACTAAGCTACTTAAATTGTTCCCTACATGGAGTCCTCTGCAGATACCATCTTTTCAGTAACTGGCTTACTGTGCAGTCTCTTATCCTGGTCACAGGACAGGTCTGGGGATCAACCCAGTCTGATTCTCATGTGATTTCAGCTCTTGTTACTGCTACAGCACTGGTTCTCTGTCTGTGCTAGTAATTCTTCAGCTCTGGTTTTCCAATGGTATCTTTCAGAGAGACTCTCCTTCCTCTTTTCCAAACTGCACACTGCTGTTCTCCAGGACTCTAACCTCTTCCAGGCCCTTCTTGCTGGCTACTTCCAGGACTCTCCTGCAGACTAACTCTCAACTCTCCCTCTATGCACATTTTTGCCCCAACAGTTTTCCAAATAATCCAAGTTCACTCAATTTTTCCAAAGATCTTTTCTCTCCAAAACCAAACTGTCAACTGATATTCTAACTGTGAAACTAAAACATACAGGCATGAACTTTTGACCCTGCTGGCAACACAGAGTCCAGCCAGCACATTATTTATAAGACTGAAGAGGTTTGTGCCTCAGTTCACAGTGTCGCTTGGAGATTGGTGCTCTTCAAAATGAAAGCTATTCTATGGGGTCCCGCAGGCTTCATCTACATGAATCTGCTGGGAGAGATCAGGGGATTTGGTGCAGGGTGTTCTCAATATGCTGATGACATGGAAATCTTTCTCCATGTCAATTTCACCAAGAAATGGCCTAACTTCCCTAAATGCCTGTTTGGAGGAGGTAATGGGATGGATGAAGGAGAACAAATACTCTGAATCCACACAAGATAGAGGTACTCATTGTGGGAAGTTGGAACTTAGGAAGTGGCTTAGATCGGCCTGTTCTGGATGGGGTTGCACTCCCCCAGAAAGAGCAGGTACATAGTCTAGGAGTACTTCTGGACCCAACTCTCTCCCTGGTCTCTCAGGTTGAGGCAGTGGCCAGGAGGGCTTTCTATCAGCTTCAGCTGATATGCCGGCTATGTCCATTTCTGGAGATAAACGGCCTTAAAACAGTTGTTCATGTGCTGGTAACATCTAGGCTTGACTACTGCAATGCACTCTATGTTGGGCTGCCTTTGTAAATAGTCCGGAAACTGCAACTCATACAGAATGCAGCAGCTAGGTTGGAGTCTGGGGTTACGCGAAAGGATCATATTATACCCATTTAAAAAAACGACATGGGCTGCCAATAGGTTTCTGGATGAAATACAAAGTTCTGGTTATTACCTATAAAACCTCGAATGGCTTTGGTCCAAGTTATTTAAGAGAATGCCTTCTTTTTCATGAAACCCACTGCCTATTAATATCATCTGAGGAGATCTGGTTGTGGTTGCCACCAGCTTGGTTGGTGGTGACTTGAAACTGGGCCTTTTCTAGAGTTGCCCAGTACTCTGGAACACGTTTCCTAACGAAATTAGATACTCTTCTTCTTTGGATGTTTTTATGAAGGATCTGAAGACATACCTGTTTAGTCAGGCTTTTAGTTTATAGTTTTAAAGTTTTAAGTTTTAATCTGTATTGTAAACTGTTTTAATTGTGTTAATGTTTTAATTGTTTTTAGATTGTGCACCACCCAGGGACTTGCATATGGGGCAGTATAAAAATGGGTTAAATGAAGAAACAAACAAATGTAGTATCACCAGAGATGTATGGGAAGAGACTACAGAGAAGTAGCTTCCACATGGCTACAGTAATATAGGAATCTGACTTGAGCTGCATATTTGCATACTATCAAATCCTCAGTGCAGACATCTTTTTGAGATGCTAAAGGAAGAGTAAATGCCATATGATGTGCAGTTCCATCCTTTTCATATATTTATATTTATATTTATATTTATATTTACAATGAAAAGTAGATGCAGGGCAGTGGCAATTCAACAATGCAAAGGGTTAATGGTTGAGGGATGGTTGCTAGGTGAGTCATTGTCAGGGAGGCATGGCTATGATCTCAGTGGAGATATCTGAGGATGAGTGACAAGGAAGGGAAGTTGAAAAATGGCAGTTGGAGGCTGAGGAGAACAGGGATCCATGGAAAAGAGATGGAATTATTCGGTGAGCTAAAGCAGAGATCAGGAAGTTTAGCTTGCATCTCCTCAGGAATGGAGGATGTATATTCACATATTGGTCAGATTTATCCTGAAGTCCCTGCGAGCTATCAGGGAGCACTGCACATACAATTTGGGTTTTTCCACTGTGCATTAAGTGCAGCCCGATTTATATCCAGGGTAAAAAAAAATCCACTTTTTGCGTTGGGTTTTTGGGATAACTTTGAATTCGCAGTAAAGCCTCCCAGAAAACTCACGGTAAAGCCTGCTGTGTGGAGAACTCCCAGGTGGGAAATTCTGAAGGAGGGAATTGTAATAAAGTAAGAGGGAGTGGACTGAAGGAAAGAATGAAAAATATATCCTCCGAAAGACAATTCTGGGGAAAATATAAATACATCAGCTTTCCTAAGTCTAGCATATTTAGTGACAGTGGGGATGCACTGTGAAAAAGTGAATAAAGTAACTGTTGCTAAGAAAGGCTACATCTGAGATGCTGGGAGATATCCAATGTCAAAGGGAGAAGAAAATGTTTACATCCAGGTCTGAGTGGAGAGAAGCTTACTAACTCCAGTGGCAATAGCCACAGACCTTCAAGAACAGATTGGAAAGGGCACAACATTTTAAATTGTGTAAGTAGTCATATTTTCCTTTGTACCTAAAGAAGGATATTAAAAAACATTGAACTTTTTCATTCAGTCTTAGATCTCTGGTTGGTTCATTCCCATGCCCAATGCTATTGCGCAATACCAAGGAAATAAGGGATAGAGAGGAGTTTTAAGAAAGGGGTGGCAGTGACAGATAAAGAGCAGAAAGCAATAAAAGGAAGAAATTAAAAGGCAAGGATTGCAAGTGTAGTGCAACCATTGCAAGGATGCTGAAATCTGGAATGGTTGAGGGATGGTCTGTTTCTTCCTTCTTCTTCCTGCCATGTTTCTGTTCAAAACACTCCCCCACCCCACAAGCTGTTTTCTCACTTGTGGGAAGGCAGTTACAAAAACTGTGCCTTCTGTCAAGATGATGAATCACAGTGTAGGTAAGAGTTTTAAGATTTGTTCTATTCGCTTCTGTTAAAATGCGCCCTGCTAACTTATTACTCATGTAATTCAAAATAGAAAGCTTAACCTAATTTCTAGACTGTGGAGCTCTTCACACGATCTGTGTGAAAAGCTAGTGGGCTAACTGCGGGGAACCAGGGATTTACTTATCTTCCCTACAGACGAGCAGAAGTGGTTCCCTGGGCAGAAGTGGTTCCCTGGGCAACCTATGGTTCACCTGGCAGCTCTGGGGGTTGGGTGCAGGGAAGCGTTGCCGTGCGGTACCCCGCCCCCGGAGCCCCAATAATGCACCCTGTGAGTGCATGGTGCATTACTGGGAGCCCCTTATCCCCCAAGTGTGCCCGGGACAGCTGCAAGCAGCTGTGGCAGACACATGATCTAAAAAATTAGCACTTGCTCCATTAACCTCATCAAACTAGGGTGCTTCTTTGGCCGGCTTGCCACTGTAGAGCCACTGGCATCACCCTCGAGTCTCGTGGTTCTCACGTGTGCAAAAGCCGGGGTGGGCTCCCTTAGCCCAGTTTTGCATGCTCATGAAAATAGCATCTCTGTGTGTTTCCTCCTTTTGGACAGTGGGCAAGCAACTGGATCATGATCCAACAACAGATCTACCAATCATGTGCAGTTGTCTGTGAGCATGGCTATACCTTTCATTGGGCAAGGGGAGACAGTTGTCTCCTGGCCCGCTGCCTCAAGGGCCCTCCCAGAGGCAAGTCACATGATCCATCCTGACTCCCCCATGCCTGCCCAATTGCAGCCCAGTGCCTGGGCTTCCTTCAGTTTTCCTTCCTTCCGGTATTTCTTCTCTCTCTGTCATGTCTCCTTCCCCAGTGTAGAGCAGTTGCTGCTACTGCTGTTGCTGCTGCTAGAGAGGAGCCCTCTCACTTCCCTTCCCTATCTGAGCTGGTTCTCTCCTGGCTGCTGCTGCCGCCACAACCCACAACTGGTTTTCCTCCCTCCGCTCCTCCTTGGCCTGAGAGAGGGACGTAAGTGACGCCATATCTCTTTCCCTCCAATTATTGTTTGTGCATGCCTGTGAGCATGGAGGGAACACTTGATGGGCTAGGCATAGGCTGGACACGCCCCCCCCCCCGCAGCTGGGGACACACCTCACTTTCAGGATCCTGCTCTCTGCTGAAATCGCCCCCTTCCCATTTTTGCCTTTCTGATGGTTTAAATAAGTAAGATTCTCTCTCTCTCTCTCTCTCTCTCTCTCTCTCTCTCTCTCTCTCTCTGAGAGAGAGAGAGGGAGAGGGAGGGAGGGAGATGGAAGACGTCAGGGGAAAGTTGGGCATAAACTGGCTTTGGGAAGTCCCCAAGTCCTTAGAGGTATAACCTTGCTCCTTTTCTAGCTAAACGATAATGCAGTAGTGTGTCAGAGAGAGAGAGAGAGAGCGAGAGAATGAACGGGGATCAGTAAAGAAATCTTTGGAAGGATGGATGTGTGCATGTCCTTTAGCCAGGAGAAACCTGTTCTGTGAGGTTTTTGTTTGTTTGGAGGCTGGGAAATGGGAGCAGACACAACACCTCTTCTCCCCCACCACTATACTTGTGGGATACACAAATCATTATAAAACTCATCCGAAGAGATTGTCCACACAGAACGCAAAAAGGAATCCTGTGAAAATGCCAGAAAACTTCCTTCCCCGCCAATGTTTGGGTTTGTTACTGGAAATGGAGGGGTGAAGTGTTGGGGTAATTGAGGCTGTCATCGTTGCCTGGAAGTGGGATGTCTATATTTGCATCCCAGCCCTCCCCTGCAAACCTTTACTTTCAGTTTCTTGTGTGTATGTATTGCCTCCTTTCCTGGATAAGATTTGCATATGTACAGCGTTGGCAGAACGTCTGTTAAGCTGTTTCTGTTATTAGAGGGCGTTCCTCTGTGGTTGCAAAAGATAGGGCTCCCCCCACTTTTGTTTGTTTGTGAAAAAGCGAAATAGTAACCACCAACAACAACCATCATACCTGCGTGGCTTGCAAATATTTTCCACGTCTAAGAACGAGGACTGCCTCTTGCACGTGATGGTATTTGCAGGGAGTAATGCGCCCTGACATGTCCCCTTTGCTATTGGACATAGCTTCTGTACAGTACTAGTCCATGTTGGTGAAGCGATTGCTCTGTTTGCTTTTTTGTTCAGTCATGAGACTTGAATGGGAATTCCCGCTTTTTCTAATTGATCTAGTAGAGGAGTTGCTGTCTGGTAGTTTCTGAAGGATAGACTTGTCTCTTGTTTAGCTGTTGCTGTGTGCACTAGCCAGAGGAAAGCAGGTGTGCCCATCTTCTTGGGTGCGGGGAGAGAAGCCCCCCCCATCCCTCCCATCTCCAGGGTGCTGCAGCAGCCCCACTGTTCGTAGGCTGCAGCCACTGCTTGCCTTGGAGCTTTGGCAAATGGAGGGCTGGAAAGCGGAGGTGGGTGGACCCCCACAGCTGCAAAAAGGGCCCACCAAAACAGAGAAGAAAGCTGTATTCGAAGCAACCATCTATATATAATTCTCCTGGGTGTGCCAGGGAAAAATGCGTCCCAGCAGCCCAGCTGATTGGCTGGGCTGTGGAGGCGCCTGATTGGCTGGCGCACCCAGGAGAATTAACTGGCTGGGCAGATGCGATGCGGCAGCGGCGGGACTGGCCTGGCCCAGCCGTGGATGCAAGGAGGTGGCGGCGTGCCCGGCCATGCAAGGCGGCGGCTGGCGGGCCCAGCTCAGCCGCGGATGTAAGGCGGCACTCGGCCCGCTGGTGGCGGCGGCCACCGCACTCGGCCCGCTGGCGGCAGCGGCCGCACTCGGCCCCGCCGGAGATGGGGGGTGGAGAGAGAGAGGTAGCCGGCCCCAAAGAGCGCACAGATGCTCTGTGTGGGGTCGGCTTGTGCCTTTTATTCCCTTTATTCCCAAATGCATGTTGAGGGCATGGCTTGGGGGTCCATCTATGCGAAGACCTTGTTCCAGTTTTGTAATATCTGCTCTGCTTCCCTTGCAAGGAAACCTGGGGATTAGAATTTGGTGTGGGTCTTAGGAGTTCTCTGTTAGAGATCCCCATTGGAAAGGCCATGCGACACAGTGGTTAGTGCGCTGACCTTCAGTTGGGTTTTTTTGCTTGAATGTATTTGTTTTTCTATTCTTATTTTCTTGTGTGTTTAGTTGCTGTTTGTGCCCGCAAGAACCCACATGTTAAAAATATTGTATTTGTCAGATATATATATAGAGAGAGATTAGTTGTACTAGTTCTGCTGTTATTTATACCTTGTAACTAGTTGGGATGGTTAGCAGAGAAATTGGGCCAGGAGAAGGAGAGGAAGGCAGCGAGGGGCCCATTTAAAAATCTCATCTCTGGGCCCACTTCAACCTTGGTACGCCCCTGGCAGTGAGATATATTTTATTACAGTTTAGCCCCTCTCAAGCATTCCAAATGCATTGAGTAAATATAGTCCAGCATTCTGGTTCAATAGCAGCCAGCCAGTTGTCTTTTGGAAGCTTACAAGCAGAGCTTGCCAATAGCAGCCCATCATGACTGTTTGGTCTCAGCACTGGGCATTCAGATGGCAAATCCATTTTGCCATCATGGCTAGTAAACATTGGCAGACCAGTCCTCCAAGCAGGGCTGGCTTCATGGGTCAGCATTGTTGGGCAGCTGCTTAGGGCCCACTGCCAGCCTTGAATCAGCTGTGCCCATTTTTGTGGTGGAGGTAGAGGAATGATTCTCTGCCCTCCTGCAGATGTTGGCCTACAACTCCCATAATCCCTGGCTATTGGTCACTGTGGCTGGGGATTATGGGAGTTGTAGCCCAAAAACAGCTGGGGGTGGGGCCTAAGTTGAGCAGGCCTGGCTAAGAGGGTTAATCAGTCACTGTCTCCTTTCTCCCATCACATCTTCAAGTTATATGGGGACTTCAGGGGGAAAGCTCCTATTTGCAGATGGTGAAGAAATCCCCCTGGCAAAGGCAGGGTAAACCCCACCACCATGAACCTTGGTATGCATACAGGTAGGAAGGAACCCACAGAGGGCACTTTGCCAAAGGACCTCTCAGACTGGAGCCATCCCTGCATCCCATGAGTTTCTCTACTCTAAAACTTTAAAAAAGCCATCTAAATACTTGTTTGATTGATCTACCAGTGAAATAGATTAAGGGTGCACTCCGCTGTACATTTATTGGTTGTTGTTGTTGGCTTTTAAATCTGACTGTAAGCCCACCTTGAAGAAAGGTGGGGTATAATTTTTTCAGTAAACAAACATGCTTGGCAGTATGCCCCATGAACTCAGAGGGATTTACTTCTTAGTAAACATGGAGAGGATTAGCCACAAGAACATAAGAACAGCCCTGCTGGATCAGGCCCAAGGCCCATCTAGTCCAGCATCCTGTTTCACACAGTGGTCCACCAGATGCCACTGGAAGCCTACAGGCAGGAGTTGAGGGCATGCCCTCTCTCCTGCTGTTACTCCCCTGCAACTAGTACTCAGAGACATCCTACCTATAGGCTGGAGGTGGCCTATAGCCTTCCGACTAGTAGCCGTTGATAGACAGCTCCTCCATGGAGTTATCAAAACCTCTCTTAAAGCCTTCCAGGTTGTTGGCTGTCACCACATCTTGTGGCAGAGAATTCCACAAGTTGATTATGCATTGTGGAAATACTTCCGTTTGCTGGTCTTAAATTTGCCAGCAATCACAAGCCCACACACCTTGCCTCCTTACTTAAAACCATTATCTACAGTTGTGACATGTTGCAAGCCAGCTTCTCGTATACAATGCAATGAAGCTCTTACAAGAAAGAATGAATCCTAGACTGGAATAAACCAAGCAAACAAGTAGTAAGAGAAAGCAATGTCACAATATAATGGCACTTTAATTAATGCTGATGGAATGTGTCACACACGCATAAATCCAATATACAGCCAATGTACCATCCTACTTTTGTTCTAATTGCAAAAATGAAAAGTTAGTGAGCTGGGGGAAAAAATAGAATACAACATATGAAAATCATTACAATGATTAATAGAATGTCTGCCAAATGTTTAATAACCCTCCAAAATGTGGCTTCTAACAGGAAATGACAGAATTATACTATGCAGAAATTAAAATTAATGGCACATGATTAGTAATGCTGATTTTTTAAAATAAAAAAACCAAGCATATTTTATGAATGTGCACAAATCGGCATATATTGCATGTTTTCTCCTTTCTCTCATCAACCAATAAAGGATTGTTTCTCCATTGTTACCATTTTCTCCACTTCCCACCCCATTGCATGCTTTCTTGTTTTCTGTGGCAAACTTTGCAAGCCTCTATGAACTTCAGCAACCCTTCTGTGATTATACTGTGATGCTGTAACCCAAAAAACAGAGCAAGTCCATGAACAATCTCAGTGTCAGCCCATGACATTGTGCTGCCTGGAGCAGGGCCCCAAATGGCACTCCTCCCTTCCTCTTTCCCCCCTTTTTAAAACCACACCCCCAGTTTCTTCTTTCATTCAGACTTCTTTCCCTTCCTCCCTATTGAATTAGGAGGGGGGAAAGCAAAGTGCTGCCCTTTCACTTTCCTTCTTTTGCAGACCACGCATTTTAAGAATAAAATTTAAAAGATTGGAAAGTGCTTGTATACAAAATACCAGGACTCAAGCAGACAGTGGGTCTCAAACTATTGATCTGAAGGATGCCAATCAAAATTTCTGGCTGACATTCCGAGTAAGGAAATGCCAGTGCAGTGAGAGGATGAGAATAACAATACTTTCAGATTAGCAAAATAGGCATGCTGGGGGTGGGGAGGAGGATGACCTCTCTTTCCTTGGAAATTCTCTAAGCTTAAAAGATAGTCCTGCAGTCTGTGTTGTCCTCAGGGATATATTTGAAGGTGGCAAAGAGGGCGTCTTATCACATCTTCTTTCCTTGAGGTAAATTGTGCTTGGGATTTCTGCTGCAGGTATATTTGACCTATTTGTCATGTAACTGTAATTGTAATGGCAATAAAGGTGCAATGCACAAGCTTCCACTTAAGCAAAGAGGAATTAAAGAGCTCCCAAGCCCAACAATAAAAGATGATCCGGAATACAGCCAGGCCACTCCACTACAGTTTATGTCATACCGCAGCCCATAATGTCTTATATAAGAACACAAGAAAATTTCTGCTGTTTCAGACCAAGACCTATTTTGACATGCATCCTGTTTCCCACAGTGGCCAAGCAGATGCCTCTGGGAAACTCACAAGCAAGAGATGAAGGCACACCCTGTCTCCTACCATTGCTCCTCTCTACAACTAGTATTTAGAGGCCTACTGCTCTTAAAGAGTGGCATAGCCACCACTGGACAAAGGGCAACAAAAGCCCAGGTCTGCAGTTCTCTAAGAGGGGGCACATCCTGCCTCTCCCCTACACACATGCCACTCCCCCTGGCTGCTCACTTAGGCCCAGCACCGCTTACTCAGCCCCTTTAAGCACGCCTGATCTCATGCAGGCATGGAGCAGCACGGCCATGTCATCAGATGGCACAGACGGCATGGAGTTGGGACCAAGCACCACTCTCAGTTCCAACAGGTAGGTGCTGCTCAGAAGAGGCAGGCTGATGGTGGCAGGTCAGGGCATGAAGGGGTGGGCATCAGCAGTAGGACCATGAACACAGATGGTGGGAGGGGTTACCTTCAACTTTGCTACACCCTTGTTTCTGAACCTGAAAGTAGCATACAGCTGTCAGGACTGTAACCATTGATATACTCCTACTCTATGAATTTGTCTAATCCCCTTTATAAGCTATTGCCCATCATTACATCTTGTGACAGTAAATTCCATAGATGAATTATGGCTTTAGAACTTAAAACTCCAGTGCAAAAGGATCTGGAACAATTATCAGTTTTTATATGCAACTGCTGTGCACAGGGATTGTCTCATTAATTAATACTGCAGTATTGGGATGTTAAAGTAGTTAAGAGGCATTTTCTGATATGCTTAGGTGCTGATATAATTTCATTCAGATTGGTACTTGGCAATGCTCAGATTGCAAAACTTGCTCATGATATGAATTGTTTAGTCAAGTCAAGGTCAAGTCAAAATGAATGCCAACTGAGCAAAGGCCAACTTTTGAGATTTATCAAGTGCTAAATATAGTTCTATTATATTCAGCACTTGCTAATTCTCAGAAGTTGATCTTTTAATCATTTGACATTCATTTTGCCTTGACCTTCATCATAAACAGTTTTCCATTGCACAAATGAGCATTGTTCTGTTTTGCACTGTTGTCGTTATTATGGTGGGCCAGTTCCCTCTGCACACTCATGAAGTGCCTAATGCAGGAAATTTCTAACAACATTGGAAGTCAATGAAAGAACATTTGCATATCTAATGGCAAATCGAACTTCAGCTTAATGTGTTTCAGATAGGTGCAACATCTCTATTTTTAATATCATATGACATGCTTGGTTTCTATGATGCCATACAACTGGGTAAGTTAAAAGAGTGAGTGAGCTTTCTTGCAGGGAAGGTTTTGTATTTCTGAGACAGAAGCTATAGGAGGCTTCTCATTCAAGATGGCAGCATTTTGTCTCAGAGTTGTGACCACTGATTTAAACTGCTATATCAGCTGCATGATGTATAGTGGGGGGGGGGGGACCACCCAAGAGAGAAACTGCCAAGAGATGGTCGCAAGGGCACAGTGGCCTCTGATGACACGTTTGATGCCTGATTCACAACATTGCTGCCAACATAAATTTATGTAGTGCAGCCACTTGAGAGAGGGAAGCCTTTATCTTTTCAGATCAGCCGAGTTTAAAGCTTAGTAACACTACGTCTGCATATCATGCCTACAAGAAATCTAAAAGAAATATGTTTTTACTGCAGATAGCAGAATCTCAAATTGACTCTGGCATGTGGCAAACAGCTAGTGCTGTAAGACCAAATAAACAGAAAGTTCAACTAACAGTGCTCACTTTAGCCTTTGGCGTGAACACAGATAGACCAAAAGAATACAGAGCAAAAAGCTTCACATATACATTGATAAGGGCTGAGTTGTCAGTGACCGACCAGGAGAGGAGTCTTGGGGTTATAGTAGACAGCTAATTGAAAATGTCAATTCAGTGCACAGCAGCTGTGGGGGTGGGGGAAGAAAGAAAATTATATGCTAGGAAACATTAGGAAGGGGGTTGAAAATAAAATTACTATTATAATAATACCATTATACAAATCTGTGGTGTGCCACATGTGGAATTAGAGGTGTGCATGAATTGTTTTTTTGTGATTTGATTCACTGGTGAATCAAATAGCAAAAAATGAATCGATTCCTCAAAAGCCGACGGTAGCTGGCCAGTTTGATGAATCGAGCATGACTCCCTCCATTGTTCCCCATGGGTAGGCCCTAGGGATGCCAAAGTGGGTTGGGTGGTAGGGCATGACCCAGCCTATATACACCCAACTCACAAAGCAACCGGCCAAATTTTAATGGATGTTTGAATTTTATCTGGGTCAGTAGGTCAATGACTATGGGTCAGATTCATGCTGGGACCCAGCTGGCAGCCTGGCACATGGGTCAGGGCAGGGCACCAGTCCATACTTCATCATCAGCCATGGCGGCACCAGTGGCATGCATGTGTATCTGCTTTGAATGGGGTGATTCAAGTTCCCTGGGGCAAAACAAGCAGAGTGCACACATTTTCCAACCCTGCCTTGAAAAACAACACTGCAGAACAGAAGTACACACAGTTCCTCCCAAAATGGAATAACACATTTTGCCAAACACGAAGTCCAAAGATGCCCAAAAAAGAATCACTGGCCCAGAATTCACTGCCAAGCAGCCACAGTGTGCTTGCCCTGTCCTGCAGTAACATTACAAGTTGCTCTCTCACACAGAAATATTACTTCTAACAACAGCTGCCACAGCAGCACTCTTAGCAGCCAGCAACTAAGCTCAATTAGAACAACCTCTTCAGCCACATTTTGACTGAGTGAGTAATGCAGATTGTAGACTTCAGATTGCAGACTGCAGAGCAGACCAGAGCAGTGAGTGAAGCCCAGGTCACTCTCAATACCAGACATGGAGAATGGAGATCATCTCTTACCTTGAGAAGAAGTCTTCTTTCATCTCTTCTTCTCCATATCCAGCATAATCATAAATTCCTGCCTGCGTGTGTCTGGATAACACAACATGGCCTCAGATTGGTGCTGGGCCCCAGCTGACAGTGTGACACATGGGTCAGTGCACCAGTCCATCTCTCATCATCGGCCATGGCAGATGGTGTGTGTCAGCAGCACCAACGGTCAGACTGCAACACATCTGGGGCTGGCCACAATTACCAGGGTGGGATGAGCTACCAGTGGTATTGCAGTGGGTGGGTGTGACCATGAGTCACTCACCCTCCATGGCCAGCTCAAGATAGCCCAGCAGGGGGACATTGACTTCAGGAAGACCAGCCGCTTCACCTTGTCAGCGTCCAAACGTGAGCAATGGGGTGTCACCATGCCCCAGCCATGGAGAACACTCTCTTGCTCTGGATGCTGGTTGGCGGACATGAGAGGAACGATCCAACAACTGTCACCAAGTCCAGCCAGACTTGGCGACGCATTTCTGGAAACTGGATTGGCTCCACATCACAGCTTGCCACCAGCTCCTGAAGGTACTGGAGCACACACTGCTCAGCAGTGTTGCAGGGCTTAGTGAGCTCCTCCCATAGGCAAGGCGCCAAGGAACCCCTTCATGAACCACATGGTGGAATGCGGAGGTGGGGCTGGTGGCAGATTACTTGGACCTGCTAGGGACACCATGCTGCTGGACCTGAAAGTGGCAGTGATTGTAGCGCTGCTGCTAGGGGTGGAATGCTCACTAGTGTTAGGCATTTCAGCGCCCTCCTTCTGGATGCACCCAAACCTCCTCTCCTCTTCTTGCTAACCTCTGCAACCAGGAGGTCCCTCCACCTGGGCAGCTGGTCAGGGGTGAGAGTTTGCCCTTCATCCTTGGGTCACATAGGCAGGAAAAAAATGTGCTGCTGATGAACCCAAGGATGTTGTGAGTCCACCCACCACTTCAGTCCTCAGCCAACCTGCCAAGCTGATTCCTTTCTTAGTGGTCAGCATGTCTGGAGCTCACCCATCATCTTCTTTAATGTTGTTTTAGAACATTGCTTCTTTTTTTAAAAATTAAATTGTTGTGTTTTAAATTTCTTGTTTTGTTTTTAACTAATGTTTCAATGATGTTTTTATCTGTTGTGAACCGCCCAGAGATATAAGTTTTGGGCAGTATAGAAATATGTTAAAGAAAGAAAGAAAGAGAAAGAAAGAAAGAAAGAAAGAAAGAAAGAAAGAAAGAAAGAAAGAAAGAAAGAAAGAAAGAAAGATTGGTGGGCAGAGCCTGGCTTAGTGTTGTTGTCTTGGTACACAAGCTGTTCATCACAACATAGATTGGCTTGAGTGCCAAGACAACCTTGGCAAGCAGTGCCCAGTCCTTGATGGACAGGTCACACACTTCCAAGCCACCCCTCCTTGCCACGGTGTGGATGGCTGCCTCTTGCTCCTTCAGACTCTGGAGCAAGGGAAAGTTGGAGTTCCACAAGGTCGGAACATCCTGAGGGATCAGGTGTTTGGATAAACCTAACTCAAGCTGCCTCTCGGTGAGCATCCACCTACCCTTTTCATTCTGGTGGAAGTAAGCTGCTATCTTGTGGCATTTCTCCGCAAGAGTAGCTGTGGCAGAAGCAGGATGGCACCCAGCACCTGTAGCGGGAATGCCTCACCTGGCTGCAGCTCCGGAAGGGCCAAGCACATCCCTCACAGGCTCAGAGTGTATGCCACACAATGGATGGACACATACTGAGCCTGCTCAACTGCCCTAACTATGTTGGTGGCATTGTCAATGACCATGAATCCTTGGCGAAGGTTCGGTTGCCTGGTCAGCCGTTCCTCCATGTGCCAATTCATGGCTCTTGACAACTCAGATGCCATGTGCTTGGTGTCAAGCACCTCCACATGCAGCACCAGCACCAGTGGACCCTCACCAGTGCACTGTGAGGGACAGGAAAGCAGTGTGCCTCCCACTGCTCCACAGTTCCTCAGTAAAGTGCACGCTGGTGTCAGGTGCATACAGCAACCCCAACACAGCCACCCTGCATGCCCAGTACAGGGAGGGTGCCTGCTGAAGGTGGTGCATGAGGGGATTTGGTAGTTGGGGGCAAGCAGTTGGGGCAGCTTGTAGAAGCAGGCACCATCCACCATCTGGAATGGCTGGTCATCCAAAGTGATCATCTCAGGAATGGCCTGGGTGAAGATGAGGCTCTGTCCGACCATACCACTTGCCCACCGACTGCACAGGCAGCTTGCTCTTCTTGGGAGCAGGAGCAGGTCTCTTACTGTCTCACCTATCTGGCATCTTTGAGTGAGGGCTTCCAGTGTCATCTTTGGCTGGAGTTTGTCAGGTGTTGCTCTCGGAGGCACTTTTTGGCCAAGCAGTGACTGGTACTTGACAGCCGTGGGGAGAGCAAGTGGGCACCAGTCAGGCACCCTCCCAATCAAAACAAAACAAAAACCCTGGAAAAAAAAAGGTACAAAGAGACCCTGACAGGCAGGGCACCACACATCAGCCAACCCCCCACCCCAATTAATCTACCAGGCACAGGCAAGCAGCACACAGTTGCCCCTGCCAACAGTTGATTTGAAAGACAACTAGCCAACCAAGATGCAAGGAGATCTCAAGCCAATTGGAAGCCAGTGCCAAGAGACCAATCAGTAATTGAAAAACACAGAGACAAAATGGTGTCTGCTAAACTAATCACTACCACATCTATCTATGTGAATAGGGGGTGATTTGATTTATGATCGAATTAGCCCCTTTATTCAAGGGGCTAATTGATTCATGAACAAATCAGTGAATCACTTCCAATTCACAGAGGATCGATTTGCTAGTGTCTCAATCTGCACACCCCTATTTGGAATACCATATACAGTTCTGGTCACAATATTTCAAAAAGGATATTATAGAACTGGGAAAGGTGAAGAAAACCGAAGTGATAAGCTGTCTAGAGCACCTTCCTTTCGAGGTAAGATTGTGACTCATTCATTTAGAAAATAGGTGACAAAAAGGAGTAGTAGTAGTAAGGTAGAAAGAGTGGCTGGAGGAAATATTCCCCTTGGCCCAAACACCCCAAGTGGCAGCACAAGCTGGGCACCCCATCAGGGCACCGAGAGGGCAAAGCCAAAAGGCAGGGAAACTGGAGAAGCCAAGTTCTATTTTTCACATGGAAAGCATGGGGAAGGGGGCCCCAGCCCCTTCCCTAGGTGGGAATATTTGCTCCTTAAGTCTTGCTCATGAGAAGAACTAACCAGGGTAGCAACCAGAATTCTCCTGTGTTATATCTAGATATTGCCCTCCCATTACAGACCGGACCACTTTTTCATGAGCGTGACAGTGACAGTGAGTTTTTAATGTGTGGAAAAGTCCATGCCGGTGTCAACCCCTCCACCAACACTGCACGTGGACCAGGGCAAGGGGAAAAGGGGCATCTAGATACTCTCTGGGTGCTTGAAGGTCCACTCCACACATGGGGAAAGTGTGGGGAGGTGTTGGGGGGATCTGGTTTTATTTATTTTTTAACAAAGAAAGAGTAGGGAATTGGGACACAGCCACTTCCTGGGGTGGTGGTGGTTACAACCCTGGCTTACTCATGAACAAGGCCCTGGTCACTCCTCATCAAAACACTTTGTGGCCACTCCTCATCAAAACACTTCGTGGCCACCCATGCCCACTCACAACAGTGTCAAGGCATGGGTGCTCTAAGTAAAGCTGTGTTGGGAACCGGTGTGCAGGGGTGTCCCAGAGACTGCTTTACTGGTCCTGAAGACTTTGGCTGAGGTGCCTCAGAAACCAGCCCCCTGGCATGTCTTTGGGGCAGATTCGGGGCAGAAAGGGGGCCTGAGGGGGAAAACAGTGGGTTGGGTGGCAGTGCCCCAAGGGGTGCCTGCCACAACCCAGATTCCAAAGGCATAGGGCAAAGGGCTGATTTCGTAGGAATTTTTCAAGTTTACGCTTCTTTAAGGTCCCCCCTCCTGCCCCAGGGAATAATGGAGGTTTCAGCAGGCCCATAACTCCACCTGGGGGGCACTGGGGTGGCCGGGAGCGAGTGGTGGTATTGTGCACATAGGGTGCCAACCACCCCCATGGGTCGCTAACCCATGGGGTGCTGGGTTCTGTTGTTTTTGAGGTGTTCCGAGTGTAGATTCTCTGGTAGCATATGAGATTTTCAACGACAAACCATGAATCCACTCTCATATGCTACCAGAGAATCTGAATCTACACTACATTCACTACACTGAATCAGCTCTTTTCCCAATTCCTTTGGAATCTGGGTGGCAGCAGGCACCCATTGGGGCACTACCACCTGAACTACTCTTCTGCCCCCAAATCCCCCTTTCTGCCCTGAATCCACCCCAAACAACATCAACATCACACATTAACAAAAGCAGAGCTTTGGAAAAAATCAGGCAGATTTCCAAAGGTCATGCACATCCACATCTCCCCCACCTGAAATGCATTTCATCTATACACAACACTGTGAAACAACAACAGTGAAATGCACACTGCCCCACTGGGGAATGAGGGTAAAATTTACCCTTAAATTTGTTTAAAAGGAATGAGGCGGCAATTGCCAGCAGATCAGCCCATGCTTTCGCTGGCCAATCTGTGGCTGGAAGGGCTGGAAATTCAAAAAGATGTCAAAACTCAAAATGGAGACTGAAGGAGAAAGACTTTTGGCGATTGCAAAATGGCGTTCCAAAACAGCTGAAACAACAAAATGTTTTGTATCCGAAACAGGGACGTTTTGTTTTGACTACAAAATTTTCTGTTTTGAGCACTGGGTGTTTTGTTTTGGCTACAAAACAGCCAAAATGGCCTGTTTTGTGCACAAAACGTTTTGTATCCGAAACGAAACGCACATCCCTATACTGGACTAGATATGTCTTTGGCCTGATTCAGCAAGGCTCTTCTTAAGTCCTTACGTTCTAAAGCTAAAAGCCAGCCAGCCTACAGAAAGCTAGAAATTTGTCCAATGCTTCTTAGATTACATGAGCTCTGAGGCTGGAACTCCTAACAGAATTTTCTTCTTGTAAAAGCAGATATGGATATCATTTGAATCAGGAGCACAACACAGGGAAAGGGGTCGCCTGCCCTGAAAATGTGCCCACAGTATGTTAGTTGCCTTCATGCTACTGTAAGTCATTGTCAGGAATATTCTGGAGACAGCATTGAGACAAACTACACAAACTACAAACCGAAGTAGCAAGCTGGTACACAGAAATAACTTGCCACCAGATAGAGCTGCTGTTGAGCTGGAAACAGCTTCAAGTGGTCTTTGTGTGGAAGCTGTAATATGAGGAGGAATACGAGGAGGAATAGAGGAAGAGCCCCTGGTGGCGCAGTGGTAAAACTGCCGCCCTGTAACCAGAAGGTTACAAGTTCGATCCTG
This sequence comes from Hemicordylus capensis, assembly GCF_027244095.1. NCBI lineage: Eukaryota > Metazoa > Chordata > Lepidosauria > Squamata > Cordylidae > Hemicordylus > Hemicordylus capensis. The sequence goes on along the minus strand of NC_069662.1, from coordinate 80,352,790 downwards.
ACCAGGGGCTCAGGGTTGACTCAGCCTTCCATCCTTCCGAGGTCGGTAAAATGAGTACCCAGAATTTGGGGGCAATATGCTAAATCATTGTAAACCGCTTAGAGAGCTCTGGCTATAAAGCGGTATATAAATGTAAGTGCTAGTGCTATTGCTAATACCCTTATGCAAAGCAGACCAAACTTTATGGAAACATTCCTGGTGACTTCAGTACTGGACCAAGATCATACAATATTTAATTCTAAATTCTGGGGAGAAGAAATACTGACAAATACTGATCCTGGATGAGGACAGGGTCCCTTCCCTGCTATCGTATGATGATACAAAATGTCTGTTGCCCTTTGTGTTACCCTCTTTGGTTGTAATTTGGAGGATGGCATCTGGGCCAATAAATTATATTGTATTTTACAATATTTCCCCTCCAGTAAAAAAGAAAGGGAAGATATAATGAATCTAGTAGATAGTCATTTTGTTGGTCCAGATGTTTCCCTCATTAACTGATTTTATTACAACAATTACATAGGGAGATTTCTTTTTAAAATAATAAAATGAATGCTTCATCATAAAAAGAAGCAAATTATCCTTGGCTCACATGACAGCTTGGTGCTTTTTATTCTTGACATTGACACGATGAGGTTTTTTTAGAGAGGTGGAGGGGAATTTACAGGCCATTAGTTCATTTCCATTAGCTTCCTAACGACTACTCTCCACATTCTTCGGGCTGTAAGCCTGACTCTTCAAAGTGAGGGCAACACCATCCAACACAGATTGAATAACCTATCCCTGGAGGGGAGTATTCCCAGTTAGATGTACTTCTGTCTTGTCTCAATTAAGTTTCATTTTGTTTATCTGTATTCAGCTGATCGCTGACTCCAAGTACCATTTGAGGAGGACTGAAAGGGCAGATTGCCAGGAAAGCACAGATATCATCAGTATGCCACATCTCCAAACAATCTTCCATAGAGGTCTCTTGTAGAAAGTAGCAATAGCGGCCAGTGAGGGCAGCTTCGGTGGGGGGGGTGGGATGACGACAACAGGCACCTTTAAAAATTAATCAGCAGGTGCTTACCAGCATTTAGGCAGCACCTATAAACTGCTTCAAACAGTGGTGCTCTGCCTGCAATCCCATGCGGGGCAGCGGCCCTCTGCTCGCCATCTGGTGTGGCGGTGGCATGGCCCTAGCCCTTGCACATGCAATGTTGATTGTAAGATTTTTACAACATTCCCCATTGCTTTCAGACCCTCTTCTGAAAGCCTGTACATTCTTCAGACACAGCCTGTTACCTTCTCTACTTGCTCAGCTTTCTGATGGAACCTCTCCCATCCAAGCTGGCAAAACAGTTCAGATGGAGGAGAAAGACAGACAGATTTGCAGCAGTGTGAAAGGTTATTACAGAGGATGTGCTTTCCAGTGGAGAAGCAGCAAGCAGATGGAGAGTGCTCAGCGGTTCCCTTGCTCAACATTTGCTCTCTTCAGATACCTGCCCAAGCCACACACCTGCCCAAGCCCTGGCCTGGGTCTCAGACCCATATTTCCATCACACATACAGGTCTGGAATCTGGTTTGGGTGGGACAACATTTGACATGTGAAGTTGCAGGGGAACCTGGTGGGCAAGGAAAGGGTTAAGTTCCTTCCACTGTTCCTTCATGGGAAATTGCTTTCTGCCTGCCTGCTTTCCTTGGAAAAGGAGTTGTAATGGTTAGGATCTGAAAGGGGAAATGGAACATGTAGTTCCATCTTAACTTTATGTGGAAAGCAAAACGAACACAACCTGTAAATGCAAAACAACAAGAAGAACTCGATCCCCAAACCCGCCAGAAATTACAATAAAAGGGTTGCTGTAGCCAGAAACGAGATTTTCAACAACAGTCATGGTTCTGGGAACCTGGATCATGTCCCAGTCGATGCAAAAGGGGACAGGGGATAATTTGTAGTGAAGACATGTCAGGAAAGAGAGGATGTTTAATCCTTCCCTCCACTGCCTCATTTTCTTTACAGCAAACACATATCCTGTCTAGTGTGGATAAAAAGTTGTGGGAAAGGAATGTTCCAGGACAAAAGTGTTGGGTGGGGGAAAAAAGTTAAGTGCTTCTTCCCTCTCATGTCTCCACTACAAATTGTGCCTGGAGGACAAGTCTATCAATGGCGACTAATCTGGTGGCTATAGGCCACCTTCCATAGGTGGATTACCGCAGAGGCAATAGAAGCAATTGCCTACCGTGGCAAATCCAGGAGGAGCGGTCCAAATCTTGGGGCAGGGGAATGTTTTTATCTTAATTTTTTTTAAAAAAAAAAAGTTTAAAACTGCTGCCGCTGCATGGCAACGATGAGAGATTAAGTCTTCTTTTGGCGAGGAGGAAGGAAGTGCCCCCTTTTTCTTTAAACACCGCCGCAGCAGTGGGATGGATGGGGCCTGGGGGAGCAGTGCCAGCGGGACAGGGGATGAAGGGAAAGTTCCCCATGTCACTGCAGGCAGCAGTGAGGGTTGTATGTTGTGGGAAGGAAGTCCCCCATTTACCTTAAAGCAGCATCCATCCACTACGTGCTGGGGCATGAGGACAAACAATAAGGGAGAGCTCCTTCCAGCTCCCCTCCTTCCTTCCAGAGTGCATGCCCCCAACGCAGCCTGCCACCCGATTCTGCCACTGTGCAATGTGTTTTAATGTAAAAGGATGGGGGGGGGGGACTTTCCCTTCATCCCCTGTCCCACTGGCAATGCCCCCCTGGGCCCCATCCATCCTGCCGCTGTGGTGGGGGCAGCAAAAGACTTGGCGGCCTATGGGTATCAAAAGGCTTAATCCACCTCTGCCACCTTCAACCTTAGGGACAAAATGCCTCTAAATACCAGTTGCAGGGGAGCAACAGCTGGAGAGAGGGGATGCCCTCACCTCTTGCCTGTGGGCTTCTCAGAGGCATCTGGTGGTCCACTGTGTGAAACAGCATGCTGGACTGGATGGGCCTTGGGCCTGATCCAGCAGGGCTCTTGTTATGTCATCCTCACTGCTTTGCAGATGTTTGGCAGAGACATGGGTGGGTTTGTAGACTTGGGTCCACCATCAAACATGCCATTTGGCCCTGTAGGTTTAAAAGAAAATTTCTTCATTGTGAGTTCTGATTATATAAGCTCTGTTGGTGCTGCAGGTAGCACAGGCTGTAACTGTTCTTTATAATTGTTCTGTAACTGTTCTTTATAATTATATATAATTTTTACATTTTTCCTTGAGCTTTTTGCACTTATTTTTCCTTGGGTATCCAAATAATATTATTTTGGTACTTGATGTCTGTAACCAGAAGGAATGGAGTAAGACACTTAGAAGTATAAAGGTTCTTTCTGTTTGGTTTGATGTGAGCAACATGGAAGAAGATGTGAATGCATTCTTAGCCTTCGGGTCTTGTTAATCCAAGCAAAACGAAGTCTCAAACATTCTCCAGACAGTTTTAATTATGTGAAGACATCCATATATCTGGCTATTTTGAGATTTTGTCCTTTTCTTTGTTCTTCATCACAGACAGAAGGAATTACAGATTGGATTGAAAATCCTGTTGCCAGAGGCATGACACAAATCAAAGTGCTATCATAAGAGGTAGGCTTTGGGACTGTGAAACATGGTAGATTGTCAAGACTTTGGAACAGCTTTTATAACTTAGTATGAGAGCTGAACAGAGTTCCTGGACAGAAAGGAAGAATAGGAGTAGTCCATGGATAAACCTGAGAAGATAGACTAAATAACAAACAATCAAATGAACATGCAGGCTGTTGTTTCTAGAGGAAAATGCCTATAGGTGAGCTTTCTGTCCCCACATGCTTTAAAGCAGATTAATCTCTAGATGGGTTAGGCTATATACAGGCACTCCCTGAGTTACAAAAAGCTGACTTACAAACACCCAGATTTGCAAACAACGCTCTGTAACACACTGAGCCGGGTCTCACAATCAGTGAGACCTGGTTATTGAGAGTGCGTGGGGAGAGCAGGCTAAGCCCGCTCTCCCTCCACATGAGCAGGGAGGGAGCCCTGGGCGGCTGGATCAGCCACCCACACGATTGCTGGCTCCATGATGGAACTGGTGGGGGCTGGGGAGCTCAGGGACCACGCGCAGGGATCAAGTGCAGGGCAAGCGCGCAGGGCATACTAGGGAGACCCCCAGAGCCGGGAGGCAGCTTTTCGCCTCCCCTCTGGGGGTCTACTTATGAGTAGCCATGGCGCGGAGCCACGCCATGGCTACTCACAATCGTGAAGCCTGGGTTTGGGGAGGGCTACAAAAGCGGGCTACCCACTTGTAAGCCACCGGGCTTGCCTGAGTTCAGAAACCAGTAGAAGAAAACTTCTGAGCTTATTAACTTCTGACTTATAAATGAAATTTTGCAACACAACAAGGCTATTCACATGCTCAGCCTAGCCCAGGTTAGGGCTACCCAGCCTGTACTAAGCTGCTCATGTGCAGTGCCGGGATTTGTGTGGAGCCTGGTGCTGCCTGCCTGCCTAATCCTGCTTTGAACCCTGGCCTTTAGTCCGTGTTAAGGGCACTATGTGGCACTAGGGTAATGTGGGGTAACCCTGGCACTCGGGTAATGTGGGTGCTCTGGCAACTTGCAGCCCAAGTACACACAGAGTTGGTTGCCTAGAGTGCTGTACTCCTGGGGGATTTCCCCAATGCACCGTGCTTGTTGTGTGGTGCATTGTGGGATATCCGGAGGCCAGGACGTATCATTCCGGCCTCTGGAAATCTGGGCTGCTTGGAGCAGCAGTCTGCTGATTGTCTGGGGGGAAGGTAAGATGGCAAAGCCTTTCCCCTCGCTCCTCCTGGTCATGTGAATAGCCTCAACCTGTTTGTAATTCGGGACCTTCTGGTACCTTGCTATTTGTAGGCTCTGGGGTGACAGTGAGTGCTGTAGTGAGACTATTGCTGTCTAGCTTGATAAAGCTGCTCAACGATGGCAGATAAACTGATTGGCTGCTGAGGATTCCTCCATTTTCTTCAATGCATGTCTGGTTATCGTTTGGTCCCAAACTGCTGCTCTAGCCCTCAGATTTTGTTGTATTCTCAGGATGTGTGAATCCACTTTTTGATACCAGGTGCTAAACCATAGTTTTGCATGCCATCTGAACCCAGGAGCTATGCTTTAACTGTAGTTTACAAACCAGGATACGAAACTAGGGTTGGGATTGTTTTTAATGAAAGGCAGTATACAAATTTTGTTGGAACTCCTCTGTGGTGAGAGAATCCCTTTCTCAATATAGCAGAGTGCACAGAGGCACAACACAGCGGTAGATTAGTTAGGCATGCGTGTGTGCTGAGAGTAAAGTAACTTGGAGCCAATTCATAGTTTCAAATCAATATAAAAGGCATTTATTAAGGAACTCCATTCTAGATAGGAAAGTGAGGATTTAGGATCTCTAATCTATCTATCTAGGTGGATGCAGATGGATTCTGCATCCTCTCTGCACAAATGGTGCAGGGAGAGAACCTTTCCATGTTGCAAGGTAGGTGGGCAGGTAGAGAGAGAAGGAGGAAGGAAGCTGAATCCCTGAGATTAGCAATCTACATTTCAAAGGGATAGCATCAGAGCAGTGGAGAAGGGATGACAAATATCTTGACCCTCTAGCCCTCTGACTTACTAGTCTGTCCTCCACTGTCTGAGGCAAGAGACAGCGCAAAGTCCTTTAACTTTCCAACATCCCCTCTCGATGTCTCGTGACTCAGTTCACAAGATTCATTTTCTCTCTCAGCTTTTCAAAGCAGGGTCTTGGTAGTGGCTTAGTGAGTATGTCTGCAAGCATTTCATTTGTCGGGCAGTAGATCAGCTTGATTAGTCCATCCTTCTGCAGACTTCTCACTACATGGTACTTTACATCAATATGTCTGGAACTCCTCTTTACATCTTCTTGTTTGGAGAGTTGAATGCAGCTTTGGTTGTCTTCATACAGTGGTATGGGCTGTGGTACCTCTGTACCTAGGTCCTTCAGTAGTTGACATAGCCATTGTATCTCGTGACTGCCCTGTGCAGCTGATACATATTCCGCTTCAGTGGTTGATGATGCTACTATGTCTTGTTTTCTGCTTGACCAGCTTATCGCTCCATCTCCATAGAAAATTATGTAACCACTGATGGATTTCCTATCTGTTATATCTCCACCCCAGTCTGCATCTACATATGCTTCTAGTTTTGGTTGACTGTTAGCTGGCAGCTTGAGCTTAAAGTGTGCAGTACCCTTTAGGTACCTAACAAGTCTTTTCATTGCATTCCAGTCCTTGACTGTTGGTGATGAAGTCTTTCTACGAAGTAAGCCAACTGCTGTACTAATATCTGGCCTAGTGAGTGTACTAATGTATAAAAGCTTACCCAATGCTTCACGATATCTATGGTTGACAGATAGTGGCTCAGTTTGATCTTCTTGCTTTATGTAGTTCACTTCCATTGGAGTTGGCGTAGGATTCACATTTTCCAGTCTGAGCAAGTTTATCAAGTCTTTGATTTTCTGTTCTTGGTTGATTAAGAAACTTCCATCTTTCTCTCTTTCTACTTGAATGCCCAAGTAGTGTGCAATGTTGCCAAGTTGCTTGACTTCCACTTCTCTGTTCAGATGATGCATTATTTCCTTGCGGTCATCTGGATTTTCATAGGCAAGAATCAAATCATCAACATATGCCAAAATGTAAGTCCACTTGCCATCTATACATCTTGTGTATAGACAGGGATCTGCGTTGCTTCTTTTGAAGTTTGCTTGAAGCAGCATATCATTCAGTTTTATATTCCATGCTCTGGCAACTTGTTTTAAACCATAAATGCTCTTTTGCAGTTTGCATACATAGTCCTCTTTGCCTTCCTCTAAGAAACCTGGTGGTTGTTGCATGTAAATGACCTCTTCTAGTTCACCATGCAAGAATGCAGTTTTCACATCTAGGTGCTCAACATTCATTCCTTTGCTAGCAGCAATACTTAACAGAGTCCTTACTGTGGTATGCTTAACCACTGGTGCAAAGGTTTCATCATAATCTTCTGATTGTGGTAGCTGGGATATTTCCTCCCATGATGAAGGTTCTGGTTGTTCCGCTGTTCTTGCGAGGTAGGACAGCCTCAGAGCTGGAACACCTCTGTTTGAGTGCGATGATCGCCTCACCTCACCCTCTGTGGTCTCTTCCATTACCTCGGGTGCGTCTGGTGGATCGCTGGGGTCTCGAGTGTGGTTGGATCTGGATCTGCTGTCTCCTCCTCCTCAATACCTCTGAGATCAGGAAGCATGATCCAGTCATCAGGGTGCTTGGTCTGGTTGCTTGCTTCGGTATACGCCCCCTCTGAAGGTGTAGCTCTTTCATTCTCTTCAAAACACATCGCTCTGCTTATGGTTATCCTGTTGGTGTCAGGATCCAGAATTCTGTAGGCTTTGGATTGTGCTGCATAGCCTACAAAAATCCCTTTTGTGGCCCTAGCCCCTAACTTAGTCCTTTTTTCCTTTGGAATGTATGAGTAAGCCGTGTTTCCAAAGACATGCAGGTGCGTCACAGATGGCTTATGACCATGCCAAAGTTCATAAGGTATTGTTTCTATAGGCTTTGTGTGCATTCTGTTTTGTATGTATGTAGCAGTCATTATGCCTTCTCCCCAGAATTTCTATGGGAGGTGTGCATCAGCAAGCATGCATCTTACCATGTCCAGTAGACTTCTGTTCTTTGACACTTCATTCTGTGATGTGTTGGAAGCTGCTGTGGTTTGATGCACGATTCCATGTTCTCTCAGGAACTGCTGTGTAGCGTTGGACATATATTCTCCTCCATATTCTGTGCGTAGGATCTTTGGCTTCCAGCCAAATTTGTTGCTTGCCATCGCCACATATTCCTTTAATTTCTCCAGCATCTCTGATTTTTCCTTCAGTAGAAAAACACACGTGTATCGTGAGAAATCATCTGTTATTGTTAGAAAATATTTTTGATTACCTATGGTTGCTGGTAGTGGTCCAGATATGTCGCTGTGGATCAGTTCCAAGGGTTTCTTCGTTTTCCTTTCACTCTGCTTTGGATATGGCTTGTTTACTGCTTTGAACTCGAGACAAGAAACACAGTTAGTTACAATGTCACATGGTACAAAATCAATGCCATTAGCTAATCCCTGTTCCTTCATGTTCTGGATTGATTCAAAACTTCTGTGTCCTAACCTTCTATGCCATAATTGTAAGCAGTTTCCATGCTGGCATAACTTAGCAAGGTTCACTTTATTAGGCTGGTATGCCTCAGGTCTTTCTCTGTTTGTAGAGTGCTCTTCCACACAATAAAGACTTTGAGATTCAGAGCCTACAAGGCAAACTTCTCCATTCTGGGTAACAACACATTGTCCATTTTTAATATACAGTTCACAGCCTTGTTTTTCTAGCTTGGAAATTGAAATCAAGGAGCTTGAGAAGTCAGGGATATACAAAACATCTTTAAGAAAAAATGGTTTAACAGATCCATCCAGCAATTTGCAATACAAAACTCCTTCACCTTTCTTCTTGGCTTTAATTTTAGTATTATTGCCCAAATATACAGTCTCTTCAGGAATATCAAACAGTTCAGTATAGAAACTTAGATTTTTAGAGATATGCACAGATGAACCTGAATCTAAAATAAACTTTTCATTGCCTTGTGTTAGATTAACATTATAGTTCTTGTTGAAATGGTTTCTGTTGGAATATCTTTCTGTATTAAACTTGAAATCATGGTTTGCATTCTCTTTAGTAAAGCTCTTTGTCTGATTCTTGGGACAGTTCGCCACCTTGTGGCCAAATTCGTTACATAGAAAACATCTAAAGGCTTTATTCCCAGTTGACCTCATTTCAGCACTGGAGGTCATGTGACCTCTCTCTTTGGGTTGAGTTTCTTTGGCGGCAACGTAATCAGCTCTCTTTGTATGCAAATGTGGGGGCCCCATGCGGTTTCCTCTTGCAGCATTACCTCCCCATCTCGGGTTTCGGCTGGAATGACCCACTGTAGCTTTAAGAGCAAAGTTATTTGCCAGTTTACTTTCACAGCGTAAGCTCAGAAGTTTTCTTCTACTGGTTTCTGAACTCAACATTTCCACAGCCTTTTCAAAGCTTAGATTGGTGTGGGTTTCCAATTGGCCGATTATACTGCTATAGCTGGGAGGCATGCTTAAGAACAGAGTCTCCAGCCTCTGACTGTCTGTAAATTCTTTTCCTGCCACTTTAAATTGAAAAAAGAAATCTTCTAACATTCCCACAAAAGTAGAAAATCAGTCCCCTTCTTTATATTGGAAGTCTTGCATTTTCTTGTGTAAATTAAAGGTGTATGCCCAGCCCTTTTTCATATGCAAGGAATCTAGCTTGTTTAGCATTTGCTTTGAGGTTCCAAGATCACAAATACTGTAAAGGTAATTTTTACTCACAGAAGCTGTAATCATCGCTCCAGCTTTTGCATCTTGGTGCAACCATTTCTCTTTCAGGGCTTTCTCAGCATTTGTGGTTCCATCTGTGGGGGGGTCCTCCTCAACAACTTGGTGGAGTCCTTCTGCTTTCAGTGCAATTCTCAGTCGAGTCTTCCATTCCAAATAGTTGCCTGCATCCAGGATAGTTAGCCTGAGTTTCCCTTCTAGGTATGCAGCCATCCTCACCGGCTCCAAAAGGCAGTTGCTGTAGATTAGCAATTCAAAGTGTCCACACTAGATCTCAATGGATCTCCTGGAACAAACCTAACTCTCTAGTTGCAGCACACACAGCTCAAAATACTGGGCTCCCATAACCTGTTGGAAATTCTCTGTGGTGAGAGAATCCCTTTCTCAATATAGCAGAGTGCACAGAGGCACAACACAGCGGTAGATTAGTTAGGCATGCATGTGTGCTGAGAGTAAAGTAACTTGGAGCCAATTCATAGTTTCAAATCAATATAAAAGGCATTTATTAAGGAACTCCATTCTAGATAGGAAAGTGAGGATTTAGGATCTCTAATCTATCTATCTAGGTGGATGCAGATGGATTCTGCACCCTCTCTGCACAAATGGTGCAGGGAGAGAACCTTTCCATGTTGCAAGGTAGGTGGGCAGGTAGCAAGAGAGAGAAGGAGGAAGGAAGTTGAATCCCTGAGATTAGCAATCTACATTTCAAAGGGATAGCATCAGAGCAGTGGAGAAGGGATGACAAATATCTTGACCCTCTAGCCCTCTGACTTACTAGTCTGTCCTCCACTGTCTGAGGCAAGAGACAGCGCAAAGTCCTTTAACTTTCCAACAATTTAACAATAAATAAAAATAAATTTGTGCATGAAGTAAGAAATGCGAGAAAGAATGCATGGGCTTGGAGCTCATTCCTACCATATTCACATTTGTCTGAACCAGCCCATGGTTCAGCTTCAATATCCTGCATCTACGATGCTCAAAGTGTCTTTAGTTTCTTCCTTATTTCTGATAATTATCCATTTTCCATTGTAGTCTCTGAATATATTAAATTGAGAATTACTCTTATCCCAACCACATTCGCCCATATAAATCTGCATTTGGAATCTGAGGGCCTGCTCATGGCCCCGCAACTAATGGAGATCCAGTTGATGGGGACTATAGACAGGGCCTTTTTGGTTGTGACCCATCGACTTTGGAACACCCTCCCAGAAGAGCTTCACCCCCCAACCCCCAGTGTTTAAAACAAAGCAATTAAAGACATATATTTTTGCAACGTCTTTTTAGTGTCTATCCACTACTTATATCTTGTAGGTTGCTTAGTCCTTAGTTTTGTGCTTTTTACGTATAACTTTTAATTTGAAACTTTTAAAAATTTATAACTTTTAAATGTGGTATTATCTTGGTCTTTTAACTTTTTAACTTTAAAAAATTGTTTTATATTGAATCCATTTTTTAAAATGTTGTTTGCCACCCTAAGCAGTAGTGTACTGCAGGAATCAGAGTATAAATATTGTAAATTCAACAAATAAATAAAACATCTAAATAGATAGATAGATAGAAAGATAGATATCCAATCCTTCCAATTTTTTCAGTGAAGAAGTAGCAATTGTCTTAAAGTAGTGTGAAAATAGCTGTAAAATGACTTCTGAATGAACAGTACATGTTAAAGGACCAAAACACACACGCGTGCACGTAGTGTAGTGGTTAGAGTGCTGGACCAGGACCGGGGAGACCCGAGTTCAAATCCCCATTCAGCCATGATACTAGCTGAGTGACTCTGGGCCAGTCACTTCTCTCTCAGCCTAACCTACTTCACAGGGTTGTTGTGAGGAGAAACTCAAGTATGTAGTACACCGCTCTGGGCTCCTTGGAGGAAGAGGGGGATATAAATGTAAAAATAAATAAATAAAATAAAATAAAATAAAATAAATTGTTATATGATTATGGCTTGATCTCTTCCTGTAAGTACCATAGCAAAACTGTGATGTACTTCAGTGGAAGTGAGTCAAGGAAGCAGTCATGAAGTCAGACTGAAATCAGAAAAATGGTTCAGACTACAAGTATCCAATATCTTATGGAATTTTGAAGCAGAGATAAAGTAAGAGTAGGACATTTAATTACTTAAGCTTTAATCCAGTAAAGAGTTAACCATGCTTAGGCCCATCAATTTTGTCTCAACTTTGTTGGATCATGGCCCTAGCAAATGGTGTAAGCATGAGTGAGCATCAGAGGCGCTCTTAGCCATGGACCTTGGGGATCTGATCCGTGGCCTCCTGTCTTTGGGGGGGGGCTCCAAATGTTATGGGGGGCCTCCAGAGAGGCCTGCGCCACCCCACCCCCGCCCCTGCCCACCCTGCTAATCTTTGCAATTTTTGCCATTTGTGTGCCCAGGGGGTGGGGGTGAGCCAAGCAGGGGCCTGCTTCCCTGTCCAAGTCAATTGCACCAGGGAGGAAGCAGGGCTCTTAAGTGGGTTTGTTGCTCTTTTAATATCTGGAGAGGGATTTTTCAGGGGGATTTAAGCAAGGAGCCAACTGACACATTAAGCTGCTCCCATCTGGATGAGGGGGAGGCTCTTTCACCACCCTCCCAACAGCTGCCTGTTGCTCCGGCTGGAAGTGTTGTCTGATGGCGGGTGGGGGACAGTTGGCAAGTTCTTCTCTCTGAGAGGCTGCCACTGCCTCTGGACGGGATGGCCATTGAGCACACTCCCTCCCTTTATGGGCACCATCTATGGCAGTTCTTCTCCATCCCTTCCTTGGCGGAGTAACCTGTCTGAATTAAGTGCACTAGGGAGGGAGCAGAGCTCAGTCACGCCTTCCTCCTGCCCACCCTGGGCAGCAGTGGAAAAAAGACGGGCACCATATGGTCGTCTGCTGGAGGTTGGGCACCAAGCACCCCAGTGGGAATCATGGCATGTTCCCACAACCAGTGGAGGAGTCCTTGGACTAGATCCTGAGAGCCATCACCCCACAAGCAAAGGGAGCAAGGCAGGAGGAGGGGGCTATTTGGCTGCTGGGCCCCCATTTGTAAAGCTGAATGCAGGGTTAAAGGGGATGCTTGAAAGGAGTGGCAAAAGGAGGAGAGTGCAGCCTCACCATCGCCTCAGGGCTCCCGTCCCAGGGGTTACCTTGTGGTTAAATGGCTGGGGAGCATGGGGCTTATGGATTTTCTCCTGCAAATGGCAAAAATTGCCATTTTGGCAAAAATTCCAAAGATCAGTGTGGCAGGGCGGCAGTGGGGTGGCGGCAGACAAGTTCTGGCAGGCTTTGTTTAAATTTTTTTAAGGGGTGGCTTATGGTGTGTGTGTGGGGGCTCCCTTTGGAGATCTGGGCTCCAAAATGACCTCAGTGCGCCACTGGTGAGCATTCTGAGAATCTTATTCCCTACCAAAAGAATCAATGAATGCAATTAAATGTTATGACTCATTTTTTCTGGCAGACATTATTGCCAACTCTATTATTTTCTGAATGATAAGTGGGCTCTTTTGGTTCAATAGAAATGCTGTGTTTTAATGGGTGCATATCCCCTGACTTCCAAATCTAATAAAAGTTTCTATTTAAAGGTCAGGGAAGCTATTCCTTTCCCAAAGCTTGATAGCACACTTCAGCTGGTTTCTTATCTAGTAGACTGACTCACATTTAATATAAGCAACACCTTATTCAGGATAATATTTTTAGAAGATTTCCCCTGTTCCATTTCTTTATTGCTCCTATTGTTCACCGTGCCCTGCCTCCCACTCCTCCTGAATTCCAGTTAAACTATGAGAACATCTAAAATTAATTCTGAAATTAGCGCCTGCACAGTTGGTTGCAGCTTTCCATTTTCTCAGTTTATCTGCATTTTTAAATTAATCTCTGCCTTACCATTCCATGCATGCACGTCGATAAAGCCCTGCGAAAAAGTGGGCTTAATGTGAGAGTACATATACTTGCATCATTATGCTTACTGTATATTGTTTAATCAATGCACACAAGTTGCACATGTTCAGCAAAACACTGCACAAAAAGAATGTCCACTCCCATCAAGATTGCTTTCCCCCCAGTGCTTTATCAATGTGCATGTGTAGTGGAAGGTGGATGAATGAACCAAAAGCTGCCGCAAACTGAAATGAACAGTGCTTTGTACAAAATTCAATAATAAAAATGTAAACATTGGAGGGTTCCTAAAGCATTGGTTCCATCTGAGAAACAGACTCAAGTAATTTGGAACACCAAAATCCTGGGTATTTTGTTCCAGGTTAGGGGTCCATAGGATTACCAGTGGTGAAACATTTGGGGGTGATCAATTGATTAGTTTTCTGCTCTGCCACAGAGTTACTACGGTAACTGCCACAGAGCTAGGCTAAACCTGTTCCTTTCTTTTTAACAAGCACTTAACTCAAAACCAACTCCTTTCTCCAAAAGAGCAGGATAAGAGAGGAGAGCTGGTCTTGTGGTAGCAAGTATGACTTGTCCCCTTAGCTAAGCAGGGTCTGCCCTGGTTGCATATGAAAGGGAGACTAGAAGTGTGAGTACTGTAAGATATTGCCCTCAGGGGATGGGGCTGCTCTGGGAAGAGCAGAAGGTTCAAGTTCCCTCCCTGGCATCTCCAAGATAGGACTGAGAGAGATTCCTGCCTGCAACCTTGGAGAAGCCACTGCTGGTCTGTGAAGACAATACTGAGCTAGATAGGCCAATGGTCTGACTTAGTATATGGCAGCTTCCTATGTTCCTATGATACTGAGGTAAAGCCACCACTGCACGGATGTGTTTAAGGAGCACGAGCTGCCATTTTCCTGGAGCTGCCCTGCAGTCCGCCCTAGCCACACCCCCTGCAGCTGACATTGGTATGGGGTGTGTGGCCAGACTAAAAAATGGGGCCGTGCTCAATCTCATTGGCAAGACTCTTCAGCCAGGGCAGGGTCTCTAGCTTGGCTGGGAGCAGTTCTCTCTGTCTTGCAAGGCAGAGAGAGGCACTCCCAGCCAGGCGAGGAATGCAGCGCTGGCTGCAGAGCCTCATAAATGGGGCTGAGAGGCCCTGTTCTCATGTCTGGCCAATCCTGCTACATCAATGACAGACAGAGGGTATGTGGTTAGGGTGCACACATCTATTTAAAAGAGAATAGGGGCTGCCAGTGTGAAGTTGCACCCCAGTTGTCGACAGCTTCCTATGCCTCGGCAGGACACTGTCTTCTACTGACTTCTTCTCCTGAGAGTCAGACACCAAAAGTAACTAATCCTTCTCATGACAAGCCTGTTAACTGTCATCTCCCCCCAACATTCCAAACAGGATTTCCTGGGCAATGCAGAGGCTGCACTACTAAAAGACAGAATAGAAAGTCTGCAGCCAGGTCTACTAAATGGACCTGGCTGCAGACCTTATATTCTGTCAACCCTTAAGTGACCAACCCATGCTACCAGGTCTTATATACTGACAAACCAGAACTTAACATACAGCTTAAAACGATACAAAAAACCTTCAACAAAGTAAAAATACTCATTTCTTCATACCCAGATTTGCCCCTTCCATGTATTCACAGCTGGAAACAGGAATTTATTTCTAGGCCATGAAAAGTTTCCCGCAGGTTTTTAATTACTGGTTAAGGGGAAATGACTTGATTATCAAACCAGAGGTTGCTGGTTCGAATCCCCGCTGGTATGTTTCTCAGACTATGGGAAACACCTATATCAGGCAGCAGTGATATAGGGAAGATGATGAAAGGCATCATCTCATACTGCGTGGGAGATGGCAATGGTAAACCCCTCCTGTATTTTCCCAAAGGCAACCACAGGGCCATGTGGTCGCCAGGAGTCGAAACCAACTTGATGGCACACTTTACCTTTTACCTAAAACTTTTGGCCATGCCAAAAAATTGTTTGGCTAAAGTATGTTATATGGAACCAGTAGTGGCTGGTGCGGGCGCTGTCAGAGATGGGGGGAGAGTGGGAGGCACCTTTAAGCATAAATTAATAGGTGCTAACCTCTGCTTGGAGCAGGTTGCAGATGTGGCCGGAGCAGAGATAAGCATCTATTAATTTATGCTTAAAGGTGCCTCTTGCCACCCCCCTCCAGGTGGTGCCTGCACCGGCCACTACTGTATGGAACAATCTCCTATTACTTTTCTTCAGCAGGAGAAATCCTGGTACCAAAACGTTTTAGAACTACTTTAAAAATATGGATATTCTAAAATCTTATTTTTAAACCATCACTTAGTTGCAGAGTTTAAACATCTGTACTAATAATGCATTTCTGCAGCATGATTTTGCCTCTCTTAGGCATGTAAAAATAGGCCCCTGTTATAACCTGCTCAAATACAGGTCAATACTAGAGGACTACCTATTTATACAATCAAAAATTGGGAGTTCGCACAGCTCCCAAACCACAGTTTTTGATTATGTGAATGACCTTGTTGTCTCCGAGAAGAGAATGCATGCTTGCAAGATTCTAACTAATCCCACCTGTGGTTTTCCTTTCTATTCTTGTGGCTCTGAACAGGTAGAACATTTTCTCTTCACTCAATTGTTCTCTCATTCTGGCTGTGAGAGAGAAATATATAGCTGATTTGTTAAAGGTCTGTACTACCTGGACAGTTGTCCAGAAAACTGTTGGTTTGTTATTTAACATGAATCCTGGGATAATGACAAGAATTGCTACTTTATTGATGGCTTTAACCAAGACACATGCCACTCTTATTAAGCCTAACTGATGTAATAGATTAAGGCTATTCTCACTAGCAGCCCAACCCAGGTTAGGGCAGCCTAGCCTGGGTTGGGCTGCTTGTGTGCAGCACCAGGCTCAAGCCTGATCCAAGCTCTGCCTTGGCTGAAAGCCCCACTTTGAAGCCTAGGCTTTTCCTGGGGTCAAGGGTGCTAGGGGTGTGCACAGAACTGGCTGGTTCAGTCCGGTTTGAGACCGAACTGGACCGGGCCAGTTCAGTCTGGCACCCCCTCAATCCCCCACCCCCAGTTTGATTCAGTCGGGGGGAGGGGTCTTGTACAACAATATTTTTAATTTGTTTTAAACTTACCCCCTCTGGGGGGCTTCTCCAAGGTGGTGGTGGTGGGGTTCCATGGAGGTTCCCCTCCCCCACCAGCTTTCCTTCCTTCAAAAATGGCCCTGTTTGGCCATTCTTTGGCCCATTCGGGCCTATCCCCTGGAGCGGTGGCCATTTTAGAGGCTACCACACCTGCGCAATGGGCATCCAAAATGGCTGCCATACTAGGGACTGAAGGATGGCCAAATGTGGCCATTTTTTAAAGACGGAAGGTCAGCAGAGGGAGGGGAAACTGCTGCAGACACCCCTCCCCTACTGCCTTGGAGAAGCCCCCCCCCCAGGGGATAATTTTTTTAAAAAAAAAATTAAGGTCCGCAAAACCCCCAAACGAACCAGGAAGGATTTTGGGTCCGGGGTCAAGCTAAACTGGGGGCGGTTCATCTCAACCCCAAGCCTTCCAAACAAACTGGTTTGACTTCGAACCGGTTCAGTTCCAAACCTGCTCACACATCCCTAGAGGGCTCAAGCACGCGCTCCACCCCGGGGCTAGAATCATGTGTGTGCTCGGGCTGCACGCAGCCTGAGCACACACACAGTCAGGCAGCTAGAGTGCCTAACTCATGGGGGAATCCAGCAATGCAGCACACTCATTGTGCAGTGCAGTATGGGATTCCTGGAGGCCAGGACTCATTTGCTGGGAGAAGCATGGATTGTGTGGGTATGTGGCAGTGCAATGAAGAAAACAGTGACCATCGTCTGGGGGAAGGTAGCTCCAACCTTGCCTTCCCCCCTCCACCTGCCCTAGCCACTGGGGATTTTGATTGTGAGAATAGCTAACTGTCTTTCATTGTTTGTGATTTGTTCTGGTGTTAAATCCTTTCTGTAAATTTTAATTCATTTATGGCTAAAACAATAAACTGAATCTGAACTTGTCAAAAGAATGAACAATATTTGTAATGATAAAAATCTCCACAGATATGATGCAAAATAGTATGAAGAACTTCCCTGAGCAATTTAAACAAATCCCCATTAACAAATAAGTCCTGAATGCACATTCTTGGAAGCTTATAGCTTATAAGAGACATCTATCTTGTAATGCAGGGTAGGGTCCAATTCTAGAGAAATGAGAGTGTTGAAACTGGGCACAAGCCACCTCCTGTTAAAGACAGAGTAAATTTAGCTATGAATTACAGTGGGAGCTGGACTGTACCCATTGCTGTTTTCCAGCAATGGACAAACAGGCCTCCAAAATGGTGCTCAAAGCACTCTGAATGTTTCAGTTGAAATGGGGTTGTTCTGCTTCGAGTTCAAAATAGGACATTTATTATAAGGGCATTCTGTTTTGAGCTCAAAACACTTGAAATGACTCGCTTCGAGCTCAAAAAGTTTCAATAGCAATAGCAATAGCAATAGCACTTACATTACAAAAAGTTTCAAGCTCAAAATGTTTTGCACATTCTATTCCTTCTGTTGCAAAATGGGCATGAATTGGTTAGCTGTTTGATGAGCAGGAAGAGAATTTCACTTTAATCTCTGCAGTTAATGAGTAAAAATCTGCCCCTAGAAAAGTATTTGCAGAAATAGTGATGATAAAATGTCACATTTTCTTAGGCTCCAAAGCAACCAGTGAATCCTTTTGAAGATCTGTCAGGGCAATAAAGTTCCATATGCTAATATAACATAGTAAAGCATTTTCTCCCCCTCTTCTAGAGATATATTCTGTATATCCAGACTATGTCTTAGACTTTATGTTGTTATTATCTAAGAACTAGTAATATATTTTAAGAAACTTTACTGTGTCTAGCCAGAGTCAAATAATATCATATTTTTGTTTTTTTCAGTTGTCAAGGTTAAAAACAAAACAAAAGCTCTCATGTTCAGAAATCTGGCTGAAAGAATAAAAATGCAGGGCAGAATGACCCAATTGTCTCAAGGTCTTATTGACACCACAATTCCTCTGGGTTTCAGAGCTTAATGGTAATCATGACTGCAGTCACAGATAATTGCGAAGATATCTCAGCAGTTAACTTACTAGATGGCATTCGACAATTTGCTGGCATCTAACCTCAGTACTCTTTTATGAGGCAAGGCTACAACACCTGGGGCTTTTTAGTTTAGAAAAAAGAGGACTGTGGAGAGACATGATATAGGTCTATGAAATCATGCATGGTGTGGAGAAAGTGGATAAGGAGAAATTCTTCTCCCTCTCACATAACACTAGAACCAGGGGTCATTCCATGAAACTGATTGCCAGGAAATCTAGGACCAACAGACAGAAGTACTTTTTCACACAACGCATAATCAACCTGTGGAATTCTCTGCCATGAGATGTGGTGACAGTCAGCAACCTGGATGGCTTTAAGAGCGGTTTGGATAACTTCATGGAGGAGAGGTCTATCATCGGCTACTAGTTGGATGGCTAAAGGCCACCTCCAGCCTCAAAGGCAGGATGCCCCTGAGTACCAGTTGCAGGGGAGTGACAGCAGGAGAGAGGGCATGCCCTTAACTCCTGTCTATAGGCTTCCAGCGGCATCTGGTGGGCCACTGTGTGAAATAGGGTGCTGAACTAGATGGGCCTTGGGCCTGATCCAGTAGGGCTGCTCTTATGTTCTTATGTACCTTTTCTATAAAATGACAATAGTGACCTAAAATGTATAATGTGGAAATGACTGGAAAATATGTACTAACTTCTGGTGCTATGGGACTGGGTACATTATATATGCAAATGAACACTATCTGAAAGATTTTGTAGAATTCTCAAATATGTCTGATAGATAATGATGGATACTTAAACTCTGCTATACAGTGTCACTAGTCTGATTAAAACTTTAAGGTTCAAAATCCTTGTACATTATACCCAAGGAGAAATCTCCAGATTCACTTTATATTTTGCTTTAGATGAAATTTCAGTGGTGCATTTCTAATTGGATTATATCATTAGCATAACACAATCTGTTTCCCCATACATAAATTCATTATAATAAATACACTTGTATTTAATCATATGAGGGCTTGATTAGTTGATTGGCCCTTTCATGAGGCGGTTAAGTGTTCTGATCTTGGAGAAAATTATAAACAACAGAATATAGCAGTGTAACAGCAGAATGCATTCAGGATTTTTGTTTTAAACTCAGACATAGGCCAAACTACATGTGCATGAAAATACATGCTATCGAGGCCTGCTTCCACCTAGAAGAGCATCTTTGTCAAAAGCAAACAGACACATGGTGGGGAGTGAACTTGGTTCGTACTGGGGTCCATGGGGAGGTTCACTCTTTCCCCATACCCCCATTTTCCTCCTAAAAACACACCCCTGAAGTCATGAGTTGCCTCTCAAGCAATGATTCAGGGGCAAACTACCACTTCAGGGGGTGGTTTTCAGTGGGAGTTGAGGTGTAGGGGGGAAAGGAAATGTCCCTTTTCTTGCCTGCTCCACTACCAACCAGGTGCATCCCCTCCACAGTTATTTTTGACAAAGAAAGAGGCACTTCATGAGAGAGGAAAGAACCTGTGTATTTGCTCACTGCTGTGCGAGCTGGTTGGGAAATGGTGGCAGCAGGAGGAAGAGGAGTGGTGGCAGCAGGTGGCACAGCAGGTGATGGTGCTGAGGGCGCTAACACCTCCCCCACATGCCAACTGCTTGGTGGGGGGCTGGCAATTCTCCACTAAAAAATCAGTGGCAATTTTGGCACTGCAAAAATAACAGGAAGGAAGGAAGGAAGGAAGGAAGGAGGGGGGCTATGAAGTATTGAACATGAGCTGCTACTGCACTTATGCCACTGTGTTAAGCGCTTGCATCAGCATCCTTTGAAAATATAATCTAATTAGCTGGGCCAGGCATAGAGTTTCTGCACCTTCAGATGGGCCACCCACCACCGCTTTTTCCTCCCCCCCAGGTACACCCAGCTTTCTGGGCAGCCAGTTGGCTGCTTCTCGCCTCCTCACCCCCATGCTTTCTATCGGGCCGGCCAGCCAGCCCGCTTCCTCTCCCCTGCCTGCTTCTCGACCCCACCCCATGGTGTTTGGCTAGTGGGCTGGCCAGAAAGCTGGCCCACCACCTCCTGCTGCCTGCCTGCCCACTCCCAGTAGTGGCTGCCAGGCCGGGTCGACCCGCTGCCACCTTCTCCTCCCGGCGGCCGGGATGCCTGCTGCTACCACCTCCTGATCTCGCCGGCCGGTGTGGCCAGCATCCCTATTCCCCCCCCCCCGTCTCCATTGCTAATCCTTTCCGGCAGCTGCTCGCGAACTCTTACAAGAGCTGCCACACATGGGATTAGCAATGGGTATGCCTGGGAGAAATAAATAAATAGATATTGTACCAATAGTTAAATATTGCACTGATTCAATCAGCTCCAGTCCCATTGCCTAGGCAGTTTATAGGGCCCAGGAGGTAAGCTGAACATATACAGTTGAATAAACAAGACTCTTGTTTCTCATGTCCACAATCACTGCAAATCTGGAGAACAGGAAGAACAAGGTATCTGAACTGAGACATATCAAATCAAATCATCTTTATTATGGTCTAAGACCAGCATAAGATAGAACAGTAGAGCATGATTCAAAATAATATGATAATAAAAACAAATTATGGAACCATAAAACTATATTACTATAAAATTTCTACTCTAATAGTATAAAGCTATATAATAATACTATAAAGCTACTATTCTTAGAGGGTATCTATGAGAATATTAAACAGTTGTATTTTAAAAATTATGAACATATAAAATGAGAAATATATAGGATGCAAAAAGCAGTGGCTAAAATGGGGTATGTAAAATAAGGCATCTAAATAGGAACACTAAAAAAAAATCATCTAAAATAGCGGTTTAAAACTATGCAGAGGTGATGTTACAAAGTGCCCTTGCAATCAGGACCCGACAGGTACTACTCGCTGTCATGCATAACTTGACAGTGTTATTCATGAAGGATGGGTCTTCGTCCGAAAGCAGCAGCTGGGTATAGACATGGTTTGGGAGGCCAGGGTACTTGCAAAGTAATGGAAATATAAGCTTGGCCCAAATGTCTCTGTACAAGGAGCAAAAGAGGAATAGATGTCCTGTGGTTTCTACCTTCCTAGTGTCATAGGGACAAAATCTCTCTGCAATTGGGATCTTTTTGTATTTGCCTTCCAGTATGCTGGAGGGAAGGGCATAACAACAGGCGAGGATATAAGTCCTTCTGTGGCTTGGGATTTCTTCAGGGTCTGCTCTGGTTGCATATGAAAGGGAGACTAGAAGTGTAAGCACTGTAAGATATTCCCCTGAGGAGATGGAGCTGCTCTCAGAAGAGCATCTATGTTACCAGTTCCTTCCCTGGCATCTCCAAGACAGGGCTGAGAGAGATTCCTGCCTGCAACCTTGGAGAAGCTGCTGCCAGTCTGTGTAGACAATACTGAGTGAGTTAGACCTATGATCTGACTCAGTATATGGTAGCTTCCTATGTTTCTAGCTGTGACAAGTACGCAGTGGGGGAGGCAGAGTATCTGATCCTTTCCAAGAACAGGAAGGATGGTACCCTGTCTAGGTCAGCCTGGCACTCAGTGTCTATTATCCTCTGTTTGATGACTATTTTTGCCTGGTCACAACCCAGAGCAAGTAGGAGGGGGTGGGGGTGAAGCCCAGTAACAACAATTTAGTCCACACAGCCCTTTTCCAGGTAGATTAAAAATTGTCCTGACGGGTCAGAGGGGCCAAGCTCCGAGGGTTGAGGGATAATTAAAGCCAGAGGTTAAGAATGGACAACCACACTCTGGCCTCAACCTTTATCATGCCCATTTCCAAGTGTAGTGCGGCATTTGAAACACTGCAAGGCACTTGGCGGGACCCTCTTAGAAATTTGGACTGCACCAGCTCCAAGGGGGCAGGATTGGAGATCTTGATAGGGATTCATTGGGATAACTCATACACAGCAAGTCCAAACACAAATTAGATTCTTGGTGGCTGCATGAGTTCTCTCAATGAATCCCTATCAAGATCTCTCCATACACATATATATACAGACCAGAGAAGCTACTCTGATAGGGATAGACTTGTTAAAAGGACAGTAACCGAAAAAAATTCCTGGGGGGAAAACCATGAACCCCACCAGCTTGGGATTGCCTGGGGGGAGTTGTGGCATAACCCACCATGCCCCCAGACCCACTTTGGGGTGCCCTGGCACCCCCAAAAGGGAGGAATGGGGCTGCCTCAAATCCCCATTATTCCCTAAGGGAGAAATGCAAAAATTGAAAAAAACTTGAAAAATTCATTAAAAATCTTAGGAGTGTCCGATTGCTTTGGGGTTTGGTGGGTGGTTGGAACCCGAGGTGCCTACCAGCCACCCTGGTTTTGTGCCTTATGTGCTGTACATAGGGAGTAATGGGCCAGTTCAAGTCCCCATTATACCCTATGTAGAACCTTTTAGAACCAGTTCGAACTGGGTTCGAATTCGAACTGAACTGGTGGGGGGCGTGTTTCAAGCAAAAGCAAAACCAAAACTACCCACTCTGGTTCAAAGTTAGTTAAAATTCGAACCAAACAGGCCAAGCTGGTTTTGTGCACCTCTCTATTAGGTGCACTGCAGCAGGCCACTTCTGCAAGGCTATTTCAACATACAGAGGTGTTAATCAAGGCTGTATTTTAGCACCACTTTTGTTCAATTTTTATATAAATTCTATTGTCACTTATTTAACTAATTCTGATTTTCATCCCCCCCCAATTGGCCTCTAAACCAGCATGGTGTAGTGGTTAGAGTGCTGAACTAGGACCGAGGAGACCCCAGTTCAAATCCCCATCCAGCCATGATACTTGTTGGGTCACTCTGGGCCAGTCACTTCTCTCTCAGCCTAACCTACTTCACAGGGTTGTTGTGAGGAGAAACTTAAGTATGTAGTACACCACTCTGGGCTCCTTGGAGGAAGATCAGGATATAAAAATGTAAGATAAAATAATAAATAAAATAAACCAGTTCCACTACTACTTTATGCCGATGATGCTGTAATATTATCTCAAACATCAATTGGCCTAAGAAGGGTACTTAATTCTCTTGCTCTTCATTGTAAGGAGCATGCCCTTCAGATAAACTATGCCAAAACTAAAATCATGAGGTTTGCAAAGCACCCAAGGACACTGACTTGGTCTGTCAACGGATGTAGGATTGATCAAGTCAGCTGTTATCAGTATTTGGGTATAGTTTTTCAATATTCTGGTAGTCACAAGGCCCACTCTGAGCATGTGCTACAAATTGCACGCAAGTCGACATCAGCCATTTGGGCCTTTTTCTACTCAAGAGGGGCTTGTTTCATTCCTGCTGCAATAAAGCTATTTGATAATCCAAAGCCCAACTGTTTTATGGTTCCCAACTTGGCCCATATCCCAATTTTGCAGTACTAGAAGCATTACAATCCAAATTCCTCAGGAAGTTATTTCAAATACCTCATGGTGTCCCCAGTGCTGTTTTTTGCCTGGAGGTAGTCTTCCCAAGGTAGAATCTAAGATCTATCTTTCTGTCCTTAAGTTCTGGCTTAAGCTAAATTTTTATCCTCTGGGGCTGGCTCCAATGATGCTTGTGGATGAATTTATTTCCAAAGGGAACACTCATTTGAGCAGAAGCTGCTTACTTATGGCCCATCACTGCAATTACTAATAATGATGGGCTATGACCAGGCCAAACTGGTGGTTACCCAAAGAATTTTAGATGCAGAATAGCAGACAGACCAAAGTCTATCATTCCAAGAGGACTAGTGCTGAGAAATCAAATTCTGAACACACGTCCTGCCAGATATCTTAACCAGATTACAGTGATCAAGTATCGCAGTAGGGCATTTACCCAAGCTCGGTTTAATGTTCTGCACACTGCAGTGCTTGAGGGCAGAATTAACAAAGTTCCATTTGCAGAGCACTTTTGTCCCTGTGACTCAGGAGCTATAGAATCAACAGTGCATGTTCTATTATATTGTAATTTCTATGGGGACATTTGTAATATGCATATTACTCCATATTTATTAAATTTTCTGGGCTGCTGTGATGATTTCTATATATGCTATCTTTTATCAGATCATGATGATAAAGTCTCTTATGCAATTACCAGGTCTTGCTTAATTGCTAGCAGAATTTGTAAGACCATGTTATGTACCTGAACAACTAAGTATCACTATCTATTGAGGACAGCTGTTATATAATGAGTCAGATTTCCCCCAAATCTGTTTAATGTTTTTAGGAACTTTTAGGAATTTTATTTATTTTTATTTTTGCTTTTTTGTATTTCTTGGTCAGTGACCAAAATAAAAATTACTACTACTACAGTTTTCATTTAACATAGGTATCTTCCCTGGGATCCAGACTGAACTTCAAGTGGTAGCTTGCAGTTCTATGAAATGCAGCCTAGCCAGGGAAGAAAAAAAAAAGTATTATTATGGCTTTGTTAGAACCTGAAATGAAAAGAACATCTGGACTGAATAAATAAAAAACATCCCACTGATTTTGCATTTACTCCCAAACATTTTATTAGAACTTTACAACACATCTGCATTTGTAACCATATGTGAATACTCCCTAATCTGTTGAATGTTAAATAAATTGCCCTGAGACAAAATTATTCATCACATTCATTTGTGTGGGAGTGATACATAATGTTTGCTGAAAATTAAATGTCATCCAAAGTTTAGAATTTATTAAATCAGATTTAACTTGCTTGAATATTAACCAGCTTTACACTCAGAAATAATCATTCTTCCTGACCTTTGACATTTTCTAAAGAACTAACCACTCATGTTTCTAAAGAATTAACAATGGACTAGAACTGTAAACTTGAAACTGTTCTGTTTCCAAAACCAGTATCCCTATATTGAATTCTTGGTCACTCTAACTATGATGTATTCTTTTGCTAAGCAAACTGATTAAAAATATGTATAAGATGAAACTCCAACACTACTGGAACATTTTGTAATACTTTACCCCCCGCCCCCCATAAAATAAATTCCTCCTCTCAACTGATGCCAACAAGGCTTTTGATAGAGTGGAACTCAGCTAATACGTGACATGGATTTCTGGTCCTGCTTTTTTCAGAATTAGCAACCTCTTCTCTTGTCTAAAGGCCGTAAAAAGCCCCATTGGAGCTATGACAGGCCTGGGTAGGGGCACCAAACAAGGTTGTTCCTCATCCTCTAACCTGTGAGTCCTATCAATGCAGCCTCTAGTTGTGACAGTCAGAGTTGAGCTTCGGTTTTCTGGTCTTCATGCTCATGACTGTCAACACAAGATCAGTTTAAATGTCAACAACATGATATTTTACATATCTAACCTTGAAATTTCCTTTAAAAAACAAACTGTATCTGATTTTGAAGAACTTGGGACAATTTCTGGACTCAAAATAAATTGGATGAAGTCTGAAATATTAAAGATCACAGAATCTCAGCTGGAGAAGAAGTTTAAAGGGATAATTACGACTCTGATAGGAAAAAGGAAAGGAAAGATCATGCCATCAAATCGGTGTTGACTCCTGGCGACCACAGAGTCATGTGGTTTTTGTGGGGTTTACAGGAGGGGTTTACCACTGCATCCTCCTGTGCGT
This sequence comes from Hemicordylus capensis, assembly GCF_027244095.1. Lineage (NCBI taxonomy): Eukaryota > Metazoa > Chordata > Lepidosauria > Squamata > Cordylidae > Hemicordylus > Hemicordylus capensis. The sequence continues at coordinate 80,326,880 of NC_069662.1, read as the reverse complement.
TATGAGATGATGCCTTTCAGCACCTTCCTATATTGCTGCTGCCCAATATAGTTATTTTCCAAAGTCTGGGAAACATACCAGCAGTGATTCGAACTACAACCTCTTGCTCCCTAGGCAAGTCATTTCCCCGCTGCTAGCACAATACTAAAAATATTTATTCAGAAGTAAATCCTACTGTGTTTAGTGGGACATTACAGCCTAGGATACCTGGATATAAACATAACATCTGGTCAGAACATAAGAGGGCAGTTCACACAATCAAGAATAGAGTCGGAGAAGCCTCCTACTCTAGTTTGGGAGCTGTGCACACTCCCGTTTGCCAATTGTTTATCAGTTAAAAAGAAGGCCAGAGGCACTACCTGTGATTGTGTGCTAAGCTGCACTTGGGCCAGGGGGCTGCCTCCTACCCAGCAGTTGTACCCAGGTCTTTAATGAGGTTGGAGGAAGAGCCCTCTGGCACAGGTGCCACTAAGCACACAATCACGGCTGGCACCTGTGATTTTGTTTTTAACTGACATTCAGCAAATGGGACGGCACATCGCTCCCAAATTAGGGTAGGAGGCATCTCCTAATTATGATTGTGTGAACTGCATTTTTATTTTAAAATGACTTCAGTCCTCTCATAGAATGCACTAAATATAATTAGATGGCCACCTAAATTCAGTTTATCCATAATATGGGGAAGTGGCAGCCATTAAAATGACGATTTGACAAAATTTCTGTATCTCTGCTCTTCCCTTTTATATTTCACCAAGCTAGCTGGACAAGGGGCACAAGGGACTCACCCATTTTATTTGGATAAAAAAAGAAGCCTAATCTGAGCTAAAATAGTTTCATTAGGAAAATAGGTTAAGGAGAGATGGTGCTACCATATCTACCTCGTGGTTATTGTACCCAGCGGTTTCTACTGGAAAACTAACCCATAAGACCAACAATGTCTCTCCTTAGAGCCCTAGCCATTCCCAGCACAGCACCCCTCCAGTGGCTGTTGCTGGTGTCTATCTTGTGTTTCTTTTTTAGATTGCGAGCCCTTTGGGGACAGGGAGCCATTTTATTTGTTAACTTGTTTATATCTAAGTAAACTGCTTTGGGAACTTTTTTCGAAAAGCGGCATATAAATATTCATCATATTCATATTCGCCGTAAAGGAATTGGCACATTCTGGAGGTTCATCTCAGCACATTAAAAAGGATGGACAACAGTAAGCAGTCAACCCACAGTTTCACTCCCTTTCATCTGAGTCCCATACTCCATACTTGGAATCACTGGAGGAACAAACTATTTCCAGTAGTTTCTTCTTGAGAGTGGTTTATGTATCATCACATATTCAGTCCCAAAATGGAAAAAGACACTTAGGAATGCTGGAGGGAGGGGGAAAAAATAACATAAAGTAATTTGCTGAAGTGGCAGAAATATCAAAACTTACCAGTAACACAGAGAGGAATGCTCCCCAGAACAGTCTTTCAATATTTGCACTTTTTTTACACAAAGGGATCAGATGGTTACCACAAATCTCTAGATGGAATAGCCTCTTTGACAGCTGACTTCAAAATGTGCAGGTAGAACAAAAATAATTCACTTCAACTCTGTATCATATCTTGCTAAAGTCAATGTAGAATATGAACACTGCTGAAATGTCTATTCTGAAGACTGATATAGGAACAGAGTTGACTGATGAAACATAGTCATGTCAGATGTTTGGAATTTGTCACTTGAAATATTGGCTTGCCCAAAATAGAGAGAACATCAGTTTAAAATGCTATCATACCATTACCAGTACCTGCAATTTTAAAGCAGTCAGAATAATAACTAACTAACCATGTGACAGTGCTGTACACAAGAACCAAATAAGAGCCTTGCAGGATTAGGCCTCAGGCCAGGGGCAGAGCTACCATTGTGTGAATGGGTTCAAAGAACCCAGGGCGCCAATGAAAAGGGCTGCCAAAGCCCTTGGGGGGTGTGTGGCTCAGGCTCCGGAGAGCCCAAACAAGTAGGGATGTGCACAGAAATCTTCGGCGCCGGCGGGGGTAGCGCTTTAAGGGTGGGGGAGGGTGTACTCACCCCTCCTGCCGCATTTCCCCCACTGGCGAGCTGTTTTTTTTAAGCCCCTCGGGGCGGCAGCGTTCCTCCCTGCCGCCCCGTTTGCCCCGTCGGCCAGAAGTGGCCGGAAGTCACGAGTGCGCATGCGCCTGTCGTGCGCGTGTGCACACACGGCAGAAGGGCGTGCACGCACACAACAGGCGCACGCACACTCGCCACTTCTGGCCACTTCCGGACGACAGGGCAAACGGGGCGGCAGGGAGGAACGTTGCCACCCCAAGGGCCTTAAAAAAAACACCGCGCCGGCGGGGAAAATGCAGCGGGAGGGGTGAGTACACCCTCTCCCACCCTTAAAGTGCTACCCCCGCCGGCGCCAAAACCGCCTCCAGTGCCGAAACGTTTCGGAGGCCTTCATAATGGCCTCCGAAACGTTTTGGGCACATGCCTACAAACGAGCTCTCCCCCTGTCATTTTAGGTAGTGCTCACTGCCTGACAGTATCTATTTCCCTTTCTTTCCCTCGCTGGAGGAAGAGAAAGGGAAATAAAGGCTGCCAGGCAGCAAATGCTGCCTGAAAAGGACAGGGGAGAGTTTGCTCTGGGCTCGCTTGAGCCCGGACATGGGCAGGGACGGGCTTTGCTTGGGGCTCTTCTGGAGCCCGAGACACACCCCATGCATGTGACATCAAGTGCACAGGACATTGCTAGAGGGGCTGCTGGGCGGGGCCGGACCCAGACCACCAATCAGCTGGCTCCGCGCCTTCCTCAGGCCTATCTAGTCCAGCACCCTGTTTCGCTCAGTGGCTCACCAGATGAAACCACGCAACCAGGAGATAAGATCATGCCCTCTCTCCTGCTGCTGCTCCTCCTCTGCAGCTGATATTCAGAGAATCTTTCATCTGAACATGGAGGTTAGGGATGTGCGGTTCGGTTCGGATCTGAACCAGTTCGGATCCAAACCGGTTTTGGTTCGGCAGTTTGGATCCGAACCGAACCACCCCCGGTTCGGTTTGGATTCGAACCGAACTGGGGGTGGTTTGTTCAAACCGGTTCGGACCGGTTTGGACCAGTTCAGACACATGAAAATCGGTAGGATGGTAGCTGGCACCCAGGGGTACCTGTCACCCAAACCCCAAAGCAATCAGACACTCGTACGATTTTTTATGAATGTTTGAAAATTATTTTTATTTTTTCTCATAGGATATAATGGGACTCGAACCAGGCCATTATTCTTTATTGTGGAGCACCTGTGGGTGCCAACAACCATGCAAACCCTGAAGCAATCAGACACCCCTATGATTTTTTATGAATATTTGAAATATTTTTAATTATTTTTCTCATAGACTATAATGGGACCCAAACCAGTCCATATCCCCTATTATGGAGCACCTAGGGGCACAAAAGTGGGGTGGGTGGTAGACAGACAGGGGTGCCTACCACCCAAAAAATCCCAAGGCAATTTGACACTCCTCTGATTATTGGTGAATTGTTAAAGTATTTTTGAATTCCTCATAGAGAATAATGAGGATTGCAGCAAATGTATAGCTTCACGTCGGGGGGAAAGGGGTGTCGTAGAGTGGAGTGTGGTGGTTCGTAGTTCCTAGGGTGGGCAAGGAAGCTATCAGAATTATTTGAAAGGAATTGGGCAAAGGGGTGGTTTTTAAGTGATTTTTGAAGTTTACGCATCTTTTTCTCCATAAAGAAGCATGGAGGTGTCGGCAAATGTATAGCTTCACGTCGGGGGGAAAGGGGTGGCCTAGAGCGGTGTGGGGTTGGTGGTAGTGCCGGGTAGGGGCAGGGAAGCTACCTGAATCTTTTCAAAGGATTTGGGCAGAGGGCTGATTTTTGGTGAATTGTTGAAGTTTATGCGTCTTTAAGGTTTTTCCTCATAATAAGTTATAATGGAGCTTTCAGCAGCCCCATAAGTGCACTTGGGGGGGTGCTGGGGTGGCCCAGAGCGAGTGGTGGTGTAGTGCACATAGGGTGCCAACCACCCCCATGGGTTTCTAACCCATGGGGTACGGGGTTCTCTTGTTTCTGAGGTATTGAGTGTGGATTCTATGATAGCAAATGAGATTTTCAATGAGACACCATGAATCCACTCTAATATGCTATCATAGAATCCACACTCAATACCTCAGAAACAAGAGAACCCTGTACCCCATGGGTTAGAAACCCATGGGGGTGGTTGGCACCCTATGTGCACTACACCACCACTCGCTCTGGGCCACCCCAGCACGCCCCAAGTGCACTTATGGGGCTGCTGAAAGCTCCATTATAACTTCTTATGAGGAAAAACCCTAAAGACGCGTAAACTTCAACAATTAACCAAAAATCACCCTTTTCCCCAATTCCTTTCAAATAATTCAGGTAGCTTCCTTGCCCACCCTAGGAACTACCACCCACCACACTCCACTCTATGACACCCATTTCCCCCCGATGTGAAGCTATACATTTGCTGACACCTCCATGCTTCTTTATGGAGAAAAACCTTAAAGACGCGTAAACTTCAAAAATCACTTAAAAACCACCCCTTTGCCCAATTCCTTTCAAATAATTCTGATAGCTTCCTTGCCCACCCTAGGAACTACCACCCACCACACTCCACTCTATGACACCCCTTTCCCCCCGACGTGAAGCTATACATTTGCTGCAATCCTCATTATTCTCTATGAGGAATTCAAAAATACTTTAACAATTCACCAATAATCAGGAAGTGTCAAATTGCCTTGGGATTTTTTGGGTGGTAGGCACCCCCATCTGTCTACTGCCCACCCCGCTTTTGTGCCCCTAGGTGCTCCACAATAGGGGATATGGACTGGTTCGGGTCCCATTATACTCTATGAGAAAAATAATTAAAATATTTCAAATATTCATAAAAAATCATAGGGGTGTCTGATTTCTTCAGGGTTTGCATGGTTGTTGGGACCCATGGGTGCTCCACAATAAGGAATAATGGCCTGGTTCAAGTACCATTATATCCTATGAGAAAAAATAAAAATAATTTTCAAAAATTCATAAAATATCGTACGAGTGTCCGATTGCTTTGGGGTTTGGGTGACATGTACCCCTGGGTGCCAGCTACCATCCTAGCTACTTTTTGAGATCTGAACCAGTTCAGTTCAGATCCGAACTGGTTCAGATCCAAACCGAACCAGGGGGTGGTTCGGACAAAACCAAAACCGAACCATCCCCTCCTGGTTTGGACCCGGTTCGGATCTGAACCGAACCGGATGAACCGGTTTTGTGAACATCCCTAATGGAGGTAGCCTATAGCCAGGGCTGCAGAAATTCATTAGTCTGTGACGAGTAAAAAATGATGCCTGATGAGTGAAAAAGGTCCTGATGGATAATGTACCAACATAGCTTGGTGAGTAAAATATTTTGTCTGGCTGATAAACTGAACCGACATTTCTTCACCCATCTATAGCCATCAGAACTATTAGACATTGATAGACTTGTTTTCCGTGAGGCTGTCCTCACATTCATTCCAGTGGGGTGTCTACTCTGCTGAGTCATGCTGAAAGAAACAGAGGTTGTTATAACCTTAGTGCTTTGTGAATGGAGTTGAATGTGTCATATACGTAAACATTTTGTTTTGTCTTGTGCACGCTTGTTTGACTCATGAATATCCATTCTGTTCTTTGTTTCATAAAGTAAAAATATTGCAGAAGGTTTTTTTTAGGTGTAGCAGTGATTTTCCCCCTGCTGTTATTTCCTTAAGACCAATGAGTCTTAGAAGCAATTATTATTTCTTAGCCTGATTTGAAGTGTAAATTGCCTTTCAAGAAGGTCTCTCTTTGACTTCACTTAAAATATTATACTAGATCTAATATAGCACATCTTTTTGCAAAAATAAAACAAAAGGTTATTTGGTTCCTCCTCTGTTGTAAAACATGTTCTATCAATATGACCTAGATCTGCTCTGAGTCCAACCTTTTTAAAACTACTTTTTAAAAACTCTCCCCTCACAACTCTTGAACTTTTCCCCTTCCATCTTTCTCCTTGATTTCCTCTTCTCCCTTTCATCCTGAGTATCTTGGAAAGTATAGTAATTAAGGCCAGATTATAGACACTCTGCATGAACAAACTTCTAAAACAAAGTAAGTGATAAATTGTAGTTATAAGGATTCAGCTGTCAATCAAATACATTTAAATGAGTAACCAAATAAAACACACGTGTTGAATCCACTAAGATTTCTTTAAGGCAGTGAAACTCTCAATTTTTACCTATGTATCTACAACCTTTTCTAGACTATATCATGCACAGGGGCATTGCTTAGTACTTAAAAGATTTGGGGGTCCAGGTTGACAGCCTCATCTCAATTCAACAATTAAATATTTTAATGCACTTTAAAGCATCACTCTCTTCAAAGGTCTGGAGCAGAAGTGTTAAACTGCAGCACTCCAACTGTTCTTTTCCTACAACTCCCATCGTCTTTGGCTACTGGCCACTGGATGATGGGAGCAGTAGACCAACAGCAGCTGGAAGGCCAAAGTTTGACACCCCTGGTCTAGGGTGTTTTGCCTGGGGACATTGCTAGCTCCTGTTAATCTTGGGTCCCTGGTCCACAGTGCTTGTTTTATTTTAAAATTCCATTCCCTTTTACAGTTCACTGCATGATATTTGGGGGATTGGGAGTTTACTCTGCATTAGTAAGATATCTCAATTCTGAAAATTTTTTTTTTTTTGGTAGTATTTTGCTGCCAGACAATTTGTTTAAAACAGAGGGTTTGGGGGGGGGGTAGTGATTAACAGCACTTTCGGGGGGCTACCCACCTTCTCCTGGGCCTTTGCCATCACCTCCTCCTTCATTGAACCTGGCAGCTAGGTTGCTGCTGGGTGCAAGGGCCATCCACCAGTCCTTCCACCATGCCCAGCTGTGGGGTTGCTGCTAGGTGTGAGGGCCACCCACCATCCTCTTCTCTGAGCTTAGCATCAGGGATGTCATTGGGCAGGAGGGCTGTGTGCTGTGCCTCACACCACGGGTGACAGCTGGGTTGCCACTGATCATGAGGGCTAACCCTCTGCTGCCTCTACCAAGTATCTCAGTTGGGTTGCCACTGGATGCCTGGAGCACCCACCACCGTGTCAACCAGATGGGCTTCTGCTGGACATGAGAGCTGCTTGCTGCCCCTCAACCATGTCCAACAACTGCATTGCCCCCGGATTTGAGATCTGCCCACCACCCGCTCCACCAGGCTCATGCTGCTGGGCATGAGGACAAGGGCTCCAAACTGAAAGAGCCAGATGCCAATGGAATGACCTTTGCCTCTGCTCTGCATGCAGATTGAAAGGGAAATGTCAGAGATGGTGGAGGAATTGGGGAAGTAGGTGCTCAGTTCCCACCCTCCCACCTTCCATTACAATCACATAGTGGGGGAGAACGGAGGATCAGTGACAGACAAGGCCATGACAGGGAATGCCTGCTGGACTTATGTTTTTTGAATTCTAGTCTTGCACATGCCCCCTTTCCACCACCTCCTATTTCATCCAAACAAGGTTGGTGGGGAGGGGGCAGGGTCAAGCAGGCACCCAATATGTTTGGGGGCAAAATCAAAGAAATGTTGGGTGGCACATGCATGTCCCTTAAGCCCACTGCTAGCAATGCCAATCGTCATACATCTGGCAAAGTAGGCTTTCTAGGCCAGAAAGGTTTTTATTTAGAAGTGTTAAGCATGCAAAGCAAGAGCTGTCTAGCAGGGAGTGCAGCAAAAATTGTGTGAGGGTGTGTGGATAGATAGATAGATAGATAGATAGATAGATAGATAGATAGATAGATAGATAGATAGATAGATAGAGTGCCGTCAAGTCAATGCCAACTCTTAGCGACCACATAGATAGATTATCTCCAGGATTATCTGTCTTCAACTTGGCCGTTAAGGTCTCTCAGTGGTGCATTCACTGTTGTCATAATCGAGTCTATCCATCTTGCTGCTGGTCTCCCTCTTCTTCTCTTTCCTTCAACTTTTCTCAGCATTATGGACTTCTCAATGGAGCTGGATTTTTGCATAATGTGTCCGGTATGATAGTTTGAGCCTGCTTATTTGGGCCTTGAGTGAAAATTCTGGATTGATTTGTTCTATGATCCATTTGTTTGTTTTCCTGGCTGTCCATGGTATCCCCAAAAGTCTTCTCCAGCACCACAGTTCAAAAGCATCAATACTTCTTAATCTTGCTTCTTCAAGGTCCAGCTTTCTCATCCACAGAGTGTCACAGGGAAAACCATTGTCCAAACAATTCTAATCTTTGTAGGTATAGACACATCACGGCATCTAAATATCCTTTCCAAGGCTTTCATTGCAACCCTACCAAGTGCTAGTCTGCAGCATATTTCTTGACTGCTGGATCCTTTACTGTTGCCGTTTGATCCTAACAGGCAGAAGCTATCCACCACTTCTATGCCTTCATTATCAATTCTGAGGCTGGTTGCTGTACCCATTGTCATTAGTTTAGTCTTCTTTACATTTAGCCGTAGCCCCATTTTTTACTGTACTCCTTGACATTCATTACTAGAGCTTGCAGATCATCTGCATTCTCAGCTTTCAGGGTGGTGTCATCAGCGTAGCATAGGTTATTGAAGTTTCTCCCTCCAACTTTAAAAGCAAGCTCATCTTCTTCCAATCCATCTTCTCTCAGTATATGTTCAGCATAAAGTTGAATAAATACGGAGAAAGGATATATGTTTCCACTTTGGGAACTTTTGTTGAAAAGTGGTATATACATATTCATTGTCTTTGTTTTCTTCCCATTTGACCTCCTCATCAGATCCCAGAAGAAAAGAGAGAGATAATCAGCAGGATGGTCTCAGTGCTCTATAAGCTTACCAATTATATTTATTTGCAAGCTCTGTTTATAGAGTCTTTTACTGCTATCTAGAAAACCTCTATTTGTCTTTTTTTTACTGCCACAAGATGCAGTGATGGCCACTCACTTCGATGGCTATTTTTATTTGTTTGTTAAGGCAGTATTCCTCTGAATACAAGATGCTGGGGACACAAAGCCTGCTTGTGGGCTTCCCAGAATTATCCGGCTGACCACTGCTGAAAGCATAATGCTGGGCTAGGTTACCCTTTTGTGTGATCCAGTAGGGTTCTTCTTATATATGGAGTACATGTATTTGTCTTTAAGAATGCAAATAGTTTTTGCTACAACACAGCTAACAGTCTGGAGGCCTGATTCACACATACATTCATTTTTTGCATTGATCCTTGAGGATTGTCCTGAAAATAAATACACATTTCCTGCAGGATCAAACATTTCTGTCACACTCTATTCAGAAAAACAAAAGAATCAATACAAATTGCTTCATTCTGCTGACTTTTCTTTTTAAAAATATAGATACAAAGAATGAAATAGCTGGTCTGCTTCAATGTTATTTGCCAAAAATTTCAAACTATGGCCTGATTCACACATGCCATTCTTAAAAGCCTGATTCACACATTCATCTGCCTTCATGGGAAAGCAATTTAAACCTTGCCACCAAAAATGACTGCAAATAGAGGTTATTTTGGTTGACAATGCTGCAGCCCAGTAGGAGGCTACTCTGCCCCAATGGCTTAGCACCATTAAGTTGCACCTATACATGTGTGTTATGTGCAGCCATCCACACGGGCAGCTGTATATGTGAATCAGGCCATAGCTTGAAATTTTTGGCAAATAACATTGAAGCAGACCAGCTATTTCATTCTTTGTATCTATATTTTTAAAAAGAAAAGTCAGCGGAATGATGCAATTTGTATTGATTCTTTGCTTTTCTGAATATAATATGACAGAACTGTTTGATCTTGCAGGAAATGTGTATTTATTTTCAGGGCAATAAACTGCTTTCTTCAGAATGTAATCAATGTCTCTGTTTTTACTGGTTTTGCTATCCTCTCTTGACACTTTAATCATTTTTATTTATACTTTTGATATTGTAGTTCAATTTCTCTTTACAGTGGAGCATTAAATCGCATGGAGTTGTTTCACCATAATTCAAAGAGAGTTTTTGTATGAAACTTCAATAATGTATTGACCTGAGTAAATTTCATGTGGTGCAGAGGTTGCCATTTCATAAGGATGAAATATAGTTTCATCATTAGAATTCTTTGAGTTGCCCAGTGTAAAATATGTGCCACATTTTTAGAATTTCAAAATCCATCTAACTCCTAGTGGTAAGGTAGCTAAGAGTCTTTTTCTGGCAGTAACAACAATTTATAATGGAACCTTCTATATGGCACATGTAGGCCACATTTGCATATAACACAGAACTGGAGTTGAATGGCCCAGAGGTTCTCCAAATGTTACATGCAACTGTGGTTTCATTTTTCTGACTCCAGTCTGAACCCTCAGGTTGTAGTGAGTTTTGTTGCCACAAACCGAGGTAGATGCAGCCTGTGTTGCATCTGAATTCAGAACCACAGGCTGTGTCTCCTTCAGTCGGAGTTGAGGGAGGAAGCGCCTCCCTCAACTCTGGCCATGATAGGCTGCACGGACTGTCCTTCATGCAAGAAGGATGCCTGCACAGCCAGTTCCCCCCTTCCTCTCTGCAGTCTGGCTGACTGCAGAGAGATTGCTTTCCATTACGTAAAAATTTGGACAGGAGAGTGGGGTGAGGGTGAGCGGAACCGTTGCTCCTTTGGACCTGTGATTCTGCATTACATACAAATGCAGCCATAGTGTCCATAGTTTCACAGCAAAAAAGGCTCTCAAATTTTCCTCTAAAGACCTCTAAAGAGGTAAGCAAAATTTTCAGTCCAGAGTGGGGAAAAGGCTGCTGAAAACCCTTTGCATTAATTGGGTTCAAAGGTCCTATTTCACATAGCTTTTATTCATATAATCACTGGGACCACCAAGATCTCCCCACCCATACACACACAATTAGCAAACAAATAACTGCTCATGTAAGATGGGTGCTCTGTATTTATGCCTAATTGCATGAAGTTCAGTTTCTGTCATGTCTTTTCCTACCCGCTATTTGAGAGAGAAGAAATACTGAGGCTATTCACACATGCGAAGGAAACTGGACTAAGGGTATGAACCGCCAGGAGCCATGTGGCTCCCGTGGTTAGCCTGCTTAATTGCATCCCCAAACGAGGTTAGTGGAGCGAGTGCTCCACTAACCCCATTAAGTGGTTCATGAGTTGCTACGGTGCAGCTCCGCACCATGGTGACTTACGAGTAGACCCCAATTGGGAGGCAACAGCAAGCCTCCTGGCCTCAGGGGTCTCCCCAGAATACCCTATGCACTCCCGCGGGGCAGCCTGGGACTTCCTGGGGCCAAGCGGCCCCCTAGCCCTGCCACCCCTACCAGCTCCATGATGGATCTGGTAGTTGAGCAGGCAGCTAATCTGGCTGCCCAGGGTGAGCTCCCTGCTCGGGCTAAGCCCACTCCCCCACAGGGCCCAGTTAGGCTCTACACACAGATCATGTATGGAGCCTCATTGTATTTACCTGAATCCAAGACTATGTTTTTTCCAAGTGTTTTCATATTAAAAATCAGGAGGTTGTCTTGAATTCATTGTCCTGTTCCTTTTGAGTAAATGGAGGCATAACTTGTATTTCACCTCTACTTTTTACGGAGGTTGACTTAAATTCAGTGTCATCTTCTATTTGTGTAAATATGGTGTGTGAGATGAGACGTCTTGTGTTTGGATGTTCATGTGGCGTGTTGGGCTCACACAGGATATTTACACTGTAGTAGAAGGGAGGAGAAAACTATTTTCTCCACCCTGCATAGACTGCACCATGCAGCTGATTCCACCAAGCAAGAGCTAAATTCCATGTGATACAAGTTCACTTTGCTCTGAGACATTTATATGGAGTCCCCAGCTGTAGGTTTTACATATAAGTTGCAAGCAAACAACCATGAAGATTGTGAACCATCTCTACTGTACGTGGAACATTTAGCATTAACACAAAAGCAGGGGTGAGGCTTCAATGTCTTGCATAACTCCTTGAGGCTATTCACACGATTGTAGAAAATTGGCCTGATTTTCTACAATCGTGAGAACCACCATTCTCGGCTGCGAGCCCGGTGGTTCTTGAGCAGGTAACCCGCACAAGTAGCCTGCCCCTAAAACCAGGATTGTGGAGCGAGCGCTCTGCATAGTTCGAGGGTCTCCCCAGTATGCTCTGCACACTTGCACAGGGCATACTGGAGTTTCCAGGGGTCACACAGCCCCCGAACTCCCCAGGCCCCACCAGCTCTATCATGGAGCCGGCAATTGTGTGGGCAGCCGATCCGGCCGCCCAGGGCTCCCGCCCTGATCATCTACAGGGAGAGCGGGCTTAGCCCACTCTCCCCGCTGAGCTTCCCGAACCGGGTCTCACTGATCGTGAGACCTGGCTCCTTGTCAGTCCCTATGATTTAAGGGTTCCCAACCTTGGTTTGCTGGACTACCAATTTGCCTGGGGATGCTGGGAGTTGGTCCATCAATATCTGGGGAATGCAAGTTTCAGAACTCTGCTATGATTAGCAAAACCAAAATAGTAATATATAGTAATATATTATGCAAACTAAAGAGAAATGGTCAAATGTAGTCTGTTTGCAGCATTTATTCAGGTTGCAGAATTCTGTTTGTTTTGGCACTTAATTTGAATTGCCTGGGTATGGAATTTCAATTTTTTAAAAATCAGTTGATCCAGCCCTGTTTACAATAAGCCTCTAGTCTCCAGAGACTTTTTGTGGGGGGGTCACATACTTACCTTTTAACATGTGAACAGTTCATCAAATTCAATGAGGCTGTTTAATCTAATTCATAATGAGGCTGTTCTCACGAGCAACCAAAACCGGGCTAAAGCAGCCTGGTGGCACCTTGGCAGCAAACCCGCCTAGGGAGCCTGCCTCTTAAACAAGGTTAAGCGACCGAATGCTCTCCTAACCTCATTTCGCTGACCATGTGTCAGCGCCAGGAGAGCACTGCCTTCACTTTGACTTTTGCAGAGATGTGGAGGGAATTCTTAAAAGTTTTTAAAATGTGCACTATAGTGCTCATTCTTGGGGTTGATTTCTTCACTGGGAGTTGGTGGGCATTTCATGCTAGTGTACAACAGTTGATGAGATTCTTTTAAATCTACCAAATATGATAACATGCCACAGAATGACAATGAAGCTATTCACACGACCAGGAGAAATCAGGCTAAGGGAGCCTAGCCCAATTTCTCCTGGTCGTCTGCTGCCATGGGAGCTGTGCAGCTCCTGGCAGCAAACCACCTAAGGTACACCTCCCCTTAAATGAGGTTAGCGGAGCTAGCGCTCTACTAATCCCATTTGGTTGCTCATGTGCTTCTGCGGCACGGCTCCATGGTGCGGCAAGATACGAGGACCCCCCTGCCTGCCCGGAGACTGCAAGTAGCAAGCAGCCTCTCAGGCTTGGAGAGCTCTCCAGGATGCCCTGCACACTCATGTGGGGCATCCTGGGGGCTGCTCGGCCCCTGATCCTCACAGCCCCTGCTGGCTCTGTGATGGAGCCGGTAGCCATGTGGGCGGCTGATCCGGCCGCCCAGCTATGACCAGCTGCTCATCTGCGGGGAAAGCGGGTTAAGCTAAGCTAAGCCTGCTCTCCCCGCAGAACCCCATCAGGTGCTTCACACGTGTTGTGCGAAGTGCCTCAATGTCTTTGATATCCTTCGATCAAATCATTCAGTCAAAAGAACAGACAGCCTCTATACTTGTAAATTAGTGGATTAAACAAGGCTGTAGTTAAGCTGATGCTTTCACACTTCTCTCATCACAAAATGCCCATGCACTGCTTCCCTTCCATCTACTCTTCTCCCCCTGGCTGCCGTAATCACCTACCTAGTAACTGTTGATGAATGTGCTTGAGTTACATCTGTCCTATTGTAAGTAAAACCAGACTGCAATATGGGCCTATTAAACCATCGAGAGCAGCATCAGGGCTGAGCCAAGGATTGCTGGTGCCCCAGGCAAAGTCTGGCTTTGGTACCCCTCAGGCCCTTCACCCATGTGGGCAGGTGCCTTCTGTCATTCAGGCAGGTGGTTGGTTGGCCCATCCCCGTCACTCTCCCACCTGCACTCTCCCACCTGCACACTCCCCCACTTTGCTTCTTCCGCCCACTGTTCCTGCCACCACTGCCTTCTTCTGGGCAGCTGGTCTGCTGCCCCATGTTATAATGATGTTGCTGCATGAGGCAGCAAAATGTTTATAAAGCGCCGCAGCAGGTCTACCCACAAATCAAAGTGTGTTATCAGTATCGTAAAATAAATATTTAAAAGGACTGTAGAAAATACTTCTACATTTCCAGCTTGGACTGCAATGATAAACATTTCTAATCACATTGATAGAGAGCACAGCAAGTTGGAGCAGAAACAAATCCACAACTCTAAGAAAAAGCAGGAACTTGTAAATCACAAAAGTAAAGGAAAGTTTATCCCTGGTCATGTCCGCTTCCCTCTTCGTACACAACTCTGCAAATCATTTACAGTTGGATTTGCCTGGATTAGTCTAAAAAAAGGATACGTAACTCAAAGTAGTGAAAATTGCCTTTCATATTCCAGTTGGCTACTCCAGCTAAAGACATTAGAATAAATAAATCAGCTCAGAATAAATCAAAGAATAAATCAGCTCAGAGCCATAAATTGAAGCCCACCTTGTAATAAAGGATACTCTTTTTGCCAATAACTGAAAATGTTTACAGATCACAATAGCACAGGCCTGCCTGCCTTGCACATTGCAATGACAAGCAATCTGATTGTAAAGTTATAAAAGTCTTGCACATGAGTGAGTTATATCATACACACAGTTTCCGCCAATGGTCCCTATTTATCAGGGACAGTCCCTATTTTCTGGACTCTGTCCCCATAAAGCACTGTCTCTATGGTACCCTTAGTTTTGCCCCGTTCACTTTTCCCCAACACGGTTTGCCAGAGTTGTAATTCTTCAGGATCCAGCTCCCTCCCCAAAGTCTCTAGAAATTAAAATTCCAAGTTTGTGTGTGATGCACTGTGTCTCTGGTGGGCCTATATGTAAATGGATGCACAACACTAAGGCATTATGCAATGGACAGCATATAATGGGTGGAATCCAGTCTTCAGCTATGTGTAGAGGTGGCATGATAGTGGTATTTGAACAGTAATCCTTGGTATGAGAATTGGTTGTCACAGGTGTATTCTTATTTTCATCTGCAAAATGTTCATGGAGGACAGGTCTATCAGTGGCTACCAGTCTGGTGGCTGTGGGCCACCTCCAGCCTCAGAGGCACGATGCCACTCAATATCAGTTGCAGGGGAGCAACAGCAGGAGAGAGGGGTTGCTCTCACCTCTTGTCTTTGGACTCCCCAGAGGCATCTGGTGGGCCACTGTTTGAAACAGGATGCTGGATTAGATGGGCCTGATCCAGCAACAGGGCTGTTCTTATGTTGGGAGTTGTGGGATTGGTTTTAGATATCTGGAATAATGTGCTTGCATTCACATTATTACTTGCTTTCCATTTGCGACAAGATTGCAGTCAAACATTTATACAACACCTCCCCATTTGCCTGTCCATGTTGCCTGTACATTCACTGGCATACCCTTATTTTCATTGCCGAAATGTTGGAGGATATAAATACCAGGCCTTCAGCCTTTCTAGCTCCAGATCCCATATTTCACCCAAATTTGTAAATGGAACCACAATAATTCCACATCATTTTTCTTTCTTTCCCCCTTTTCCTCCTAAATTTTGGCACCACTGGTGTGACCCATCTTAGGTAAACCCTTGGTAGGGTTTACTTACCTCAGCTGAAATGCACCAGAGAAAGATAAATGGTCTAGCTCAGGAGTGCACAACTCAAATGCCCCAGTGGGTTGGAACCAACGACAATGTGGTGTTCAGGGACTGAGGTCAATTTTCGGTGCATTATTACATTAAAATTAATCATTAAAAATAATAATGAAAGAAATTATTAGTTATTTGTGGATCTTTTCCCCTTGTTAAGGGACCCACAATTTTAACATAACATTGTGACAGAGAAATAGGCTCTGCCCCTGCTTAGTCACTGGGGTACCTGGAGTGCAGTGCATGCCAGCCCCAAACAAATCTCAAGTCTTCTCCTCTTCCTAAATTGCTGTTGCTTTCAGTTTGCAATCCTAGGCAAGCTTACTTAACAGGCCTATGCAAATTGTCTCTTGTTGCCCTCAGTGTCTGGAAATCTTTCTCAGAACATTTATGTTTGGCCTCCTTTCTTCCCCCCCTCAAGTCCATCTTCAAAACCTCCTTTTCTGCTTAAATATGTGGAATGCTTTGGCTCCCATTAATTTATTACCCTTGTTTTTCCCTTTCCTCCCCCCTTTTTCTTGTTTTCTGCAATGTCAAATTTTAGACTGTAAGCTTGTGGAGGCAGAGAACTTTTGCTTATGTTACTCTGGCCACATTTGCACATAATGTGGAAGCGCTGATGAATGGGCCAGCGGTTCCACAGATTTTCCTTATGTCCAAATGCGGGGAAATAGTGTTTGGTGCGGTGATGAAATGGAGGGTTCAGATTTGCAACTCCAATATGAACCCTTGGGTTGCAATGATTTTTGTCACCACAACCTGAGGTTCCCAAAAACTGAAGGCCTCTTCCCCTGGAACCAGAGTTGAGGGAGCAAGCTCCTACCTCAGCTCCAGGATGATTGGTTGTGCAGGTTGTCCTTCAGTCAAGAAGGATGCCCACAGCCAGCAACCCCTCCTTTCTGCAGTTTTGCTGTTGCAGAGAGACTGCTCTCCAGTATGTCCAAATTTGGACAGGAGAGTGGGGGGGGGCACGTGGAACATGCAAATGAGGCCTCTGACTGTGAAGTATGACAGAAGCTATATTAAAACAATGCCATAAGAGGTCTGTATCACACACCCCATCCTGAACATTTGAATGGACTCTCAGACTATAAGAACTATGGCTTTCAAACCATGCCATCTTTGTTTTCAGTGGGAAAATCAGTGCGCTTTTGAAGAACTGATTTTTCTGCTTTATCATAAATTATGGTTGTCCAACATGTGGCATAAATAACTCAATTGGCACAGGCAACAGGATATGCCTGGAGAGGAGCAGGAAAATCCACTGTGCTAAAGCACAGAACCTTCATTTTGTAGTGAGTTTCACTGCTCCAATCTGAGGTTTGAAGGTAGCATTTGATTTCTGCCACTGCCATAACCTGGGTTTTGTGCTGTGTCTGGTGCCAGAATCATAGAGAATGCAGCTCAGTCCAGCCCAGAAATCCACCAGATCTTTGCTTGCCATGCTTCTTGCTGTCTGCCTCTCCAAACACTTGCTCCATCCCCTCCTCCAGCCTTTGCCTGACAACAGGGATGCTGCATTGCCACATTCCAAGCTTCAAAGCATGGCAAGGGTGGGGGGAAGCCACATCGGGAAATACCCACTTTCCACTGTGTCTCATGTTCCCCCTTTTGACAATCAGCAGAAAAAGGGGATGGGGTGACAAGATGGGCACTTTGTGGAGAGGTCTCCACAAATAAAGTGATGCAGTATCTGCACAAGCACATGGAGCCCCAGAGACACCATAACCTGGGCAGCCTGGTTGTTTCCCAACAAAGATAATAGATGACAGGGGAGTAATACCCAAAGTCTGGGTTGAAAGGCAGCCTCTGGGATTCTTAAGTGTCTCTGCTCTATTTTTTGTGTGCAAATTAGCAGGGGAAATGGGGCCCAGCCCCTCCCCCTTGGGTGCAAGCATGCAGTCTCTAGCATTACTCATGAGAAGTAGCATCTTGGGATACTCTGGGCTGGATCACTAATAATGTGTCATGATGTCCCTTTTCCCAAGGACTGCTCTCTCATGAGAGTGGCAGGCCATGGAGACACACATGAGGGCTGGAGGGCTATCACTGCCCAGCACCATTGTTAGACCCACACAAGCCCTAGGGAAGGGTACTACACCAACACCTCAGGTTACAGTGACTGGTGGGCAGCAGAAGTGGAAGTGCTCACTCTGGCAGACTGGTCATCCCTTGGCACATATGCCTGCTGATTTTTGCCCAGTACAACCACCCAGCTTGCCGGGAATAACTTGAAAATAGGGGCTCCCCTCACTTGTTATTCCCCATGGAAGACAATCGTATACGCCACAACACTGGTCCCAGCCTGGGAATTTTGAATGTGTACCAGGAGCCATCCAGACTGAGCCCACAGGGAAATGGCTGGATACATGGAGTAGCCTGGACTCATTGGGAGTTAGTAGGGTTTGAGGGTAGAGGGGAGGGCAAGGAGTATGATTTCTATTTTAAAACATAGTTGGATTGCCTAACTCATGAAGGTGCAGTCTGATGGAGGCCTGAAGTTCATGAAGTCTCTGGTCCTCCCCAGTAGACTGGCCCTCTCATGGGAGGGCTAATTCCCAGCCAGCAAGCTGACACAGGGGCAGGAGTGTGTTCCTGGACTGCTTTGACTGGGTCTGCCATCACAAGAGCTTCTTTTGTCACAATCGACCAGACCCCAGTAACCTTTGCCTGCCCTCAAATACATATCCTCTTCTAGGAAGTCATCATAATCCCTTCCTGAGTAACAGAAAAATAGTTTCCCTCTCCATCCCCCCCGTTACCAGTAATTGTGCTTGTGCAAGACCGTTTGGCTGAGGGGCTCTTGCAAGGGTGGCAGTGCAAGTGATGGGAGAAGTAGGTAAAGTAAAGTAGTAAAGTAGGTAAAGTAAAGTTGTGCTGTCGAGTCGGTGTTGACTCCTGGCGACCACAGAGCCATGTAGTTTTCTATGGTAGACTACAGGAGGGGTTTACCATTGCCATCTCCAACGCAGTATGAGATGATGCCTTTCAGCATCCTCCTATGTCGCTGCTGCCCGATATAAGTGTTTCCCATAGGCTGGAAAACATACCAGCGGGAATTCGAACTGGCAACCTCTTGCTCCCTAGGCAAGTTACTTCCCCGCTGAGCCATTAGGTGGGAGAAGGCGGAGGGTTTAAATGCCATTTAAAAGGGTCTAAATGCCCTTTCCCTGCAAAGGGAGGGCAGTCTATGCCAAAAAGACATGATCATGCTGAGTACACCTCCTTGAAGATCATGGCCAATGGCTGCTGCCCTGCTGACATGCTGATGTCTTGCCTGCAGTCTGGAGATGAGAGCACTACAGAGCTAGCTGACATTGGCCTTGGTAGACCAGGGAGAGGGAGGGACAATTCTGCTCTAAAACTGGAGATTGCCCAACCCGCATTGGAAGATCATCTGTGGGATGATTCCCAGTTTCAAGAACCAACCTGCAGTTTCACGCTATGTCCAAAAGGGCCCGATGTGTCTTGCTAGTTACATAGGCATCTGTGGCACATGGGGGTGCAGATTGGGAAGTCTGGGAGTAAAGGCCACGGCTCTTCAAGGGTGCCACCCAGGGGTTTCTGGCTCTGGGTGATTAGATTCTGGACTGGTATCTGAGTCTTGCACTTTTGCAGCCTGTGCCACTGGACTCCAAGACACCCTGAATTTTCAGGTGTCCCCCTACTGAATCTGTAACCTGGTCAGGGCCAGGGCCATTACAAATGCATGCTTTGGACTTGACATGGTACGTTTGTCAAAAATTTGCTATTACTGCCCTTTAAGTTATGTTAATATAAGAGAGAGAGAGAGAGAGAGAGAGAGAGAGAGAGTGTGTGTGTGTGTGTGTGTGTGTGTGTGTGTGTGTTTGGGGAGTGGGGGGAGCCATTTAATAATTACTCCAGTGATTTCTCCTACCTCCTCCAGCATGAAGTATAAGCCATTGCCAAATTCTGACACATGAGATACACTTATTCCTCCTCTGCATTTTAAAAATAATAATCATAATATAAATTGTTCAAGAGTCAAGGGGAGTTTTCGGATTCTTTTCCAAGCCTTTGTTTTAGTTTCCTTTCTGATATGCAGCTGCTGACATGAACTGCCCAGTTTTCTTTCCTCTTATTAGACTTTAGTTGTTTTGGCTTCAGTATCTGATGTGAGTAAAAACAGAATTGGGTTGCAAGTGGGAAATTATTGTTTTCTTCCTTAAAACAGTTTTCGAACAGCAGTTCCTCATAGCACCTGACATGCCTCTTAGGAAACCAAAGGCAGTTTAAGAAGCAGTAGGTGATATGTCCTCCTGGCCATGGAGGAAGACATTCTGCTGTTCAAAGGAAGTAAAAAAAAAAATCATGCTAGGCATGCCCAAGACCTTGTACATCCCTACACACTTTTTGAATCCTGTGATAAAATTCATTTGGGTTGGGTGTTTGGTTCAAATCAAAATAAATGCATGCTAGGGGTGTGCACAAACCAAAACTTGTGGTTTGGTTTAATTTTAAATCAAATTCGAACTGAATCACGTGCTACCAAACCAGTTCGATCAAACTGACTGAATGGTCAAGTCTGTTTGACCGAACTGCTTTGGCAGTTTGGCTATATTTTTAAAGGGGAATCTAGTGAGAATTAGGGATGTGAGTTTCGTTTCGGATACAAAACATTTAGTGCACAAAATAGGCCATTTCGGCTGTTTGGTGTTGATGTTATTTGGGGTGGATTCGGGGCAGAAAGGGGGCTCTGGGGACAGAAGAATGGTTCAGGTGGTAGTGCCCCAATGGGTGCCTGCTGCCACCTAGATTCCAAAGGAATTGAGAAAAGGGCTGATTTTTAAAGAATGTATGAAGTTGACATGTCTTTGGGGCAGATTCAGGGCAGAAAGGGGGCCTGAGGGGCAAAACAGTGGGTTGGGTGGCAGTGCCCCAAGGGATAGGGCAAAGGGCTGCTTTCTTAGGAATTGTTGAAATTTACGCTTCTTTATGGTCCCCCCATGGAATAATGGAGGTTTCAGCAGACCCATAACTCCACCTGGGGGGCACTGGGGTGGCCAGGAGCGAGTGGTGGTATAGTGCACATAGGGTGCCAACCGCCCCCATGGGTTGCTAACCCATGGGGTGCTGGGTTCTGTTGTTTCTGAGGTGTTCTGAGTGTAGATTCTCTGGTAGCATATGAAATTTTCAATGACAAACCATGAATCCACTCTCATATGCTACCAGAAAATCTGAATCTACACTCAAAACATCTCAGAAACAACAGAACCCAGTACCCCATGGGTTAGCAACCCATGGGGGTGGTTGGCACCCTATGTGGTCTACACCACCACTAGCTCTGGGCCACCCTGGTGCCCCCCAAGTGCAGTTATGGGGCAGGAATTATGGAGGTCCATCATTCCCTATGGGGAAGAACTTTACAGACGTGCAAACTCCATTACATCTTTAAAAATCAGCTCTCTGCCCAATTCCTTTGAAATAATTCTGGCAGCTTCCTTGCCCCCACTGGGCACTACCACCCACCCTACTCTGCTCTGGGCCACCCCTTACCCCTCAACATGAAGCTATACTTTTGCTGAAACCTCCATTCTTCCCTATGGGAAAAATCCTATACTTCAAAAATTCACCAAAAATCAGCCCTTTGCCCAATTCCTCTGAAATTTTGTGGTAGTTTCCACCCATTGGGCACTACCACCCCCATGCACTAGTTTTCCCTGGGGCCATTTTTTAAAATCCAAAACATTTTGGATTCAGATTTTGCAATTTTGCACAAAGAACAAAATTGGGGTGTTTCGGATTGGCTGATTTCAAACAAAGAACAAAATGGGGGTGTTTTGGATTTGGGCCGAAAACAAAACAGGGGGAAAAACCAACACGTTCAACCCTAGTGAGGATTCCTCTTTACTAGTAGAGGGCTCAGAGAATCTACTAGGGGACGGCCAGAGGTTGGGGGGTGGACACACTGAGAAAAGTAATTTAAAGTGCTTACCAGTTCACATGGCTGCCGGTGCTGCTGGTTGCCCCCACACCGCACAGCCCAAGCATACAGTGTTCTGTGTTTAGCATGCTGTCCACATGGCAATAGCGTGTTTGCAGCCTCCATGGATGCCCAGAGGCCATTTGTGTGGCTTCTGCACATTCACAGTGGCCACAACCACACCGCTGCAACATGGGCAAATTGCTAAATCCGGATTGTTGTGTGCTTGGGCTGTGCCAATGTGGCAAGCTGCGGTGTGGCCAGTAAGCACTTTAAATGACTTTTCTCCCCACCAGCCTCCCTTCAATGACAAACCAGTTCGCCTTGAACCAGACTTAGTTCAGTTTGCAATTGAGCTGCCAAACTAGCCATGTTTGAGGCAAACTGGTTCAGCTGTCATGGCTCAGACCTCTGAGTCAGAAGTGTCAGAGGAGGAATGGGAGGACTTGTTTGGGAGAACAGGCTCAGAAGCACAGCAGGAGGATTTGGCTGTGAGAACAAATGCTGAAGCTGAGCTGGGTTGGCAACAGATAGGGGAATCTGGACAGCTGACAGAGATGAGGGCTGAGGAGTCTGATCAGGTGGAAGCTGGAATTTCACCTGTGTTAAGAAGACATCTCAAGAGAAAGGCTCAGTGGGAGACATGAAGGCACAAGATTTCACAGGAAAGGCAATAGAAATGCTGAGTCAGGAAAGCCTGATTGGCTGCCGATTATCTTGAGCCCTATATTAAGCTGATGTGGTTTCTAAGTCAGCACTGTCAGCAACTTTGCCTTTTTTCACAGACAGTGTCCTCGTAGTTGTACTTTCTCAATCTTCCCTGTTTCAGCCTGTCCTTGTTCTGTTCTTCCTTGCTCTGTTATTTCAGTTATTACTCAGTTATTGAAGAGGGGAGCACCTAGTTTAGTTTCAAGGGTCTTTCTTTTTACTTTATCTTGAGACTCATTCTTCGCTTTTCGTTTGTGCAGCTAAGCTGCTTCTCTTAGCTACAGAACTTTATTTTGACTCCCACAAATAGAGCTGAAGGGATCGTAAATCCTGTCAGGTCAGCCGTGCCAACAGATTTACAACATCAGCATTGAATGGTTCGTGCACCCCCTAAAGCATGCTAAACCATATTTCAATTGATTATCTTTTTAATCCTATGAATTGGAAAGTTTCAGTTGTTCCTTGAGAAATTAGTTTTTATCTTTTTACAAGTTCAAGAGCAAGACTGAAGACCCAATGTTGAATAGCAAAACTCAGAAGAGTATGTATGGCATTGCTATAGCTACTAGGTAAGATACCTAAATAAATCCACATATATGCTTTGAATGATATTTCATAGTATACATTTTTCTTATCTGCTTCACTACAACAGAAGAAAATACTTTGCTCCTAGACTTTAAAAACATGTTCAATGACTTCGTTAAATTGTTTCAGTCTGGTGGACAGCTAATTAGCTTTTTTGTTGTTGTTGCATAGTGACTGGAAAAAACACACTGAGAAATTACTTTTTAAGTGCTCTTGATCACGTACGTTCATGCCTAAAAGCTTTTGCCAGCTCTCAAAATGTTCTCAGTTATGCAAATATCAAGTATACATAGTCATACTTTACTTTCAAAGGAATACATCCTGTGTTCACTCATTGTCTTTGCTTTTCTTGCAGTTGAAAACAGTTGTTATGGTTTAAAGCGTTTGACAAAATTAGGGAATAACCAGGTAAAGTTAAGAAAATTTCAAATCCCATTGATTTCAATATGAGAGGTGTGGGGGAATCTGGCTGAGCAGTAGGGCAGAGCAAGGGGAAAGATGAGCTGCCATCCAGGGTGAAAAGCCTGCCATGACACCGCTTACCCCTTCAAGCAGCGACATCACTGCTCCTTCCACCCGACCCTGGCCCTGGCAGGGAAGATGTGAGACACCCCCTGTGTTAAACATGGGTGCTCAAGCATCTGGGGATGTCCTGTGAGATCGCTGGGAGTTCCTGTGAGACTTCGGGTCAAGATCCTGTTCTTAGCCGAAGTCTTGCAAGGGTTGATTGTCATGGGCTATATAAGGACTGGCTGGCTGGTGATGAGGGGCCAGTCAGTGAGGAGGGCTCATTCTGGCAAGAGCCTGACTCCTGATAAAGCCTGAGGCAGCATGTTCTTAGGGGATTTGTGAAAGGAACAAGTCCTGTTTTGAGAAACAGCACCAGGCCCTTGTGAGGACTCCAAGGTCAAGCCATGCCCTTATACCCCCTCCTGGAGCTAAAGCCATCCCACCTTGGAGCCGGGCGCCGAGCCAGACCACCAGTGGCCCGTGTCCGGCCATGGTGGCGGCCCCACTCACCCCACCCTCCACGTCTGACATCAGACACAGGGGGCGTGTTCTGGCTCCCAAACATTGCTGCGTGGCTCTATTCGGGAGTTAGAGTCCAGCCAGCCCTGCATTCACAGTGCAGCCAGGAGCAGCTCTTCCTTGCCTTAAAGGCAAGGGAGAGCTGCTTCTGGCTGCGCTACAAATGCAGTGTTGGCCATCCAACTCCCTAATGGGGCCGCGTGGCTCCATTTGGGAGCTAGGTTGGGGCTGGTGCTGTGTTCGCAGTGTGGCCAGGAGCAGCAGTTCCCTGCCTTAAAGGCAGGGAAAAGCCGCTCCTGGCCACACCGCAAACGCAGTGGCCATTTAACTCCCAAACAGGGCCACACAGCCCCCACTTAAGAGCTAAACCAGCACCCCTGTGTCTGACATCGGCACCCACTCACCCCGCCCCCGCATCTGATGTCAGACACAAGGGGCGTGGTCTGGTTCCTGAATGGAGCCACACGACTCCATTTGGGAGTTAGAGTCCGGCCGGCTCTGTGTTCAAAGTGCAGCCAGGAGCGGCTCTTCCCTGCCTTAAAGGCAGAGGAGAGCCACTTCTGGCTGTGCTACGAATGCAGTACTGGCCATCGAACTCTGGAACAGGGCCGCATGGCCCCGTTCAGGAGCTAGGTTGGGGCCGGCGCTGCGTTTGCAGCGTGGCCAGGAGCGGCTGTTCCCTGCCTTAAAGGCAGGGAAGAGCCACTCCTGGCCGCAATGCAAATGCAGCGGCCATTTAACTCCCGAATGGGGCCATGCAGCCATTCTGGAGCTAAACCAGCACCCCTGCATCTGATGTCAGATGTTGGGGGGGTGTCGGGGCCGCGAGGCATGGTCCCTGATTGGCAGTGGCCCGGGTTCTTTGAACCTGTTCGCCCAATGGTGGCTCCGCCCCTGCATGGAGCCTTGACAAGAGGGTAATATATATAATGTAACTTTGTACGACCATGTGATTTTCAGTCATAACTCAAACCCGTGGCTTACTTACTGTAATCTAGGGCTTCAGGGGGAAACTTCTATTTCTCCATTAGCGAATAAAAACAATTTGTGCATCCAATTTCTCTCATTTATCTTAGAAATGTGTTTTCGCTTTGAATCAGCCTCATTTTCTGCGTCTTCTAAAATGTCTTTAACCTTAACCTCTGGGGCAAATTATCCACTGTCTCTAATATCTAACTTCTTTGTGCAGTCTGATAAATGTTTAGATTCAATAACATTGTCTGGCTCTTACCAATGTAGACACTCAAAATTGGGTGGACAAATGTCTCTCATTACTTTTTTGTTACCATTTTAAAACTTTATTGGTTTATATATGAATCAAAGATGAACAAGACCATGCCAGGTTTTTTCAATACTATTCATTGTAACATAACACACAGTCTGATCCTGTGCATGTTTACTTGAAAGTCCCTCTGTGTTCTATGCAGCTTGCTCCCAGGTAAATGTGTATAGAATTGCAGTATAAGGCAGCAATGTTACAGGATCCTACAGTAAAGATCACTAAAGTCAATGGAGAGTACACATGCATAGGATTGGGTTTTAAAACCTTTAAAAAATGAACACAATCTAACAGAATTTAAATTCAGATCCCATTATTGTAATAGGCAAGTTCCAAACGTGCTTAAATGTCCCACTGAAATCACTTAAAAGTATTTACTCCTGCCTGGATAATGCCATATATTTATTATATCAAAAAATTTTGACACGAGACCCTCCAACTACAGTAGTAGAAGCCTGAGTGTAGGTCGAGA
The DNA here is from genome assembly GCF_027244095.1 of Hemicordylus capensis. Lineage (NCBI taxonomy): Eukaryota > Metazoa > Chordata > Lepidosauria > Squamata > Cordylidae > Hemicordylus > Hemicordylus capensis. Next base: position 80,301,063 of record NC_069662.1, on the reverse strand, counting down.
TTTATTCACTTAAAGGATATAGTTCTAATAGTTCTAGCAGGTTCTAGAAATCCAAGAATGCCTTTTAAGCTGCAAAAAGGAAATGTAATCTACTATAGTATATATCATTCAGTGGGACACTACAAATCCATCACTTTATGAAGAAAAATTGTTGCCAGCTACGGAACAACTTTTCAGGATGCTGGACTTTTAAGAAGAATTGTGTTTGGTGAAAATCTAAATTTGTGCATACTTTAATCATGAAATTTCTCCTGCCTGCTTAGAAAACCAGCCATTGTCTAATTTACTTAATTCAGTGAGAGACCAGGTAAATCTGCTCACCATGTCACCAGGATATCTTCGTTCCATTGCACACATTTCCCATCCAGTCTTTACTTCTGCCAAAAATAAGAATAGCTATGTCTTGACTATACTATATCAGAGCCAGAGCCAGCGTGGTGTAGTGGTTAGAGTGCTGGACTAGGACCGGGGAGACCTGAGTTCAAATCCCCATTCAGCCATAATACTAGCTGGGTGACTCTGGGCCAGTCACTTCTCTCTCAGCCTAACCTACTTCACAGGGTTGTTGTGAAAGAGAAACTCAAGGATGTAGCAATAGCAATAGCACTTACATTTATATACCGCTCTATAGCCGAAGCTCTCTAAGCGGTTTACAATGATTTAGCATTTTGCCACCAACATTCTGGGTACTCATTTTACCGACCTCGGAAGGATGGAAGGCTGAGTCAACCTTGAGCCCCTGATCAGGATCGAACTTGTAACCTTCTGGTTACAGGGCGGCAGTTTTACCACTGCGCCACCAGGGGCTCACTGGATGTAGTACACCGCTCTGGGCTCCTTGGAGGAAGAGCGGGATATACATGTAAAAATAATAATAATAATAATAATAATAATAGTATAGTATAGTATAGTATAGTATAGTATAGTATAGTATAGTATACTATTATAGCCTAAACTAGGCTATACTAATGCCATTACATTCTCAAACTCTGGGTCACCCAGATTATTATGGGGCAGGGGCAGGTGTGATGCTGGGACCCCTCCAAAAGGATTCGTGCATGTGTATACAACGTTGGTGGATCATATGTCAGCATTCTTGCATGGATGGTCCACATGTGAGAATCCTCACATGCAGCTCCTGCTTGCCCTATTGCCCTAGGAACAAATAGGCTTTGTCTGCTCATTCACATGGCAAGGATAGCTACGCAGGAAAGATTTACCTCTGAGCAATATGACATTAATAGTTTGCAAGTAAAACATTTATTAAATGTATTTTACAAAGTTAGAAACAAAATGAGAAGAGCAAAATCAGAGACATCAGTTCTCTTTTGGCAATGAACTGAACTGTACAGTTTACATAACAAAGTCTAAGCAAAGTATTTCTTTCTTGCCTTCATGGATGCAAAGCCATCAATTACATCATCATTTATTTGCTTTGCAAGTGTGTTCTCAGCTGAGAGCATTATCAAATTGTTCGGCCTATCCTCCCAAAACACGAAGGTGAAATTTTTCTTCTTGTCTAAACAACAGTGCTAAGACTGGTCAGGCAGACTTATTCTTGGCCCAGGCACTGGCCTGGGCCAATCATAAGTTTCACATTAGTGGCTGATTCTGTTACACACGCACAATGCATTGTTACACACACCCCTTCCCCCAGGGCATTAGCTCTCATAGCAACACGAAGGGTTCTGTGAAAGCTAAGTTAGCCTAACCAGCGCCATCTTTGCTTCTGTAAAATCTGCTTGCAACTATTAGGAAACAGAGACACAGAGACAGTCTGCTAAATCGGGAAAGGGTCAGAGAAGGGGATTTTTCTGTGCTAATCACAAACAGACAGTTGGCCAGACAGTTGGTTGCTGACAAGTGCAAAGTCTAGAAACCGCAAGCAAGGGACAGGGAGTTGGGGGCCTTGCAAAAGGACAACCTTATGAAATGTGTATGATAATGTATAGAAAAACAACTTGTTTGAAATAGCCAATAGAATTGCTTTGCAAAAGGGGATAACCTTATATGGGGGAAGGGGAAATAAGGGGAGCTTGTTTATCCAAGGGTATAAAAGTGTCTGTAAACTTCTTTGGGGCACGCCACTTTTTGCATGATTGCAGAGAGGGGACGCCTGGTTGCTTTGCTCAGCTGAATAAAGAAACTGAAAAGAATCTCCTTCTCGTCTCTGTTAATTGGCATACATCAAACAAGAGCCGAGAGTCAGCCTTGCCCAGGCTAGCTGGGAGGGCGGGGGCTCTCCCCCAAAATGGGACCCCAACAAACAATTGTCAAGCAAAGTATGGCTGGGTGTGGACAAGGCTTAACCAGGTATGTCTCAGGCAGTCTCTATTGATAGAAAATCTGTTCAGAGAAATCCCAACAGTCTAGAATCTCCAAGCTGGAAGGACTCCAGTGGTCACTGAGATCAATCACCCAAACTCATAACGCTATAATATTTACTTTATCATGGTTGGGTTGGGGTCTACACTTTGCTATTCTCATGATCCTTTTCAAGACAGGAGGAGTGGCCAGGCTGGGTTCAAGAGCTATGCATGCTCCTGACTGGCCATTGTGAGAATTCTACAATCAGGGTAGGAGGAGGGGGTAATGCTTGTTTGCAAGCTGTAAACAGAGGTGGGAGGTGAGTTGTGGGGAGTGCTCTCCCTCCACCCTCACTCTGGAGCTGGGTTCTGGGCTCACTGCTGCTGCCTGTCTCTGTACCCAGCTCATACTCACCTAATTGAGGGACGAGCTACAAGTTACAAATACAGGTATTTCGACACCTGTTTCCCCTGTGTAGGATTGCAGACAAATGTGTGTAGGGTGGAAAGTAGCTAGTAGGCGCCTGGAAAAAATACAGTTTTTCTAAAGCTTCCCTAAAACTCTTTGCCTAACATCCAGACTGTTATTCAAGTTATTCAAGATAGTACTAGTTACTGTAAAGGACTACTTAACTTAAGTAGAACTTCCATCATGTAATTTATTCAGGATGTCAGTCTATGTGTTTTGGATTATGCTGGAAAATATCAAATAAAAAGTTCAGAGGGGAAATCAGTGTTCATCGTAATTGTCATATGCTGTAGGAGGAAATTGGCTTTCCTATGCCAAGAACTGAATTTGATCTGTCCCTTTTGCCAGATTGGCTTAAACTGCACTCATTTTGCATATTGAGTTTTGGGAGAAAAGGTTAGGCTGCATATTTGTATTAAAAGCAAACTTGATTATTTGCTGCTTTCACCCTTTGTGGATAAGCTTATCACTGTGTACAACATTCATTAATTTCCAGCTTTTTATGGAAATAACCCAAATGACCATAATACAAAAATACCCCTTATACCAATTAATTATAATATAATATACACTGAAGAGGAACATTGCCTCTCCAAACCCTCCTCAATCTTTTCTTTAAAACATTTTGGTTCAGTGAACTTACGATGAATTGACAGTTTGAGGAATAACTCTGGAGAAGCAGGCTGCAATATACAGTGGTTATTACAGTATAGTTATTACAAAATACAGTTATTTTCAGGTGCATTTGTAGCTAAGGTTTTTTTTCTTTTTTTTTCTGATCAAACCTTATGTAACAAAGAATACAGCAATAACTATCAGTAAACCTCAAAAAACCCCAACAACTAAATTTCTTAAATGTAAACTGTATTTAAGCAGATCCTGTATCAGAATTCAGACAAAACCCTCTCTAATTGTCTCAAGACTAACTTAAATGAAGTTCTAGCAAAGTCACCAAACAAAAGAAAAAGCCAAACAAAGGGGGAAAGTTCTAAGTTCCATTGATGCTAATAGGGGCATTAAATAATCTGGAACTCCCCTATTGAAATCAGCAGGAGCTTTTTCAGACAGTGCTTTCATCTGAGTGAAACTACTTTGGATAAGAATCACGGCATTACGGAAGCAGCTCCTCTCCTCCAATCTCCTCTCCAAATTTTCTTTTTGTCTGTGTTTGCACTGCTTGGTTCCAGGTTTTCCTTCTGTCTAATGGCTTCCTGGAGCCAGCAAACAAAACGTAGCTTGCTGCCTGAAAACTGTTTTTCCCTGCCATTTACATCTGTAGAAGGCAGCTTCCTATTTGCATCTCAAAAGCTTGATCGGCACCTGCTCTTGCTTTATCCAGAAAAAGTAGCTGAAATACAGGATATTTTTTTTTAACTCCAGCCATAACTTGGGCTGTGGACCACCTAATGGTGCAGTGGAGAAGCAACATGTCTAGGGAGCAAGAAGCTGACGGTTCAAATCCCCGCTGGTATGTTTCCCAGACTAGAGGAAACACCTATACCAGGCAGCAGTGATATAGGAAGGTGCTGAAAGGCATAATCTTATACTGTGTGGGAGGAGGCAATGGTAAACGCCCCCTGTATTCTACCAAGAAAACCACATGGCTCTGTGTTCGCCAGGGGTCGACACCAACTTGACAGCACGCCCGTTCCTTTCCTTTCTAAATTCAGAAGGAAAAACCTGAGTTGTGTGTGAAGTGCTCCCAAAGATCTTGCATGGACTTGGACAAGAATCTGGCTGATATGTGAACATACACACTCACTTCTGGTGGAGATTCGAGGTAAAAGCCTTGTCTGAAAAAGCTCCAGGTGAGGCTTTTAATCACAAGGATATAAACATTATTAGTCACTAAGGGCTGTAATTTAAGGTGCCATTAGATGCACGAAAGCAGGGACTATTACAAAAACTGGCAACCTTATCCTTATATTTGGCTGGATTCTGTCCTACTTGACTAAATTGTATTAAAACATAAATTCTTATTGTGGACAATGTGACCTGCTGCTTTTACAATGGTACTATGACATAATTCTTCAGGACACAAATAAAGGCAAGTGAGACAAAACAAATCAAGGTCAATTTCTCAATGGAGCTGATCAACAAACTTAAATTCCTGAATTTGAATTTAAATCATACATTTTAATTAAAAGCTTAAATTGAAAAGTAGTGGGCAAATAAGAAAGTTTCTTATTACCAAGGAGGAAGAATTGCTTGTTCCATTTTAAATTAATGTTGGCAGCTATGTTTTGTTTTGTTTTTTAACCTCTTGTGGGAATATAAACTATTTCATAAATGGAAATCATAAGCTGCCATTATGAAAACACAAGGGCCATGCACAGTGGATTCTGGAATAATTTGTTTCCAGATGTTGGGTTCATGCGTTTGGCTGCATAGTAATCTTACTCCCAGATAACATCTCCTGTTCATTTAGGATTTGTTAGAAATTCGTAGAATAAAAAGGAGAAATGCTGTGGGAAAATAAAGGCTATATATATAAATTCAGTGAAATGTTTATTTATATGCAGATAGCTAGATAGCTAGATTACCTCTTAAAGCTTGTTCTGACATGTGAGTTTTCCTATTTTGCATCCTTTGGAAATTTCAGATCCTGGTTTCAGGATCGGGCACACTGGAGGTATGTGACTCCAGATATTTGATTTCAAATATTTTCTCTCAGATCTTTGTGTTGTCCCTGAACCCATTAGCAGGTTTCTGGTAGCAAATCATTACTTATCACAGTAATGCAAATGTGCTGAATATGACAGGCTTAGGTATGGGCAGATTTCAGCAGCGCAAGTTTCTCCAACCCACATTTCAATGAAGAAGTGCATTACCATATTGTGCAGAGCCTTTATTTTTATTTTATGATACTTATATGAAAAGAGAGAGAATCTATTCAATTAGTCAGCATTCCCTTGATTAATCAGATAGATAAATGAATGAGAAAAGTTGATTGATTAAACAATGCCCCCAACTAATGAAGCAACAGATTTAAAACAAGTAGTTCTATGTAGAATAAATGGAGCTGGTTTTCTGCTTCTTTCGGGGCCAGTTTGAGGGCGGCAGCGGGAGGGCTTCCCTAAGTGTAACCGTTAGTGAATTGAAGTACTCACAGTGGGCACCAGTGGTGCCAAAGGTGGTGATAGCTGTGGAAGCTGCAGGGGAGGGGGTGGTGGCAGCTTCGTGCACATGCACAGAGGTAAAAAATATTGGCTACCACGCATGCGCAGAGGCCTGAGATGGGCTGAAATGGGCCTGAACTGGGCAAAAGCCAGCTTGGGAGACTAGGAGGGAGGCCGATGGGGTTAGGGAGAGCTTCTGCCACCCCCCCTCAACTGCCAAAGCCACTGGCGCTGCCGGCACCCACTGTGAGTACTTCCATTCGCTAACAATTACACTTAGGGAAGTCCCCTCAAACCGGACCCAAACTGGCTTGAATTTGAGCCTAGCCGGGTCCTGGCCTGGGAGGCCAAACCAAACTGGTCCAGTCTGTTTCAAATCCATTTCAGATTAGAACCTAACCAGAAAAACCAGTTTTGTGCACACCCCTAGTTTTAAAGGGGTGTTGTTATATATTGATTGGCAACCATCTTCTTTGGTGATGTTGGGTGTGCAAAAATGTACCATTGTCAACATTCCCCAGAATCCCCTCTAATGTAGTGTGAATCTGATTTGTATCAAACTGTCAACATGAGTTTTAAAGGGGTAGTACTTATAATTTGAATGGTCCCCATTTTGAAACTAGATGGTGGATATTAAAAAATACCCTTTGAAAAAGATAATCTAAAACCAGATTTTTAATAAGGGCCAATCATCTAAGAGCAAAGAGTGTATGCTTTTTTCTATAGAAAAGAGATTGTTTTTATCATATGCAAATTTATACAGATCTAGGCTGTATTCCTATGCAACTTACTTGGGATTAAGCTCCACAGTGGGGCTTTCTTTTCAGTAAACAGTAAGGCTTTTCTCATGAGCAGCCAAGCCTAGTGGGCCACTGTGCGAAATAGGATGCTGGACTAGATGGGCCTTGGGCCTGATCCAGCAGGGCTGTTCTTATGGACCTGAGCAGCCAAGCTTGGGCTTGACTTCCTATGAGAACCACTAGGATTCACATGTATCCCAGCAATGCCACGCCACCAAACGCAACTCCATAGCCCGACTGTTAGCCAGGGTTACGGTCACGAGCACACCTTTAATGCAACTGGCTGCATGGATCACATGTCTCTCTGCTCGGGCTGCTTGCAGCCTAAGCAGGTACAGAGATGGATGCCTAGAGCGCCCATCTCCCAGGAGAATCCTCCAATACACCATGCTTGTTGTGTGGTGCAGTGAGGGAGATCCAGGGCTGGGATGCACCACCACTATCATCAAGAATACAACCATACTAGCTGGGCTGGGCGCAGAGCTTCTGTGCCTCTGGCTGGCCCACCCACCGCCTCTTTTTCTTCCCCCCTGCATGCCCAGCTTTCTGGCTGGCTGGCTGGCCACTTCTTGCCCCCACCCACGCTTTCTGTCGGGTTGGCCAGCCCACCCGCTTCTTCTCCCTCCGCCTGCTTCTCGCCCCCACCCTGTGGTTTCTGATTGGTGAACCACATGGAAAGCCAGCCCACCACCTCTTCCCACATGCCCACTCCCGGTAGTGGCCACCAACTCCTGGTGGCTGGGCCGGGCTGGCTCACCGCCACCTCCTGCTCCCGCTGGCTGGGTCGGGCCAGCCCGCCGACACCTTCTCTTCCCAGCAGCCGGCCAGGCCTGGTGTCACTTCCTGCTCCCGCTGGCCAGGTCAGGCTGGCCTGCTGCCGCCTTCTCCTCCCAGCGGCCGGACCGCCTGCCACTGCCTCCTGTTCCCACCAGCCCGCCTGGCCAGCATCCCTATTTTCCCCATCGCTAATCCTATCTGGCAGCTGCTCGTGAACTCTTGTGAGAGCTGCCACACATGGGATTAGCGACAGGTACGTCTAGGAGAAATAAATATATAGATTGCTTGAATATCACTGTGAAATTGGAAGAAATTAATAAATTGGGTACAATACTTAGGCCATTGGATACATTTTGCATTTTGGGGAAATATACCAATTTCTCCCTTTGCACCATTTTAAGAGAACATTACTACAGGTGATGACAAGATGATACATGATGGCCATTAAATTGTTCAGAACAACTGATTGCATATGATCCTCTGTGATACAGATACAAAAAGGAGAAAAAAACATTCTATCACTTATGGAGGATCTCCCAATTATTAGGAATCAGTGGACCAACATTAGCAGACAATTGAATAGAACTGGAATAAATGTAAATTTGGAACCTTTGATTATTCCTGATCTTTGTTCAAACTGCACATGATAGATATTGGGAGCAGCAGCAATGATTTTTTCTTTGTTTGTTAAATATTTGAGTGTCTGTGAGAGAGATGGTCATTTATTAGTTAACAGGTTTTAATTCCATTTTTAGAGAGGATGGGATCACAAGATACCTCCATAAAATGTTTCAAAAAGTAAAAATCCAATTAACCACACTAAAGTACAAATCATAAAAGCTGAGTCAGATTAAAACAATTGACTAATAACAAAATCAACTACATGCCTTATGAAAGAGCAACTTTTTGTATAGCTCTTCTGAATGAGGCCAGGGACTCAATCTTGTGGATCTCTTTGGAGATGACGTCCAAGTTGTTGTGCTGCTTCTGAGAAAGCGCTCTCTCTGGTCACTGCCAACTGAACCCAAGATAGTGTGGGCCAGAGTGGAGAGAAGATGTCTTAAGGTCCAAACAGGTCCATCTGAGTACATGTAGAACATAAGGTACCTTGTTCCCAGGCCATGAAGGGCTTTAAAACTTAGAACCAGCACTTTGAATTTGGCTCAGAAGCTAACTGGTAGCAAATGCCACTGCTGCAGAATATGTGAAACATGGGTGTACCATTATGCTTCCATAGGAATTATTGCCATAGCTTTCTGAACAATTGGTGTTTCCAGGCCACCTTCAAAGCCAGTCCCATGTAGAGTGGGACTAGTGATCTCACCAAAAGCACTTTACAGTGATCTCACCAGAATGTGATTGAGGCATGTGTGAACAATGACTGATTCACCTTCTCTAAGTAGGGCCATAACTAGTGTACCAGCCAAAGCACTCCTGACTACTGGTTTCCAATTTAGCAGTAGTCCCAAGTTGCTGACTTGGTCCTTCAGTGGGAGTGCAAACTCAGCTAGAACAGGCTTTACATCACTACCTCAATCTGAATGCTTACAATCCCAGAACACCTCTGTCTTATCATGATTAAGCATCAGCTTCTTTTTCCTTCACGCTGATCAAAACAGTCTCCAGACACCAGTACAGGATTGCCACTGCCTCATTGAAATTAGTTGGCTTAAATGACAAGAAGAGCTGGGTGATATCCACATATTGGTGATGCTGGAGCCCTTATCCTCAGATTGTCTCCTGCAATGGTTTCATGTAGACCTTAAACAGCAGGAGGGATAAAATACAACCTTGTGGTACTCCATAAGGTACTCCATAGAGCAAAGACCATGGCATAAAGCAGAAGCTCTCCAGCACAACCTTCTGGATATGGTCCTCCAGCAGTGTTCCCTATAACAGGAATTCCCAAATGTTGTTGACTACAACTCCCATAATTCCCAGCCAAAGGCTACTGCAGCTGGGGATGCTGGGAGTTGTAGTGAACAATATCTGGGAATCTCTGTTAGAGGGAACAGTGCCCTCTAGGTAGACTGGAATCACTGCAATACAGTGCCCCATGTCCCAATCCAACGAGATGGTCCAGAAAGATACCATGATGAGTGGTACTACAAGCTGTTGAGAAGAACAGGAGAATTAACAGGGTCACACTCCCCCTGTATAGTTCATGGTGTAGTTCATTCACCAAGGCAACCAAGGTAATTTTTGTCCTCGACCCAGGTTGAAAACCAGACCGGAAGGGATCCAAGCAATCAGTTGTACACAGCCTGGGACACCACAACATGCTCCAACTTCTTGCCCAAAAATGAAAGGTCAGACAAATATAAGCAGAGGTGTATCTAGGGAAAATAGCGCCTAGGGCAAGCACTGAAATTGTGCCCCCTGTCCAAACATCTGACACCCATCTTTCAGATAACTTTACCATAATATCAGCTGAAAAATACAAGTCAGGCTCGTTAATCTTTTAATATTTCAAAAATATTTAGCAGTGGACTTAGCCAGATCAAAAAATGCTGGAAAACTACAAATTTCACTAGGCTGGGGCTCATGAAATACCCAAATACTATGTGGAGGTGTACTTGGAAAACTAGAAGTGCCTGTCTAATTCTCTACTATGCATTGTAGCATCACTATTACATAAGTTTTAAAAATCAATGGAGAATTTGGCTTTTCCCAGATACTCTGAAAATAATTAAAGGATATGCAGAGTAAACTGTGTCACTGCTTGGAATATATTCTAGTCTTTCAGAAAGACAGTTAAAATGAGAGAAAGAGAGCAAGAAACTCCCAGTGGGCCTTAATATTAAGGATTTCACACTTATTCCAGACAAACTCACCATTAATAGCCATATTAGCAAGACATCACATTTAACTCACTTATCACAAGAAGCAAAGTAAGAGCAAATGAATACAATCCTAGCTCATAAGCGTCAGCTCAGTATTCACAAGCCCTTATTCCAGAGGCGTAACTAGGGAAAATGGCGCCCGGGGCAAGCACTGAAATTGCGCCCCCCCACCGCCCCTTAGCTAAGCAGGGTCCACCCTGGTTTGCATTTGAATGGGAGACTAGAAGTGTGAGCACTGGGAGATATACCCCTCAGGTGGTGGAGCCACTCTGGGAAGAGCATCTAGGTCCCAAGTTCCCTCCATGGCAGCATCTCCAAGATAGGGCTGCAAGAGACTCCTGCCTGCAACCTGGGAGAAGCCGCTGCCAGACTGGGTAGACAATACTGAGCTAGATAGACCAATGGTCTGACTTAGTATATGGCAGCTTCCTATGTTCCTAAATACTACTGCAGCACACACACAAGACACCTGTCCCATCCTGACACACAGCCAACTTCCATAATCAAGATCCTACACACACACACACACACACACATACACGCCCCCCCCACAACTGCCTACTCCTAGATTTACAAGGAATACAAGCCACACCTAATGGCACAGCAGGGAAGTAACTTGCCTAGGGAGCAAGATGGCAGCCAGATGTGCAAATGCTTGTGCATGCTCAGGGAAGAAGTTAGATCTGGCTGCCAAAAACAGCAGAGCAACTGCCACCTTGTTCCCAACTTCTGGTATGCACCTATAGATCTTCACTCTATATACATTTTAAATCTCTTGCCAATGTTATTTCTACAAAGAAGGATCTTCTCTGAAGGAAACAAGCCGGCAGCTGGAACATTGCTCAAGCAAGTGGGAAGTAAACCAACACACAGCTTTTTCAATCACTTGATAAATTACACAGAAACTCCTAGATATCCTAGATGCCTCCCAGTTTCCATGATATCTGACACCTCAGGGTGGAACTATGTAAATAAAATGGTACAGAAATAAAATCCACATAATTCACCTTCAGTATCAGAAGTGCACATTGGTGGTCCTAAGGCACTTGGAGGGATAGTAATTTCTTTACAGGTAACGCACAGCAGTCTCCAAGACTGGTTGTGAGACAACAGTCAAGATAGAGATCTTTAAAGAATGCACAGATATTTTTTTAAATGTGCTCATTTTCAACAGATATCTATTTTTAATTTCAAATACTGCAGAAGTTGGTACGCCACATCTGCAAGATGTTTGCTACACAAATAAAATTCACATAAGCCCCAGAGATCCTAATGGAAAACTATGCACATCAAACTACTTCCTCCTGCTGCCTCCAGCAATGCATTAAAAAAATAATCAGTTTATAATATAGAACCATCAATGTTGCTTCTATATGTGCTGTTCACTGACACATTATTGCCTCTTTGTGTTGCACCACCAGTTAAGATTCTGTGCAAGCTACAGTTCTACACTAGGGTAGTTGTAAGAAGTTTTCAGCAACTGAACAAATATAGCTTTTCCATTTTTAACTTTTATTTAGTCATATATATGATCAGTCTAGCATCTCAGTAACTGTTTAATGAAGTAATCTGTGAATTCACTTAGTTATATATTAAATTTATCTGTGTTATCCAGTTATATTGGTGGTATAGATATAAGCTAGCATACAAAAGAAAAAGTAAATGGTAAATCACATTACTAGACAATTCATGAAGGTCATGAAGGTCTTCTAATAACATTGGGAAGATAACACTAGGGAAGTTCTCCTGCAGTTCCAAAGTCAAATAATACAGGTAAAGTGGGCTGGGTTGAGAATGTAACTAAGCAATTGCATAAGATGTTGGGCAACATCAAGACTTTTGTCAGATGAACAAGTTTTTTTGCCACTAAAGGAACACAAGCTTCAGCTTCTTACTTCACCAACACAAATAGATTGAAATCAATCACATATACATGTGATTCAAAAAGAAAACATACTTGCAGTTATGGGCAGCAAATAAAGTGTTTAGAACACTAGAGCAGCTACATGACTTGCTTACATAGTCCATGAGAAAAAAACAAGATTTTACAAAGTCTATAAAATAACACTCAGGTTTCAAAGAGAAACAGTGGGTCCATCTGCTTCTTTAAACAGTTTTTTTATGAGCGAGAATTACCGAGTCACTTTAGTTTAATATTGATATATAATTATTATTCTTTTGAAAACTTAGCCTACAGAACTGTTGCCACTCAGCTTTCCTTGTGGAGCAGGATCAACCACTGTTGTCTCAGGAGGAAGAGGGGGGAGAGGCAGAGAGGAAGGAAGGAAAAAGAAAAGCGGAAGAGGAGAAAGGGAGAATGAGAACAAGAGGAAGGAAGGAAGGAAAAAGAGAGAGGGAAAGGAAGAGAGAAAGGGAGAAAGAGAATGAGAGGGAGGAAGAAATGAAAAAGAAAGAGAGAGAGAGAGAGAGAGAGAGAGAGAGAGAGAGAGAGACGGAGGGAGGGAGGGAGGGAGGGATAAGAGAAAGAAAGGAGAGAGAGTGCCTTGGATGAAAAGAGGAACAGGAAGATCTGAACTGATGGGGGCTGTGGGCTCTTTCCTCTCCTCACCGAGAGTTCTACATCAAAGGGTCCATGAGGGTTGTTAGCAAGTACGAGGGAGGCTCTGTACAAACAACGCTTTGACAAAATCAAGAAGGAAACGATACTCACCCAGAGAGAAGAGGATATGAGGGGAAGATCACCAGCAGGATTAGGGAGATTTGCCTCATACGAAGACTGAGGGGCCGAGAGGGAACATCAAGCATTAGAGGTGCCGCCGCGCCGGGCGTCATCCTGCTCGACTCTCAAAGAAATGAAGCAGGATTGTGCCTTCTTTGGGGGCGGGCTTGTTTTACAGCACCCCAAGTCCGGCACTCCTAAGTCCACTTTAACTGAGCTAGCATCGGAGCGGAGTCTACACGCCCAGCTGCGCTGCGCGTGCCCCATAATTGCACTGCGTCCCTCGGCATGGAGAACGCGCGCCCGGTCGGGCCGCGGGTGGGAAAGTGGGGTGTGCTTCTTGGCCGCCGGCACCGGCAAGAAAAGGGGAGCACTGTCTGCTAGAACTAGAAGAAACCAAACCACCAGACGGAGGCGGAAGCCGCCGCAGTGAGTGGACTGCTCTGCTCTGCTGGGCCCTTCCAGAAGGAAGGGCACTACTCCGCTCAAGTTAGTTTAGTTCACCCTTCCCGCCGGCGGCGCTGAGCCGCTAACACCGAGACCACGATTACAGGATCCGCACCACCCCTCCAAAAAACACCATTTTGTAGACCCCGCGGGGTCAGACAGAGAAGAACATAACACACACACACCTTGACTGAGAGTTCAGTGCATGCTTGATGGCCCCGACTCGAGGTCTGTCCACCCGCCGCCGCCGGCCCTTGTTGTGTTGTCCCCGTCCGTGACCCGTCGTGCTGCCCGGTCCTCCTGCCTGCCTGCCTGCGCCAGCCCCAGCAACGCTCTCCTCTCGGCAGCAGTGCCACGTGCAGAAGGCAAGCCGAGGACAAGCACACTTTCATGCATGCGCAGCACGACTCGGCACGCCGGCCGAGTCGCGCGTGCGCTGCTCTCTAGTTCCGTGAGAAATGCATGTTGCTGCAAGCATGAAATTAGGCGCCCGCCGGCCCGCCGCCAACAAGGCAAGCCAGGCTGAGGCCAGCAAAGCAAGGGGGCGCTCGGGCGCGCGGAAGGGACCGCGTGGGGGAGGGGGTGCCGACGAAAATTTTTTTATTAAAAAATTTATTTTTATTTTTATTTTTAAAAATTGGCATTGGCGGGGGTCATGGCGGCGCCCCCCACGTGACCAACAAGGATGGTGCCGGGGGCACGTGCCCCCCCTGCCCCCCCTATAGTTACGCCACTGCCTTATTCTCTGTACATAGTGCCAAACTGAATATGTGTACAGTGTCTTATATTATATTAATTTTTTAAAAGTTTTTTAACCTGTAGCCCCTTTGGGGGGGCTTCCTAAAGTCTGTGGGGGGTTGCAAAGGTTCCCCCTCACCCCTCTGGCCTCTAGGGCCTCACAGGTACCATTTGAGCATGTGCCGTGGCCAATTTTAAAAATAATCTTTAAAAAAAAAAAAAAAAAGCCACTGAAAACAAAATGGCCACCGCGCATGCTCAAATGGCCTCTGCAAGGCCTGGCATGACCTAGGGCCTCACAGAGGCCATTTGAGCATGCACGGTGGCCATTTTGTTTTCGGCAGCCTTTTTTTTTTTTAATTTTACAAAATGGCGCCCCCTTCAAGTGGGCGCCCTGCCTGCCCCACCCTAGATACGCCCCTGAATATAAGTGAATATAATATTTCAAGAGAAATAAATGTATGCATATTCAGTTGTCGTCAAATTTGTATATTATGCAAGAACTATGTAGACAAAATGTAATTAATGAAAATAAAGTTTATTTCACAAATATGAATCATGTTCACTTTATTTAATACATAAATTGTTACCTAATTTACTACATCATGCAATGGATGAAGTGAACTCAAGTATATGAAAACCTATGCTAAAATAAACAAGTTGCTCTTTAAGGTGCTACAGACATTTTTTTGTTTTTTCTGCAGTAGACCAGCACAGCTAACCCTCTGGAAGCTGTACATGATTCGATTAATGTAGTAAATTAAACAAAATTAAATTAATGTACTACATCATATGCTGTATACACATATTTGTAACTCAATACTTTAAGAAAACAATTAAAAAAACAATGGGATGTGTGGGCCATGATGACTGAGTAATTCTGCTGTTATCAAAACTCTTTTTTTGCTCCCTGTTATATTTCTCAGATGCTTTTGCACAAGCAGGAGCTTCCACATTCACCTGAAACCATTGTTTTAGGTGACATTCAGTCTCCAGGGACCTAGCTATAATTGAACATGTCCGCAGGCAGGGTGACAGCTCATCTTTTGCTCTACACTGCTGATGTATGACTATATGAGTTGAGTGTAGTGTGTATATATATAATGCTTCTGAGAGGGGAATACATGCAAACAAGTGTGAATGTGAAAGCATCCGTATTTTTGAGGAGTGTGTGATATTATTTGCATAGGAGAGAAAGGGTGTGCCAAGGATGTTTTGCTTTTCATCATCTCTTTACAGTTCTTTTGGAACAAAGACAGTGGGTGGGGAGGAGAAGATAGGGGGTGAGGAGGAGAAGCTAGGATGTTATCCCGAGCTGCCTGCTGGGACCACATTACCCCCATTTTGAAAGAGCTACCTTGGCTGCCAATCTGTTTCTGGGTCCAAATCAAGGTGCTGGTTTTGACCTTTAAAGCCCTTAATGGTTTGGGCTCCGGATACCTGAGGGACCGCCTGCTCCCAATGGTTTCTGCCCACTCAACGAGATCATCAGAGGGGGCCCTGCTCCATGTGCCGACAATGAAGGAGGCTTGTCTGTTGTGTACGCAGTCTTTGCCCCCTTCTCAGTCATAGCCCAAAAACTTTGGAATGCTCACCCAGTGGGCCTCTGCTCCCCAGTCTCCATCACAGTTTTTAGAAAGCAAGTAAAAACTTGGCTTTTTACCCAGGCTTTTAAATGAGTGTTTTGTTTGCTACTACTTTGTATCTTATGGTTTATTGTACATGTTTTTCAAACTTTTAATTAGATTTGTATGTTTATATTCCATTTTAATTCTTATTGTGTAGTTTTTATGGTTTTATATTATTTTGAAATGTTTTGTAAACTGCCTTGAAATTATTTTAATGAAAGGCAGAATAAAAATGTAACAATAAATGTATGTATGTATGTATATATGTATGTATGTGTATATGAAGGTGCCATCTTCACTACTTGTCCCAGACCCACTCCAACCTTGCTAAGCCTCTGTCAGTGTCTGTGCTACTTGTGATTGTAGTTCTTCTTCTTCTTCTTCTTTTTTTAGCCTCTTTCATTCTGGGCATGAGCTAGACCTGGAACAAATATGCTACAAAGTATTCTTGAATAATTCTCATGGTGAATATGTGAGGTGACAAATTCCAAGAATATCCTGCTGGATGTCTAATTATTCTTAGAATGTTCTCCAAATAATTCTCATGCTCTGGCTTCATTTGCAAATGGAAAAGTTAATTGGCCCATTTTGCAAATCAGTTACCAGCAATTACCAGTTTAGCACCAAGCATTAGTGTCTCTCAGCATGCGAAGAAGAGTCATGCCTTCTCTGAAAAGATGATTTGTTATACGCTATTGAAATAAGACAATGTTTTTAATCAATCAATTTGATTTTGGATTAATCTGAACATGGATTGGCACAAAGTCTCCTGGTTAGCTTAGTGGTTGAGAAGGAGAATTGGACATGGGTTCTTTTCCCACTGATCTGAAGACCATGGTGTGGCCATGCTCAGATTTATATAAACAAATTGGTACCTTACGACTCTAAAATTCTATTATTTCCCTGTGTGTCCCCAGCTGTTGCTGGACTCCAGTGCCCATCACCCATTGCAGCAGGGCATGATGGGAGCCACAGCTTGGTACCCAAACTTGAGAACCCCTCTCTTCTGGAATTTAAATCCTGCTGTGGATTGTAAATTCAGACTGCCTGTAGCTCCCTGGAGTATCTACACATAGGTGATATGGGAAACTGTAGGTGAGGCTGGATGGGAGGTGAGGTGGGAAGTGAGACTGGAGGTGAGGTAAGGACAGGCTGGAGGTGGCGAGGCTAGGCTGAAGGCAAGGCAGGATGGGAGAGGTGCAGCAAGGTGGGAGGCTGGAGGTGAGGTGAGGCGAGGCAGGAGACTGGATGTGAGGTGGGAGAGGCATGACAAGGCTGGAGGCGAGGCAGGGCAGGAGGCAAGGTGCAAGGCTGGAGGCACAAGGTGAGGTGTGAGGCTGGCTGCAAGGCAGGAGAGTCACAGTAGGGTGGTAGGCGCAAGGGAGGCTAGAGGTGCAGCAGGAGGCTCAAGGTGTGACTGGAGATGAGGCGAGATGGGAGGCTCAAGGTGAGGCGGGGCTGGAGGCAAGGCTTGAGGTGAAGGATGGTGAGAGATGTGAGTTGGAAGGCTGGAGGCTTGAGGTGAGATGAGGTAAGAGGCTTGGGGTGAGGCAAGGCAAGGTTGGAGTCATGGTGAGACTGGAGGCTGTAGGTGAGGGTTTGCTATAGTTTGCTTTTAAAATCCTTCAAAAGTGTGTGTGTGTGAGAGAGAGAGAGAGAGAGAGAGAGAGAGAGAGAGAGAGAGACTCCAGGGAGCTGCAGGCAGAAAGGGCAGGATTTAAATTCCAGAATATGGGTTCTCAACTTGGGTCCCCAGCTGTGGCTCCCATCAGGCCCTGCTGTGATGGACCATAGGGAGATTGGCATTGGAGTCGAGCCACAGCTGGGGACCCACAGGGAAATAGGTTAATTTTAGAATAATAAGGTACCAATCTGTTTGTATAAATCTGAGCATGGCCACACCACAGTCTTCAGAGCAGTGGGAAAAGAACCCATGTCCAATTCTCCTTCTCAACCACTAAGCAAACCAGATGACCTTGTGCCAATCCCATGCTCAGATTAATAAATTTTTAAAAATCTTACTTCCATACTGTAAAACAAACTGTCTTATTCAGAGAAGGTATGACTCTACCTCCTTTGCTGAGATACACCAATTTCTGGTGCTAAGCTGGTAATTTCTGGTAACAATCAGCTTCTATTCATATATAACAGAAGGCAGATTTAACCTTTTACAGAACCATCTTTGTGCTCTGAAACAATAGGATTTTACTAATTCTTTGAGAATATCTGTGGTTGAAAATGTATTGATGCAGTTCAATTCTTTTAACAGTTCTTTCGTGCTTCAGGTGCAGAATATTTGAAAATAGTCAAATTGTAGAATCCCCCCCCCCCTTCTAGGCATGACGCATCTTAGCAAATTCAAGTAACTTGCACCCAGGTGAAAGAGAGGACTGAACAGAGAAGGGCATCTGCATTGAACTGCAATTCTTGATTCCGGCCTGGGGTTGCAGTGCATGCATGTCAGTTAGGGAAGGGGCCAACAAATCTCTTGAGCCCGATGCTGATCCTTTTGGTATAGGTGTTATGTTCACACTAAAACTGACCATGCCTTCTGCTTGTGCCATGTGTGAATGTTGTTGCTATGGGCACAAATATATTTTTAAATATATTATTGAAAATACTATCTGAAACCTGCTTAGGCCACTGTGAATTCAGCATCTTCAAGGGGATTACTAATAACTGCTGCCCTTAAACCACTTTGATATTTTTCTTGCTTGGTTTTATTAAGCCTTGATTGCCATCTTCTGGCTATGAGTGGCATTTCACTGGTACTTATATAATGGAATGTGCAGGACATGCAATACAATAAACTACAGTTAATTGGCAATACAGTAATATTTATAATTTGCTTTGGAGATAACTAGTATTATTGAAACCAATCAATCTACTTTAACATGATCCAATTATCGATTCCATGGGTGACTCAATTCAACAATGACTGTCAAGGCTCAATGAAAAAGCAATGTTGAAAAGTATCCATTTCCAATATCCAATTATTTATGCTAGTAGTTAACCTTTTTCAGATCTGGGATATGCCTTCAACACAAATTTGCAATATAGGCCTCATTTTATATTTTTATTCTTTATGCCTATCTGATAAACATGAAATACTGCATAGCTTTGAAAAGCTACTGATACACCAACAATAAAGGCAATGGCAGTGCAACACTGGAAGAAAAACATGATACTGATTAGACTGGAAGATCTATAATGTGAGAGTTATATCCTATCTAGAAACTACTACAGTGGTCCCTCTACTTACGAAATTAATCCGTTCCGAATGCACATTTGTAAGTCGAAAAATTCGTAAGTCGAAAAGCGGTTTCCCATAGGAATGCATTGGGAACGGATTAATGCGTTCCGGAGCCTAGAAAAAAGACCCAGACCCCCAGTAAGGCTTGCAAACTGCACAGGAACATTTCTTTTCAAGAATAAACAGGCAGTAAACAGGCAGGCAAGTCAAGGAAACCGCATGTAAAATTTGTAAGTCGAGGAAACCCCATCTAAAAATTTGTAAGTCGAGGAAACCCCATCTAAAAATTTGTAAGTCGAAAAAAACCGCATCTAAAACCGGATCTAAAACTGCCATTTGTAACTCGAAAAATACTTATGTCGAGTAGTTTGTAAGTCGAGGGACCACTGTATACCCATGCTCCAGCCAACAGGAATTATGCCAACTATATTGAGAGCACTGATAACCAAATCCCACTACTCTGAATTGTCTATAAAGACCTCAAGGCATACTGGCTTCTTTGCAAGTGTGAAGGATTGGGGACAAACAGGATCTCACCTGCTCTAAACTCTACCAAGGAAGTCCTGGGCAGGCCTGAATGTGTGCAGGAAGGAGGGGGGTGGCTACTGATTTAGGCCCCAAACCTGCTCCCAACCACTTTTCCAGGAAAGAATGGTGAAGGGGAAAAGCACCAGAATTATTTCCCTTTAAATTTCCACTGCCACCATCTATTAGGGGTGTGCACGGAACCAGCTGGTCCACTTTGGTTTGAGTCTGAACTGGACCTGAACTGGACCGGGCCAGTTTGGTCCGGCACCCCCTCGAATCCCCCCCCAGTTCGGTCCGGTCTGGAGCGGGGGGTTCACAAGCTTTAATTTTTTTTCATTAAAAAAAAAAAAAACACGCTCCGGGGAAGATGTCTGAAGCAGAGGGGGTGTCCGTGGAGGTTCCCCCTCCCCCTACCAGCCTCCCTTAGTCCATGCATTGGCTGGTCAGCCAGTCTTCGGCCATTTTTCTGCCTCCCCCCCCCCCGGCACGGCAGATATTTTGGAGGCCACTGTGCCTGCATAATGGGCCTCTGTGTGGCCTCGGTCATGCCAGAGGGTACTCACAAAGAATTATCTCGTGAACCCACAGGGGATACTGACAAAGAATTATCTTGCTTTTCCTTGCAGCTTGGCTGATCTTTTCTCTTAGTGGCTTAGTGGTCAAATTATAACACTCCATTATATTTTGTCTTATAGACTTGGACAACAGATAGGTTTGTTGGAACAGAAGTTCAACATTATTGGAACAGATAAATTCAGCATTAGGCACCAGTGACTTTTTACTGTTTAAATAAATTATGCAACCAGAATAAAAATTCAATGAGGAGAAAATCAGGGGCAGAGCTATAATTGGTCAGACATGTTTAAAGAATGCATGTTGCTGAGCTCCTGGGAACCAGGAGGAGAGCTGGTCTTGTGGTAGCTAGCATGACTTCCCCCCTTTGCTAAGCAGGATCCACTGTGGTTGCATTTGAATGGGAGACTGCATGTGTGAGCACTGTAGGATATTCCCCTTAGGAGATGGGCTTGCTCTGGGAAAAACATTTTCATGCTTGCATGCAGAAGTTCCAAGTTCCATCCATGGCACCTCCAAGATAGTGCTGCAAGAGATTCCTGCCTGAAGACTTGGAGAAGCCACTGCCAGTCTGTGTAAACAATACTGAGCTAGATGGACCAGTGACCTGACTCAGTATATGGCTGCTTCCTATGTTCCTGTGAACCACCTGGCACCTCCATCCCCTCCAAGCTCTGACCGACCTAATTCGCAGCTGGCTTCGTTGATGGCTGTGTGTTTTCTTAGGAGTGAGCAAGAGAACAAAGAAAATACATAGGTGGCACTTCAGTGCCAACTGGGAAATGAGCTCTGGAGGGCTGTGCAGGCCCTTCTGGCTACTGGCCATGACCCCTGCATGGGATGTCACACAAGGGGAAATGGTGGATGCATGCAATGGGCCACTGGTGAGAGGGTGGCCTCCCCTATCTATGTGCCTGGAGGCCTACCCTCCCCTATCTATGTGCCTGGAGAAAATCCCTCATGACATCAGTCATTTATCACTCATCCTTCTTAAGCAAGCCTAGATTCTGCCATGTGTGATATTTTCATTGATTGATTAAGTGCCATCAACTCTAGCAACCACATAGATAGATTCTCTCCAGGATGATCTGTCTTTAATTTGACCTTTAAGGTCTCTCAGGGGTTCATTCATTGCTGTCGTAATTGGGTCCATCACCTTGCTGGTGGTCATTCTCTTCTTTCCTTCAGCCTTTCCCAGCATTATGGACTTCTCAAGGGAGCTGGGTTTTTGTATAATAATGTGTCCAAAGTATGATAGTTTGAGCCTGGTTATTTATGCCTCGAGTGAAAATTCTGGATTGATTTGTTCTGTTATCCCTTTGTTTGTTTTCCTGGCTGTCCATGGTATCCACAAAAGTCTTCTCCAGCACCAAAGTTCAAAAGCATCAATATTTTTTCTGTTTCTTAGAAGTCCAGCTTTCACATCCATATAGCATCATGGGAAAAGCCATTGTCTAAACAATTCTAATCATTGTAGGTATAGACACTCATGGCATCTAAATACCCTACCAAGTGTGAGTCTGTGGCATATTTCTTGACTGCTGGATTCTTTACTGTTGATGGTCGATCCTAAAAGGCAGAAGCTATCCACCATTTCAGGGTCTTCATAGTCAATTCTGAGGCTGGTTGCTGTACCCGTTGTCATTATTTTAGTCTTCTTTGCATTTAGTGGCAGTCCCATTTTCTCACTGTGCTCCTGGTTTCATTACTAGAGCTTGCAGATCATCTGCATTCTCAGCTATCAGAGTGGTTTCATCAGCGTAGCACAGCTTATTGATGTTTCTTCCTCCAACTTAAAACCACATTCATCTTCTTCCAGTCTAGCTTCTCTCAGTATATATTCTGCATATAAGTTGAATAAACGAGGAGAAGGTATACAGCCTTGTCTTATTCCTTTGCCAATCTGGAACCAGTCTGTTTCACCATGTTCCATCAGGACTGTGGCTTCCTGTCCTGTGTATAGGTTTCTCATAAGAACAATGAAATGTTCTGGGACACCCATTTTCCTAAGGATATTCCACAACTTGACATGGTCAATGCAATAGAAGGCTTTTCTGTAGTCAATATTGACTTATTTCTGGTATTCTTTGGCTTTCACAATTATCCAGTGTGCATCAGCAACGATGTCTCTTGTTCCTTGGCTTTTTCTGAAACCAGCTTGAACAGCCAGCATTTCCCTTTCCACGTAGGGCTCTAATCTGCATTGGATGATCCTGAGCATTATATTGCTAGCATGTGAAATTAAGGATATTGTATGATGGTTTGGGCAATCTGTTAAATCTCCTTTCCGTGGTATGGGTATGTAGACTGACCTCTTCCAATCTGTTGGCTATTGTGTCATTCTCAAAATTTGCTGGTATAGTTTGGTTAGAGCCTTGACTGATTCTTCTTCTGTTGCCTTCCATATTTTTGTTGCTATTCCATCAATTCCTGTAGCCTTCCAACTTGGTAATGACCAGAGTGCTGATAAACTTCATATTCCCATACCAGAGGTTCTTGCAAGTAGGGAATATCTCCTAGAGTATCTTGGATCTTGATGTCCCTGCTGTACAGATTTTCAGTATACTTCTTCCATCTCTGCTTGATCTTCTCTGAATCATTTACTATCTTTCCTTTGGCACTGCTTAACTTACCAATTCAAGGTTGGAGCCTCCTTCTGAGTTCAGTGATCTTTTGGAAAACTTTCCATTTTTTTCTGTGTCTATTTCCATCCTCAAGGTTACAGGTGTCATTGTAGTACTGCTCCTTGTCTCTTCTTGCTGAAATTCTCTATTAAATTCCTTCCTGAGGTCTTTGGCTTTTCTCCTCTTCTTGACAATTTCCATCATCTGTTTTGGCATTGATTTTGCTTTCTTTTGTTTTTGACAGTTTTTGACAGTCTCTTTTCACTTTCATGCTTAACAACTTCTTTGATTTCATTCCACAGTTCCTCTGGTTCCTTATCAATGAGGTTCAGAACTTTAAAGCGGTTCATGATGTTCTCCTTGAAAATGATGGGTACATTCTCAAGATCATATCATGGAAGCTGGATGTCTTTGTTTTTCCACTTTAGCTTGACTTGGAACTTGCACATGAGCAGTTCATAATCCGTTCCACAATTGGCCTCCTGCCACGTCTTTGCTGTTATATCTGAGCTCTTTCACCTCCTTGCACCAATAATGCAAGCAATTTGATGTCTGTGTACTCCATCTGGTGATGTCCATGTGTATAGGCACCACTAATAGGTTTTCCACATTTAATTGGTGTTCTAAAATATTCTTTGATTGGCTGATGGTTGCTTCACCCATAAGGCAAAAGAACAAAGTTCAAGAAATTATCAAATGAATATGATGGAACACCAATAAAGGACTGCACAGGTGCCATAAGATGAAATACAAAAGCAATACAGGAGCATTTCTCCTATAGGAAGAAAGGAGGGAACTTTTGCCATTCAAACATTATAATTGAAGCTTCAAGCATATGGTCTTTCTTGGGGTCAAGGGGGAAAAGACATCATTTCCCTCCTAATCCAGAGTAATAGACAGTGCTTCATGTTTGTTTTTTTAGATTCTACTTTTCCTCCAAGGCATTCAAGATGATATAGCTTTCCCCCCTCCTATTAACTCTATGAGAGGTAGATTAAGCCAAGAAAAAGATGAGACCAAAGTCACACAGTGAGTTTTGTAGCTGAATGGGGAGTTGACCCTGCGACTTCTCAGTCCTAGTTGGATACCCTAACTAATACCCCACATTGGCTACCACATTGGCTAACAGTGTGGGTATTAAAATCACCATTCAGAACTGAGAGAGGAGTGGGTTGAGCCTGAGTACCCAGCCAGCCAGGAACGGGGAGAAGAGGAGGGAGGAATGCCTCCTAATGCTTCTCTCCTGGCCCTTCCAGAGAGGTCTTGTCTGGCTTGAGGTCAAGGAAAAGCACTCCAGTCAGAGATCCATGATGTACCAGTGAATCAGGGAGGCAGGGAGTGGGGGCTAAGAGTAAGCAGTTGCCCAGCCAGCAGCCTCTCCCTGTCAGTGATGCTGAGGAAAGTGTTCCACAGTAGCTATGCTCCTGCCCTAATGAAGCAGTCATAGAAATATAATCTTTCAATGTACATTTGGTATAATCGTTACATATCTTAGGAAGAATCTAAACATTTTTTCCTACAGGAATGATAAATAATCTTCCACCAACATTCTAACCCTTAGAAATGAAAGACTGGCCAAAATAATCTATCCCTCTTCTACATTCAGGGGCTCAGCCTGTACCTCAGCCTGGTAACGTTACATTTGTGCAAGTTGTGCAAATGTGAAATTTGTGCAACGTGTTAACACAAGAGAAAGCCCATCACCCATTGTGGGTAGGTTTCTTTGGGAGACCTGGGCTGCTGGGATGTTTTATTTATTCTTACACTCTTAGAAGAATCTTATTTGATAGCTGAATTATTTGATGGCCCCGTGAGTTACACCACTTAACTGGCTGATATCAGTCTGTGAGATCTATAGCAATATCACTTCCATACCCTGTAGATGTATTCAACAACCAGTCGTCTTCTTGGCCTAACCCAGTGATTTTCACTAGTTTGGTGGTGGGGGCCTTCAGCATCCCTTCAGTGTCTGTTGCTGGTGGCTGCCTTGTGTTTATTTTTAGATTGTGAGCCTTTTGGGGACAGATAACCATCTTCTTATTCTTTTTCTGTGTAAAGCATCCTGAGAACTTTTTTTTAATTGTTGAAAAATAGAATATATTCTTTAATAAATCATCATCACCATCTGCCAGCATCCTCTCTTGTCTTCATTATGCCTACTTGGTGGGAGCTGGGACACAGTATCATCTCTTGCCTGCCTGGTTGAGTGACCCCACTCTAGCTCCATACATTGGAGCAATCAAAGTAACTGTTCCTTACTCTTGATTCTGCCAGTAGCATCAGCCCCTTCAAGCTGCAGTCAGTGGGGCTATTCACACACTATTCACACGTGCAGGCAAAACTGGGCTAAGAAAGCCGAGCTCAGTTTGCTGGCATGTGTGAACCACTGGGAGCTGCATGGCTCCTGGTGGCAGCATGGTGGCAAAACCACTTTGGGAGCCTGCTACTTAGCCTGGGTTTTGGGTATGAGGGCTATTTTGTTGGTGCTGTGCAGATCCTCATGGCACCTACATGTGAGTAGCCTACTGGCCAGTGTTGGGAAGATCCCTATAATGCACATGCAGTGCATTATAGGAGTTCTGGGGCTGGGAAGAACTCCCAGTAGCTGGCAATTGTCTGGGCGGGCAATCCGCCCAACCATGAAGGAGCCCTTGATTGTCTGCCAGAGAGGTAAGCATTTCAAGGCTCCCTCCCCTGCAGATTGGAGCCCTTCCTCCTTGATCATGAGAAAGAGCTCAGTAAGTGGTTTGTATTTTGTGTGGGGCAGGTATCAATGAGTTCAGCATTGCCTCCTGAGTACATCCTGTCCTCATTCTCCTCAAGTGAGTATGTTGAGAGGCTGTTTAGGTAAGTCATTCTAACTCTTCCCCTTGAAATGCCTTGGGATGCTCACCAGATTACCATAGCCAGATCCTTCTCTTTCCCTCACCTGCATGGAACCTGCCTGTAGTGATGCAATTGTCAAAACCAGAAGGAAAGTCAAACTGATCAAATTCAAGCAGGCTGCAAGGGAGGAGAGGGGAGGAGTGATAAAGGTATCAAGATGTGAGAAAGAAGTAATAAAGAATTTTCTAGCAATCTCCGTGTTCGTCATATTTGTAGGCCTGGGAACAGGGGCGTATCTATAGGGGGGCAGGGGGGGCACATGCCCCGGGCGCCACTTGAAGGGGGGAGAAATTTCTTAAAATTAAATAATTTTTTAAAAATGGCCACCAAAAACAAAATGGCCACTGGGCATCCTCAAATGGACTCTGTGAGGCCCTAGGGCATGCCACGCCTCGCAGAGGCCATTTGAGCATGCACAGTGGCCATTTTGTTTTCAGTGGCCATTTTAAAATATATATATATTTTTAAAAATGACCACTGCACATGCTCAAATGGTGCCCGTGAGGCCCTAGAGGCCAGTGGGAGGAGGGGGAAACTTTGCAGACCCCCCACACCCTTTAAGATGTCCCTCGAAGGGGCTACAGGTGATTTTTTTTAAAAAAATTAATATAATATGTCACTGTACACATATTCAGATTGGCACTATGTACAGAGAATAAGGGCTTGTGAATACTGAGCTGAAGTTTATGAGCTAAGATTGTATCCATTTGCTCTTACTTTGCTTCTTGTGATAAGTGAGTTAAATGTGATGTCTTAATAATATGGCTATTAATGGTCAGTTTGTCTTTGAATCAATGTGAAATCCTTAGTATTAAGGCCCACTGGGAGTTTCTTGCTCTTTCTCTCATTTTTACTGTCTTTCTGAAATACTAGAATATATTCCAAGCAGTGACACAGTTTACTCTGCATATCCTTTAATTATTTTCAGAGTATCTGGGAAAAGTCAAATTCTCCATTTATTTTTAAAACTTATGTAATCGTGATGCTACAATGCATAGCAGAGAATTAGACAGGCACTTCTTTTAGTTTTTCCAAGTACAACTCCGCATAATATTTGGGGATTTCATGAGCCCAAGCATACTGAAATTTGTCGTTTTCCAGCATTTTAACCTGAGCTATCCAAACAAATTAATGATAGCCCCACAATTTGGATAGTTTTAAAAAATAAATCTGAAGTGGTAGATAGGAGCTTGACCACATGTATGATATTGGTAATTTTTGTAATTTTTTAAATTTTTAAAATAAAAGTTTTCTGAAACATGTGTGTCAGTCAGATGTATGCTGGGGGCGCGGCGGGGGGGCGCAATTTCAGTGCTTGCCCTGGGCGCCATTTTCCCTAGTTACGCCACTGCCTGAGAAATCCCCTAGTGAAAAGGCTAGAGTCCAGATGAGTCTTTAGCTTGAAGTTTCTCTGAGGGGTTATATTGCATGGAAAATATAACAGCATCACAAGCAGACATGCCCATGGACAAGTGGGTATCAGAGAAACCAATTTATTGGGTTCCATCCTCTGGTTCATTTATCTAATGAAGGATTCTGTGTTTGTGTGTGGGGGGGGGAATGTTCATTCTTTATGACTGTTTCTACAGTCACATATCTCAGATATATGTGATTTGTTGCTTGTTCCTTTAAGAACCAAGTTCTTCTCACATTATAAAGTGAAAATACCATGGGTCACAGAGTTTGCAATTGGTATGCAATTCCAGTGTTCTAAAATCACACAGAGTCTATTTTAATTCATCTGAAAGAGACATTAAATACTCACACATTGGCAGCTGCTAATCTTGTTCGTGGGAGATATGAAAGATCAAACTCTTTAAAGCAGAAGAGCAACCTTTCTACTCCCATTATGTCAACACTTCATTTTCTTGGGCCATCATATAGGGCTACATTGAAATAAGCATTTCATTTATTACATTGATTGCAGGACGGGGGACAAGGTGGGGAAATCTTCTGATGTCTCATTACAGAATTGTTGTTCTTAACTGTCTCTCTAACTCTGTCGTGAACTATTAAGGTAAGAACTAATGGAAATTAGCTTATTAAAAGATTCCTTTCTGGCAGTCTTAATAGCCTGGAATCACATGTTGCTATTGTTTGTATGTTTGTTTGTTTGTTTGTTTCACACACTTCTATACTGCCCCAAACTCACGTCTCTGGGCGGTTTACAACAAAATTATTAGAAAATTAGAGTATAGACTTCAGTTTCAAATGTTAAAATAAAGCTTCCTTTTATAAGCTTGGACTGGCCTATAGAACAGCCAACAAGAATGCAAAACCAATGACAAAATTCCCTCATGTTCCTATCATGGTTTCCAAGATCCATCAGGAATGGCTATGTATCAACATTCAAGTTAGGGCATCCAAGGTGGAGACTATGATCACCCATACCAGAACAATCCAACCCCCAGCTTAAGTATCTTCCACAGTAGATGTAAATTTGTTTAAAGTTAGACTGCTGTCTCCCACATACACTTGCCCAAAGCCTTCGTTCTACTGCAGAAGCCCTCTTTCAGGTCCCAGTACCACCACCATGGTGGTGTATACCCATGAGAGGGCCTGTTTGGCTGCTTCTCCCAGGGTCTGGAATAGTCTCCTAAGGGAGGTCTGTGTGCTCCTCTGATTGCGTGATTTTAGGCAGGCAGTGAATACTAATTTATTCAGGTGGGCCTTCCCACATTGCTGATTTTTTACTTTACCATTGCTTTCAGTGAGGTCATTCACACCATCAAAAACTGTGTTCTACCTGGGTTTGGGAGCTGTGTATGCTCCCAGTTTTTGGTTGTGTGGAAGCAAAGTAGGAAGAAAACCTGGGGAGCTTTTCCTCCTACCTTGCTTCCACACAATGAAGCTCTTCTCACGATCCATGAGAAGAGCTTCTGTCGAGCTTGCAGAATGCCCGCTCTCCCCGCAGATGAGCAGCTGCTCATAGCTGGGTGGCTGGATCGGCCACCCACATGGCTGCCAGCTCCGTGACGGAGCCGGCGGGGGCTGCAGGGGCCGTGCAGCCCCTGGGAGTCCCAGGATGTCCCGTGCAAGCATGCGGGGCATCCTGGAGAGACTGCTTGCAACCTCCTGGCGCGGTTTTCCTCGTGTGTTGCTGCAGTGCGGAGCTGCGCTGTGGCAGCACACGAGCAACCAAACGGGGTTAGCGGAGCGCTAGCTCCGCTTACCTCATTTATGGAGAGGGGTACTTTAGGTGGTTTGCTGCTGGGAGACATACAACTCCCGTGGCAGCAGATGGCCAAGAGAAATCGGGCTAGGGTCCCTTAGCCCGATTTCTCCTGGTCGTGTGAATAGCTTCAATCACTTCTACACAAGTTTTCCTCTTCCCTTGCTTCCATACAACTGAAAACTGGGAGCACACACAGCTCCCAAACCCGGCTAGAACACAGTTTTTGATGGTGTGGAAGGACCTTAGTTTCTGCTAAGTCTTCTTCAGGGCCAACTCAGAGTTGGTGTCGGTCCTCAGGCACAAGAGCACCAGGAATCCTTGTGTGTGTGGAAG
Organism: Hemicordylus capensis; assembly: GCF_027244095.1. Lineage (NCBI taxonomy): Eukaryota > Metazoa > Chordata > Lepidosauria > Squamata > Cordylidae > Hemicordylus > Hemicordylus capensis. The sequence continues at coordinate 80,271,884 of NC_069662.1, read as the reverse complement.
GGCTACTGGCTAGCAAGCTGGCATATGAGAAGAATCAATAGAAGGCTGAGCTCCTCCTCCTCTTCCTTGTCCTTTTTGCATGCATGTGGATGCTCAAGTTGGTTGGCTCTCTCCCCCTCCTTCCTCCCCACTTTCGGAAATGGGATGCAGAGGTGGCGGCAACTCTTCCTTCTTCCCCCTCCCCTACAGTGAAATAGGGTTTGTTTGGTACTGTTGCAGCCTGCACTAAGAGTGGGAGACCAGATAAGCAAACCAACTTACTGAGGCTATTCTCATGACCTCCCAAAAGTGGCCTAAGGGAGCCCAGCCCACTTTGGGGAGGTGGGCTCCCGGCAGCAAACCTTGCAAAGTACCTCTCCTCTTAAATGAGGTTAGCGGTGCGAGCGCTCCTCTAACCCTGTTCTGATCATGAGTCACCAAGGCATGGCTCTGCGCCATGGTGACTCATGAGGAGGCCCATGACCGGGAGACAACAGCACACCTCCCAGACTCGGGGGTCTCCGCAGAATGCCCCGTGCACTTGCGCGGGCCATCCTGGGACTTTGGGTGGCTGGGTGGCCCCCGATCCCTGCAGCCCCTACCAGCTTTGTGACAAAGCTGGTAATCAGGCACAGCTTCCTGCTCATGTGCAAGCCCGGTTAAGCTCCACACGTTGATCGTGTGTAGAGCCTCACTAAGTCACTGAGGTGATTCTAACAATTGCCATTGAGCATGGGTAGGCAGTGGTGGGGAAGTCAGGCTAAACCGTACCTTTCCCACAGATGATGGAAGCAAAGGTGGTGGGAACGCACTCCACACTCCCACATGGGCAGCCCTGCTCCTTGCAGCGCCATGAAGCATGGAGCAAGGCAAAAGGATCTGGGGCCAGAACTTCTTGTTCTGGCCTCTGGGCATCCCACAATGCAATGCTCAGCATGCACATTGCATTGGGGGATTTCCCCATCAGACAGGTGCCCTATGAGCTCAGCTCTGTGTCTCCTCGGGCTGAACTCAGCCCGAGGAGACACATGATACCTTCCCAGCAGCTGGGTTAAGGGTCTGAGTGCACCCTAAGCTTTGGCTAACAGCTGGGTTGGCTAAGAGGGTTAGGCAGGCAGGGAGCAGACGGATCCGCATGGATCCCACCACGTCTCACAACTAGCCTAACCCAGGTTGGGCTGCCCCAGGCTGGGTTAGGCTGGTCATGAAACCAGCCTCTCTGTCTTCTTCCCCCCTTCTTTTGGCACTGTGGAAGTATTTTCTATGGCTGACATCCAGACTAATGTTACATACACTGAAAAATGTTCTGCATGCACAGTGGGGAAGGGATTGCTTTTGCTGATCTTTCCTTCCATGTGCAACCACCTGTGCCTCCTGAAAATATGTCCCTGAGGGTCCTCAACAGTATTTCAGGGATATATTTTTATGAGGCACAGTGGGCTGCAGAGGGAAAAGGATGTTGGCAAATCATCCCTCCCCCCTTGTGCATGCAGAGTGTTTTTCAGTGTGCATGTTGGTCTGGATGTCATTCTCTCTCCCTTTTGGCTACCTCCGTCACAAATCCTTGCTGATTTGCGATGGACTTCATGTCTAACGCAGGGCTTCCCAACCTGTACTCCGACTGTTGCTGATCTACAACTCCCACCATCCCCAGTCTCAATAAAATGTAGGTGGGGATGATGGGAGTTGTATTTCAGCAACATCTGGAGTAACACAAGTTGGGAACCCCTGGCCTAGTGTATGGATATGACATAATTGCTTTTGGCTGCTTTTTGCCAGAGTACCTAACCCAGTTGGGAAAGATTAGATAACCTGGTATGGTTACAGACTGCTAGATGGTTAGTGAAGGAAGCAGTATATAAATAACATCAAAATGTCAACATTTAAATCTCAGGTTCACTATGTTATCCCCCCCGCCCCCCCCCCCCACCCACAGAACAGTTACCAGCCCCAGGAAACATAGAAATGGTGGAGATTTAGCCAGCTCCAACAAATGTAGGGCAGGCAGCACCTTTTTAAGGGTTGGCATCATACTACAGAGAATATATACCCCTTTCCCCCCCAGATATAGTCAAGCCAGCATGGTGTAGTGGTTAGAATGCTGGACTAGGACTGGAGAGACCCGAGTTCAAGTCCCCATTCAGCCATGATACTTGCTGGGTGACTCTGGGCCAGTCACTTCTCTCTCTCAGCCTAACCCACTTCACAGGGTTGTTGTGAGGAGAAAATTAAGTATGTAGTATACCGTTCTGGGCTTCTTGGAGGAAGAGCAAGATATAAAATGTAAATAATAATAATAATAATAATTATTATTATTATTATTTAGTGTAAAGTGATGTGCAATTTGTGTGGACTGAAGTCTATTACAGGTCATTCCAGTTCCTCACCCAAGAAGTTAATAGTTGTAGTTACATTTGCTTACCAGTTTAGACATAGACACTGAGCCCTTTCTCATGATCTGTAAGGCTGTATGTATGTATTTGTTTATTTTGGCCCAAGGCCAGCATAAATACTAAAAAAGAAACAACAACAACAAAATATATAAAATACATAAAACATTAATACCTTCAAATACCGAATAAGTGACTAATTTCATTCAAATGAAACCGGTTAATCTGAAATGCACAGCCCGGCATCTCATGCCTCAATCACTCTAAACCGAATCTTGCTTGCTATGAAATTTTTTTTTGCTGCCCTCCTGTAAACATACTCTGACTTGGCAGTAAGCAGAAAAAGGACCTTGTCCCCATCAGAAGGGCAATTAGAATTGTAATGAATTAATAGAGGGGAGAGAAGCTTTCCCCTTAATTCAGTATAAAATCTACATTTCAGCATCAGATGTTTCGTAGTCTCCACTTCACCGTTCTGGCAGGGGCATAATTTTTTATCATAGGGCACCTTCCTGAAGCGTCCTTCCAATACCGCTGTTTGAAGGGCGTTAAGTCTAGCTGCTGAAAGAGCCCTGCGATGATCCCTGTTGGAGATCCTAAGTAAATATTCAGCAGGGGAATAACTATTGATTTGATCTCCTAGGAAGAGGCCAGAGCCTATTTGGGCAATATCACCCTGCTTTGTCATATCCCAAATACGTTGAGTTATGGCCATTTTGGCCTTGTAAGTCTGTAAAACCTTACCTCCGCCCGCAGACAATTGCCCCATCCAAGCTGGGTGTGTGGATCCCATGCCCACACAGACTCCAGCTCTCCCCAACAATGGTGGAGAGTTGGGGCTGGGACGCATCCCCCCCCAACCCCATAATGCACCACACAAGTGCATGGTGCATTATGGGGATTCCCCCAACACCAGCTGGGAGCCCCACCGTCTTCCAGCCCCGCAGCAAGCAGCTGGGGCTGGCAGATGATCAATAAAATGGGGCTAAGAGAGTGTGTACTCCCTTAACCTCATTTTGGAGGTGAGCTCCAGAGGTCAGATTGCCTCCAGGCCGCCAGGAGCCACACGGCTCCCGACAGTTCACACGCGCAGCAAAAATCTGGCCTCACTATTAAATAGTATCTAAATCACTAGTGGGTTGTATAGTTAGATGGTTGCACATGCGTACACAAATGCACATGCTTTCTGCTCACAATTCTGTGTCATTTTGGTTGATCCTAATCAAGGCATTACCAAATTGTGGCTTTTGTATGCTTTCATTAAAAAACATAGACGTTTGTTTATTACACCACAAGGTGGTGCTAGGAATTCACAGAGGATACACACAACAGTTTCAATACAGATTTGGATCAGCCCAATTGTCTGTCTCAGAAAGCAGCCATACTTGAACACTTAAGGGAGTTTTTAATATCACAACCTACTCACACATTTCTTTGAGTCCATGCCTTCTCCTCCTAAAATGTTCTAGATAAATTCTGGGGAGAAGTTAACATAAATGTCCGGAGCATCTGACTGTTTGCAGGGTGTCATTTCCAAGTCAATTATATTCATTTCCATAAAAAGCAGATTTTGTATGTGTCAAGCTTGCTGTGGGTTATTTTTATTGACCGCTCTTCACTTCCAGAATTATATGAAAAACTAAACAGTTAAACCTTATTAACTTTTCCAATCCACTCATGTTCCCATTCCTCAGGTCTGATCCAACCAGTTTGGTTATCTCTGTTCTGGATGCTGAAGTTGAAAGTTACTCTTAGGGGCCATGAGCATAAACCAGGAATGGCTGTATGAGTCAGCAGGAGCCAAAGACAGTCGTCCGCTTGGAAAGGAACATTTCACACACATCACTCTGGTATTTGAAGAACACACCTTGTGTAATTTTTTTCTAATATAAGAAACTTCCCCCTGCAAATCTCTCATTATATTGGTCCCCCAGGAGGAACTCTCTTTTGGTGTATTGTGCCCAATGGAGGCTCTTATCACTGAAGCTATATTATCTTCAAGCTTGATGGAGAACAGTTAGAAAAATGGGACAAGGGTTGTTTGGAGCCTTGAGAGCAGCTACAAAGGCTTCCAAAATGTTATTTGTAGAATAACAATCATTGAATAACAATTTCTTTTTAAAGGCCAATCAGCAACTGAGATAAAAGTGGCCATCTCAGAATGGAGGAACCGAGAGGTACCTAAAGATGTCTCAGCAGAATGAGCTATCCATTTGCACAATCATGCACAATCTCCTCGTGGAAGGAGAGCTGGTCTTGTGGTAACAAGCATGAGATGCCCCCTTTGCTGAGCAGGGTCCACCATGGTTTGAATTTGAATGGGAGACCACACATGTGAGCACTGTGAGATATTCCCCTTAGGGGATGGGGCCACTCTGGAAAGAGCACCTGCATGCTTGCATGCAGAAGGTTCTAGAAGGTTCCAGTGTAAAATAAAATAAGTTCCCTCCCTGGCATCTCCACATGGGCCAAGAGAGACTCCTGCCTGTAACTTTGAAGAAGCCGCTGCCAGTCTGTGTAGACCAGGCCTGCTCAACTTTGGCCACCCCCAGCTGCTTTTGGACTACAACTCCCATAATCCCCAGCCACAGTGGCCAATACTCCAGGGATTATGTGAGCTCTAAGCCAACATCTGCAGGAGGGCCGAAGTTGAGCAGCCCTGGTGTAGACTATACTGAGCTAAATGGACCAAGGGTCTGACTCAGCGTCATATGTGAGTCTTGCCTTCCATTTTGAAAGGATGCAGGAGCCAAATGACATGTTGCATCAAGCACAAATTTAACCCTGACTTGCTTTAAATAGCAGTTGGATTGGGGTCCCTGAGGATTGGGACCACAGCATGGGGGAGAGGACTAACCCCTTCCCCCATGGTTCTTATCGGAATTGGCTGCTATTTTCCAACTCCCACAGGCTTTATTTGACTCCAATGAGACTTCCGCTGCCATGAGGGCAGTTGCAGGGGCTACGATAGTTGATCTGGATAGGGAGTGTGGCAGAAGAGTTTAACCCCCTCCCCCATACTGACACACACACACTCAACACACAGGGGGCCTTATTTAGTTCAAAGGAAACAAGCATGTCAGCATCAAGAACATGTTTCGCATAATGTGTAGTTTGACCCTTACTTCAAGCTACAGCAGTAGCTAATTGTTGGACTATAATTCAGCAGATTGACTATTGTGAGGACTGATTAGTCTGCCGCTAAAAAGGAGCATTATTCTCCTTCCCTTTAATTAGCCTTAAAGTACTGTAAAGTCAGGCGGAAGGATTGTACTTGCTGTTAGCAAAGTAAATTTAGACCTTCTGTAATATTTCGGGGAGAAAGCTTTGTGCTGCTTGACAAAAGACTATCACATCCACCCAGCATTCCTTTCAAATTAATGAATGAATGAGTGAGTGACAACTTTTATCTTTTCAGGATTAAGGAAAATATCCCCCAATTCTCTTCTGTGAGAACATTGGCCCAAAATAGAAGCGAGCTCCCACTCTAGCGCTCAACACTTTGAGCTCAACACTTTGACACTGGTGCTTACATAAGACCTGTGCCTAAATTTGCCCTTCTTCTTTGTAGGAAGATTCATTGCGGTTCAGAGACTCTGAGGATGCTTCAGGTCAGACTTACAATCTCACCTCCCAGAAGCGACATCTGTGTGTGCAAGCCAGGCCCCGATAGTGGCTGGACACCCAGGGAAACGGCTGTGCTGAAATGTGGAGCGAGTGAAGATTAGCTTTTCCACACTACCCATCAGGACAAATGACTGGTTTCCAGCATGGATGTAGCCGCTGTATGGCAAGATTAGAAGTGGCCAATACAGCGAGCGGATTTTCTGAAACAGTCCTTGGAAAGGCACGGCTGTGTGACACATCTCCATTATAGAGCCTCAAAAACTCACACAGAGCATATTGTATCCCATATCTGCTGATGAGAAGAGGTGATTTCCTCCAGGGCATTAGGCCTCATTTCAGAGACATTAAAGCCAGTAAGAATGTTGTGATAAAACTGAACCTGTGGATAGCCTTTGTGCTGAGTCGTGCCCTCCTCCACGAGGGCTTGGAAACGAGAGCTAGTGTAGAGGCTAAGAGTGTGAGCTCAGATGGATCTGGTTCAAATCTCACCCCAGCCATGGAAAGGCAAGCTGCTAGTCACTCATCTGATTCCCACCCCTCACTGAAAAATGGGGATAATTAGACAGGAACTACCATATAGGGCTGTTTTAAATTTTACTGAAATCATGTACTGGAAATTTTACTGAAATCATGTAGTGGATCTGAAGACATGAATGGTGTGTAGTAGTAGTAGTGTTATATTTTCTTGACAAAGCAGGTACTGATCCCACCACTGTTGTTGCTACTCCTGATTCTCCTGAGCACTATGCAGGACTGTCCTACTGCCCCTTCCCCATACCTCTGAACAGAGAATCCAAGGGGTACCAAGCGAGTTTGGGTATCATCTTCAATGCAGCTTTTAGTGATTTCTAAGAAAGTGGTGAAATGGGAAGTTAGAAATTACAGGTGATCAGATCAACATTGATTCAATTTGGGGGCACCCCACAGGTTCAGAGGAAGCACAAATTAGATGCTTCAGGGAGTTGTTTGATTTTGTTTCAGCCCAGTTAGGAGTTGTATCGAACTGGGACTGAAGGCACTGCTGAATCTGCAGAGGAAGCTAGCCGGTGGCCCCCCGGCCACGCCCCCTGCATCTCAGATGCAGGGGGCGTGGCTTCGCTCCCAAATGAGGCCGTGCGGCCCCGTTTGAGAGCAAATACCGGCTTTCACAGCCTGGCCAGGAGCTGCTCTCCCTGCCTGGCAGGGAGAGCGTTCCTGGCCACGCTATGAATGCGGCGTGGGCCAGAATATGCTCCCAAATGGAGCCACATGGGGGTGTGCTTGGGGTACCAGGTGTGGCCCTGGATTCTTTCATCCCATCTGCTCAATGGTGGGACCTCTGGGCTCAGCCCATCTGCTTGCCCTAGATCTCACCACTCTCACACTGTCATAATTACTACTGTAGGCTTGTGTATGGCCCACAATGTTGGGTTTGGACTCAACCCAATCAAATCCAGCAGTGAGACTGTTGTGTCATCAGTGTTGGGTTAGGTCATTGCTGCTCAGACCCATATATCTATCAAAGCCCCCCTGCCCTGCCCTCCCCCCCTTCCTATGTGAGGGCCGGAGACAGACTGCTGAGGAATACTCAGGGTCCTAAAAGAAAAGCTGTCCTACAGTCCAGCTGTTTCTAGGATTACCAGGGCCATCAGGCACCTAGGAGGCAAGGTTTTAAAAACCATTTTAGTGTTAAGTCTTTCCTGGTCGGCAAACCAAACAGATAGTTCAGTGTTTGCCTGGGAGGAAGAGGAAGCTAGGCAGCAGGGGCATAGGGACAATGGTTCAAGGGCAGATGACCATCCCTTAGCTGCCAGGGTCAGGCATTTATGACATCTTCCTGAGCACATCGGTCCTTTCCTTTGGATTTGAGCATTTACCATTTGTTTTGTATGTATTCTTTACATTTCCTCATTTGAAGACATTCTGGACTCCATTTGGACATCTGCACAACGGTTTTGCATATTTTGTTACTGCATTTTGTAATTTTACATGGCCTTATGTTTATCCATGTTCACATGTGTGTTACCGATGTGGCTGTCTGCTGTTATGTTTTTATAGCTGGTTTTTCATTTTTTTCATAATACACATATATTTATTCCTGATTGCATTCATTATTTCTTTTGTCCGCTGGTTTCTTGCCATTGTTCTTGCTTTTCCATTCCGTGGACCCCATTTCCTTTCTTGTGTCTAGGGTCAGGGAGGGGGCTGCCACAGTGCTTCCTCACCATTGGTCAGGGCACCCCCTTGCCACCTCCTGCTCCCAGCCAGTGAAAGAAGTGCTCACCAGCTGTGAGCATGAAGTGCACCCCTCCCCTCCCTGGCCAGTGTTTCATTAAAATGCTGGCTGGGGTGGGGTGGGGGCAGGGGAAACCCAGGCAGTCAGAATTTCAATGGAATGCTGACTGGGAAAGATGGGAGAGGGTCTGAACAGGCCATCTCCCTTGCAGTAGCTATGCCCCCTGCATCTGACATCAGACACAGCAGGCATGGCCAATACTGGGGAAGGGTCCAATCAGCCCCCAGATGCCTTCTTACCACTGGACTTCTGGGCCAAAGTCCAGGGCCTCCACACCCCCTGGGGGCCCCCAAAATCCTCTTGTCTGTCCCGGGTGGTGTGGTTGCTGCTTCACCCTGCCAGCTCACGTTGAACCAGGTGGCCGAGTGTGACCTCTGCTTTAGAGACAGAGGAGGGAGTGGGGAGAGAAATATGTGGGATGGGCATATGTTAAGTTGTGCGTTAAAATGTTTCTGCTAATGTATATTTGCATGAATATAACTGTTTTATCTTCTTACATTCTTGTGAGTTCACTTGCTGTTTGTGACCTCAAGAACCCATAGGCTAAAATTACTGTATGTATCATGGTGTGTGTGTGTGTGTGTGTGTGTGTGTGTGTGTGTGTGTGTGTGTGTGTAGGGGGATGATGCTTAACTTGCAGTAGGGGAAGCCTCCAAAGGCCTTTAGGTCCAGGCTCCAAAATTACCTAGGTTCACCTCTGTCAGTTCCCCCAGTCATTGACTGGGAGCTCCTGCAGAATTTCCCCAGTTATTGGTCTGTGGAATCGCTGACTGGGAACTCCTTTCACTGCCTTTGTACAGAGGCAGAGAAAAAAGCTTCAGGTCAGCGATTCAACAAACTGCTGACTGGCCCTATTCCCGGTATTGGTCATGCCCCCTATATCTGTCATCAGATGTAGGCTTGGGGCTGTGCGGATGTAATTAAAAATCAATAGGGGCTGGGGTGCCACCAGCAGGACTTCATTCTCTGGCCGCAGACAAATTCCCCATGCCCCTGCTAGGCAGCTTGTCTCCTGTTCTCACCTGGGTCCAGGAAGGATGCTGGAGGGGAGTAGGAGGAGAAGGAGAGGGAATGGAAGGGCAGAGCAGGTAGAGGGTGGGGTGTTCCAACAGAAATGTCAGAATCTCAACCATCCCTGATCCAACAAAGATGACATGACTGTTGGAAAGGGCTAACATGCACGAGTGGCTACCCCATTAGGCTAACTGAAGCCATTACTTCACATGCATCTTTGGCGGGCCTTTTTGGGGACAGCAGAATGCACCTCTGCACCCCCTGCCTCCAGTCCGGGTAGTTGATGGCCTGAGTGTTGTAATTTGTGTTTGTTTAGCAAAGCACCAAGAGAAAGCTGCCCACTCCAGTTATGATGTAGTGTTGAGCCTTATTGTTGCAGTTAGTCAAGAACAAGCATGAAGATTGTAGTGCAGTATAAAATAAATAGGATTTATTAGGTTAAGTACATTTGAGATAGGAAAGACCTATCCTAACTATGAGCTACATAGTGAATAGGAGGGGAGAGAGAGAGCTGCTCCCATCTACTTTCCAAGGAGAAAGGAAGTAGAACTGACTTGCTACAGGAAATACCTGAGGAGTCAAGAGGCAGGGGTAATAGAGTAGAGGAAAAGCAAGGACAGGAAATGGAACCCTCACTAACTAAATACCTCTACTCCCAATGCCCCTAGTGGTTATTAGGATAGCTGGTGAGAAAGGCCGATGCACTGGAACCCCATCTCCAACACTGAGGTGGGTTGGAATTGATTTAACCCCACCCTCCTACTGGCCCCACCCCACCCCACTTCACCTCCCAAGCCCAGGCATTGTTTTCAATATGAGTCACAGCTGCTGTGTGTTCGGCAAGAAGCTGACTGGATTTCTCTAAGATGTTTTGGTAGCTGTTGGTGGCAGCAGCTGCATTCTCTGACCCCATGTTATTCCTGATGGGCAGCTGGCTAGAAACTACGTGGGCTTCTTCAAGCTGTTTTGGTAGCTGCTGCTGGTGGCGGCGGGTCAGGGAATGCTGCTCCTGCCAGCAGTAGCTACCAAGCCAGCTTGGGAGAAGACTCTCGCCATCACACGTCTGAGGGTTGGGGAGTGTGTTTGTTGCTATTGCCACCAAGGCATCTTGTAGAAGCCCAGGCAGCCTCCCATCAGATGCATGGCAGTAGTCTCGCAGGCTTGGAAGGTGGTGGTGGTGTGGGACTAATGAGGGGGCAGGATTATGTCAGCTCGTCTGGGGTGCAGCCAGCGTGTGTGGGGAAGAGGCAGATCCCTCACCCCAGGCAGCTTAAGTTACATGCCAGCAGAAGGCTGGGGCTGCTGACATGGACCCTCCTAATGGTCTCACTGCCAGGTTGGATTGGGTTGGATAGAGGTGCACCTAGGTAATTTTGGAGCCTGGCCCTAAAGGCCTTTGGAGCCTCCACTCCACTCGCCACTGCAAGTTAAGCATTATTTTTTAACACGTAGGTTCTGGGGGGCACAAATCACACCACCCAGGACAGACTAAAGAGGATTTGCGGGGGGGGGCAGGGTGCGGGGAGGCCCTGGACTTCAGCCCCCAAGTCCAGGGGTAAGAGCGCCTCTGATCCCAGGACATTTTGGGCTGTTCATAGGCCTCCAAGAACCTAGTTAGTTCACATAGAACTGAGAAGGGCTCTTGTTTCAGCTCTAGCACTTAACATGTGGTGTTTTTACATAGCACAATAGCCTGTCACATTGTTTCTCCATTATATGTTAGTTGATTAATATATTGCCCTTTTTAACCAGTCCCTACACTTGTTGCTTTAATAACAGCTTGATCTACAAACATGAGGAAACAATAAAAACATGATGTTGTTTATTTTAATACTAGGAAAAAGTTTCAAGAGCTGATACACATCAAGTTGCTGTTTAAAAGCAACAAGAACAGGACAGGTCAGTTATTTTCTGGTCAGTTGGCAACTGTAATGATTAATGTAACTGCTATCCAGATAAAGGATAATTAGGTAATAGGAAGTCAGTCATACAAAATGTTTCTGATCATCTGTTGCCTATGAACACAAAACAGAAGTTTTGAATCTATCTATCTATCTATCTATCTATCTATCTATCTATCTATCTATCTATCTATCTATCTGTCTGTCTGTCTGTCTGTCTGTCTGTCTGTCTGTCTGTCTGTCTGTCTATCCATCTATCTATCTATTTATTTATTTGATTTCTATACCACCCTTCCAAAAATGGCTCAGGGCGGTTTACACAGAGAAATAATAAATAAATAAGATGGATCCATGTCCCCAAAGGGCTCACAATCCAGAAAGAAACATAAGGTAGACACCAACAACAATCACTGGAGGTACTGTGCTGGGGGTGGATAGGGCCAGTTACTCTACCCCTGCTAAATAAAGAGAATCACCACATTAAAACCACCCAGAGATGAACCTTTGGGGTGGTGTACAAATCTGATAGATAGATAGATAGATAGATTAAGGTGCCTCTTTACCAAGTTAGCAGGGGTAATCCACCACATGAATATTACAGTAATGCATGCTAAATGGATGTTTAGCTAGGGTTGCTATTATTTTCACGATTGTTCCCCATTTTCTCAAAATACATAATTATCCTGGGGAAAAGATCATAAGATTCTGCACAGAACTTCTCCTGCTGCTAGGAGGAAATAGTGATGTGCGGTTCGGTCCGGATCCGGACCGGTTCGTCCTGAACCAGTCCGGATCCGGCGGTTCGATCCCGGACCGAATCGGGCCCTTCTGGGACCAAGCCGGACCGAATCCGAGCCGGTTCGGTACCGAACTGGCTCGGGTTTCCCGAACCGGTCCGGGAGTGCAATTGAGTCTCTGGAGTGTCTCTTTAAAGTTTCAAGTGCGTCCTCCATTTTGTGTCTCCTTCCCGAAACTTTTGCTCCTCCTTGCATCCATTTTGTGATGCTATTTCCAGGCATTGTATTGGCTGCGCTATTGATCCTTGATTGGCCAGAATGAGTCCTTTGGTCTGGTAGGCTGCTTGGCTGTTGCACTGTTGAGAGCTGGCACCCTGTTGGCCGTGGGGGGAGTGCAAAGGTGGGGGCTCCCAAAGGAGGGAATTTCAAACCTATATAAACCCAAGCCTCTTCTCTGGAAACTTCTCTTGGCTGCAGTTGTGGGATCATCTCTGAGACCTTGCTTGCTCTTTTGCTGCTGGTGTCTGCTGTGAGTCCCTGACTGTGTGTCACATTAGTGTGTGTCTGTCTCTCTGCTCTCTCTGTGTGTTGTTGTGTGCCACCTTGTCCATCTGCCCTCTGTCTGTCTCTGTCCAAACCTCTTTAATACTTTCCCCTCAACTTTTTCCAACTTTTCCTGTTGTGTTTTCTGTTCTCTTCACCCTTTCTCTCTCAACCCTTCTCCCAAAGTTTTGGCTTGCCCTCCTCCCCCCCCCCCACCCCCCCATCTTCTGCATTGCTTTCCTGTTTTTGTGCCTTGCCTGACTTTTGTTCCACTTTTTGAGTTTCATTCAATTATTGCTTCTGTGTAAATTTATATATTTGCTGATTTTGGTTTTTAATTAATAACTTCTGCTATTGTTATTGCTGGCTGCCTGTCTGAGTTGTGTTCCTGAGGATTTAGTTTATATTATTGCTGCAATTGGATTCCTTGTGTTCTGATTTTGATTGTTAATTTGTTCCCCTCTGGCCCTGCTCCTAGCTTCCCCCCTCCCTCCCACCCAGATAAGATTGTTTCCCTCCTGTGCTGCTGCCTGTTGAGTCTTGCATTCTTTGGATTTCTTTGTGGAATTAGGTTCTGGTTTTGGTTTTGCTCGCTGTGTGTGTCCCACCCACTCCCCCAGTCCCTCCCCCTGGTAGTTGTTACCCCCCCCCCCACCCTGAGACTTTCTGGCTGCCCTTTGGTTTCCTTTTTTTTTACTTTGTGTATAGATTGTTTTGATTCAAATTTGATTGTTCCCCTGTGTGGCCCTCTGCTCCCAGCTTCCCCCTCCCTCCCCTCCAGAAACCCACTCCCCCCACTGCCACCTCCTCCTCCTCCACTCCTGCCCTGCCTGCCCCCTCCCACCCAGACTGAGTGTTGTTCCCCATCCTCCCTGGTGCTGCTGCTGCCTGTTGAGTCCTGTCTTAGTTACTTTGGTTTTTTGTGTGAAACCAATTAGCTTCTTTTGGTTCTGGTTTTGCTGTGAGTGTGTGTGTGTGTCCCATTCCTCCCTGCTGGTTATTGTTGGTTCCTCCCCCCCCCCGACTTTCTGCCCATTGGTCCCAGGGGGGTTTTTTTGGACTTTTTTTCATATTGTTTGGTTTGCTTTGATTGATTCATTGATTGTTCCCCTCTCTGTGTGGCCCTCTGCTCTGCTCCCAGCTTCCCCCCTCCCTCCCCTCCAGAAACCCACTCCCCCCACTGCCGCCTCCTCCTCCTCCACTCCTGCCCTGCCTGCCCCCTCCCACCCAGATTCATCCCCCTTTACACATACTAATCCCCCCAAAACACACCCTGCCCTCTGGTCTCTCCCCCTCTTGCCCCCCAACTCCCTGCTACATACCCCAGACCACCTGAAACACACTCCACCTCCCAAACACCCTCTGGTCTCTCCCCCTCTTGCCCCCTGACTCCCCGCTACATACCCCAGACCCCCTGAAACACACTCCACCTCCCAAACACCCTCTGGTCTCTCCCCCTCTTGCCCCCTGACTCCCCGCTACATACCCCAGACCCCCTGAAACACACTCCACCTCCCAAACACCCTCTGGTCTCTCCCCCTCTTGCCCCCCTGACTCCCCGCTACATACCCCAGACCCCCTGAAACACACTCCACCTCCCAAACACCCTCTGGTCTCTCCCCCTCTTGCCCCCCTGACTCCCCGCTACATACCCCAGACCCCCTGAAACACACTCCACCCCCCAAACACCCTCTGTTGGTCTCTCCCCCTCTTGGGACCATCACTGCTGCTGCTGCTGTCCTCCTCCCACACCCGAATCCCCCTCCCTGCTGCTACATTACAGCTCCTCCTCTCTTCTTCCTCTCTCTCTCTCTCTTTCTCTCTCCTCATCCCTTCACTTCTTCTTCCTCCCACAGCTGCAGCCACACAGTATCCTACCTCCGACCTCACCTGGAGGTCCCCGCCATCGGGTTTTTTTTCTTTTGAAAGTTGTTTTATTTCATTTGTCTCTGCTTGGGGTGAGTTGAGCAACAACACATAAATAGTGTTGTCTCCTCACTTCTGCCCCTCCATCGTTGAACTACCCCGGTTGCCTGTGCCTTGTGCGGCCGCCCTGTTGTGTCCCAGCCCAGGGGGTTGGCTGGCGGCGGCGCATCCGTGACCAGCAGTGAGCGGCAGGAGAAGGACCGGAAGAAGAGGGGTTAGTGCGTGTGCAATTGTGCACCTTTTGTTGCCCCCTTTCTCTCCCTAGCTGGCGGTTTTAAATAGGGACACCCCTATCTTGAAATGCATTTGGGTGTGGGGAGGAGGGAGAGGAGATGTACCGTTGCAACTTGTGTCTTCATGCCCAATAAAGAAATTGCTGCTGTGTGTTGCGTTGCATTGCATGCGTCTTGCAGGTGGTTTTTGAACAGGTGCCTTCTTCCAGAGTGTTTCCTTGCCTCTGGGGCAGTCTGAGTGGGGTCAGGAGATCGGATGCTGCCACTACATGCTGGGCCAATGCCACGCCAGAGTGCTTCCTTGCCTCTGGGGCAGTCTGAGTGGGGTCCTGGGTTCTGATGCTGCCACTACATGCTGGGCCCATGCCATGCCAGAGTGCTTCCTTGCCTCTGGGGAAGTCTGAGTGGGGTCCTGGGCTCTGATGCTGCCACTACATGCTGGGCCAATACACACATATGATGATGATCATGATGTTCAATCCATGAGGCTGCCATCAAGTGTTTGCTGCTGCTTGCTTGCCATGGCATTGGGCGGGCAGAGTCACAGAGTGGGTAGGTTCAACCTCTGTGTAGGTGTGACTGGGTTCTGGTTTTGGTTGTGTGCAATTTAGAGTCACTAAATAGGCTGCATTGAGTTTGATGCTCCCCCCACAGGAGCATTACTTGAGAACCACCCCCCAGAACCCACACTTTGTGTTCCAGTTCACTAAATAAGGGTTTTCTCCTTTGATCTGCAGGTTCCCAAGCATTGACTGCGTCCCTCCCCCACCCCCGGTAGGTGCTGTGCCCTCCCCCCATCCACTCTCCCCCCCCAAAAAAGTTAAAAACTTGCCACCCACACCACAACTACTCCACCCAACTGCCCGTGCCACCCTCCCACACCAGGGGTCCACCCTTTAACCCCCTATTTTTTTTAAAAAACCCTCCCAGACCCATCTCCCCAATTGGCTTGGTGGTTGACTCCCAAATTCTAAAAGGACACCCTCCCCCTCACTTCAATTGGCTTTCCCCCCATATCAAAAAGTCTTCCTTTCCCCCCAATTGGCTTCCTTTTTTAAAAACAAACTCCCCCCCCCCGCCGTCTCCAAATCAGCTGCCTTTTTTTTGGCCCCTAAGCCCCTCCAAATTATTTTTTTGACCCTGTCTGGCCTTCCTCCTAAAGTCTCCCTCCTTCTGACCTAGCAGCATGTCTGAGCGCCGTGTGGCGGGCAGGGCTCGCTCAAGGCTGGCAGGCAGAGGTGGGAGAGGACAGGTGCAGGGTGCGCCTGGGGCACGGGGAGGGAGAGGACGCGGGGAGCCTGAGGACACCCCAGTTCTCCCCATTGGAGAATTCTTTGCTCCGGCCCCATCTTTGGTGCGCAGGATTCAGTTCCCCACGCCTGCTGCCGCCAATCGCGGCAGAGGCAGAGGCACCGTTAGGGCTGTGGCGGGTCCCTCCTCGCTGGTGCTGCTGAGGTACCGCCAGTTGTTGAGGTGGAGGAGACTGTGGAGTTGGAAGAGCAGGTAGAGGGCAGTGAGGACCGTGCGGCTGGCAGCGATGCAGCCAGGTTCTCCCTCCCTCTGGGGCCCCTTCCCCCTATCCTTTCGCCGCTCAGTGGGGCCCCCCCTCGTGAAGCCCGACACTCTGGTGGGGAGCGGTCTGGCGAGGTGGTGGAGGAGAGGCCTGCCTCTCCGATGCCAGTTGAGCCGGGCCCTTCCTCCGCTGTGGAGGGCGGAAGGGGCGGGTTGGGTGGCAGCAGTGGGCAGGCAGCGGCGGCCGCCCCCCCCAGGACTGCAGCTACCCCGCGAGAAACGGCCTAGGACAGCGCCCAGGGCGCAGGAGGCCAAGGGCAGTGGTGCATGGGTGCATTTTGAGGTCCCTCAAGATGCCCCATTCCACGCCCGCTGTGTCCACTGCAGGATGCTTGTCAGCCGTGGAAGGGACCCTGCGCACCTGGGTATGACACCTATGTGGAGACACATAGAGCATCACCACCCAGGTCTCAGGGGACAGGCTGGCAGCGCTAGTGCGCCTTGTGCATCTGCCACTAGGGCGGGCAGCGGCAGTGTGCCAGCCAGCAGGCAGGCTACACTGCCCGTCCAGCGGTGAACGCAGTCCTCGGGCAGCCAGCGTATTGTTCGCGTGGACCATCATCACCTCACCCGCCTCATAGGGGAGATGATTTCCACCGATGACCAGCCGTTTCAGGTGGTCGAGAACAACGGCTTCCGCCGTATTCTCCAATACCTGGCTCCCGAATACGTCATCCCCTCAAGGACCACGTTCAGCCGGAACGTGGTCCCCTCCCTGTACCGCCGGTGCAGGGAGCTCGTGTCGGCCGAGCTGCGTGCAGCTCCGGCCGGGACAAGCATGCATTTCACGACTGACCTCTGGACCAGTGTCAGTGGGATGCACGCTTCTTTCCTGGCCCTCACTGCCCACTGGTGGGGACCGGAGAGTGATGGGACCTCCGCGGGCGATGCTTCCGGGTCCGGCGCAGCTCCCGCTGCACTACGGCACAGGTGGGCCGTCCTGCATGTGGAGACGATGGACACGAGGCACACCGTGGAGGAGGTGGCGGCCGTACTCGACCGCCAGATAGAGGAGTGGATTGGCGGGTGTCCACACCTCTCCCGCGGCTTCATTGTCACCGACAATGGAGCCAACGTTACTGCCGCTGCCGAGACAGTCATGGACTGTGTAAACATACGGTGTATGGCACACACGCTCCATCTGACCGTCAGGGACGCCCTTGGCCTTAAGGAGCTGAAGGCGTCGCAGGAGAAGGGGGCCCGCCCCATCCCAGCTGCTGTTGCTGCCACGGCCATGCTTGTGGATAAGTCTCGCAAGCTGGCCGCCCACTTCCACCGCAGCGAGAAGTCCAGGAGACTGCTTCGCCAGAAGCAGGATGACCTTGGCCTTCCTCGCCATCTCATCCCTACGGATGTGGAGACGCGGTGGAACTCCACCTTCCTCCTGTTCCAGCGCCTGTTGGAGCAGGAGAGAGCCCTTGTCGCCCTGGCGAGGGACGAGTCCTTGGATGTCTGCGACTTCTCGAACGCAGAGTGGAAGCAGATGTCCGAGGCGGTGTCGGCACTCGAGCCCTTCCAGCTTGCCACGAAGGGCTTGTGTGGCGACACCACTCCCTTGAGCCAGGCGCTGCCCACAGCTGTTGGTCTCGAGAAGCTGATGGGTGGACTCCATATCTCTCTGACCACGCCAGAGGGTCATGCTCTGGCTGGGAGGCTGAGGTCTGGGGTTGACAAGCGGCTCGTTGATGTGCTGGGAGACAGGGAGGAGTATGTCCTCGCTTGTCTTTGTCACCCAGCCCTCAAGGGCAATGCCGTGAGTGCCGACGAATTGCCCAGGTGGGGGGGCATCCTGGTCCAGAAGGTTAGGGAGGAGGAGGCCGCTAGGGCCCGCAGAGACCAGGGTGTTGGTAGTGGTGCGGGGGCAGCCCTCGCGGCCCAACCCGCACCCAGCAGCAGCATGGGCGGCCAGCCGGCATCAGCTTCCCCTTCCCCTCCCTCTTCCCAGTCCAGCAGCGTGGCATCCCAGGCGGCGCCATCGCAGCAGCCACTTGCTACTGACTCGAGATCCGCCCAGTGGTTTCAGCGGTTCTGCTATGGCGCCATGCCTGGTATGCGGGAGGCTCGACCTGCCAGGCCCCCCTCCAGTGCTGAGCAATGCGTTGCGCAGTACTTGGAGGAGCCTGTGGAGGGAGACGGCATGGACTGCGCACAGTTCTGGGCGAGCCGCCGCCAAGTCTGGCCGGACCTGGTGGTGGTGGCTGTGCGCCTCCTCTCCTGCCCCCCAACCAGTGTCCAGAGCGAGCGGGTGTTTTCACGTGCCGGGGACGTGGTGACACCCTCTCGCTCCCGCTTGGACCCTGGTCTGGTGGAGCAGCTGGTCTTCCTTAAGGTGAACCTCCCCCTGTTGAGCTACCCCAAGCTGGAGTTTGAGCCGGGCGAGTGATTACCGTGGGTTGCCCCATGGTTGGTCACCTGCCTGGCTCGACCTCTGTGCTTATCCCTACCTTCCCCCCTTCCACCTCTAGCTGAGCTGACGTGACAGATGCTGAGCCGTGCCAGCCAGTCGCAGCGTGTAGTGTGCCCACACAGAGATGCAGTGGTAGTAGTAGTTGTAGTGCTGCGACTGGCCAGATGTTTACAATGCCCACGCCCACCTAAAAAGAAACCCAATGCTGACCAGCACAGGCCCTTTATCTATCCACCTGTCAGCGTTTGGGGACCTGGCGTGGGCACGGCACACCCCCCCAAAGTAGCACAGCCCACAGAGTACTAGACTTAGCGGCAGCGGCGGGTATACGTTCTAAAATGCAGTGTAGATATGTAAATACTGTATGTAAATAAACATGTAAATAAATTTTTCTTTAAAAACCCCATGTTAAAATCAAGCCTCAAAATTATGCAAAAGAAAGAAAAAAAGGTGACAAAGGGAGAGCAAAATGATGAATGCCAAATGAATTGATTTTATTGAAAATTTTGCCAGAAATCATGTGTGGGGGGCTTGGTTTACATGGAGAAAATGATTGGATGATTTTTTCTAATGAAACGAATGAATTATTATCATCTTATGTTCATCTTGATTGTGGTCACTGTTGATGTTGGCTGATGGCAAAAAACCCAAAACCATCAGAATAGCAATGAACTGGCTGCCAACACAACATATTGATTGATAACTGTGCAGGGGGGGGGGGAATTGGGTCTGTGTGTGTGTGTGTGTGGTGCAGGCTCAGTCTTTCTCTTCCTGTTGTGTGTCTGTCTGTCTGTCTGTCTGTGTGAATGGATGCCTAGCACTGTCTCTGTGTGTGGATGCTTTCTGTGTGTAGTGTGGTGTGTGTCTGTCTACATGTTTTTCCTCCCCCCTCCAACTCCCTCCCCCCCATGCCTCCCTCCATCCCTCCCCTCTCATCCTCCCCCCTTCCTCTTCACCACCCTCCATCCTCCCTCCCTTCCAGCCCACCACCGCCTCACCTGCCCCCAACCCCGGTCTGGCAGATGATGAGAGTCTGGTCTCTCCCACCGAAGCACACACGTGAGCACGTGTGTGCACAAATATGTGGCTGAGCAACTCTGAGCCGGACCCTCCCCCCCTTCAATCCCCTCTACATCCCTCTCCCCCTCCCCTTTCCTCCCCCCTGCCTCCCTCCCTGCCTCCCTCCTAGCTAGCAGCGCACACATACACAGTACACACACACAAAACACCTGTGGTGGCAAACACCACCAGCACACATGCACTCACACTGGTGCCACCACCTGCCTTGGGCCTCTCTGTGTCCTTGAGCAAATATGTGGTGGTGGACCAGAGAAGCATTTCTTTCCAGCAAGGCAAAAGGCATGCACTCACTGCACACACACACACACACACACACACACACACACACGAAGAAGGGGTGAAAAGACGAGAAGAGGCAACTTCTAGAACCAGCAGCAGCAGGTGAGTGTCGTGTAATTGTGTTGCTTCCCAAGGCCACTGCCCATGCTCAATGCTCAGTCTGCTGAAACTAAAGAACTAGCCACAATCATCCTTCCTCTCACGCAGCGCAGCGCAGCGCAGCTCAGCTCAGCTCAGCTGCACAGCACACTGACTAACTAGACACTACACCTGGTGGTAGAAAAAACAGAAGTCTAGATTCTAGAAGATGTCCTGGTGGATTTTAAACTTTCAAATCTGTGCTAGGATTGCCTCGCCGCCTCCTCCTCCTCCTGCTGCCTGTAATTGTGCCCTCTCCCCTTGCAGTTGCGCCGTCGTGATGGGTTGGTGATGTGCGTGCGCCGTCTACTTAGCTCTCTCCTCCTCATGTTGGCTGGGCTTGCCAGGCACTGGCTGGCAGCAGCTGTTGGCTGTGTGCTAGGCTCAGGCTGTGGCGCGCGTGACTGGACTGGGAATGTGATTGTAGCGGAAACACTGGTTGTGGTGGTAGCAGTAGTAGCTGTTGCTGTTGCTGGGCTGGTGGCTGCTGGCCTGTGCTGACTCTGCGCACTTGGTCTGGTCTGGTAATTTGGATGCAGATGTAGGGTGTGTGTGCATCATCCATGGGGAGCATCAGAGCAGAGCAGAGCAGGTTGGCTGGCTTCTGTCTGTCGGGCCTAGTCAGTGGCAGGCACTGAGTGAGGCGGTGGTTTCTTTGGGCATCACATCACCCATCATGCAGAGCGGCAGGTCTGCTGCTCTGCTGCTCCGCCTCCTGCTTCTTCTCTGTGTGTGCTGCTCTTGTGCTTAGTGTGCTTCTCCGCTGCTGCTGCTGTGCTGGCAGGCAGCACAGCAGTGGCCTTTTTGTTAGATCAGAGAGTGGGTGTTGTCTCTCTGAGTGTCCTCCTCTTACTTGCTTGGATAGGAGTGGTGGTAGTAGGTAGGCATTAAGATGGACTGACTAGGTGTTACGTGTTAGGGCGCCCAGAGAGAGGCGCCAAAAAGATGGGGTGGCAATTGTTGGGTTGCTCCTAGTATTATTGGTGAATTTTTGAAGAAAAATTTTTTTTCCATTGGCTAGAATGGGGGTTTGGGGCTGCCCCAGACCCACCTCTGTGGGGTGGCAGCACCGCCAAAGTGGGTCCGGGGCCATGGCAAAAATGCCCTCAGTCCCTCCCAGCAATCCCTGTAGAGATAGGAGTGATGGTTCTGTTGTTTTTCTGAGGTGTTCTGAGTGAGTGTGGATTCTGTGATAGCAAATGAGAGTGGATTCATGGTGTCTCATTGGAAATCTCATTAGCTATCATAGAATCTACACTCAGAATACCTCAGAAAAACAACAGAACCATCACTCCTATCTCTACGGGGATTGCTGGGAGGGACTGAGGGCATTTTTGCCATGGCCCCGGACCCACTTTGGGGGTGCTGCCACCCCACAGAGGTGGGTCTGGGGCAGCCCTAAACCCCCATTCTAGCCAATGGAAAAAAATTTTCTTCAAAAATTCACCAATAATACTAGGAGCCACCAATTGCCTTGGGATTTTTGGGGTGGAGGACTCCCATGGGTGGCTACCACCCACCCCAACTTTTTTGCCCCTAAGGGCTCCACATTGTGAGTTATGGGCAAAAATTAATTTTTTTAAAAAAAATTGTAAAAAATCAGAGGAAGGTCCAATCGTCTTGAAATTTGGGTGGCAGGTAGAACACAATGTCCCCTTCAAAACCAGCCACTTTTTGTGATCCGAACCAGTTCAGTTCGGATCTGAACTGGTTCGAAACCGAACCGGACCGGGGGGGTGGTCCGGCAAAACCGAACTACCCCGGTCTGGTCCGGACCCGGTTTGGACCCGAACCGAACCGGGAGAACTGGTTTTATGCACATCCCTAGGAGGAAAGCTCATGCAAGGGCTGCATTAAGTAGCATGGTAACTCACCCAGTTGGCTCTGTTTGGTTTTTCATTATTAGCAGCCTTCTGATGACACTTGCACTTGTTTTGTTAGAGTTTTCAGTGGCATGTTGTAACTGGGACAATGTTAATTGACATTGGGTCAAAATAATTAATGCTTCGTACTGAACACACAAAAGGAGGGACTGAAATTGCTTGGGCACACACAGATTGTGTCTAATGAGTAAAACTTTCCCAGTTGCTTTTTTCAAAGAACAGCTACCATAAGGAAACAGAGGCAGAATTCCTATGAACTATGAAGAGCAAGCAAGGGCAGATTTTCCTTTACTCCTGGTAATAACGAACTAGCTAAAAAGAGACGATGAGCCCTTTCTCACAATCAGTGATGAGGAGGACTTGAGGGCATGCAGGGAAGGAGACTGCTGAAGCTTATTTCCCCCACCAATTATCATTGGGTCTGTGCTGGGTGTGCAGATGGATGGGCTGCCCTTGGCAGCATGGAGGGTTGGGAGCCAGGATTTGTCCCCTCCCCTCTGGAAATCCCATAATGCACAGTGCGAGTGTGTGGTGTATTATAGGGATTTCCTCAGCACTGGTTAAAAGCAGCCGGCATTGCACATGATTTTTTTTTTTAAAAAAAGGCTATGGGAGTGCTCGATCCCAGTGGTTCTCTTTAGCCCGGTCTTGACTGCATGTGAGAACAGCCTCTATTTATGAAGTAAAGCAAACAGACCAAGATGCGGCTGCCTTGGTCTTCTCTAACTTTCCCTGTTGTCAGTGGGTGTCTCGCATATTGACATACTAGGTGAGAAAATGGAGGGAAATGGAGAGACAGCCCAGGAGGTGGTTCCTGCATGTGCGTGGTGGGAGGTGGGTGAGGATGGGGTTCTGATGTATGCAGGGAAAGCAAGGGATTAAAAAAGACACACTAGGTGACATTCAGCACAGCCCTCTGTTGATGCTAAGCACCCCTTGAGGTTGCTGTGCAAGGGCAGCCCCAATGGGGTAGTGATGCAGGTGGTGCAGACTACCTTTAAAGGGCTGCCAATGGGCTGTGGGGAGATAACTTGACTAGCAAGCCAGAGGCTGCTGGTTTGAATCCATACTGGTATGTTTTCCATACTATGGGAAACACCTATTTCAGGCAGCAGCGATACAGGAAGGTGCTGAAAGGCATCATCTCATCCTGCACAGGAGGAGGCAATGGTAAATCCCTCCTGTATTCTACCATGAAAGCCAAAGGGCTCTGTGGTCACCAGGAGTTGAAACCGACTCAACGGCACACTTTAGACTGACAGGCCACTGAATGGTGCAGCAGGGAAATAGCTTGACTACCAAGCCAGAGGCTGCTGGTTCGAATCCCCGCTGGTATGTTTCCCAGACTATGGGAAACACCTACTGTATCCAGGTATAACAGTGTCCCACTGGTTCTCACTGTTCCACCATGTTTATGTTATACCCACTATATCTATTTCTGTGTTAGCAACCAAGCACTCCAACTCACCCATCTTGGCTTGGAGGCTTCTGGCATTGGCATATAAGCACCTATATGCTGAATCTGTTACCTGGCATATGTTATCTTCCTTTTGACTCTTTGACCAGCTGGCACAACCTCCTGTCTGCTCTTTATGTGGTTCTGCACTGCCCCCTTCTGTTTTATCTGACTCCTTTGCACCCTCACACTTTGAAGGATGGCATTTGCCAAACCAGATACTGTCCATCTCCCATCAGCTATTCCCCACGCGTCGTTTTAAAAGCTGTTCTGCAACCTTTTTGATTGTAAGCGCCAGCTGTCTGGTTCCATTTTGGTTCAAGTGCAGCCCATCCCTTTTGTACAGGCCTTTCTTGCCCCCAAATGTTTCCCAGTGCCTAACAAATCTAAACCCCTCCTCCCAGCACCAGTGTCTCATCTATGCATTGAAACTCCTCAGATCTGCCTGTCGCCCTGTACCTGCATGTGGAACAAGTAGCATTTCCGAGAATGCTACATTGGGGGTCCTGGACTTCAATATGCTACCTATCAGCCTGAATTTGGCTTCCCGGACCTTCTGACTACATTTCCCCCCATCATTGGTGCCGACATGTACCACGGCAGCTATCTCCTCCCCAGCACTGCCTAACACTGCCTATCTAGACGCTGTGTGATGACCGCAACTTTCGCACCAGGCAGGCAAGTCACTGTGTAGTCAACACGCGGGTCACAAACCCATCTCTCTATTCCTCTAATGATCAAATCATCCACTACAAGGAGGCCCCCCACCCCCTGTGTGAGAGGATTTAAAAGGCATTCTGCAGTAGTATATAAATATCCATAGTGGTAGCAGCCCTCTTGCTGCACCATTGGGGCTGCCTTTGAAATGGAACCAAAGCCCTGACAGGTCCTTAGCAATGACAGGGGGCTGCACAGAGTATCACCCACTGCCCTCAAAGTCATGTGAAGGTGCTGTGCATGAGCAGTAGATTGAATCTTCTCCCAAATAGTTTGGTTGTGCTGTTACCAGAACCAGAATAGATTTTGCTTTTGTTGTTGTTGTTGCTGCTGCTGCTGCTGTTGTTGTCGAAATGTCCTTGTGCATCTGGAATGCGCCACTATTATACAATGAAGTCATCATTTATCCTGCGTCAGGCAGTACACAAGGATGGCACGAGACTGTGCAATATAAAAAAGAACTGAGAGATTTGCTGTTTTTTAATGGTAAATACTGAAGAATGGGGATAGAGACATTGGTGCAATGCCATTTTTGTCCAAAAGGGGGCTTTTCAAACTTTCAGGAGCCTTTTTTCATTGGGTAATAAAGATTCAATTATTTTCAACACAGAGTAATGTTTTTATTTTATTTTATTGACTGATTTATATTCAGTTCTACCCCATAGGCTCAGAGCAGCTTACAACAAATTTTTAAATAAAGGGTTTAATCAGTAATTAGCAATATGCAAAGAAAGCCATTAATGTTCTGAATGTGATAATTTACCCTTGACTAATCAAAAGAAGTGTTCACACCCTGGGGTCATTATTTCAAATTGTTTGAAGCAAAAAAAAAAGGACCACCTGTTGCTTCTTTTGGGAGCTTCTCATTATGGAAAACATATTTCATTAAGGGAGAAACAAAACATGGAAAAACTGAATATTTGCACAGAAACCCCATAAAGAGGGTTTGGCTCTAGCGCCTATGTTGAATGTACCTGTTGGTTGCAGCTGCACTATTCTTAGAGAAAAAGATAAATAGAAATTAGTAAGCAGATACTTTAAAAAATTGGAACAACTTTTATTGATAAGAAATCTAATGAAGTGTATAGGCCTGATCCTAGGCAGTGGCAGAGTGCAGACAGGAACTGGGTGGTATCTGGCTCAGCAAGCAAAATCTCCTAAGGTGTAAGCGTGCAAACATTTCAGATAAACCAGAAGGAGACAGAATAGAACCAAGAGTAGAGAAGAAAGAAGCACATGACAGCTGGTCAAAAAGGTCAAATGACAGTAAGGGAGATAGCACACGGCAACAGCAGGTGTTTAGGTGTTTATATACCAATGCCGAAAGCCTTCGAGCCAAGATGGGCGAGTAGGAGTGCTTGGTTGCTAAGGAAAACATAGATATAGTGGGCATAATGGAAATCTGGTGGAGCGGTGAGAACCAGTGTTATTCCTGGATACAAACTCTACAGAAAGGACAGGGAGGTGCAGATAGTGGGTGGAGTAACACTGTATGTTAAAGAAGGGATAGAATCCAACAAGTTAGAACACACAGGAGGAGCATAATCCTCCACAGAATCATTATGGGTGACAATACGAGGACTGAAAGGAAATGTGTTACTGGGGATGTGCTATCTCCCTCCAATTCAAAAGGTTGATAGTGACCTGGAGTTGGAGAAGCAAATCAGAGAGGCATCAGAGAGAGAGAGAGAGAGAGAGAAAGCTGTAATAATGGGTGACTTCAATTACCCTTACATAGACTGGGCAAATTGACGTGTGGGTGTTGACAGAGGAGCCAGATTTCTAAACATGCTAGATGACTGCACCTTAGAACAGTTGGCTGCCAAACCAACCAGAGAGAAGGCGACCTTGGGTTTAATCCTGAGTGGTGCCCAGAACCTGATGCAAGATATCAGAGTTGTAGAACCACTGGGGAACAGTGACCATAGTGTGTTCCAATTCCACTTATATGCAGGTGGAGCATTGCCAAGGAAGTCCGACACAGATGCACTGGACTTCAGAAGAGAAAACTTCTCAAAAATGAGGGGACTGTTAAAAGGAAACAGAAAGAGAAAGTCAAGAGGGTCAAATATCTCTCCAGAAAGCATGGAACTTATTTAAAACCACATTAATAGAAGCTCAGTTGGAATGTATACCAAGAAGGAGAAAAGATATCAACAAGTTCAGGAGGATGCCACCATGGCTAACTAGTAGAGTCAGGGAAGCTATAAAAAGGAAAGAAGACTTCCTTCAGAAAGTGGAAGTCCTACCAAATGAAGATAACAGAAAGGAACATAATCTCTGGTAAAAGAAATGCAAGGAGACAATAAAGGATGCAAAAAGAGAGCTTGAGGAGCATATAGCTAGAAGCGTCAAGGGAAATAAAAACTTCTTTAAATATATCAGAAGCAGAAAACCTGCCAGTGGGGTGGTTGGACCCTTAGAGGATGAGGGCATGAAAGGGATTATGAAAGAGGATAAGGAGATTGCAGAGAAGCTGAATACATCATCTTCACAGTGGAGGATACTGGCCAAATACCCGCTCCAGAACTGAGCTTCTCAGGCTCGAAGGCTGAAGAACTGGACCAATTTGAGGTGATGAGAGAGGATGTTCTAAACTGTCTTGAAAGACTAAAAATTAACAAATCGCCAGGGCCAGATGGCATCCACCAAGAGTTCTGAAATTGCTGTTCTTCTAGCAAAAATATGTAACTTGTCCCTACAGTCAGGCTCTGTTCCAGATGCCTGGAAACTAGCTAATGTAATTCCGATTTTTAAAAACAGATCTGGGGGGATCCAGGAAACTACAGGCCAGCAGTTAGCTTAACTTCCTTCCTGGGTAGATTGATGTTAAGCATACTTAAGGACAAAAATATTAAACATACAGGAGAACAGGTTTTGTTGAAGGTGAACTAGCATGGCTTCTGCAAGGGCAAATCTTGCCTCGATATTCTTTTGGAGTTCTTTGAGAGTGTCAACAGGCATGTGGATAAAGGTGACCTGGTTGACACTGTATACTTGGACTTCCAAAAAGCTTTTGACGAAGTTCCCCACCAAAGGCTCTTGAGTAAATTTAGCAGTCAAGGAATAAGGGGACAGGTTCATGTGTGGATGGGTAACTGGTTGAAGGATGGGGAATGGGATAGGAATAAAGGGACAGTTTTCACAATGGAGGGAAATAAGAAGTGCAGTCCAGTGTTCTTTAAACTTGTTTATAAATGATTTAGAAGTTGGTTTAGAAGTTAGGCTATTTAACCTAAAAGAGCACCCTAAATGGATAAGCCTAATAAAAATGGCCATTTAGAGAAAGCCAAGAGCCAGGGCCTCTGCGTACACAAATTGACTCCTGGAACAAGTGTATGTGTCGTACACCCCTGCATCCACATTCCACAGTCCAGCATGCAAGTGAAGTCATTCTAGGCACAAAACCACAGCAGCCCATGACATGGGTGATTCTCCACCCTGCAGGGTATGCTGTCACTTGGGTCCAGGCTGACCCTTGTGCACAGGCCATTGCTGCTTGGAGTACATTGAATACCCACACTAGGCTGAAGGGCATGCTGGGTGGGCTGTCTCATTAAAGGGTGGTCTACAACAGGGATTCTCAACGTTGGGTCCCCAGATGTTATTGGACTTCAACTCCCATAATCCCTAACCAAAGGCAACTGGAGCTGGGGATTATGGAAGTTGAAGTCCAATAACATCTGGGGACCCAACGTTGAGAATCCCTGGTCTACAACACTCCCCATGGGCTTTCCTTACGGCCATGCTCCAGAATCTGACAAGAAGCAGACATTAGAAACTGGGCAGTTTGGCTGAACCTCCTGTACAGCCAATCTGTCTGGCTAGGCTCCTTCCCAGCCCAGTAAGTACAAGACCTGCTGGCAGGCCTGCAAGGCTCATCATAACGTGGGATCCTTGCTGTCACCCTGGGCTGTGAAAAGGATGCTAGTCAATTGGCAGAGCTGCATGCCTTCACTTCCTGGCTCACTCATGGTAGGACTGCTTTGTGCTCCATATAAGTTTGCCTTACACAAAATAATGCTCACTAGATTCCTCCCTATTTTATAAACTGCATAGAAGTTTCATATAGGGCATAGACCCTGTATATCAACACCATACCCTGACAAAAGCTATTACAAATTTTCATATCATTTATTCATTCATTCAGTTTTTATATCACCTTTCCTGAAGTGGCTCAGGGCAGTTCACATTTTTTTTAAAAACTCACAGCACGCGCACACACACACACACACTCTAAAACAATTAAAATCAAGACACATTTCAACCAGATTAAATCTCATCAAAATTAAGGTTAAAACTAGATATCATTAAAAGCTAGGCTGAATCCCATGGATGAGATTGTGATTATGTCCAGTTGTGCAACACCACAGACAAGAGACCACTAAAGCACACTGGATAGTTTCAGGTACCTACCACTGGAGACATACTGAGATATATGCTGGGGTGCACCTAGCCCAAAGTGGTGTCTGTACTGACTCGTCATGAGCCCCCCTGCTGTGAGGCCCCTCTACATTTGGGGTGGACTCCTGCTGTCACTGCCCCGCTGTGCCACCCTGTGAAGAGTTACCTTCCTTTTGCCACCAATGTGTACGGGCAGGGGTGGGGGTGAGCTGAGCAGGCCTCCCCCTGCCCCATGGGGGTGGTGGCCAGAGCGGCTGCTGCGCCTGCCTGTCTGGACCAGTGGTCCTTGCAAACTGTGAGGCGCAGGTGCACTGGAGCACTTCACAGTTTGCAAGGACTGCTAGGCAAGACAGGCCCACCCAGCACCCACTCTGGTCACCACTGCCATGGGGTGGGGGGAGGCCTGCGGCTCACCCTCACCCATGCACATTGGTGGCTAAAGGAAGGTAACAGTTCGTGGGGCGGCACAGCAGGGCAGCGGCGGGGTGGGAGTGGGGTGGCAGCAGGAGGCCCCCCCGGAGGCCATTGGAGGGCCCCCTCCCCAGACCTTGGAGGCAACGGGCTGAGTCCCCAAGGTCCGGGGGTTAGAGCGCCTCTGAATATGTGCTTCAAAAGGCATTGTTGCTACAGCAAGAAAAGGAGCCAGTCTTGTAGGATTTCAAGGACTGAAATCAAGTTCCAGTGAATACGGATCTGCTTATTGGTTGTGACTTCACATCATCTAAATTACATGAATAATCAACACATTCCATTCTTTGACATTATTATCTCCTCTGAAAGCTACTCATTTGGTTTTAAAATCCCTTTTGGGACAACACTGTGAAATGGAGATGCCATCTGTCATCCTGTCTAAGACCAGACCCATAAATGGAATGCCATCATTGTGTTACTGTCACAATCAGGGAGCATTGAATGCTGAGGAGATAATTGCCTTAAATGCCAATGGCTTCCGCTTTTGAGAGTTGCAGATTCCAAAACTAAATTTGGACTTAAAGAAGGCAATTGTTTTCTTGTGCCTCTCTAACATTTCCTTTACTATCTATTTCCCCAAAAGGATGCAGAAATGAACAGTTTTGTTACTACTAATGCCCTTGTTTCATTAGGGCCTTTCATTGTTTTTGTCCTAGAAATAGAGCTGGAAATTGGAACTTGCAGCCATTCAGAAACAAAAGTATAGGCCTGGCATTCAAGGCTTGAGAGAATATATGCGGCCATATATTTGTGACAGAGTGCTGACTTGCACATGAATGGTCATCAGTGATGAACTTCTATGTGTGAATGAGGCATCACCGATCAAACACCACAGGCAGAGTTTTATATGACCTAGCATCCACTTCAAATATAATGCTGTCCAGAGAGTCACTTTACACCTTCAGCCAAGAGTCATCCATAGCTCTGTAATATAGTGATGTCCACATACATGGGAACTAGGCATGTGCACAAACCAAAGTTTATGCACTGCTCTGAATTGGGACCGGTTCGTGGTTCCATGAACTAGTTCATTCCGTTTCAACCCAACCACAGACCAGTTCAGCTGTTTGAGGGCAGTGCTGGGGGAGGGCAGCAAGCGGCACTGTAAGTAAGTAGTTCCTTAACTGTGTGCCTGTTGCTCCAGGCAGGTTCTTGCTGCAGTGGCACTTCCCCCGAGCAGCCCACATGTGATAGCACAGCACCATCATGCATCTGATCTCTGCACATGCTCGGAGGCCATTTGCATGATCAGTATGGCACATACACATGTGCAGAGGCCAAGTGTATGCTGGCGCTGTGCCACCACCTCATGCAGGCTGCTGGGGGGAGCACTGCAGGAGCATCAGGAAGCTGGCTGGAATTGCGCTCATGCAGTTAAGGACCTGCACACTTGTGGTTAAAGGTGCAGCTCACCACTCACCTGGCGCTGCCCATGAACTGCCAAACTGGTTTGTGGTTGGGCCAAACTGTAACAAATCAGTTCATGGAACCACAAACTAGTCCGAATTCAGACCAGTGCATGAACCTCGGTTCGTGCACATGCCTAACGGGAACCGGCTGAGAGGACTGTTTACATGCTACACAATTCACATGTGCCAGTGTTGGTTGCATATGTTCTTGTGTGAATGTCTGTACATGCATTCATTTTAAAAGTCAAAGTGTGGACTGAATCCCTGAAAAATATAGAATAAATAGTGAGGTTGTTCTCATGACCAGGGTGGGCGGGGCAGCGGGCAGGCAGTGGGGAAGGCTGCAGAAGCCCACCTTCCCTGCAGATGCGTGCCCAGACAGTCCACTGCTGCCCCAGGGAGCACAGAGAAATCCCACAATGCACTGCACACATGCGTGGTGCATTGTGGGGATTCCCCCAGTGACGGGCGAGTGCCTGTCAGTGTATCAGCAACAGCTGAAACCAGCCAGTGCTGACAAACAGCCAAGTAAACACAGCTAAGGGAGGGCTTGCTCTCTTAACCTTGTTTAAGAGGTGGGCTTCCTAGGCAGGTTTGCCCCCGAGGCACTGTTGAGAGCCAGTTGGCTCCCATGGGTTCTTATGGGCAGCCAAGCCCGTGATCACAAGCCTGTGATTAATGATCACAGCTGCTCACGAGAACAGCTTAGGTGTTTGCCTGCTGTATGTGCATTGAATGCAACCTGTGAATAACTACAAACACCTACAGACCAACAATAACATGCACACTGTACACAAATTGCCCTACATTGGACATAGTTTGTGAATAGGACTAAATTGTCGGGATTGCGTATGGTAGTGTCGCTGATGTGCGGCAAAGCCCTGGTATAATCTAGACCCAATGTGTTTGTTTCCCATGGGTGCATTAGCTGGAGAATTTCCTCAAGTTCTACTTCAGCAGGGCCCTCCATGCTCCTTGAATTTTGCTTTAGGAACAATTAAATGGCAATTACAGACACAACCTTATCATAGGAATAGCGGTTAAAAGTGTCGATTGGGTTGGCCCCAATTCTCCCATGGAACAGAGCAGTTTGCATTAACACAGAATTGATAAGTGTCTATTAGTTCTTCTGCAGTCGCAAATATTTAACTAGAATGAACCACTGGATTCTGTTAAGATTGGGTGAATGTCAGATGCAGTAAATTCCAGACTTTGAGCTGATTCATGGGAAAGAGACTCTAACATGGGCTTGCTGTGCAGAGAGTGCTTAGATTAAGTACAGTCACATTAAGAGGATTTGATTTTCCTTGCAGTGAGAAGTGGCTCCCTTCTTAAATCATGAAACTTGGGCAGTGTGATTAACATGGATGTCTTGCTGCTAGTTCATTTGTGCAAACCACAAGCATGCATGCCTCTGAATTACAGCTGTGATCATTATAATACATTAATTACTGAAGGGTCAAGATTTCCCTCTTGGATAAATTGCCAATTGCCAACTATCTCTACCAATGTGACTTTGGCCATGCAATTCCCCGAATCAATTTTTGTCCCACTGATGTATTTTATGTCAAGTCTGTGCAGACAGCCTTTCTGCATGATGAGTTTATTGCTCAATAAATGCATATTTGTTTCTCATTTGCTCTGCACAGTTCACAAGTCTTCCTTCAAGGGTGTGTTATTGTCGCAGGAATATCGCATTGAGCCAGCAAACTGCACTATTTTATACCTGAGAAAACACATTTCTCTCCTCCTATTAGTGCATTGACTGGTGGTGATTTTAATGTAGAATGTGGTTGCACAGGTGGCAATGGCCTTTACTTGATATTAATTGCAACATGATGCTGATTAAAGGTGGGTGCCTTTCTCCCCAAACCCATGCTCACATTTGTGGTATCGACTTTATGTATGTATGTTTGGGTTGATTCTTATGATCACCTCAGCAGCAGAGAATTGGCAGATTTGTGTGCCATGTTTGCTCCTGATTTATGTTGGATTGGCATGGTGCCAACCCAACGTCCGTGAACATTTCTGAGTTCTTATGACCAAAAATTGGGAGCACAAATCCCCAAGTTGGGCAGCCTTACACAGGTCATGAGAACCCATCCTCTGTATATAGAATTTTTCATCGTGCTGTTCAATACAGAATTCCCAAGGTGACCGACAACATATTTTAAAACCAGTAACAAACAAATAAGGAGAAAAATATTTTCAATAACAGAATTTCCAGGAGCAGATTAAGATCACTAAACCTCACAAGAAGTCCATCAAAAGCCCTGTAGAACAGAATCATTTTTACCAGGCGCCTAAAAATCATCTCACATGGCTCCAGGTGAACACAGAAGATAAGAGACTTCCACTGCTCAGGCACCACCATCAAGAAGGCCCTGTCTTTGTTAGCCACTCAGCTCACCAAAGAAGGAGAGTTGGGCCTCCAATGATTATCTCAACAGCTGTGCAGGTTTGTGGAGTGTAGGGTCTAGGTGGTCAATCAAAGAATAATGATTCACTTTAATTTTTAGAAGCTTTGTGCTTCTCTGTTGTACAACTAATGTTCATCTGCTAATTATAACGTGGCAAAAATTAGCACAGCAACTGCCTCCCCTTCTGTCTACAGAAATAAGCTGCCTTGTGGATTTTTGTCCTGTTATAAGAACAGGACAGAAATAGGGCCAGAAATGTATCACTGCTTTCAAAAGAATTATGCTAAATTTCTTGCAAGTGTAGTAGCTTAGTTAAATAACTCCAACCACAAGATCATTACAGCAACCCTGTACATATACATCGATAAAACCAATGATAATAAAGACCCAGGAAACCTCTGTGCTAAGATCAGGCTCAACCATGAGCATCCCACAACAAAGGGCCAGTTTGGATGAAACATCTAAGCCAGTCCTGCCAACCACATAATTATTTATTTAATTTATTTATTATTTATATACCACCCTTCCAAAAATGGCTCAGGGTGTCTTACATTAGGGATTAGGGATATACACAAACATGTCCTTGTACCAGTGCGCCTTTCCCCTTCTCCTAATTGTGTTGGTGTGTGGTGGTGGTAGGTGTTAATTAGGGATGTGTGAACTGGTTCAAATTCAAACTGGTTTGACATTGAACAGGCCTGGTTAGAGGGCTTAAAGTCGAGCTGGCCTCAAAGCTGAACCTGACCTGGTTCAGCTCAAGATTGAGCCGAACACCCCCAGCCGGTTTGGGGGTTCTAGCTGTTAATTGGTCTTTTTAAACAAACTCATCATCTCTGGGGGTGCTGCAGCAGTCTGGAGGGGCGTCTCAGGAGGTTCCCCCTCCCCTCACTGGCCTTCTCCAGTACCATATCAGCCAGTTCAATGGACCGGGTCATGCAGGTGTCCATTGAGCATGCGCGGTGGCCTCCAAAATGGCCTCCGCAACTACACAGAGGCCCGGAACGGGTGAAAAACTGCCCAAACTGGGTTGTTATGATACCGGAGGAGGTCACTGGGGGAAGGAGGACCTCCGGAAAATCCTCCCACGGCCATGGCAGCACCCCCAGAGGCAGTAAGTTTGTTGTTGTTGTTCTAAAAAGGGGGAAAGTGCAGCAGAAGGAGCACTGGGACATTCTCATGCATCCCCAATCATACAGTGGTTGGGGAACATGCCATCCTGCAATGGATTTTAAAACCTGGGTAGTTGCCACCTTTTTTCTGGAAAGGCTCCTCTTATTCTGTAAAAAGTTACTTGACTCGCAAACATGAAACAGTGCAGTCCCCCCCCCGCCCCCCACAATTAACAATGCAGACTGGAAAAAAACTGCAGTTGTTATGATCCTGCCTGTCACCCTGCAGCTTTTAAATGCATAGGAGCCCTGCCAGAAAGAGAAATAATACCAACCATAAGAACACGATACAATGAATTTTGTCCTCCTTCGGTTTCTGGTAACCTTATATATACTGTGAGAGCATGGCACTTACTATATTGATTTAGACCATTAATTATTAGTAAGCTGGTTGGAAGAATGACTATTGGCTGGTCCCAAGAGAATCTGATTTGCCTTTAAACTCTGTTTCGCTAAATTTGATGTTAATTTCCTAAGGCTTGCTGGTGAGAACTTGTCTCTTTTCATCACCATATTTGCTAAATGTTTGCATCTTATGTTCTATTTTGTTTTCTTTGCTCACATTTTAATGACATTTGGCTACTTTATTTCATAACACCCACTCATTAATGAGATGAAATGAAGCACAGGCCACAGGCGGTGCCTCTGTCATGGTGTGGAGAGTGTTGCCTCACCTGCCTGCTACTCCTGGCTAACCTTCCACCCTTCCCCAATACTCCAGAATGGGTTTTTAACTTCAGGTTTGATGGTGAGAAGGAAGCTCTTTGCCAGTGAACATGAAACTTAAAACTCATCTCTGCAGTGATAAGGAAAGGCAGTGGGGTGCATGACAGAGGCGCTCTTACCCCTCAACTTCTGGACTGAAGTCCAGGGCCTCCCACCCCCTGGGGGTCCCCAAATGCCCTTTAGTCTGTCCTGGATGGTGTGGCAGTGTGGTGTGGCACCACTGGATGATGTGGCAGGGTGGCGCTGTGCCAGGCTGCTAAGCATGACTGTGACCTGCACTGGGATGCTGAGTGTGACCTCTGCTTTAGAGACAGAGCGGGGAGTGGGGAAAGAAATAGGTGGGATGGGAATATGTTAAGTTGTGTGTTGAAATGTTTCTGCTAAGGCATATTTGCATATCTTCTTACATTCTTGTGAGTTCTGTTGCTATTTGTGCCCTCCAGAACCCACACGTTAAAAATGCTGCATGTGTCATGGTGTGTGTGCGCAGGGGGATGATGCTTAACTTGCCGACAGGGGTGGACCTCCAAAGGCCTTTATGTCCAGGCATCAAAACTACCTAGGTGCACCTCTGTGCATGAGGGTGCTACCCTTGCCCCCTCATACTCCCCCTCTGCCCTTCTACAATGCTGCTGGGACAGGTTTTAAACTTCAAGTTGGCAGCAAAGGCAACAAGAAGGAAGAATGTTCCTCCCTTGCTGTCAAACCTGAAGCTTAACATCTAACCCTGTGGTGGTGGGGAAGGGTGGCGGGGATGTGTGAGGTAGCTGCCCCTGCCCCCTTGAGTACCCCTTCCCCATCACTGCAGGGATGAGTTTTAAACTTCAAGTTCATCAGCGAGGGAGGGAGGAACTCCTTCTTTCCTGGTGGACCTGAATTTAAAAACCTGTCCCCGTGGCAATGGGGAAGGGAGGAAGGAGTGTGTGAGGGGGCAGAGCCAGCACTATGTAACATAGTAAAATGTTAACATTCAGCAAAGAGCTGCCAAAGTTGGAGCTGGCGAGACTAGCAGACAGCACTAAGGCAGGAGGAGACAGGGCAGGATCTAGAAGGTCCAGGGTGGTGCCAAAGCAGAATTTGGTAGACCAGGGGTAGAGATAGGGCTTCTCCTTGTTAGTTATGGACAGACACTGTTAAACCTTGACGGGTCATTGATGAGGCCAAGGCAGGACGTGGTCGGTCATGGGTGGAGCCTAGGAAAGTATAGCAATTCAGCAGAGTTTAGCAGAATCCCGTGTTAATAGAACTGGCCACCTAACATTACACCATTTTACTGATTGGATCAGTAAAAATATTGGTTGGTTGCCCTAATTAAGTTACCAGTATATATAACCTGACCTCAAGGATTTTTATGTGTGTGGAGTGCTGAAGCACTCTGCATAAGGCAGGGCTGCTCAACTTCAGCCCTCCTGCAGATGTTGGCCTACAGTTCCCATACTCCCTGGCTATTGGCCATTATGGCTAAGATTATGGGAGTTATAGTTCAAAAACTACTGTGGAGGTGGTTGGGGGAGTTGAGTAGGCCTGGCATAAGGCCTAAATTCTCACACTGAATTTTTTATTCTTCACAGGCCTACCAAATGTAGCATGAATGGTGGTTTAATTTCATATGACATCAAGTATTTCAAATGCTTTTCTTTCTGTGGATTTTCTTCATTACATTTCTGAAAATAAATGAAAGAAGAGTTCTTTAAATAAGAAAATCGAGACATAAGTAGTACTTCAGCAGGAATCATCCTGTAAACTTCATTTCTTGTAAATTTGCTACAGTGACAGGATTGCAAGAGAAAAGAATGGCATACCAATAATAAAGAGCATCATTATTGTAATGATTGAATCAATATGTGTTATGGCTTCTGCCTCACTCATGCAATTCACACATTTCTTAGAGGAATATATTTAGAGGATGAATAATAGTATCTATTAATCTCTGTGTTAACTTCATTGACTTAGAAATCAAAGCTTCTGAATACAGATTAGTAGGCAATGTAAAGATGTGGTGAACGTTTCACATGACTCAGATGCCATGCCAGTGCATGTCTATAGCATTAAGGCTTCTTCTGGCTGACTCTTTTAATTCTGGGAGAGAATTCCTTGCTGTCCAGCAGATCATCAGTCA
Source organism: Hemicordylus capensis (assembly GCF_027244095.1). Taxonomy (NCBI): domain Eukaryota; kingdom Metazoa; phylum Chordata; class Lepidosauria; order Squamata; family Cordylidae; genus Hemicordylus; species Hemicordylus capensis. The sequence goes on along the minus strand of NC_069662.1, from coordinate 80,235,009 downwards.
GAGGGCTCATTGCTCAGAAGAAGAGGAGTTGTCTAATTAGGAGCGAGTCTATCGAGGTTGTTGCACCAACAGCTTCAAGGCAGCAATTGAGACTTTAAGAAGAGCAGCCTAGCTGACCCACCCTTCCTGATGTCCAGATAGGTCCTGACCATATTTAAGGATCCTTCCTCCTTAGTAGGGCTCTGAACTGGGATGATTCATAAAGCCAAGCAAGCACTGAGTCCTTTAGTCTAAACTGCCATCTTGAGGGCTCAGTGGGGACCAGGTAACATTGAGCACTCTGCATTGAACACACTGTCTTGGGTTGAAGGCTGCATCCAGCATAGGCGTAACTATAGGGGTGCAGGGGGGCACGTGCCCCGGGCGCCACTTGGCAGGGGGCGCCAAAAGTGCCCCCGCTGATTTGCCAAAAAAAATAAAATATTATTATTATTATTATTTTTGGAAGAGCAGTCCCCCTCCCCCGGTCCCGGCGCCCCCCATTGGCATTGCTCATCCAGCACTGGGTGCCACGGCATCTTCATAGTCCAAGTCTCTGACTCTCACTCCCCGGTGCGCCCCGCCGCCCCGCCACCAGTCGCGCATGCGTTGAGAGGAGGACACGCACCAGAGCAAACTTCCTGAACAACTCCCTCTTCTGAACAACTTCCTGAACGCCCAAATATAGACTATTCCTGCCGAATGCCGATGCCGATGAGGTTGAACCACACTCCGTCCCCCGCCTTCGGGAAGTACAGAAACATAAAGCGCTGCCAGAGGTGTATCCGGCAAGTTGCGCCGTACCCTGTGACCGGAAATTCCGCTTGGCTCCTACCCAGTAGGGGGGGTGGAGCCTGAAGAAGAACAAGCCACGGTCCTAGCCAAGGGTTTCTTCCCTTGGTGGTACAGCCCCGCTTTCTGTGCCCGCTGCGGATCAAGAAGAACGGATGGTAACAAATGACACTGGCTCTGATCGCGAAGAACCAATGGAGGTGGAGCCTGGACTCAGAAGTTCTCTGTGGTTTCCAAACGCCTCCGGTTAAATGTTGGAGTTTCTGTTTCCTGCTGTGAGGATGAGCAAATGCGTGATTATGTGACCGCCACACCAGGAGGTGATGCAGCGACTCTGCCAATCCGGGACTTGATCAACGTTTTGTGTTCGTCGGCTGGGGGACACACAAATCTGAGCGGTGTGTTGGGACTGCGGACTGCGGAGTGTAGTGGTGGACGCAAGGACTCCAAGGAGGACAAAAAAGGTGTGTGTGTGATCTCTTATTCTCGTCCTCTCTGCCCAGCCTCGCTAGCCCCACTCCGGGGCGCCGGCGGGAAAGGGGGGGGTTCCTTGGGCTCAGGGGACAGCAAGAGACAGCCGCAGCCGAGAACTGCCTCCCCCCCCGCGCCCAAGCACCGGCTTCCCCTCCAGCTAGCACAGGCAGCGTCTGTCTAAGGGGCAAGTTTTCTTTCTTTTTTCATGTGTGGGGTGCGCCGCCGCCGCATGGAGAAGCTGGGGTCCGTGGGGGTTGGGTCGGGAGCGCAGGGCAAGCTGTCTGTATTTTAAAGTCTTGGGAACAAACAATGTCCCCCTGCGAACCCAGCCCGAGAGCACTGCATAGACCATGCCTGTTTGGTGTGCTCTCTCCAACCCCCGACCCATCTGGGAGATCTTGCTTGCTGCTGTTGCTGCTGCTGCTTAGCTGGTCAGCAGCCACCCTTTCATGCCAGCCGTGAGCACCATTCGTCCTCCTTGGACTTCATCCTGATCTCCTTTGTCCAACTCATTCCCTTAACTGGCACAGATTTCCTCTTGCACCAGCTCAGTCGGGAAATAGAGTGGGGAGGGGGAGGGGCGGGCTGTTCTCCTCAGCTACATTCTGCCTGCTGCTGCCAGGGGAAGGGGAAGGGGGAGGTTTTCCAGTTGTATTTTTTGCCACCAGTTCCCCTTTTTGCTCATTCAAGTCCTTCCTCCCCTATAATCTAACCACGTTTTAACTGAAAAGGTTCAGGGAGGGGGAGATGGGGGGATGTGGAACCTTGGGTTCCACATCCCCCCATCTCTCCCTTCCTGGACTTTTTCACTATGTAATGCAAGCTAATTGAATTATATGTCATCATCAAAATGGATTAGCTGTTTCAGCCCATCAGGAAAGTCTAAACCTCCACCGATTTAATTAACCAGACTGAAAATCAGATGAACAGAGAATGTTTTAATGAAAGGTGGTATATAAATTTAACAATAAGTAAAACTATCATTAGGAGCAATTAGCGATTACTTAAACATTGGTGCTGCCAAGCAATTTGTAAATAAAACTAGAAGCCCTTTGAAAATAAGCTGGAATTAATTGTAGGTTGGGCAGGGGGTGAAAGTATATACTTCTAAACATTTATTGTTAAATTTATATACCACCTTTCATTAAAAACAATCCCAAAGTGGTTTGGTTTTAGTCATGGATTTTAATTTTAATTGCTCTTTTTGTCAATGTGATGAAGATTAGTTAAATCTGAGTGGTCTTAGGCAACCAATGTTGCATCTGAAATGCCATTTCATTTTTTATTGTCATAAATACTCTCCAACCAATTTAAATAGCAAAGGTGTATATTATCGCTTTATTCAATTGCAGGGAATCTCAAAAAAGCAGGATTTGTAACTAAGGCAGTGCATATCTTCTCTAAAATGGCCCTTTTATCGTTTTTCTAACTTTGAAATCGTAACATAAAACAAAGCATAAATGCATAAATGCTTCCCCCTCCATTTGAAACCTTTTCTGGTGTAAATAGCGCACGGTTTTGGAAAAGGGGAGTCTTTCTTTAACAGCGGGAGAATAAGGAGTCTTTAGCACTATCACCCTAGTCCCTCGAATTACTTTGGAGTCCTTGGTTTTCGTTTTGTTAAAATACAGTCACTCACAAGGGAAAGTTAGGAACAGAACCAGGGCGTGAGGGAGGGGCATCATAATCATAATCATCATCATTGCATCATAATTCTGATGTTTGGGATACAAGCCAACTTCACAGGGTTGTTGTGAGGAAAAACCTAAGTATGTAGTGCATTTTGAAATGTTTGGTAATTTTTGTATTTTTTCAAATTTTTAAAATAAAAGTTTTCTGAAACATGTGTGTCAGTCAGATGTATGTTGGGGGGTGGCAGCGGGGGGGGCGCAATTTCAGTGCTTGCCCCGGGCGCCATTTTCCCTAGTTACGCCTCTGGCATCCAGTTAGGGCATACTGGGCCCCCAGATTATGGAAGTGTCATGCCTCTGGAAGCTTCTACCTTCCAAGTAGGGCATGAAGGTGTTGGCTGTCCCTTATTTGTCCCTCAGCACCAGAAACTCAGATGGATGCTGTCTTCGAACATAACAACTTTCATTTAGCTATCATGATCAATCGTCACTGATAGACCATGAGTCAGTTCAGATGACACCTTAGTGGCCCACACAATTATAAAAGGGGAGTGCTGTGAATGTGCCAATCAAGATGTCTTCCACAGATGCCCAATACTCGCCCCCAGAATGTCCCTCTATTGTGTGGGAGTGGGCTGTTCACCTGCAGCCATTTGAATGAACAGGGGGGCCCCACTCAATAAAGGGACATGCTGGGAGGGCTTCAGGACATCTTTGGAAGATGTCCCGATGCATGTGTTTTTGGCACATCTCCTTTCTAATCATGTAGGCTAATGAGGCATTTCCCAAACCAGTGCAAGGGAGACAAACAGGGAAAAGCTGAAACCTCCATGCCCTGCTAGGGAGGCAGGAACTTCCAGAGGCATCTCAAAACAGATCAGAATCAGGCACTGTAATAGCTGGAGTTTGGCCTGATCTAGGAAGACACATTGTAGGCTAAATGTTAAAATCAGCACTCTTTATGATAACTGAGTGGTGACATAGGAATACTTTGCTGGCTTAGGACCAAAATAATGTTATCCAGGAGAGACATGAACAATCTCCCAGTAGTTTTTCTTTTCTTTCTCAAAACAGAAAAGCAGCCTCAAAGGCTGCAATCAAGAGTGGAAGAATGGTAGGGCTATTAAATCCTTTCCTTTCCTGACACTTATCCAAGCAGAATTGCCCCATTCCCTTGCAAGGTGCTTTTCCACATATGCAAAAAACTATCTTGTTCTTCTCTGTAAATCTTACTTTGCAGAAGCCATCTAAGTTAGAAGCCATCTAACTTAGATGGCTTCTGCAAAGTATTACCACATATTGTGGTACTGAATTGCATAGGTTTATTATGCACAACCCAGAGGGATGACCTTGGAAACATGGGAGGGAATGGGAAACATCTGTGCCTCTAAAGTTCACCCTAAGTAGATGTTTGGGTTTTTGAAAACAAAACTGAACATCCCTTGGGAGGGATCTTTTTTCTCAATGTATTTAATTAAACAGCTAGAACATGTGTCTGCATCTCAATTACTCCAGGCCAAGTTTATTTCGCTTGAACATGGCAAATTGTTTTACTCAAACCACAGTTTGCCTATAGACCAGGAGTGCAAACCATATTCAAACGATTATTTGGTGTAAACCAAGATTAAAAGTTTCTAATCTCAGCAGACACTGGTAGGTAGGTAGGAAGGAAGGAAGGAAGCAGCATGTTAGTCTGAGGCATATAACTAGGGTTGCCAACTAGGGACTTTTTATAGAGGACATGTGACTATATTGGGGGCCAAATGGCCCTTTTTTCCATTAGGAGGGATGGAGATGATTTTGTGGACTAAACAACTTTGTTTGCATGTATTCTGGTGTCCGAAGTTCTAGGGAGCAGCTGGAACATTTTGTTTGCTCAGAACTGTGTTCTGCCCTGGTTTGGGAGCTGTGTATGCTCACAATTTTTGTTTGTGTGGAAGCAAAGTAAGAGGAAAACCTGAGTAGAAGTGATTAGGGGTGTGCACAGAACCGGCTGGCCTGGTTCAGTTTGAGTCTGAACAGGATCTGGGCCGGACCGGGCCAGTTAGGTCCAGCACCCCCTCGAACCCCACATCCATTCCGGTCTGGTCTGGGTGGGTTCGCAGACCTCTTATAATAATTATCCCCTGGGGGGGCTTCTCTGAGGTGGTGGTGGGTCCACAGAGGTTCCCCCTCCCCCACCAGCCTCCCTTCTCTCAAAAATGGCACAGTTGGGGCATTCTTCAGTCCGTTTGGGCCTTGCCCCCGGTGTGGCAGCCATTTTGGAGGCTGCCACACCTGTGCAATAAGCCTCTGTGTGGCCTGGTTGGGCATGCCCAGGCCATGCAGAGTCCCTTTGCGCAGGCATGGCGACCTCCCAAATGGGACCATTTTTGAGAGAAGGAAGACTAGCGGGGGAGGGGAAACTTCTGCAGACCCCCCAGATACCTTGGAGAGGCCGCCTGGAGGGGGTAAGTTTTTAAAAAAATTAAAAAATATATTTATTTTTAAGTAAAAGGTCCATAAATGGGCCGGGTGGGGGATTCAGTCTGGGGTTGAGCCAAAACGGGGGTGGTTTGGCTGGACCCTGAGCCTTTGAACCGGTTCAGTTCCAAACCTGTTTGCACATCCCTAGAAGTGATTGTGTGCAAGCAGGGTAGGAGGAAAACCTGGGTAGCTTTTCCTCCTACCTTGCTTCCATACAATCACTTCTACCCAGGTCTTCCTCTTATCCTGCTTCCACACAACCAAAAATTGGGAGCACACACAGCTCCCAAACCTGGGTAGAACACAGTTTTTGATTGTGTGAATAACCTCAATCTCTTATTGCTAGTCACCATGACTGATAGCTGAGGGAGAATGTGCCATACTTGTTGTCACTTGCTGCTACTGGATACTAAACAAAAGGGAGAGCAGGAGGGGAGCAGCCTGAATTCATTTTGTGCAACTGCACCCACATTCTTCCTGAGCATAGCATAATTTGCTTTGGAAATTCACTGCCACATTATGTAGTGATGGCTGCTAGCTTGGGATGGCTTTTGAACAGGTTTAGACACATTCATGAAAAAGAGGTATATCAATAGCTATTGGTTATGATAGCTAAATGGAACACTTCCAGACAGATGGAGTACACCTCTAACTACCAGCTGCCAGAAACCAACAGAGAAGGTTTGATCTAGATGTGTCCAAGCAGGATTCCTTGCATGTGTACTCCCGAGAGGCATCTGGCTGGCCACTGTAGGTAACAGGATGTTGGAACAGATGAACCTGCACCAGCCTGATCTGGCAGGGCTTATGCTCAGATACCTCTACTGCCAGTGAGTGCTTTGCACTAGTGGTCAGGAATATCAATATGTCACCACCATGTAAGCCACTGATTTGTTCCTCTGTCACCTGCAAGATTAGCCCACTTTTTCAGAACCCACTGAATGTGCATTGCAATGAGCTGTGCCCAAGATAATTATAAATTTCCAGAAGTTAAACCAGCTTCTGTTTAATTCAAGCATCGGAATCATCATCCTGTGTCTGGAAGATACAGCTGTGAGATTAAAAACTGACAAAAATAGAATTGATATTTTGCTGCCGTGTTATCAGATGTGTTGTTTGAGAGATTCATTACTTCACTATGCATTCTGCCAAATATTCTAAATCTGGATAGTTCTTCAGCATAATCTTCCATCACGGTTGCTAAGCACAGAATATTTTTTTTCCCTGTCACCTCTTGGTGGCAGTTTAGTCTACTTATTTAATCTCTTTAGAATTGAATTTTAGTGTAGACTTGAAATGGAAGAAATGCCAAACTAAGCCATAGTTTTTGCTCTTCTCCAACTACAGCATTATAATTCACTTAAATACCATAAGAATAAGTGCAATACGGCATTAACAACTGACAGCTACATTTTAAAGTTCATACGTTAACATTTGGATATTTGATCTGCAAGTCCTGGAACCAAATTAGGAGAGGGATAGCAGATGGAGGAAGGAGACATTCCATTCTTCTTGTTTTTTGTGTAATTCCTTCCCTAGGTTTGATGGCAGGTCCTACTGTGAGTTGCCTCTAAGACTCATTTCTATCCCCCACTAACTAAGCAAAGAGGCACCTTTTAAAAGTGGTGATTCTCTTTATTGAGCAGGGGGAGAGCAACTGGCCCTATCCAGCCCCAGCATAGCATCCCTCCAGTGGCTGTTTCTGGTGTCTGTCTTATGTCCCTTTTTTAGACTGTGAGCCCTTTGGGGACAGGGAGCCATCTTATTTATTTTCATCTATGTAAACCGCATTGGGAACTTTGGTTGAAAAGCAGTATATAAATATTTGTCATATGCCTATCTCAGGTGTGCTAGCCCTGATGCTCACATGAGTCCAAGTTGCTGAGGCTAGTGCATGTATACTAACTACAAACTATTGGGGGGTTTGGGGAGAGGCAACATCAGATGCTTCCCTGAACATTTTAGCAACCTGAATTTGCCCTGCCTCCCAATAGCTACCTTGGCTGTCAGCCTGGACAACCAATTTTACTATTACTATCTAAGCACATGTTTCCTGTTCTCAAAGCAGCTGATTGAGACCCAGTTCATAGATTCAGCCAGGAATGGCACACCAATAGTGTGATGGAAGAATATCACAAGCCCTCACACAGATAGTCTGCAGCATGGATCAGGTTCCAATATGACTGTGTGGAGGTCCAGTTTGATTTATTTCCCCCCAAGAAAAGTGGGGCAATATCCATGTAACCTGGGCTTTTGTACGATTGGCATTCATGCAGATGACCTCATTCACACCCCACACTATGTATATGGTGGGAGTGAAGGACTCTTGCCCATGCTGTTGTCGGGCCATAAGATGGCAAAGTTTACTAACTGAAACTGATTATATATACAGTACAGTAAAACACAGAATAGCCACCTAATGGCACAGCGGGGAAGTAACTTGCCTAGGGAGCAGGAGATTGCTGGTCCAAATCCCCACTGGTATGTTCCCCAGACTATGGGAAACAACTATATTGGGCAGCAGAGATATAGAAAGATGCTGAAAGGCATCATCTCATACTGCACGGGAGATGGCAATGGCAATGGCAAACCCCTCCTTTATTCTACCAAAGAAATCCACTAGGTCTATGGTTGCCAGGAGTTGACACCGAATACTAGAACCCAACTGCCATGCATCTTTACTTTTTCTTATCCCTATATGAAATGTTCAATAGTGTCCCATTCTTTCCACAAACCAATTGGCTTTCTTCCAGGACTCTCTGATAATGCTGTTGGACCACTGGAAACAACTATTCATTGGTGGAATAAAGGGGGGTGGGGAGGACCTGCTGCCGCCACCCACTCAGCAAGCCATGGGATACTTGTGTACCTTTGTGGGAGTCCCAGGCCAGTGCATCATGGAGGACTCATTACCTGGCCTTGCCCTGAAGCCCAGAACAACCTGGCTTTGACCCTGGTAACAAGACAAATGAAGCAAGAGACTTTGGAGGTCTTGGGATGCTTCTTGGTTTTTCATATGCTTACGGTACTTTTTGGTCATATAAACAAACAAGAGGGCTGATTCTAACATGAGTTCTTAAAGTCACAGGTACACTCTGGCATCATGCCCATGTCACAATATAGGAAGCAGCTACAATGCTTCTTCAAAAGAACTGGTAAGTCATTCTGAATCTCCCTGACAAATGAATCTCCCAACATCCATCCTCTCTCCCTCCCTTCCTCCCCTTCTTCCTTCACTTCCTTTCCCTTATTGCTTTTTTCTCATTTCCACACAGTAGCTGGCAACCAAACTAAGCTACCTAATAGTCCTAATAGTAACTCAGGAGTTACTCTAAAGGGCTACTTAATTTCTGTAGGACTTCCATAGAGTCATGTATCCAGCCTGTGTATTCCCAAGAGTGGACTCACAATCAGTATCCCTGTGTTATCCCTGTAGTATCAGCATCCCTGTGTTTGCAAAAGTAATGTACACAATGCCTCCGAATGAGGCCAGGTCATTGTTTCAGAGTAAAAAATCTGATAAACACATTTTCAAATTTTGGATTTATGGGCCTATTTACTTGTTTATCACAGTTGCATTCGACCTTTCCTCCACTGAGCTTAGGGCATAATAATATATGGTTATCTTATTTTCTGTCTCAGAACTCAACTTCCCAAGAGATAGGTTAGACTGAGAGATGGCAGTGTCCATGGCCAGTCAAAAACCTAAATAGCTGCAGCAGGGATTTGTAACCAACTGTGTTTTAAATTGTAAATAGCACACACACTGGTCCATATTTGCCCGCTAACTGGGCAAAGAGGCACCTTTTACCGCGGTGATTCTCTTTATTTAGCATGGGGAGAGTAACTGGCCCTATCCACCCCCAGCACAGTACTTCCATTGGTTGCTGATGTATATCTTGTGTTTCTTTTTAGAATGTGAGCCCTTTGGGGACAAGGAGCTATCTTATTTATTTATTTATTTGTCTGTGTAAACCACCCTGAGCCATTTTTGGAAGGGTGGTATAGAAATTGAATAATTAATTAATTAATTAATATGCAGCCCTAATAGAGCACTGAGAAGGTACACCAGAATTATATCAATGAATGTGTATGTTGTAAAACAGTAAAGAAAAATGAGGGGGTGGTGGTGGTTTACATCTGTATGTATGTATGTATGTATATATGTATTCATTACATTTATATCCTGCTTTTCCTCCAAGGAGCCCAGAGCGGTGTACATGGCTATGTTTATCCTAGGTAAGTTAGGCTGAGAGATGCATGACTTGCCCAGAGTCACCCAGTGAGTTTCATGGTTGAATGGGGATTCAAACTCAGGTCTTCCCAGTCCTAGTCCAACACTCCAACCACTATGCTATGCTTAATTTACTTTTCATTTTTCCACTGAATTTGCAGGATAGCAGGGAGTGTGATGTGAAATCCAAATCCAAATGAAATCAGACAGCACTGTGTTAAGTATTGTAAGGTGATGGACCGGGTCTCACAATCAGTGAGACCCGGTTCCTAGTGGTGAGCGGGCAGGGAGCCCTGGGTGGCCGGATCAGCCGCCCACACGATGGCCAGCTCCGTGACAGAGCCGGCGGGGGTGGGGGCCACACGGCCCCTGCAAGCCCCCTTATGCCCTGCGTGAGTGCGCAGGGCATACTGGAGAGACCCCGAGCCGGGAGGTGGCTTTTCACCTCCCGGTCAGGGGTCTACTCATGAGTAGGCGTGGCACGAAGTCGCACCGCGGCTACTCACGAGCCTAAAAAGCAGATTTGCAGGAGCCCGGTGGTTCTTACAACAAACAAAAATCAGGCTAGGCTCTCCTAGCCCGATTTTTGTTGGTCGTGAGAATCACCCCACTATATATTATAATAGATGAAGGGGCTATTCACACTATTAGCAAAAATCGAGCTAGGAGAGCCTAGCCCAATTTTTGCTAATCACAAGGACCACTAGGCTCACAGCCGAGCCCGGTGGTTCTTGAGCGGCTAACCCACTCAAGTCGCTCGCCCCTTAGCCCAGGATTGTAGATCGAGCGCTCCGCAAACCTGGGCTATTGGATCATGAGTAGCTGCGGCACAGCTCCGCACCTCAGCGACTCACAAGGAGACCCTTGGAGGGGAGGCGAAAAGCTGCCCCCTCACCAGCATGCCCTGCGCGCTCACACAGGGCATGCTGGAGCTTGTGGGGGCCAATCATCCCCTGCTCCCCCAAGCCCCCACCGGCTCCGTCACGGAGCCGGCAATTTTGTGGGCAGCTGATCCGGCTGGCCAGGGCTCCCTGCTTGATTGTCTGTGGGGAGAGTGGGCTTAGCCCGCTCTCCCCGCTGTTTTGGAAAAAGCGGGTCTCATGGATCATGAGACCCGCCTCAAGGTGACAGGACCCTGCATTTTACAGATGAAAGTAAGGGCATTGTATACTAGGAACACTTCTTCCCTCATAACAAGCCTCATGGCCTGAACAGTACTGAACATTGCTGAAGGGTTCTTGGCTGCATGCTCCACATAGCCTGTAATAGCCTACCTTGAACTGAATTAAAATGGGGTATTTCTTCTTTTGCTTAAAGTAGAAAAACAAATACAGATTCTAGAATATGTTATTTACAGTTCAAAAGGAACGGTACCAGCTACAATGTACGGAATGACAAGCTGTGCACTTTGTGATGCTTTCATATTCTTTTGCATGTATTTGCATGCAACTGTACTTACACTACAGGCAAGATGCATCTCTTGCTAGAGCCAAAATGTATGCACCTCATAATTAGCCCGGTTCAGACAATGGCCTTATTTGCACAAAACATGAAACTGGAGGTGAAGGTACCTCCAGTTTCATTTTCTATATATCCGAATGTGGGCAATTGCAGTTTCACAGGGAAATGGACATGTGGTTTTCCTCCCGGACCCTGATTTGTACCTTTGGTTTGTAGTGAGGTCCACCATCTGGACCTCCAGTTCCATGGTGCCAGCATTACATCCAAACTATGGCACCGTAGTCTTGTTACTTTGCAAATGGAATTGAGGGAGAAAGTTCCTCCCTCACTCTGGCTGCTATTGGCTGCCTGGGCTGTCCTTCAGGAAAGAAGGAAGCCCAGGCAGCCAGTTTCCCCTCCTCTCTATAGTCAACGAGACTTCAGAGAGGGCGCTGTCCTGAACATCTGGATTCACATAAGAGCGTGGGGGAGGGGGAGCAGAACTGTGGGTCCATTGGACCTGTGGTTCTGCATTACTTGTCAATATGGCCTTTATGTTGTACATACATATAGGTGCCTATACACATCTACTAGGGATGTGCCCAAAATAGATTTTCATTCTGTTTCAAGCGCAAAACTAAATGCAGATGGTTGAAATGTTTCATCAAAATTGCAGCTGATCCAGGCTCTTTCGACAGAACAAAATCAAAAAGTTTCGTGTTTTGGCCATGGGGGACAATGGGGAAACTCAAAACACTCCATTGTTCCCCGTGGGTAGCTCCTAGGGACACCAAAGTGGCTTGGGTGCTAGGGCATGATGGGTGGTGCCTACACCCCACCCACAAAAGAAATGGGCAAGTGGGTAATTTAAAACATTTTCCCTAACCTTTCCCCCAAACACATAATTTGGAGGAAAGGTTAAAAAATTGTTTTAAATCACCCACTTGCCTATTTCTTTTGTGGGTTAGGAGCTACCGATGGGAAACAAAGGGGTGTTTTGAGTTTCTGCATTGTTCCCTATGGCCGGAAAAAGCTGCACTCACAGAGTACATGCAAACAAGTTTTGCACTGTAATTTACAATGCACTGTGCAACCCTACCTTGAAACACACTGCGAAGCACACATTAAAATAGAATCTGTCCCTCCCATCACAGAACACACATTTCAAACAGAGTCTAAAAATGGTCCAAAAAGAATCACTGACCCAGAATCCACTGCCAGCCACAGTGCCCACACTGCAGTAACATCATTGGCACTAGTTGCTTTCTCTCACACAATTATGATGCCTTATATTACTTCCGAGCATTGCAACATCTGCCATAGCAGCACCCTTAGCAGAAATCATAGCCATAAGCTCAGCTAGAGCCAACTTTGGCCACATTTTGACTGAGTACACCTTGCGATGCAGATTGCAGAGCAGACCAGAACAGTGAGTGAAGCACAAGTTAGTCTCAAGGCCAGACATGGAGCTCATCACAGCAATCACCAAGAAATAGTAAACACACACACAAAGAGCTGCCAGCGTCAATTTCTTGCCACAACACTATCTCATAAACAAACCAATCACAATCAACACAAACACTATCTCACAACACAAGGAAGGGAGGCAGCCAAGTTCTGCCTTTGAGATCCAGCAAAACCAGATAGTTCTAGCAGCAATCGCACAGCCTACTATACTCGGTGCTGAGTAAAGAAAACCACAAAACCAAACGTACGTTCCTCCTCTCCTGATGTATCCTCTTCTTCAAGAGAGGCACAGTGTAAGGGCTCTCTCTGCTTCCCAGTCCCTTTAACTACATTTTGAAATTCCCTCCATTTGTGTTCCTTCCTCCCTCTCCCTAGCCAATGGAGACACAGTTGCCCATAACAAAACTGGATTTGTATGATAACAAGCCAACCAAGAAGCAAGGAGATCAGAAGCCAGTGCCAGAAAACCAATCAGCAAGGGAAAAACAGGCCTCCCAAATGGTGCTCAAAACGTCAAAACGTTTTTTATCAAAACGAGTCCCCCCTGCCCCGAGTTTGAAACAGGCCCTTTATTGAAAGAGTGTTCTGTTTCAAGCTTGAAACACTTGCAATGGCCTGTTTTGAGTCGAAATGTTCTGCATATCCCTAACATCTACATGTTTTTGTGTGAATGTCTGTACATGTGATCATTTAAAAATGTATCTCAGTCTAACTTCCCTCATATGCAGTATATAGATAAATGTACTGCTGTACATGCCCTGATCATGTGTGCATGACTGTACATGTGTACAGATCTGTACATGCATACACTGTACACTGATTGTGTGTTAACATGTGAATAGGGATATATTTAGATATTTTACTTTTGGAGGCCTTTGGGAAGGGCTGTAGCCTCTGTCTCAGCTCCCCGCCCTCAAACTATCACAAGGCTCAATAGGGACAATTGTTTATGAGAGACAGGTACCAGAAAATAGCGATTGTCCCTGGTAAACAGGGAGAATTGGATTACATTACATGATATAATATCACTGTTCTGAAGCCAAAATAATATAGTGTAATGTTTTCTTATAGGATGCAACTCTCATAACATTTTATAAAAATTAAAAATGCTATACTTATAATGAGCAATGCTAAATTCTGAAAATCATATTATCCAGCATTATCAATATAACCTCCCCTCACCCCTTCAAAGCATACAGTAACTATTAAGGTGCCTGCAGGGTGCAGGGTTTTATTTCTTTTGTCCATGGTACAATCCTCTCTAGTTTAAGCTGCAAATTGAGAGGAGCATTTTTCAAACACCAAAGTCCTTTCTATTTTTGGTCCTTTTAAGCTCTTTAACCTGCTCTACTGCTTTAATTCTAACCAATAAAAATAAGCTTGACTGACACAACCCAGTTTCATTGAGAAGGGGAGGGAAATGCAACAATTTCCAGTGAGAGAGAAAAAATCATTACAACTGTTGGAGGTTATTGTATCAGATATTTATTTCAAAATATAAGGAGAAGGGTTTTTGTATTATTTTATTGAGCTCAGTTGGTTTATGTTGAGGAATCTGTTTTTAGACACACAGAGAAAATGGAGTAACGAACAGAACTTAACCTTGTGCCTCAGAGCACAGAGGGTTGCTAGCTGTTCAAAATGCTTATGAACAATACATATTTTGGGGATTCTGACCATAATAAGTAGAAAAACCATATTATGAACAGAGTCTGTCCCCCCCCCCCCGCCTTTTCTTTTTGCGAAGTCAGGATTGTGTGTCTGAAGAAACCTCCATTAGTCCTGCTTTCTGCTTCAAAAATCTGCATGGGGGTGGGTGGTTACCTGAGGCAGCAAAGAACAATCGCAAGGGCTATTCTCATGATCGGCAAAAATCGGGCTAGGAGAGCCTAGCCTGATTTTTGCCGATCGTGTAAACCACTCGCAGGCGAGCTTGGTGGTTTACAAGCGGGTCACCCACTTCTATAGCCCTCCCCTTAGCCTGGGTTTGCAGAGCGAGCACTCCGCAAACCCGGGCTATCTGATTGTGAGTAGCCACGGTGTGGCTCCACACTGCGGCTGCTCATGAGTAGACCCCTGGAGGGGAGGAAAAAAGCCACCTCCCGGCTCTGGGGCTCTCCCCAGTATGCCCTGCATGCTTGCACAGGGCATACTGGAGCTTCCAGGGGCCGCGTGGCCCCTGAGCTCCCCAGTCCCCGCCAGCTCCGTCACAGAGCTGGCAATTGTGTGGGCGGCCAATCTGGCCGCCCAGGGCTCCCTCCCCGCTTGTGTGCGGGGAGAGTGGGCTTAGTCAGCTCTCCCCACCTTCCCAAACCGGGTCTTGCTGATCGTGAGACCCGGCTGCAAGTCTGCCTGAAAATAGCAAAGCAGTGGTTTCCAAACTGGGTTTTGGCGGATCCTGGGGTTCCTCAATGAGGTAACTAATTGAGGATAAACTTTCCAGAAGACATTTTTCCCACTACTATTGATGGAGGTGTGGGGCTGTGTGGGGATTGGTGAGAAATGGTGCGATGGAAAGCGGGGAGGAAGGCTGCTAGCACTTTCCTTCCCAGACTCTTCTCTCCCAGGGCGGGCGACTGCCTGCCCACACAATTTGCCGGTAGCTGCTGGCAGCGCGGTAGGTCAGGGAATGGGAAGCATTGCCCCACCCCCCCAAACTCCCATAATGCACTGCATGAGTGTGTGGTGCATTGTGGGGATTCCCCCAACACCAACCGTGGACCCTGCAGTCTGCCTGCCAGGACTGGCAGATGACCAAAGAAATGAGAGTAAGAGAGCACTTTCTCTTAACCTCATTTTGAATGAGGGTTCCGCAGGCAGGTTTACTATGGTGGCAGCCACTTGCTTCCTGCTGCTTGGCTGCCTTAGGCTGCTTTTGACTGCTCATGAGAACAGCATGTCAGCGTTCCTGGGGGGGGGGGAGGAATTCTCAAAGGCTAACCTTCTACCCTCCAGCACTAAATCTCAGGCGTGAGCATTGACTCCCTTCTGCCCCTATCAGCGGGAGCAAAAAGGTCTGAGCTCCTCTCTGGGAGATAGTTAGACTGACAAGCCTGTCCCATCTGATCTTCTCATCCTTGGCAACCCCTGGCTTAAATACAGCCCTGCATTTCAGAAACTCCTTCCCCCTTCCAACCTGCTCCATCTTCCCTGGCTGGGCAGGTGTAGTGGCCAGCCAAACCTGGCTCCCAAAAGGGACTTGCTCTCTTAACTCCACTCCCTTCCTTAATATCCCTGCACCTGTTTGCAGCTGTGGAGTTAATGTCATTGCTATTCCCTCTCCACCAAGCTGCCGTCTCCAGGATTGTCCCTGCCCATCCCCCAGCAGCTGTTGCACTTCTCTCTGAGCCCTCCCTGACTCCTGAGAGATAATTACTGGTGTTGCCTTGGCGTTTGGAGCCTCCGGCTTCTCTCGGCACCCTGCCGTTTGGCTGGGTACACAACCCCGTCTCACAGGGGAGGATAAGAACTCCCAACACACTGTGTGTGTGTGTTTGTGTGTGTGTGTGTGTATGAGGCTATTCACACGATGGGAGAAAATCGGGCTAGTGGAGGATAGCCTGATTTTCTCCATTCATGATAACTACCTGGCTTGGCTGAGAGCCCGGTGGTGCTTCAGCAGGTAATCCGCTAAACTACCCCAGTGCTTAAATCAGGTTTGCAGAGCGAGCGCTCCACAAACCTGTTTTTTCCAATTGTGTGTTGCCGTGGCGCGACTCCGCACCACGGCAACTCACGAGTAGACCCCCAACCAGGAGGCTGAAAAGTGGCCTCCCAGCTTGGGGAGCTTCCGGGGGCTGCATGGCCCTTGATCATCCCAGCCCCCACCGGCTGCGTGACGGAGCCGGCAGTCGTGTGGGCAGCCGCTTCGGCTGCCCGGAGCAGACTGTCTGCTCATGTGTGGGGAGAGCAGGCTAAGCTTGTTCTCCCCGCTAACCCTCCCCAGGCGGCTCCCACTGATCATGGGAACCGTGTGTGTGTGTGTGTGTGTGTGTGTGTGTGTGTGTGTAGACTTGTCCACATGATTAGGGACATTGCTTTTTGCAAGTTTCCTGACCACATGAACAAAACCTCTTAGCATACAGTTTGTACATGTGTTTTGATTATACATAAGGGTTACTGAATACATGTTGGTCGGGGGCAGGGCTAGGAGGAGGCACAATAATCAAACTTACATAGCTGTTCACTTACCCTGAATATTTTGTCTGAACAGGGCTTGTATCAGCACATATTAGACACACACAGACAGAGATACACACGGCAGCTTAGCCCGCTCTCCCTGCAGATTAGCAGCCGCTTGTTGCTCTGTCACGGAGCTGGTAGGGGCTGCAAGGATCAGAGCAGCCTAGCCCCAAGAAGTCCCAAGATGCCCTGTGCGAGTGCGCAGGATATCCTGGGGAGAGCTCCAACACTGGGAGGCTCATTTTAGCCTCCCGGGGGTGTGTGTGTGTCTCCTCATGAGTTGCTGCAGTGTGGAGTCGCACTGTGTGGCAACTCACAATCAGGATAATGGGGTTAGCAGAGCACTCGCTCTGCTAACCCCATTTAAGGGAGGATTTCTTTCGTGGGCTAGCCTCCAGAGAACCACCGGGCTCACCCCCAAGCCCGGTGGTTCTCATGATACGGGAAAACCAGGCTGGGCTGGGCTGGGCTCCTTTAGCCCTGTTTTTCCCCATCGTGAGAATAGCCTCACAGAGTTTGTCTTAAAACAACTTGAGTTGGGTAAATGGCTTGGTTTATTTTGAGCCAGTCTGAATAAATTGGATCCCATCATGCTCCTGATCAGAGATGTGATACAGGCCAATTCTCCAGCTTCCCCTCTAAGCCTCCAAACCCTCCCCCCCTTTGCCTATTTCCAAGCCTCCTTCACTACCACCCAGCTACAAATGTTAACTCACTTCTCTTTCCACCCACTCACACCATTACCTTGCTGCTACTGTGGCTCTGGCAACCAGAGGGAAGCCTCTTCCTCAGTGCACAGTGTTTTATGCCTAGCACTACTACGGTGGTGAGTCAGGTGCCAAGAGAACTGTGAGGTGTATTTTTCACAGGGCTCATGGAAATCCAGAATAGAGAAGAACTTGCAGAGCTGAACATCTCAACTCATATTAGAGATGAGCATTAGGACCCACCAATGTTTGTAACCCCAAACTGGTGTTTGTTAACTCTGATGGCATCTCTGGTTCACATTGGGTGATTTGCACAGCACCCTGTGCAAATTGACTCCATAGTGTAAAACACTACCCAGAATCATCTGCAATGCACTAGGGTACCATGACAGACTTGAGGTGATTCCTTTGCAGACAGCTCAGCATCTATATATATATTTCTCCTGGGTGTGCCCAGGAGAAATGCGTCCCGGCAGCCCAGCTGATTGGCTGGGCTGCTGGGGCGCCTGATTGGTCCTGGCGCACCCAGGAGAACGGCGGCGGCGGCCATGGCCGGGGAGCCAGGCGGCCTGGCCGCGGAGGCGAGGCGGCGGGCCTGGCCGGGCCCGGCCGCGGCGGCGGCCCCGGCGGCGGCGGCACTCTTGGGCCCGGCGGCGGCGGCGGTGGCACTCTCGGGCCCGGCCGCAGCAGCGGCGGCGGCACTCTCGGGCCCGCCGGCGGCGGCGGCACTCTCGGGCCCGGGCACGGCGGCGGCGGCACTCTCGGGCCCGGCCGCACTAGAGGCACAGATGCTCTGTGCCCGGGCCCACTAGTAGAAAATATTTCTTGAAGTTTGCAGGGGGTGGGTGAGTGGGAGATAATACAAGAACAAGCAATGGCCATTTTTTGTAGAAATGTAATGAATACTGTAATTTCATCTTTTGTATTCTCTCTGAAAACTGGAATTGCTATGCAAGCTAATAACAGCCTATAATGACCATTAGGCATTAAAATGATGTAGTTCATTAACTGTGATGATATTTTTTCATCATAATAAGCTTCTTGATTTCATTCTAGTTTTATTCCATTGATGTAATGGATGGATGGAACTCCCGTAATTTGCCAGGTTAAAATATGACAGCCCTTCTCACCATAGCTAAATGCCACTGCAAGAATCACTCCTTCTATTATCAAGCGTTTAGCTGCAATAATTCCTGATTCCCTCCCCCTGCCCCCGAGCAGATCTTTTGAACCTTCAAGTTCATCCTCTGTGAAGGTGGAAATATATGCAGGAATAAGGCACATCTGTCACATATTTCTACTCAACATCCAGACATGGAGGAGAGGTCTATCATCGGCTACTAGTTGGAGGGCTATAGGTCATCTCCAGCCGGCAGGATGCCTCTGAGTATCAGTTTCAGGGGAGTAACAGCAGGAGAGAGGTTATGCCCTCAACTCCTGCCTGTAGCTTCCAGTGGCATCTGGTGGGCCACTGTGTGAAACAGGACTAGATGGGCCTTGGGCCTGATCTAGCAGGGCTGTTCTTATGTACTACAACTGAGCTATGGAGCCTCCTCACAAAACTGCATTTTGTTACAAGAGCTATTATGTAAGTAAACACCATAGCCTCTGGGTCTATGCTGGAATGTGACCCAGGATGTCACAGCAACATGGCAGACACCAAATCAGACACTGAGGTGGTTCCCACGATCAGTGGGAGCTGACTGGGGAGGGTTAGCGGGGAGAGCGGGCTTAGCCCACTCTCCCCGCACATGAGCAGGCAGTCTGCTCCAGGTGGCCAAAGCGGCCGCCCACACGACTGCCAGCTCCGTTACGGAGCTGGCAGGGGCTTGGAGGATCGGGGGCTGCGTGGTCCCCGGAAATTCTAGCATGTCCTGCGCGAGTGCGCAGGGCATGCTGGAGAGACCCCCGAGCTGGGAGGCTGCTTTTAAGCCTCCCAGTCAGGGTCTACTCATGAGTTGCTGTGCCATGGGGCTGCGCTGCGGCAACACACAATTTAAAAAACTGGGTTTGTGGAGTGCTCACTCTGCAAACCTGGTTTTAGGGCAGGGGTAGTTTAGTGGGTTACCTGCTGAAGAACCACCAGGCTCACAGCTGAACTCAGTGATTCTCACAATGGGAGAAAATTAGCCCAATTTTCTCCCATCGTGTGAATAGCCTCACTGGATTTTAGATGCATGCCCTTTGGTTCCATATCAAATTCAGACTGGCCCTAGACCATATAAGCTCTTGACTAATCCAAAATGGATCCATAGTCACATCAGCCCTTGCTATAGCATTCTTTGGAGCTCATTCCATTCCACTTCATGCAACTTATCTGAGGTGAGAAAAATGGCGGAGAGACAGGGGGCAAGTTTAGCCTCCACTCTATTGTGACCTTGAGTACATTATAACCTTTCCATTTAAAGTGAATGATCGCCATTCATTTCTGGTGAAACCATAAGCTCATTCACACAATCATAAACTGTGTTCTACCCAGCTTTGGGAGCTGTGTATGCTCCCAATGTTTGGTTGTGTGGAAGCAAAGTAAGAGGAAAACCTGGGAAGAAGTGACTGTGTGAAAGCAAGGTAGGAGGAAAAGCTACCCAGGTTTTCTTCCTACCTTTCTTCCACACAATCATTTCTTCCCAGATTTTCCTCCTACCTCCTTTCCACACAACTGGAAATTGGGAGCACACATAACTCCCAAACCCAGGTAGAACACAGTTTTTGATAGTGTGAATGATTTCAATGAATCACAACATTTGTGGACACTTTTGCTGTGGGGGGAAAACTATTGAACCCTTGGCCATGGATGGCCTATACGGTGTACAATACAGGTTTCTTTGTGTGCAGAACACAGAAATTGACTTTGTATGCCACCTGGGAATCCATGCAATGTAAAGGTCTTCCCTTCATGTTCTCTCCTGCCTAATAATGTTGGGCATTTTGCTAGCTGAAAACAAAACATAACTATATTTACACTCTTTCCATTAGCTTCCGATTAGTCATTGTTGATTATTTAAAATGTACATGGAAATGGTAATTTGTAAGTACAAGGAGAGGACCCAGTTCTCTGCCCCTTACTGTTTGGCTGGCTCATTTCAGTGTGACTAAGATGCCCACAAGCAAATCTAACAGAAATGCAGAAGGAGGAGGCACGAGGGTTTGCTCTGATCAGGTGCTTTAAGGTACTGTGATATTTCAGAAGTGCCAGCAGAACAACACCACATGTTCAGCTGGATAAAATTAGAACTTCTGCAAAATAAGTATACGTTTGCAAGACATACCCGGTGCCTAAAAATGTATAAACAATTGTCATAGGAAGAATGATGCACTGCTTAACATGGCAGAATATAAATTATTTGAAAAACTGTTGTGAATAGCCCATATTAGAGGAAAGAGTAGATGACAACCAGTTTCTTTAGAAATTAGGCAGTGGATTCTAACACTCTGGGAAGAGGCATCTGAAGGAACAGTTTTAGCAAGATTTAATTTTATACCAGTGATACATATAATCATTAATGCAGCTAATTATGCTACCAAAATGAGGTGCTTGTGGAGATTAGCTGGCCCTGCATGCTGTGTAGGATTACACTAGGAGAGCTACTGCAGTAGAATAAGCTGTGAGCTAGCATGTCCTTGTAACAAATATCACTCCAGCCATGAACTTTCTAGGTGGCCTTTGGCAAGTCACTCAGTCTCAGCCTGCCATCTGAAAGATGGGTATAATATTACTTGCCTGCTTTACTGGTTTGTTATAAGGATGACTGAGGTAATAGGCTGGTTCACACAACCATCAAAATCAGGGTAGAAGCTGGGCTACCCACATTTGCAAACCCCTCTAACCCAGGTTGCTCAAGGCAGGCAGCCCAGCTTTCCTACCTTACTTTTAATGGAGGGTGGAAGAGAGGAGATCTCTCGAACCTTGATTCTCTTGTTGTGTGAACCCACTCATCTCTTTCCCCCAGCTGTCAGGACCTAGCATGCCTTCCCTCTCATGGAAGCATTAGAGAGCTGAGGCTACAGAGGCTGCCATCCACGGATGTGCCACTCTGCAAAGCACACCCTATGATCCTGAAGCTAGAGCCACTTCAGCAGGGCAGAGTCTGCCTTCTTCATGGTCAATGGGAGGGCAGCTGTTGATGTCATGAGGCTTTTCTAGTCTGCTGGCAGCACAAAGCATGCATTGTGCTACAAGGCCTTGGATAACCTTTCGTGGAGGGACATGGCCTGAAACTTCTGATTTCAGCAATGGACGTTATGACTTGCATAACTGTGAGGTCATTCACACAATCAAAAACTGTGTTTTACCCAGGTGTGGGAGCTTGTGTGTGCTCCCAATCTTTGGTAGTGTGGAAGCAAGATAAGAGGAAAACCTGGATAGAAGTGATTGTGCGAAAGCAAGGTAGGAGGGAAAGCTACCAATGGCAGTGTGAACAAGTCTGTTGTGTGTGAAGCGCTTTGAAGGGGAATGCATGAATATTAAACAGTACTTTTACTACTAGCAGCAATAGTTATAATGGTGGCTATGTTATTAAGGTGTGTCTTCCTGAATGTTACAGTTCCCATGCTATGCTTCTATCCAGCTTCAGCAGGAAGCACCTTCTGCTTCCACATAACCTGACCCTGTTCATGCTGAATACAACTGTCAGACCTTTTCTGTATTTCTGCTCTATGTCCAGTGATGCGCTCTCAAAGCATATGATCAAATAATATCTTACACAAGGATGTCCCCTTGTGCATGGACTGTGTGACCAGAGGGGTTGGGCGGGGGGATGGAGAAATGAGACTAAGATACCACCATCTGCGTTTTATACAACAGAGAGACCTCATTTTTGCCTGACTTTATAATTAACTGCGCCTTCCTGTCTAAGCAGCAACGGATTGGAATTCTGAAGCTGCTCTAATGATCTCTCTGCCTGCTATGAGTGCAGGATAGTTATGTCAAGTCTCTTCAAAAGTGTGGTTAATATTAGGAAGCACATTTACTACGCTGGTAGAGAGAGATGTGGTCTTGAAGGAACATAAGGCTATGCTGGCAATGTGGGATTTAATTAGAACTTAGTTACACAGCTCATCTCATTTCAACTCTGATACTCTGATCTAGCCTGAAATTACAATAAGTCTCTCAGTGCTCCTACCACAGAGAAGCAGCAGCCCAGTTGGATGATAGTATGCAGCTGTCACGACTGAACAGCAACCGAAAGAGCTCCACACCTTTACCTGTGGGTGTCAGGTGGTAGCAGCTGGATCCATACTGTGCAGGTGGATGACTTGCATCTAGACTCCAGTGCCTAGCGTGGGGCAATGGTATCAGTAGCCTCTGTCCACACCTGCTAAGTGATGCAGGACTCTTGCACTGTGGTGACCCAGCTGCCTTGCCTTTGCCTTTGTGCATGGATAGGAATGAGGTTGTAGATTAGTGGGACAGCACATTCTTTTACAAGCATAAGGCTTCAGGTTCAACCTAAGAAAAGGCTGGGCTGTCTTGAACATTCTGCAGTTCGGCATAGATAACTGTGCTCTAGAAGAACCAATGGCCAGGATAAGGCAGCTTCATAGGTTCACATGCAACACTTGTTGGGAAAAGCAGAGGACTCCACTCCCCTTAGTCATGACTCACTAACCAGAGACGTCAGTTGTGGGCAGTATACAAATGTGCTAAATAAAATAAAATAAAATAAAATAAAATAAACTTCCAACCCCCACTAGCTGCTGTCATGACAGGGTAACTTCTTAATTCCTCAGAGTACTTAATATTTGTATAGTGCTTCCAAGAATTCAGAGCACTTCACAGGAATTATTTTGTTATCCATGCAACATCCCTGTAAAGCAACAAAGTATTATTATCCCACATTGCAGCTGGGAAGCTGAGGCTGAGAGTCTTCCTTAAGGCCTCTTAGCAGAGCTGGGATTTGAACTGAGGATTCAAGCCCTGGTTCATACCTCAGTCTCCTCCCCACGTTGCTACTCTGTGGACCGGGTCGCACGATCAGTGAGACACGGTTTTTCCGAGTGCGCTGGGAAAGCGGGCTAAGCCCACTCTCCCCGCACACAAGCGGGGAGGGAGCCCTGGGCGGCTGGATCGGCCGCCCACACAATTGCCGGCTCCGTGATGGAGCCGGCGGGGACTGGGGAGCTCGGGGGCCATGCGGCCCTTGGAAGATCCAGTATACCCTTCGCGAGTGCGAAGGGCATACTGGGGAGAGCCCCGGAGCCAGGAGGTGGCTTTTCGCCTCCCCTCCGGGGGTCTACTCATGAGTAGCCACAGTGCAGATCCACGCTGTGGCTACTCACTATCAGATAGCCCGGGTTTGCGGAGCGCTCGCTCTGCAAACCCAGGCTAAGGGGAGGGCTACAGAAGCAGATGACCCGCTTGTAAACCATGGGGCTCACCTGCGAGTGGTTTACATGATCGGCAAAAATCGGGCTAGGCTCTCCTAGCCCAGTTTTTGCAGAGCGTGAGAATAGCCCCCGTCTCTTCTCTTCTAAGTCATCTAAGTGACAGAAAGCGATTGAAGCAGTTTGTTGATACTTCTTCAAGGAAGCCTTCCGCTCCAACCCCAGTGGCAGTATCCCCATAGTGACAAGTGTTCGAGAAGGGGTGGTCTGACAAACAGCTGCATGCATTAGTGTGCTTCAAACCACTTGTGAGCCCTTAAAACGAGGCTGTCGTTCTCTAGGTGAATATTCACACTGCTCAGGAATTATATGAACAACTGCTGGGGGAAAGGTTAAAATAATAGATCTTTTTTCTATTATTCAGTGAGCCCTTTCTCTCGATCCTTAAGAAAGTGCTTGGGGCACACGGGAGGAAGACTATAAAATCTTACCTCCCCCACAGACAATTGCCCTGTCTGTGCTAGATGCACGATTGCGTGCCCACATGGACTCTAGCTATCCTCAGCAGTGGCAGAAGATCAGAGCTGGGATGTGTCACCCCACCCCCTCCCCCACCCCCTAGAAATCCCATAATGCACCACGTGAGTGCAACAGTGCATTATGGGGATTCCCCCAACACTGGTTGGGAGTCCTGCAGTCTCCCAGCCCTGGCTGCAAGCAGCTGGGACTGGCAGATGATCAACAAAATGGGGCTAAGAGAGTGTGCACTTCCTTAACCTCATTAACTGCATTTTGGAGGTGGGCGCCAGAGCCGGGTTGGCTGCTGTGCTGCCGCTGGGAGCCACATGACTCCCGACGGTTCACACGCACCGCAAAGATCGGGCTAGAGCAGCCTATCTTGAACAACTTCAGTAGCTGTCTTAGCACTTAACCTGTCTGTGTGCACATATGCATTTGCACACACATGGATGCTCAATTGCAAAGATAACCTGTATCTCTAGTTCCATTAAAGCTAAAGGGCTGAACCTCACCTTACAATAAATTAGTAGTACAATAATACTATGAAATCCTATTCTCACACCCCAAACCCAATACCCTGGGATATCTGTACCCTAAACCAAATTTTTGTACTTTTCCTTCTATTTGAATAAATTCTCATTTCAAGTATCAATAGGACTCATTCATTTAATGTTTAATCTTTGTTTGGTTTTAACACTTGTTTTGATCGGGATGTAGGTGCAAGAGACAGAACCAGAACCACTCTGTTTGCATTTATTTGTGCTGCAATTTCCACTTGCAGCACAGCCACTTTCCATACCACTCAGTAACACGAGATACCCATGCTGAGTGGATAACCCCATGCTTCCACTGATCCAATTTCTGGGCCAGCAATGATATGGGGAAGACATGCAGCATGGGCTACTCCCACAAAACCTGGGGCTTCTTACATATTGAGGCTATTCTCATGATTGCAGAAAATCGGGCTAGCCTCCGCTAGCCTGATTTCCTGCAATTGTGAGAACCACTGGGCTCGGCTGCAAGCCTGATGGTTCTAGAGCAGGTAACCCGCTCAAGTACCCCTCCCCTAAAACCGAGTTTGCGGAGTGATCCACCATATAAAAAGCAGCTGGGGCACTCCGCAAACCCAGTTTTTAAAATCATGAGTAAAATAAAATAAACTCCGCAAACCCAGTTTTTAAAATCATGAGTAGCCGCAGCGCGGCTCCACGCCACAGCTGCTCACAAGGAGACTCATGGAGGGGAGGCGAAAAGCCGCCTCCCGGCTCCAGGGGTCTCACCAGCATGCCCTATGCGTTCACGCAGGGCAGGCTGGAGCTTGCGGGGGCCAATTGGCCCCTGCTCCCCCCAGCCCCCACCGGCTCTGTCACAGAGCTGGCAATTGTGTGGGTGGCTGATCCGGCCGCCCAGGGCTCCCAACTGGATCATTTACGGGGAGAGCAGGCTTAGCCCACTCTCCCCGCTGTGCTGCACAAACCGGGTCTCACCGATCGTGAGACCCGGCTCATTATGATTTTAATTTGGGTGATGTGGGAATTACCATGCAGCAGCTACTTTCAAGCTACAAATATAACATGGGGGAAGGGTTATAGACTGCTTGACCCCAGAGGGTATATCAGGGCATGCACGTGCTTCCCTTATGTTTCCTTTTTGGAGGACTGAGCTGCCCTCTTTAAACTGGAATGATCTTTAGACAGATATCCTGAAGTGGGGTAGGGAGTTCAAGAATCTTTATATCCTTCAGCTTGCTTATAAACCAAGAGTGTTAGTGCGAGGCAACTGAACATTAGACACATGAACCATGCATCCTTTTATCTTCACCTGCGTGTCTTTAGTGATGATAATTAAGAAGTCTACACACACACACACACAAAACCCACACACTTTATCTTAGCCAAAAGGCCAAGAAGTGATGAGAAGTCAAAACAGGCGTTCAGTTCAGCAGCTGAACAAAAGCTTTAATGAATATATTTTGTGACCACTGTGGCACTTCATTATATGAATAATAAGAGATAGGTTTTGTTCCTTTTTCAATCAAAGACCTCCTCACCAAACATGACAGATTTGCTCATTGATGTAATCATCTAAGCACTCGGGCTGTGGAAACCCACTGGCTGATTTTCAAATTAAGATTAAGCACACAGATTTGTCATTATTAAATGTGGCAAAAAGTCCAGTGGATCTTATGCCAATCATGTGAGAGCGTTCTTTGGACAATTACATTTGTTTGATCCTTGGCAGCCCTCTTTAACCAGGCACTTTTGCTGACCCAAACCGTATTAACTGAATTCCCCAAGAGGCTCCTTATGGAGTGATGGATTCTGTTTTGATATTGCACATTTGAATGTTCTCCATATCACAAGTTCTCTGCAGACATAGAACTTGCATGTCAGAGGGAAGGCTAGGCTACAGCCTTTGTCCCTGACATGCTCATTTTCTAGATGCAGAAAGGCTTCTTTTTATATGGTGGATCATTCAAACATGTAGTTCCACATCTGCATTCTGACAGAACAATAACGGTTGTACCACATGGTACTCCTAATCATAGACTTATGATATTTGGAGGTGTGAAAGCCCCCCTGGTGAACCAAACTAAGGTAAAAGGTAAAATGTGCCATCAAGCTGATTTCAGCTCCTGGTGCCCACAGAGCCCTGTGGTTTTCTTTGGCAGAATACAGGAGGGGTTTACCATTGCCTCCTCCCATGCAGTATGAGATCATGCCTTTCAGCATCTTCCTATATCACTGTTGCACAATATAGGTGGTTCCCATAGTCTGGAAAACATACCAGTCGGGTTTTGAACCAGAAACCTTCTGCTTGTTAGTCAAGCATTTCCCCGCTACGCCACTTACTCAATGCATTAATTCTATTTGAACATAAAGATACTGAAAATCGTGTAAGGTAATTTGTGAAATATAACAACAACTAAAAGCTGCCATTCATTGTTAGAAGGCGATTGTCAGTGTTTTCTCTCCAATTCACTGTTACAAGAACACACCAGAATCAAAACCGCTCCCTAAAATTGAACATGCTCTCCTTACTCACGAGGAGGGGGATCAGGATGTATGCATTCACATCCCAAATCATGTGGTAGACTACTGCAATGTGTTCTATTTGGAAACTCTCTTGGAAACTCTCCAAAACTTTCAGCTACTGCAGAATGGGGTGTCCTGCTCCTAACAAGGACAGGTGGTTGGGGGCATATTGTAGTAGTATGCTGGTGCCCTGTCCTTCTGGGGCACAGTTCAAGGTGCTGATCACAGTGTATGGAGCCTTAAATGGCTTAGTCTCAGCATACTTTAGGGGTTGCCTCTTCCCATGTACTTCATTATGATATTTGAGATTGACTGAGCTCAGGCTCAGACAAGGGTATCAAGAGACACATTCTCAGTTGCTGCCCTGCCACCAGTTATGAAACTGCCTCCCACAGCAAAGAAGGCAAAGTCTAATCCTGAACGCTTTTCAGAAATGTAAAATGTATCTTCTTAAGCTGGCCTTTGGAGCTCAGGGAAACCTCAACAGAATTGATTACATTTTAATTTTGTTCTGCTAAGGGGAATTTACTGTGGTTAGCCACTCCAAGTCTTCAGCTATTAATCTAAATAAAAACAAATAGAGGCTATTCACACGAGCATGTAAAACTCGCCCGGTTTTGCACGCTCATGTGAACCGCTGGGATCGGGCCTGATCCCGGCGGCTACATGGTGGCAAACCTGCCTAGGTAGCCACCCTCTTAAATGAGGTGAAGGGAGTGAGCGCTCCCTTAACCCCATTTTTGTAATCCTGGGTCAGCTGCGGCTGCTTGCAGCCTCTTGGGGAGGAGGGGGGATCCCCACAATACAAGAGACATTTCACTCATATGGTACATTATCAGAGCTCCAGGGGGCGGGGCAACGTGCAGCAGAACGTCCTGGCACCCTGACCCCCGGAGCTGCTGGGAGCACAGCCGGCCGTCTGGGCAGGCAATCCGCCTGCCGAGGGAAGACAGCTCAGTCATCTGTGGGGAGGGTGAGTCAAACCCACTCTCCCTGCAGACCTCCACGGAGCTCTTCCCACTGATCATGAGAAGAGCTCCATAGCATGCCTTCTTAACTTAACAATCTGCCTCATAGTGAGGGTCAAAACCAGCAGTAATAGACTTTATTACACCTTTATAAAGACTCTAATATCACTAATGCTTAAAAAAAGGAATAGGGGATGCCTTACTTAAGTCTTAACTCGGGAATGGCCAGAATCCAAAGAGCTGCTTTAGGAAGTATGGGCCAGGTTCCAAGGGCTCAGTGTGGTGTTTCATTTTTGTCTTTGAACAACAGATCCCATGCATTTCAGAAACTGCTTTTAAAAGTCTCTGCAGTTTCAAATCAAATGGGTGCCCCCTTGGACATATAGTACTGTTTTTTGGAACCTAAACAGCAACTTTAGCTGGAAATAATACTGCAGAAAAAAACACTCTGAAGTGCTGGTTCAATGATGCTTTTCTGACCTAATTTTTCCTCCATTTTTTCATGCTAAGAAAAACATTTTGAGCCCATCTATTTTTGATGTACAATTAACCATACTTATTTTGCTTGTGATGATTTATCTCCATATATCACAGCTTCCAATGGTGACTAAAACAGCAACTGAAGAATAGCGATGATCACCACCAGATGTCCTAGGTGAATCCTTCCTCTGGTCTCCCAGTTCATTGCTGCAAATGTAATGCACCCCATTTCACAACTTCAGAAAAGAAGTTGAAATGACTGGTTCCCCCCCGCTTTTGCCCAATCAACTGTATTTTATCCCCAAGATTGCTTTATATTTTTAAAGACTTCTGGCTGAGATGTAATATCGGTTTTCAGTTGGAAGACTTGTTACCGCTGAGATGCTAACTAAAAACACATTATCTTTAAAACAAAATAATTTATACTTCAGCAAAATAATTTATATTCATTTATAAAGCTGCTGACGTCTGGGATTGTAAAGGGTTCATTTTATAATGCATATGCATATGCATTTTTAACCTCCTGAGGTTAGGCAGATATACAGAACAGTAGGCAACAAAATCATTTTCAAATTCCACTGGGTGTTACTAGCAACAATACTATTTTCATTAGATAAACAAAATGGTCTAATTAAAAGACTCAGACCACGACTGTACTCATTTTGTACAGTGCCTTTGGTGTTACATAGTGAAGCTTGTCTCACGGTCAGTGAGAAGAGCTTCTTCCGGGTCTGCGGGGAGAGCGGGCTTAGCCTGCTCTCCCCGCAGACAATCCAAAGGCAGCCCTGGGCGGCCGGATCAGCCACGCACACGACTACCAGCTGCATCACAGAGCTGGCGGGGCTGCAGGGATTGGGGGTTGCGCAGTCCCCGGAAGTTCCAGGATGCCCCGCACAAGTCAAATCAAATCTTTTATTGTTACGGTCATTCGACCAGCAAAACACAAAGTACAAAAGCTGTACGTAAAAGCGAACTTTACATTAAAGCGAACTTGGGCCTCCCGGAGAAATCCCCGAGC